>NW_017729025.1:42606628-42626838 GCF_001723915.1 Gavialis gangeticus | reverse complement strand
ATAATTTATCCATTATCAGCAACCTGCTGTTTCTGGGATTTGAAAGAAATGTATGGATTCATATTGCAGTTATATATATAATAGACCAAATCCATGTATCTGTGTATTTATTATCAGGAAAACTTCAGTTTATAAAATTAGACACATGAACACCTCTGAGTAATTTCCTTAATCTAACTGGAACTGGTTTGAAGACTTCCCAGTACAGTTCTATATTTTCATTTCCTTAGAGTCATCACAGGTGTTTATAATAGAATCCTTCATTCCTACAACAAAAGAAAAAAACAGACATTTATAATTTATATTGTGGTGCTAAAATAATCCCAATCTTGATTCCAAACATATGGTCCTTTCCTCAAAGAATTTATCATTTGAGAGCCATTCAGAGTAACTAAAGTCAGAGGGAAACCTGTCATTGGGAAGACTTCTGACAAGACTATAAGTTTGGATTGTTTAAAGACAAGAGGCAGTTATGTTTCTTTCTCCCCTTCTTTCTACCTTCACACAACAAAACATCTTTCTGCACTGCTCGACTATCCAAGTGCTCCAGCCATGCTGTAGCCACGGAAGTTACTGAAGAATTGCCTTCCCTTACATTAGACTTAGATTTGAAAAAAATTATTCTTGAATTTTAATTACTAGTCTTTGTCATTGTGAATCTAACCTTGAAAATATGAACGGAATATAAACTGATTCAGTGTTATCTTCCTGAGTCTGCCAATGGCCTGAAACAATAGTTGTCAGAGGTATGAATTGCTTCATTCTTTCAGTGAGCTATTAATTCTGAGACCTAAGGAAGACCATAAGTAGAAATATTGTCTACTTCACTTCTGATTATTTTGAAGGATTTAGCTTGGCATCTCAGATGCTTGAACACCAGGACTTGTATAAGGTAGATTCAAGTTGTCAGCCCCGGAAAAGGCACATTTAAAGTGTAATATGGGGGAAGGATAATTAAAGTAAATAATAAATGAGACAAGACAACTGTACTGATAGTGGTGTTCATGCTCAAGGTTACTTTTACTTACCATTTCAGTTTTTAAGTGAAGCTGCCATAGAAGGCCTGGCTCACTACACTAAAGTATCCATAATCCAGAAGCTTTGCCACAGAATTAATGTCCAGCTTGTCATGAAGTGCATGGAAACTATAACACTAGGCACAAGATGATACTGAGTGGTTGTTAATAGTTCTCTATATGAAAATATAATGAATTGCAATAAAACATTGGTATTTACTAATGGTGGGGTATTATGCTGCTGTGAGCTTAACACTTTTATTTGTTTTAATCATTGCTGCGTGTGGAATCTAAGTAAGGGAGGAACCTTTGTGCATGGTTCTCTATCTTCAGGAATATACAGGCAGTCCTAGACTTACAATGTTTCAAGTTACAACATTTAGCACTTACAGCATTTATAAACTGACACCCTGTGTCAACTTTCTAACATCAGTTTCAAGTTTACAACGCTTGATCCAATGCGACGTGGCACCAGCGAACAAGTTTGCCGCATCGCCCATCTCCCTGGAGAACATCTGTCCAAACTTTGTTGGACACTTTCTTTAAGAAAGCAGACAAAACTCCAGGAAAAACCTGCAGCCAAGACTCCTGAGAAGACCCAGCCAAGAACCCTAAAAAAAGTCCAACCAAGAGCCCTTCGAAAGGTCCAGCAAAGTCACCTCAAAGAAGTCCTTCCAAATCAATATGTTTGCCATTTACAGTATAAATACATTAATGTAGCTATACTACTCATCTGTAATTGATTAAGTACAGAATTCTGGGTTATTTTTGGTGAAAAATCAGAATTTGCCCAATTTGCTTCCTGGAAGGATAATATATGTTGTCCTCTTGCATATATTCTTGAATCCCTCACAGAAATAGCAACAGAAAAGGATAAATAGTATCACTGAGGCATCTGTTCTCACTTCCCAGAAGATGGAGAATCATAAACACAGTTCCTCCCTTAGATTCCACACACAGCAATGATATTGCTTGAAAATACGTAGAGCATTATTAACAACTGCCTTAAGGCCAAGTTTCCAAACCCTTGGTTGGCTCTACTGGTCAGATGTGACCCACTGGTCAGGGGTCAAGCACCCCTTATGTAGACTGTGGGGAGGAGGATTTGGGGGGAGGGGGAGGGATTGTTGTTTTTGGGTTTAAGTCAGATGTACTAACAGAGAGAAGCTGAAAGAGTGACACAAGATACCGAACTTCTTCCAGCTTATCAGTGTGCCACCTGCTGGTGATAAAATGTTCTTCTTTATCAGATGGCAATACTGGAAAATAATGTTTAAAAATAAAAGGGCTGATTTCCTGCACTGCTTGCTGGTTTCAAGTAAAGACCATGAGAGTGATATGTCCTTGGGTACCTTTGAAAATCAAGCCAGATGTATAATTGATCTGAACCAGATCAGTTATTTTTGCAAGTATGTGTCTTTCTCCATCCTTAATGAGCCAATGGTATTGTAGTTCTCTCAGATAACGTGTTAGAAATACTTTTACAGTATATATAGTCATACATACGTGTGTGTGAGTGTGTGTGTGTACACATATATGAATGTATATATATTATCTGCTAACGGATTTATACAATTTGAGTAAAAAGGACTCAAAATTATGAAAATTGTAGGTAATATTTGAGCAGCTTGGGTTGAGACTGTCTTATCTTCCAATCCTTCCAAAATTAACAAGCATAACTTCAAACATGTGAGTAGTTCTGTTGAGTCTAAATAATTGTGCTTTGCAGGCTGGAGGGCTAAATTAAATCCTAGACAGCATGCAAAATCAGCAAATCTTAGTGGTTTTGGGGAAGAAAGGACATTAATGAAGGCAAGAAAAGGAGAAAGGTGCCATTTGGGTTTTAATAGGTTTAGTGATTTTTGTTGGATGCTTAGAATTCTACTAATTCCATTTAATATTTCTGTTTTTTAATTATAAGTATGCATGTTCACTGGCAGCCATCATGAAAAGATTGTTTTTATGGAGAATTTGAATGAAAGACATGGGTCAACTGGCATACAAGATCAGTGATGCTATTTCAAGCAGCACAACATCACAGAAGATGGGTTAAAAATGAAAGAAGGAAGAGCAGAAAGAAAAGAATATAGCTACATTAGCATTTTTTTCTTCCAATTTTCTATCAATGTGCTACTACCAGTACCACTGAATTCTCTAAAATCCTTGTGCTATGACAACATTCCAGCCCTACTTCCAGTTGCCATGATATTTTATTGGTCTCATGTTTGAGGAAAGTTTAGTCATATAAATTTGTGGGCATTTCCTGAGATACAGCCCTTAAAAAATTACCCTCAGCATTTCACATATTCTACCAACATTTTCTTTCTTGCATCAGAGACTTGAGCCATGCCTCTGATAATCCCCCAACTCAGTTGCTTGATATTTATCCCAGCCATTATGTGGTGCCCCTTTGGAGAAGCAATACTGAAAACATTTAGGAAAGAGTTTTGTTCAGTAGGTTAGCATGTACTAAACATACAACAAGGATTGTAAAGCTTACGTGGAAAAACTAACAAGAGTGCTAATTTACCGAGTGGAGAACCTGCATAATAAAGAAAGCGTGCGAAGATCTGGCATGCTGCTGTTTGTGATGTGTGTATGCTGCAGCAGGGGGCGCCAGATAGCAAGGAGCAACTTGTGTGTGTTAATAGCTTCTAAAGTCCTAAGAAATTAATATATCAGGCAACCTTAACTCTACATTAATGAAGTTTATTGTTAGTTGGTTGAGTATTTTCTGGTATAGTAGTCACCACGGACAAGATGGTGGTTCAGAGCATTTCTAAGTGATGTAATTAAACAACAGCAACCAGTACTGTGCAGTAATGCTCCTATCCCTGCTAGTCTCAAGGGGATTGCCAGAGTGATTGTATAACAGTGCAAAGTGAAGAAATATGCTAGTGTAACTGTGGCTGAAGGTGGTAACTAGGCAGGAAGTTTCAATGAAGACAGAGAAGTAGGATCGAGAAAGATACAAAAGAAAGAAAGTAAGTGTGTAACAGCAAAGATCCTTGTTAGTGAGATTCACAAGTGTGAACCTGATATGGAAAGACACTAGTGGAGGAATTCATATAAGGGATTCATGTGATCTGAACACTGAGCAAGAGAGGTGATAAAAGGAAAATTAACATTGTCAGCTATTGGCTTTTTTTGGCCAGTACAGCTAATAATGTCACTGATAAAATGTCGTGTGCATGCGCTCAGGTACAGGCATGCACACAGCCAGGAATACAGCCAGGCAGGCTGGAGAGCAGCATCCAGCAAGTACATCTGGGATGGTGGGGGGAAGGGGAATGGGGGAGGGAAGGAGCTTGGGGATGCAGATTGAGGCCCCCATGGTGAGGAAGAGAGTGGGGCAGGGGCAGGTGCTGCCCAGCCAGGGTGCTGAATGGGACCATGGGGCCAGGACTGGGATGGAGCTGCAGGTGTCTAGTCCAGAGGATGCAGGTGGGTGGGAAGGGGGGGCCAGCTCTCCACCACTGTGCACACCCCTGGGGGAGGCATGGGGTGCATGTGCCTCCCCCCAACCCAGATCTGTGTGTGGGGAGAGGGCAGGCTGGCTGCTGCAGGCTTGGGGCCAGTGGCTGTGTCAGCCTCTTTCCAGCGGTGGGGCTAGGCCAGGACTGGACTTGAGGTGGGCTCAGCTGCACAAAGCTAGCAGTGGTGCTGGGAGGGGTGCCTACAGGGGGAGTTATAGGGAATTTTGGGGTAGCTATAGCCCCTCAAGCACTCCCCACAGTGCCACCCCTGCTCAGGCTCCCTCAGCCTGCCTTCACCCCACGCTTAAATCCAGGGGGGAGGGAACATGTCCCCTCATGCCTCCCTCTGGCGTGTGCACAGCAGCAGAGAGCCACCCCCCCCACCCTCCAACCCCCTGTTCCCATGTCTCTGCACCCCTTGGACCAGCCGCTAATGGCTCCATCCCACTTTTGGCCCCAGGGTCCCATCCACTACCCTTGCTGGGCAGCCCCTGCTCTACTTCCGCCCTCACCATGAGGGCCTGAATCTGCACGTCCCCCCCCCCCATAACCCTTTCCTCCCCTCCTCCCCCTCCACAGACTTAACAGCAGGAGGTTGCTCTTCCAGCTGCCTGACTGCATTCCTGTAAATTGGCTATCAGATTGGTATTGGCTGATATGGGTGGTTAATATGTGGCTATTGGTATTGGCCAAGAAAATCTTTATTATTGCATCCCTACTTGCTGCTAAGAAAGGAAACAGCATACTAGGCTGCATTAGTAGGAGCATTGCCAGCAGATTGATGTAAGTGATTAATTATTCATTTCTCTTCTGCACTGGTGAGGCCACAGCTGGTGTACTCTGAACAATTTTGAGCCCCCCCGCTATAGAAAGGATGGGGAGTAACTGGAAAGAGTCCAGCGGAAGGCAATAGAAATGGTTTGGGGAATGGGGCACATGACTTCGGAGGAGAGGCTAAGGAAACTGGGCTTACATAAGTATATAAGGGGCACATATCAGGGACTGGGAGAACTTTACAACTTGAGTGTCCAGGGTCTGGAGTAGACTGCCCCCAGAAGTGGTACAATCACCTACTCTGGATATCTTCATAAAACGTCTGGATGCTCACCTTGCTCGAGTCATGTGACCCCAGCAGTCTTTCCTGCCCAAGTGGCTGGACCTGATGATCTTGAGAGGTCCCTTCCAGCCCCTAACATCTATGAATCTATTTATTCTGCAAAAGAGAAGACTGAAGGGGGGATTTGATGGTAACCTTTAACTTCCTAAAGCGTGGTTCCAAAGAGGATGGAGCTAGACTGTTCTCTCAGTGGTGGCAGAGGACAGAACAAGGAGGAATGGTTTCAAGTTGCAGTAAGGGAAGTTTAGGTTGGATATTAGGAAAAACTTTCTCACTAGGACAGTGTTGAAACACTGGAACAGGTTACATAGAGAGGTCACTGAATCTCTAACCTTGGAGGTTTTTAAGGCCTGGCTCAAAAGCGCCCTGGCTGCAATGAAATAGTTGGTGATGTTCCTACTGTGAGCAGGTGGTTTGACTATATCAGCTCCTGAGGTCTCTTTCAACCCTAATTTTCTATGATTCTTTTTGAAGACTGAAATGCCCCTCAGTTTTCTTTTCTCCAAACCAGAGTGGAAGAATCACTTCCCTTTATTTTCAAGTGACACTCCTGTTAATACAGGGCTGGGCAATTATTTTGGGCAGAGGGCTGCTTACTGAGTTTCGGCAAGCCATTGAGGGCCACATGACAGGCAGCCAAGGGCAGATTAATATTAATTTTTTAAATTTTTTAGGGGCCCTGTGGGTCAGATAGAATGGCCTGGTGGGCCACATTTTGCCCATCCCTGTGTTAATACAAACCAGTATTCTCTTGGCCTTCTTTAATGAAAGCTCACTGTTGACTCATATTCAGCTTATGGTCTGGTGTAACACCCATTTTCTTCTCTGCAGTACTGCAGCCTAGCCAGTCATTCCCCAATCTGTGTTTGTGCATGCAATTAATTTGTCCTGAGTGAAAGATTTTACACTTAACCTTTTAAATTTAATTTGGCTGATGTAGACAGTTTTTCTGTTTTTTGTGGACCCTAGCCCTAACCCTCTAGAGTTTCTGCAACTCCACCCAACTTGGTGTCATCCACAGATTTGCTGAGTTTGCTCTCACACCCAGGACCCAGGACAGATCCCTGGGGAACCCACTTGATACCTCCTCCGAAGTAGACAGTGAACCATTAATGTCTATTTGTTGAGCACAATGATTAAACCAGTTATGTATCCACCTTACAGCACTTTCATCTAGTCTGTATTTTCTTAGCTTTTTAATGAGGATGTTGTGGGAAACAGTATTCAAAGCCTTACTAAGTCAAGGTATATGACATCCGCTGCTCTCCCCTTATACACTAAGTCTGTCACCTTATAGAAGAAAATCAAGTTAGTCAGGCATGACTTGCTCCTGGTAAATCCATGCTGGCTGTTCCTGATCCCCTTTTTCTGCTCTAGGTGCTTCACAGTAAATTCCTTAAGGACCTGCTCCATGATGTTAGTAGGGATGAGTCTTGCAGATTGGGGTGGAGGAGGGAGATTCTTCCTCTCTATTCAGCACTGATAAGGCCTCACCTGGAGTACTATGTCCAGTTTTGGGCCCCATACTTTAAGAGGATGTGACCAGATTGGAAAGAGCCTGGTTTAGAGCAACAAAATGATTAGGGATCTGGGAAGCAAGACTTATGAGTAGGGATCTACTCAATTCACAATTTCACAGTTTTCATGGAAACTGCAAAAAAAAAGCGGTTTCTGTGATCACAAGACAAATTCTCTGCAATTCTGCACAGAATCACTGGGGGAAAAAAACTTACTAGTTTTTACTTACACCAGCCAAGATGAGAACTGCCGCCTCCTCCCTCTGCCGCTGACTGGCTGAGAGAGCTGCCTTTTGTGTGGCCCCACCCCTCTCCACCAATCATTGGCACAGGGCGGGGCCACATGAAGGGCAAGCCTCTCCACCAGTTAGTGGTGAGGGGTGGGGCCGCTGGGGCCTCTTGACCAATCAGCAGCAGGGGAGAAGGGGCTTGCCATGAAAAGGCTGTGAAAATAGCACTGGGTACTGCAAGCAGTCTGCAATATTTGCTTCCCCCCTGCATGTTTTAAGTAGATCCCTACTTATGAGGAAAGGCTGAAGCAGCTAGGGTTATTTAGTCCAGACAAGAAAAGACTGAGGCAGGATTTGATAACAGCCTTCAAATACCTAAAGGGCACTAACAGAGAAGATGAAGATGGTCTTTTATCTGTGGCCATAGGGGACAAGACTAGGAGCAATGCTCTAAAGCTGCATCAGATTAAATTTAGGTTGGAGATTCGGAGGAATTTTCTGACTATGATTTTGGTCAAGTAGTGGAAAAGTCTACCTTGAGAAATTGTGGAATTTCCAACCCTGGACATTTTCAAGAGCGAGATAGACACTTGGCTTGGATGTTTTCATTAGGGATGATCCTGTCTGGAGCAGGTGGCTGGATTAGAGGACCTTGTAAGGTCCCTTCCAGCCCTACTTTCTTATGATCTTTCCAGGTGTTGAGTTCTATAATTCCCTGTATTCTCCTCCTCTTTCCTAAAGATGGACGTTATATTTTCTTTTTCCAGTCATCCAGGACCTCAGTCATAGAAGTAATGAAAACTGGGGCCAGTTAAGATACCAATAAAGGAAAAAAGGAGAGGAGGCCTTCCACAGTAAACTAACTCTTCATATTCTGAGAAAAGAGATGGCTAGTTCTTGGGTGTTAACTTGAGTAAGAGAAGTTACATCCCTACTCTCAAGGTGAAGCACCTTGAATTGGGGGATTTAAAAAACAAAATACTTTAAAAATTAAATGTTTAAGTGTATTGTATATTTCTACACTTAAGAACAATCTTTTTCTTCACAATGCTTTACCTTCTTTCTTAAAGTTATGAGTATTAGAGGGAATAACACATTTCATATAGTGTAGGTGTACTGGAGACTTGCAGGATCCACTTATTGGTTACTGTCAGCCTCTGACATCACAGAGCATGTGAGATGTGTTTTTTTCTATTTATGACTGCATACCTTGTCATGTGGTGTTACTTGCACACAGTACTGCCATAACTTGCCAAGTAAACATGCATAACATTTCAGATTCTCATGAGAGCTACAGGTGAGAGAAAGAAAACAGGAATGAGACCTATTTATTAGTTGAGCCCTTGACTACAGTCACATGTTACTGGAAATTCAGTGTGAATTTTTAAAAGCAGTATTAAGTAGAGCAAATACGGTATGTTTATTCAGGAACGGAATCTTTATTAAAATATTTAGACTTACTGGAGGTTTAAGTTCAGTATACGATGCTAAATTATATCAACTTCTGTTGCCTGAAAAGATTATATTGTACATCATTTGGTGTAATGGAAATAATCCCAAATTAATCATTAAAAACAAGTTGTGTTTTAGTCCAGCCTAAATTTTCTAGGTTAAAGAAAGAGGTATTTGGGTGGAATGTAAAGGCCCATGAAAAGGATGGACTTGATTATCTAATGGTCCTTAAATGTTATAAATCAATATAAAACATAGTGGTCCTATGTGGTCATAGCATTTAAGTAACAGGGGAAGATCATTAAATTATGACAAAGTTGTATGCCATTTTCATTATAATGCTAAATAAATGTACTTTTCCAATGATCTGCTTGGCTGCCACAAATTCAGGCTACTACTAACAGCCTAAGTCAACCTTTGTACATTAAAGAAAACATGCTGTACTGTGTCAGCATTTATATTCCTTCTCTTCTAATTGCTTGGTATTTTTGTTAAAGGGAGTGAATACCCAACAACTGCGATTCTGAGATATGGTCCAGCAAGCCCATTTAAAGGACACTTAAGTACTAAGAGTAATGGTAAGCAAAGGGCATGATTTCATAAAAGGGTTTGCATGATTGTCTTATATATTTTTTAAATATTTTTTCATGGAAACTTTTAACTTGAAGTTTTGTTTTCCAGAAGTTTTAACAGGAATGATTTGCAAATTTACTTGACTTTGATAAAGAACTTCTCTTTATATCTAACAAGAAGGTTTTAAACATCCTTGTGCTTTTGTTGGCTAGGATGTCTACTGTCCAATAAAGTAAACAAATGCTTTATTTTATCATTAAGCATAGCTCTATAGTTATTTCCTGTCAAGTATTGTCTTAGTAGAATGAGGAACACAGCATACTAATATGATATTGAGTTTGTTTCCGTTCAGAAAAGAAAGACAGAAACTGCCTCCCATTCAGCGGAGCACTTTAGCATGTTTAAGAACTTTTAAATTTGCAAGTAACCCCATCTCTGTTATGTAAACTCTGTAAGCTAAACTTTTCTAAACTGTGGGGATTTCTTGGGCCTGTCTAACCTAGAAGTTTTGTGCCCCAAAGAAATCTTAAAAAGTAGCAATTTAGACTTTGGGAACCCTGTAAATTGTTGACCATGTTGAACGCCCACTAACGTGAGCACCTTTCAGTTTAGGATGTTACTCCAAAAGCCCTGAATTTAGAAATTTATCTTTTCAACATAGATTTGTAACATCTCTAATAACTCTAACAATATGAATGATATTTTCCTGCAAGCCCTATCTTGGGGGTTGGTAGGTAAGTGAGTTGGGGGAGAAAACTGCTTTAAATATATGATATTGATAAAATATACACATTCTGTTATTTATTCACAATAAAACATTGTTTAAAAGTGTTATTTCTGCCCTTGTACAATCACAGACTATCTGTTCTTTCAACAGCTACGTCTGAATGAGATAGAAATGATGGGGGGAAAAATGAGTTTTAGTAACTCAACATTTTAGATATAAAATCCTACCAAGGCAGCTTGTTAATGTGGATGAAAGAAAATGTGTGGGGATGATGAGTAGCAAGACAGCTGAACTTGAGATTCTCATGCTCTGCAAGCCAGCCTTTAAAGGGAGGAGACAGCACACTCTTCTGAGCACAGCCTGCAGTGTGCTTTCTTTAGAGCAGTGATTCTCAACTAGGGTACTGTGGCAGTCAGTTCACAAAAGTTAGGGTGTGTTGCTTGGAGTCTAACAAGGTTGAGAACCTTTTTTTTACAGTTTACAGGAATCAGAATGAGTGCTTGGACACAGAGGAAGGAGAAAGGGTAGCAAGAGGAAATGAAATCTTTGAATGAAAACCTCAGTACCCTCTCCCCTGTTTCTGAAATGGACTCTTTGGAAAGATGTAACCTTGATGCATATCCAGCCTGAAGTTGGCAGGGCAAAGGCAAGAGCAAGTCAATCTTGGATATCTTGTGACCTTCACTATCTAACATTGACTGCTGTGTGGGCAGCTCTTGCTTGGAATAGTGTTTGGGTTTGAACTACACAATAACTACTTTCCTTTTAAGCATTTTTACACCAGGTTTTATAATACTCATGAATGTGTTTTAATTTTACAGCTTTTTGCATTGATTCCTCTCGGAGCCTGTGTAAGCAGTACCTGATCAGGGATCACATGGTTGTTCATTATAACAAAATCCTTTCAGCCAAAGGTAAAAATGTCCATAAATGAGCCTTTTGAATCCAATTTGAGGTCCTTCATTCACTTTGCATTAGAATAGACCTGTCATAAGAATAGATGATTTGCATTGTAGAATTTCATTTTTTTCTGGTTCATTTCTTTTCTGACATCAGTTTGAGTAAAAGCTGCTTCATAATAATACAAAGCTGTGAAAATAAATTCAGTAACTGTGTATTGTTTGTTTTTATATGAATTTCCTTATTCATTATTCATTGGTGTGATTACAGCGTGTTTAATGCTACGTGCATTCATTTCACTTTTTAATTATTGATTTAAAGCAATAGAAAAGACAAAAGTATTATTTAAATGTGCAAATATCATAGCAAAAATAGATTAGTTGCTTTAGGAATAAACTTAGAAAATTTTCATCATTAAAAAGAAACAGCATAATCTTAAAAGTTGCTAAGCACTGGGAGATCACACTGAAGTTTTGAGTATTCAGGATTTGAAAATTGTCCTAAATGTTGATAAATGATGACATGTTATTAATTATTATTTTTACAGTAGTACAAATAACAGATGATCTTTACATATAAGTAAATTCTGATTCTCCAGTAACATTTTTCAAAGAACAAATGTTAAGGAAACCTGGCAATCCAGAGCAAAGGTTAGCTCCACACCTTCATTTTCGTCTGGTATAAGAATGAAAACACATGAGATGTATCAGGAAGATTGCTTTTGTCTGTGAAAAGACAAGGCTCATTTGGGGTGTCTGATAACACTGAGTTTATAAAGGAGGGAGGCAACCATTGTCTTTCCGTAGTGTAGATGTTGTTTCCTTATGAACTGAGAATCCAGCCCTCTGTCCTTTCTTCTCATCTCACCCCTGTGATTGTATCCTCTAGTCTTTTGCTTGTTATGGGATGAAGGTTAAAGGAAAGGTGGAAAATGACACTGCTTATCCTAAGTATCCTATGATCTCACCATGAGATCATAAGAACATCACGAATACGAAGTTAATAATTAAAAAAACACTAGCGTTAGTGGACAGGTCATGCTTAGGAAAATGACCCGGTAGCTTCAGTATATGATGTTAATGCATGTGCCTCATTTGCAATTATATTTCTTGAAAATATGATAGGAAGGAGAATATTGACTGTGCTGTCCATACCAATGCATTGCTAGTATACAAGTTAATGTAATTTAGCCAAGAACTTCTCTTTCTCCCTTGGATCTCTGCCAAGATTCTTGCTCCTACAGCATTCTTCCAAAGATGGTATGCTATCCTGATTAGTACTTTACAGAAATATACTAGCGTCAGTCAGATGAGAAATAAGGTTCACATTTTTATCAATGTGGGTAATAAACCATTGGAACAATTTTCCTAGGATTGTCACCTTATAATCTGTTAATCACGTTATTCTGCATTGCGTTATTATCCACTTTTTCTTACTAACCATGTAATTGCATTATTTAATTTTTTTATAAATTTAACATTTCAGGATTGCATGAAATTAGGGGCATTGGGGGCAGACAGTTTATTAATAACAAATGTACCTTCTGCTGCCAGCTGACAGGCAGAGCTGCCTTCAGTCCCAGGTCTGCTCGCTTGTAACTCCTTTGTCCAATTTGTCACTTCGTCTTCCATTTTTGTCAGTGCCCTGGGGTTTCTGGGAGTTACAGTCCAAACTGCACTCAGCATGATTCTGTAGGACTGCTCCCCCAGTTGTCACACATCCAATCAGCCATCATTTTTCTTACATCACCTTTCAATAAGCTTTGAATATTAATAATGGAAATAGTTTCTTGTCGGTCTGTGATTGTGAGGTAAAATCAATGTTTATCAATGTTTACCAATAAAAAATGAATCCTGTCAAGTCTACCCAGGCAGTAAAGTAAAGGAATGTATTGTGGCCTTCATTCTCACTGAAATGCAGGTTTCTGCGCAAAAAGTCTTTAATTTTGCATGCTAGATGTTGCACAAGTAGCCTGCTTGTGAATGCAAATACGTTCTGGGAGTAGGGATTTTTACAGTCTGCTTTGCATGGTATCTTCACATGCACAACATTTTCATGTTCTTCTGCCAGTTGAAATGCAGCTGATCCCAAGTACCCTACCTTGTATTGCATTTTTTATGTTTTTGTACCAAGGTGTAATTCAGATTTCCAACAAGCCTTTTCTAGCTCCTGAAACTGTGCTCTTTCCACTTAAATGACATGAAATAAATATTTAACTCCTGTCTTTTGTGCAACTTTAGTATGTTTCTACAAAGATTAAATAATTATTAAATTTTTAAATATTTTTATCATGCCCTTATGCAAGATTGCTTATAAACATTAAAGAATCAAGTGAAAAATAGGTTACAAAGCTATGCTTCACATCATTTTTAAGTCACATACTAGAGTATGAAGTGGAAGTTAATTAGCAGTGGTCGTGTTTACACATGCATTAAGGAGGTTTTCCTAATGTGCATTAGGTTTGGTACCTCCAGGCATTTATAGATGTACTCTGGAAGGCAGCATGGGGGTGAGGGGAGAGGGCAGGGTGTGCGAACTTTAATTAACTCAGCTCCAAATCTGTGCTAATTAAAAGTGCCCAGAGCATCATGTGTATCAGCATCCCTGTGCTAAAAAATGGCAGCAGGGTGCTTTGAACTAAAGTTTGTTGAACGAGCTTTAAAGTGCCCCATTGCCACTTTTCAGTGTTGGGATGCTGATACACATGATGCTGGAGTCTGCTGGACACGGTAATTACCACACTCTAGGAGACTTGATTATTCTTAATCAAATCTGGTCTGACTTAATCAAGTCTGCTCTGACGTGCTGTAATTACGGTGTGTCGAAACAATCTCCCTGCACATGTATAGGAGTTCTCTAATGTGAAGTACTAAACAAATGCGCATTAGGCTGCCCTATTGTGTGGTAACAGATGTGCAGTGTTTAAGTGATGCTTAATGTGCAGTAGCCTATTTTACTGTGCATTAGCACAAAAGCACAGTTTTTTACGACACACTTTAATGTGCAGTAAAATAGGCTACTGCACTTTAAAGTGCATGTGTAGACATGCCCACTATGTTTAAAATTTAATATACATAATACTAAGAAAAGAAAAAAAACTGTAGGTTTTTGTTGTTTCTCATCACTGTAGCTCAGGCTCACTTTTTGTGACAGAAACTGATTATTAGCGTTCCAATTCTGTAATTGTTAATGCTTATGCTTTAAGCACATAAAGCACAACTGAAATTATCAGCTTTTTTCATGCTTAAAGTTAAGTAGTTAAGTGTTTGCTGGATTGGAATCTACCTAATGGAAGGAAGACATTCCTTTCCTGCACCTCCCTGAATATGCATTATATTCTGCCATCTTCTGGTCCTTCTCAGAGAAGGTTTTGTAAATGGTAATGCCTATATTCCTCCTTATCCAAGCATCACTACACATATCCTTAGGGTTTGCTTTAAAGATGGGAATATTTAAGCTTTTATATCCATTAAAGCCTAAAGTCAACAAATATATTTTATTAACTGCATTGCATTGGGGAGCAATAACTTCAGGTATACAGCTACAGGCAGTGTTGTGTTTTAATTAAATTGTTTTCCATAATAGCAAACATATAGAAGTGTGTACAGAGAATGCTTATTTAAATGCTCAGCATCAAGCTTTTTTCTTTGGCATTTAACTGAATCCTTTAAAACAAGCCCACTGATTTGATTACATAGTAAACACATTTAAAGAACAGACAAACTGCTAAGCTTTAATTGAATAATCCTTCTTTCAGAGCTGTTTTGAAGATATTTTGTTCTAACCATAGCTAATGCTAAGTAAAGGAAGTTGAATCACTCACTCCTTTTAATTTTGTGTTTATTTTCAGCTGCCGTAGACTGTTCCGTGCCAAAAAGCAGGTTGGCTAGCATCAAATGTAAGTATTTCTTTTGAGTTGTTAATTCTTATAAAGGTTTTAGAAAGTAGTGTTTTATTTGCTGTTAACAATTAGCCCTGGACTCTACAGCATCAAAATTTATGATAGGAGCCTCAGAAACACAAGAAAAATCCTTGTCCCTGGCAAAAATATAACACAATACAACACAAGTGAAAGCACAAATGAAAAAGGAAGGACATGGGAAGGGCAAGGTAATGATAAAAGATCACACAGTTACACAGTAAGGCACCTGCACAGCTGCATGATCCCTTAATACTTTTTATTTCCCATCTTTGAAACGCTCTGTAATAAATGTAATGTTAATGAAATATATCCAGTCAACTGTTGAGAGCTATGGAGATTGAAGTGGAGAGTGGCTGCATCACAAGGTGGAGTACTGCAGTGTTCTCTCTTCTTCCTCCCTGCCAATGTGGTGTAATCCTGACCTGAAGGCACCATACCTGGGATGGGGAGGAGATCCAATTTCTCTATGCCCTTACTTTCTTTGAGGCTTTCAGCAAAAGTGCCTGTTAACACCAGGTCTGAAGTTGGTTTTTGAATGTGGACAGCTGCCTGCCACGGGCGGAACCAGAATGAACCCTAATAGCTTGTTTCACAGAAAATATCTTATCTCCATCAGGCAGCGATAACTACTTCCCTGGGCCAAACTGCATTTATCGGCATTGGTAGTTGCGTCTTTTATGTCTAGGACTATTTGTAATGACAGAATATCTGTTGTAACAATAGAAGAAGCTGAAAAGTAATTCCTTTCAAATAATTAATTTACTGAGAACTGTACTAAATGAAGAGCATCAGTCAAAGTGGATGAATCACAGTGGCTCATTAGCAAAGATATTTCTCCTCTAACTGCACTATATCCTTTTCAAGTTAGACACTGCTGATTTTCTGTATTTTGTATTGTAATTAGTAACAAATGCTGAGATTATGTTAAGTTACATTCGGGTATTCATTGTGGATGGGAGGAAGCTGCAAAGTGCTTCTTCCTCTCAAGGTGGAATCCTGACTCTCTTCTTGTTTCTCAGTTTGTCTAATAAAAGAGATCACATCTGCCCAAAGAACCTTGCCCACTGATGTCCTTAGAGACCAAAACAGCTACAACCAAAGACCTTCTTCTTTGTACTTTGTCACAAGTCAGTGTTGGGGGGGGGAAGGGATATCTGGCCTGGTGAAGGGGAGTTCAAATTCTCTTCCAGCAGTAAAATTTCACTGGGGATGTTCTTGCCCAAGGGGTCTCAGCTATCTATAGCTCTACTGCCTGTTGTGTTCAAGGATGCAGTGTGGAGAAAAGCAGTGTCACTGGACATTACTACAGCTGTGGTAAGAGTTTCAGATCAGCTGTCCTCAGAACCACAGCTTGGGAGGTATGATTCCTTCTCTTGAGATCCAAGCTCTATCAAGAGCTTCTCTGTACCGATCTTGACAGTTTGACATTGGTGTAGGAAAGATTTACTATTACCTGCATGCCTTAACAAAGTAAGCCTTTGCTGTTACAGTTCTCTCTTGTTGCCTCTGCCTGGCCTTTTCCCTTCTCTGTCCCCATGTCCCATTGTTCTTTGAGCAAAGATGCATCTCACACCTTGTGTGGTAGTCAGGTCTTTCCAGACTCAGTTAATGCCCTGCTATTTTTATTTTTTTAAAACAACACTCCTGCACTAAGGACATAAGATATCATACATTTCACACTGGAGTATATTTTTCCAAATAATATGAGTTCATGCCACAGACTGTGACTGAGCATTAACCTTAACCTTAGCCAATAATTGTAATGACACTAGCAGGCATACTCCTGAGTGGGAAAGGTTTTACTTCAGATGGGCAACCTGGGTACAATCTGTTTTCCTTTCAGTTCATCTTACTCAGACCACTTTCTATGTATTCTGTCATGGTTACAGATAGGGCTGCTCGAAGCTTCAGTCGCTGATTTGATTCAGCAGAGATTCAGCTCAATTTGGTGGCCGAATCTCTGAATCCGAACCGAATCAGGAGACCCTTTAATCTCTCTGAATTGAATTGGAACCCTCCGAATCCAAAGACATGCGGAAAGATTCAACGATTTGGACATAGACACAGCTTTAAATGCTTTTTCTACATACCTCAAGGTACCAGGCAGCTCATGAATGCTGAGATTCTGGGGTGGATGGAGCATCCCACAGGAGCATGGGGGGGTCCCCAGCACACTCAGCAGCAGACCCAGAAGTGGACCATAAGCACTTTTGGTCCACTTCTGGGTCCCCCAGGGAGCGTGCAGGGGGTCCTCCACACTCCCCTGGCTTGGCAACTGGTGCCTCCTGGGTCTGGGGGGACACCCGGGGTCCCCTCGCAGCAGATCACCGAGCTGAGGAGACATGGGGGGCACCCCTGCGCACTTGGCGACAGACTCAGAAGTGGACCAGAAGTACTTCCGGTTCACTTCCGGGTTTGCTGCTGAGCACGCGGGCCTCCCCACCCCTGCACTCCTGTGGGACGCTCCATCCACCCCACCATTGCAGCATTCACGAACCGCACCTGGTACCTCGAGGTATGTCAAAAAAATATTTAAAGCTCTGTCTATGGCCAAATCACTGATTCTCTGAATCAGCAGCAAATCTTCAGATTCGGATTTGGCCTAATTTAATCAGGACAGTAATCCGACTCAACAAATCAAATCACTGTCCCTGATTTGGGCTGAATCCCAATTGAATATGGCCTGTTTTGCACAACCCTAATTATAGATACAGTATATATCTCTCTCCAGTGTATAATGCAAATGTTTCACTTTTGCTACTGCTGCTGTTTTTGCCTATCTTCTTAGTAAAAGCAGTATACTAAATCTTCAATAAATTGCTCTTTCATCTTAGTTTCAAAGGGGGCTGAAACTAGCTTATTTGTATCTCATTAGAACATGCAGAAAATCTCATCTTGCCAACACAACTGGAACAAGAAGTTTCTTAGTTACAGCAGAAAAACATTTTTAGACAAGCAAGAAAAATGAATACTTTCAGTTGGAATATCTGGAAATGTTTTTTACAAACCTTATGTTCAAGCCCTGTAGCTAAGGCCCGGACTTATCACGTACTACTGGGCTCTCCAGTTTCTAAGTGTCCAGGGGCCACATGCCCCTGGGCTACACTAGCGGGGACTATTCACTCCACTGGCTGTACCAGCAGGGGTCATGGACGCCCAGGCCACATGCCACACTCCCTTCTCCACTGCAGTGCATACCCACATGGATGCCCCTCCTAAGCTACAACCCTGCACAGATACCCCTTCCCCCACAACCGCACCATACACCTCCAGCCTCACACTGAGTTCCCTGTGTCATGTTTCATTGCTGCCAAGGGCAGGTGCAGAGTACAGTGGCCAAAGGAAGAAGGGGGAACTAGGAGACTCTAGCTAGGGTGATCATATGTTCGGCTTTAGCTGGGACAATCCCGGATTTTGGAGGCTGGTCCTGGTTGGCTGATGTGAATTAAAATGAGCATCCCAGAAACCTAGGGGTGCAGGGCACAGTTTGATGGGGAGGTGAAGAGGTGCAGAGTGGCACAGTGCACCAGGTAGGCAGGGGGGCATTGCTTGCCCACCGTACCACCCCACCCCACTCCCACCTCTGCCTGCAGCAACACCACTGATTTGCGCGGAGGGTGGGGGCGGATAATGTCCCAGATGTCGCAGATGTCCTTATGATCAGCTTAACTCTAGCTGCCAGAGCAGGGGAAGTGGTGTGATTGTGTGGAAGCCCAGACGGCTGCAACTTAACCCATTAGGGGCTGCCAGCTGGACAGCCTGGACCTGTAATAAATTTAGCTCATCTCATTTCTAAAATAGGATTTAATTTTAAAATAATCTGCAACTCAAGAATTGGTGGGTTGTTCATGACAATCTTAGGTTTATAACTAAAATGTGAGCGTTTCCCTTCCCTCAGCCTTTCACCGTTCTGAACCTCCTACATTCTGAATCCTGTGATATTGCTGCTTTTTTGGATCCAGCTATGTTTTAACATATGGCTTGAATTGATTTTTAATTATTTTAATTAAATGGATAGTGCAGTTATGAGCTGTGACGATGAATTTGTCACATTTCAAAAATCTGTTAACAAAAATTATGTTGAATGCACCATAAAACTGGGCTTCCTTAACATCCCAGTTGGTATTACTCCTCTGCCCCAACCTTCAGCTTTTGTTTCTTAAACAGCTTTTATTTAGTAATTTCTGTAACAAAAAGATGAGAGAACTTGCTGAGTGAAAGACTGAAAGCAAGGGTTTCTTGCAAGTTAATGTAAGTTTAATTATATTAAAATATCACCCCATACTGCTTTATGTATAATTTTGCAGCCATGTGAGATGTTCTTCATATTTTTCATGTGAGATTATAGCACTTTGTGTAGCCAGATACTTATTACTTTTGCAACAAGATAGCTCGGCCCCTTTCAAGGTTTATGTGCTTTCTATGAATTGCTGAGCAACTCTGAACATCTGACCTTGATAGTTTAAGGCTCTCAGTGCCTCAGAATCAGAGCTAGAGGTTGCAGCTGGTGTGCTTAAAGACAGCGATGAAACTTTTTTGGCTCTTGTTTTTTCTCTAATGCCATCATTCTCAACCAGGGTGCTGTGGGGTTACCACTGTTAGGTGTGAAAATACCATTTACAAAATAAACACAGGTTTCAAAAAAGGAATCCATGGTGTTAACAATGTTTTGCCCTGCTGTGGTCCTTTTTATTTCTTTTCAACAGAAAAATTGCTTTATTATTTTTCCATAGCCAAAAAATGGGTGAGACCCAACAGTTGGCATTTTCCAAGAGGTACCTTGAGTCTAAAAAGGTTGAGAATCGCTGCTGTAATGGTTCCCCTTAAATGATCCTGTTAGATTACATGCAGTCCTTTACTCCAGAACTCATTATCTGATGTTGTAATTCAGGGTTGCTCCCCACCTTCACTGCATGCCACACTACGCAGAGTCCCTGGGTCCTCTGAGTCCCCTGACTGCAGATTCCCTTGGCAGCTGTGTCATCCTGCCTCTCCTTGCCCTCAGGCAGGAGCAAGAAGCAGAAGCTGGAGGTGGGAGAGAGAACCCAGAGACTCTGGCAGTTACAACAGAAGTTGGAGCAGTGGGGAGAGCGGTTTCTGGACCAGAAGCCCAGGGGCTTCAGCATAAGCCCATGTGGCCCCCCCAGCCACCCATTGGATAGCCCTGTCATAATGTATCAGAAATTCAACTGCTTTCCAGCATGTCATGTCTTTTGTTAATTTAGGTATCCAGCTTTGAGTTCTCCATCTTCCAGTTTTTGACTACCTTGTGGGTATTTC
>NW_017729025.1:42596804-42601628 GCF_001723915.1 Gavialis gangeticus | reverse complement strand
GCCTCTCCTTGCCCTCAGGCAGGAGCAAGAAGCAGAAGCTGGAGGTGGGAGAGAGAACCCAGAGACTCTGGCAGTTACAACAGAAGTTGGAGCAGTGGGGAGAGCGGTTTCTGGACCAGAAGCCCAGGGGCTTCAGCATAAGCCCATGTGGCCCCCCCAGCCACCCATTGGATAGCCCTGTCATAATGTATCAGAAATTCAACTGCTTTCCAGCATGTCATGTCTTTTGTTAATTTAGGTATCCACTGTATCCTGTTTTCTTCTATTTACTATTCTGTTTACTAAAAGTCAGCAGTATTGACAATCCTTGAATATTTAAATTAGTGTAGTGTAGGTGTTTTCCAACTCTTCATCCCTTAGATGATGGGCCTAATTTCAGGATCTTAACACTAGCAAAACTCGGGAAGGAATTCTATTGATTTCAGTGGAGCTGAACTCTCAGCAGAAATTTTTGGCAATAGAATGCCAGAAGGACTACATTCAGCAGTTGGTGAGTAACATAATCATACCAGTTTTATATGGCTAGTTGTGGACAATGAAATATAAAGCAATTGCCTTTTTAGCCTTATGTAAAATAGAGGCTTCATTGAAGTCAATGGCAAAAATTCACTCAACTACAACTCAGCTAGAATTTTACTTAAGAACTCCTTTCATACTCAAAAATCAGCCTAATTTTGTGTATTCAAATCACATATGTACCTCTTTATTAAATAAGTGCTTTGAGTCAGACATACTAAACATAAAACCCATCGGGGCTGAAATTTCCAGAGGTTTACCAAAGGTATAATTCCACTGGACATGTGTGTTCCCTTTCATCATCATCCACTCTAGTGCATTCAAGCTAATTAACATTTTTAGATTTCCTTTGTACAATATCAGCAGAATTCTGTTGAATTCTGTCTGTATATACAAGTGAAAACTATTGTTCCTAAGAGAAATTTCAGGCATTTTTTACCTTTAAGAAGATGGTGTTTTTGTGGCAGACAGCACACACATTGTGAATAGTGGAAGTGTGTTCCAAAAGCAAATATAAAAAGACTGTCATTAATTAATCTCCCAATTATATTTGCGTGTTTGAGTTAGAGGACATGAAGTATAGTTCATTGCTTCTGTTGAGTCGTACCAGATTACTATTTTTTTCTTTTTGTATTACACATTAAATTGTTTCCTGATTATGAAAACATTTTGTCTGCACTACCATGATCTGTATTTACCGTCATTTAAATGACCTTTTTAGTGTTTGTAAACTGTCTAAAAACATTTTTTTCAGATGCTGAATTTATGTGCCATTCTGCTCTAAAATCCTCTTCTTCCTTTACACCCAATGGCCTCAAAGCAGTACATTTTCAGTATGCTGCATGAGATTTATCAATATGGCTCCTATTAGCAGCAAAGAATTGCGAAGAGAATCCCTTGAAAGTAGGTGCCTTAACCTGCTCAGATGGCCAGCAAGTATCCCTTTTGGGGCTGTTGCCATGAATCAGTCATTAGTTCTTAAGCATTAGCACAATACTATCTGTAGCTGGCATTCTCTCTGAACAACTGAATGTGTTCTGCTTTTAAAGTGGATTTGTTCCGCTGTTCTTTTCCTGGTATCTTAGCTGGCAGCAAGGCCAGCAAGCTGTCATGCCTCTGGGCCAGCAATAAGCATGTTCTTATGTATTAGATCAGCCTTATTGACTTAAAATAGTTGTTAAAATGTGAAACTTTTTGAAATATGAAACTTCTATGTTCAGAATTACACCAAGTATGTTGAATGATACAAGTGGCTATTATTACAAGTTGATGGTCATAGCTTTTGTGCCAGAGAACTTGACAACAGCCATGCCAAATAAAGATGGCTGCTGCTACACATGCCTGGCTTCTAATAGTAATAACGTTTTCAACCCATCTGTTTCAAGGTTTTTCCACAGAGCATATTGATAGAACAGCCTGAACTTAGTGATTAGACTGATTGAAAACGCAGGTCTTTTGCTAAGGGGAAAAAATGCATTCTTGAGAAGTTGCCCACCAGAAATCTGGTGCATAGCACATAGTGGAGGAATATCAAATCTGAACCTGCCATTACTAGAGACATCATTAAACTTAGAAGGTGTTAGGAAAAAAAGAAGGATAATAATATAGGTGTAGGCTAACTGTTTATTTTTATCTACTATATCCAAGCAAGAAAAGGGACTTATTTACTTATTTATTTATTTTTATTTTAGGCCTGATTTTTCAACCATCACCTCCATGTCATAAAACACATTACTCTGGTATACATGTTATGATACATGGTATTATGTCTGATTTTCTTAGTTAGTATCCAACGTAAGTCAGCTTAACTGCTTCTATGCAAAAAGCGTGCACACTGTCTTCCCCTTCAGAGTCCTGCCTCATTATATGCACTCCTACATTTTTAATGAATAGGGTTTCCTTACATACATTTGTGTTTTATTATTGGAATAATAATAACTCTTTTTTAATATTTGAAATGGCAAGTTTTCAAATATCTGTTCTCTCTTGATGGATCACTTTTGCTGTTAAAAGCTATGTATATTTTTTAACTTTTTTGTACTCAAAAATGTTAAAATCATTTTGTCAGGTTTTCCAAAATGTATCCCCCAGACTGAAAACCTGTCAAATGTAAAAATGTAAAGAAACTGAAATAAGTCCTTTTAACCAAGATACTGATGCAGTTCTAACTATCTTACTTTTGCTTCAGCTACAGTATACATATTTTCTATTCTGCAGTAGATGCACATTTTTCCCTCTATAAAAGGCAATTCATTAGAAAAAGAAATTTATTGAAGTACAACATGCAATATTTTCCCCTAGATTTTAAGGTCAGAAGGCACAACCAGATCATGTAATCTGAGTTCTTGTGATACACAGGCCAGGAATTTCACCTGCTTATCATTGTATTCAAGCCAGTAATTTGTGTTTGACTAAAGTATGCCTTGCAGAAAATCATCCAGTCTTGATAAGAGGACATCAAGAAGTAGAAGTTCCATCCTTCTCCATGGTTTTCTAATGGTTGCTCAACCTTATTGTTAAAAAACTGTCCCACTTTTAATTGAATTTGTCAGCCCTTAACTTCAAATCAGTAGTTTTTGTTATGACTTTGTCAAGTAGGTTAAACAGCCATTTTGTACCTGGTGTTTTGTCCCTGGGAAGGTATGTACACTGTAATCAGTCACCTCTTACTCTATGATAAGATAAACTAAGTGAAATTAACTGTAAGTTATTTTTCCTGCCCCTCAATTTTTGCAGTTCTTCTCTCTTGATCCAGGGATTAGCAACCCCCAGCCCGCGTGGCAGAACATGGCATGCCAGGCCATTTTCTTCAGCACACCACAGCTGGCCTGGTCTCTGGGCAGCTGCCACTGGCCACAGCCAGGGTTGCTTGCAGCAGGCAGCCAGGAGGCTGCAAATCCTACTGCAAGCAGCCTATGCTCCATAGCAGACATCTGGGAGGCTGCAAACAGCTGCACGGAACTCCACAGCCCTAGCACAAGCTCCATGGCAGTGGCAGCTGCACGCACACCTCTGGGCACACAACCAAGATGGGGCCTTGCGCAACACAAACTTTGCCCATCCCCTGCCATCTGTCCAGAGGAGTGCATGCAATGGCTGCTGTCATGGAGCCAGTCCTGGGGCTGTGGAGCCCCTTGCAGCTGTTCGCAGCCTGCCCACCTCCTGCTGCAGAGATCAGCAGCCCTAGCCCTGGCCATTCTCCTTGGTGGGAACAGGCTTCTGGGAGGGAGAACAGGTTGGTCCTTCCACTCCCCCCACTTGCCCTGGTGTCCCCCTTCCTGAGGCCAGTAAAGGGGGATTTGGCCAAGACATGGGGCTCCTTGCAGGGGACAGGTTGGATACCCCCTGCCTGGGCCAGCACAATCGGGCTCCCTCCCTGCCTGCAGGCAGCCAAGAGGTTGCAAACAGCTGCACGGGGCTCTGCAGCCCTGGCACTGGCTCCATGGTGGTGGCCACTGCACATGCACCTCTAGGCAGACAGTAGGGGAGGAGCTAGGTTTGTGCTGCCCTTGGTCCCTTTCCGCCTGGGTTCTGGGCAGCTGTATTAGGCAGGCTGCAAACAGCTGCACTTGGGTCCAGAGCACCGGCACTAGCTCTGTGGTAGCAGCGGGTGCATACATGCCTCGCATAGAGGGGAAGGGGCCAGAGCAACACAACCCCAGCGCTTCCTCCGCAGTCCACCCAGAGGGACACCTGCAGCTGCTGCCAGCATTGAGGATCAGGCCCCTCACAGCTCCCCCACCTCTAGCATGCCAAGTCAAGTTAGAGGTTGGGGTGTTTTTGGCGCTCTGGCCAAACACTTTGCTGACCTCTGGACTAGATGAACTAAGAATGCTTTATTTAAGGTATTTGTGCTTACTGGATTATATGTCATTTTAAAGCTTATAGAGTGCAGATTTGCACAAAATTTCCTATAAACCGAAAAACAGCTCAAAGACCATTGGTCTACCTGACATTTTAACATTTTTCTTTTTTTCTGTTTTGAATACCATGTTCTATTTTACCATGCGAGAGGCCACAGGAAAAATTATGCTGAGGGGAAACCAGCATGAGTTCATAGCAGGTAGATCGTGCCTGACTAATCTGGTCTCTTTTTATGACCAGGTTACAAAACACCTGGACACAGGAGTAGGGGTTGACATCGTTTACTTAGACTTCAGGAAGGCCTTCGATACAATATCCCATCCCATACTGGTGAACAAGTTAAGAGGCTGTGACTTGGATGATTACACAGTCCGGTGGGTGGCAAATTGGCTAGAGGGTCGTACCCAGAGAGTGGTAGTGGATGGGTCGGTATCGACCTGGAAG
>NW_017729025.1:42589583-42596211 GCF_001723915.1 Gavialis gangeticus | reverse complement strand
TGGCTGCCTATAAATTCATCATGGGGGCACAGAAGGGAATTGGTGAGGCTCTACTCACTAGAGCGCCCCGGGGGTCACAAGAAATAATGGCCATAAGCTTGCAGTTTTAGACTGGACATTAGGAAGATCTTCACAATTAGAGTGGCCAAAATCTGGAATGGGCTCCCAAGACAGGTGGTGCTCTTCCCTACCCTGGGGGTCTTCAAAAGGAGATTGGATGGGCATCTGGCTGGGGTCATCTGATCCCAGCACGCTTTCCTGTCTATGTAGGGGGTTGGACTTGATGATCTATAGAGGTCCCTTCTGACCCTAACATCTATGAATCTATGAATAAAATTCAAATTATGGTAAAAAGTCTGGCAAAAAAGTGTGATAAATTAATAGAAAACATATCGTGCAATACAGTGTGTGTGCGCATTTGCCCATGCCACCTGTGAACACTTCATCCTGGCAGGCAATGCTGGGCTTCAGTCCACTGTGAGGCTTCATGCAAAGCTGTGATTCTTTGCCCCAAAAGCAAACACTTCAGTGCTATGAATGAGGACATAATTGCCAGCATTATTGGAAAAGAAGGGGTATACTTAAGCCTAAAGTCGATAATGAACATGGTAACAAGGATATCCAAAATCTGATCAAGTTTCTCAACAAATTTGTCACTGAGCAATTTGTCTCCCCACAGGCTCACATTTAAGGTGGGATTGATTGTGAAATCTGGTTTAATCAAAGGCACAAGACTTATTGTAAAAAGACTTTACAGTAACACTATAGACTTAGAAGAGGCTATTGGAAAACATTCTTTTGCCAAGAGTTACAGTATACCCATTGGACATAGCTCTACCTTTTAAGATACTCAAGAGGAAATTTGCTATCAGAGTAGCTTTTCTAATGACTATCGAAAAAAACCAAGATCAAACATTTGATTGGGTAGGTATTTACCTACTGTAGTCTGTGTTTGGACATAGCCAGCTATTTGTTGCAATATCAAGAGTGAAATGATTTGACAACCTGAAAATGCAAATTATACTAACAAAGGATTAAGGAACATTACCAAACATAGAAGGTGTTTGACAAAAAAAAATGGGTGTGAAATCTAGTGAAGTTTGTAATTATAATATGCCCCCTCAAGATCACATGGTAATTTTCTACCTTTCGTGATTTCAAAATTCACTTCTGAATGCCTGTTCACATGATGCATTTGAATGCCCTTCTGAAGCTACTCTAAGTTCAACAAATGATTTCAAAGGTAAGTGGGCTCTTTTATTATAATTCCAGTTTTATCCTAGGATTCTGTGGAAATATTTTGAAGCAAACGACTTAAAACATCTTGAACAGATGTATTATGAGGTAGAAGAGTCAAAAAGCTGCTACAGACTAAGCCAAATTTTGAGGCAGAATGGTTATGTTCTGTTTGTTTTCCTGATTTCAAGATTTTCAGCGCACATTTTTTGCAAATTCAACACAGAATTTGGCTGAAGAACAACAGGAAAAAAAAAAAAAAAAAATCAAGAAGTAGCCAAATGTTAAAAGGAAATTGTACTGAGGCACAATGGAAGGAAGAAGAGAAGAAGTTGCAAGAAGAGATTAAATGAGCTTGAGTTCATCAATGGCATGATTAGCACTTGAAGCATCTTTTACTTTAAACTATCAGAGAACTTGCACTTGGTGAAGAATTTGGTGTATAGAGTTAGTTAAGAAATATTATATATAATGCAAACATGCAACCACAATAAATGTTTTAGCAAAAATTTGCTGTGTACACACTTGTAATTTCTTATTTGATAAAACAGTGGCAAATCATGAACTTTAAGAAGATCTTTGGGAGAGTGTTAAAACAGACAAATCCTTTTCTCCTCCTGATGAAGTAAAAGATCCAAACAATGGGAGTAGTTGCGCTTATAGGCTGTGTCCAGGTGAGCGCAGCTGTGCAGCATGTGGTGCCACAGACACATCCGTGGAGCCACATACTACGTGTTCAACTGTTCTCTGTGTTGCAAGGGAGTAGTGTGGAGGGTTTTTCTGACCTCTGGATATCCAGGGGTCAGAAAAACTTGTGGAGAAAAAAGGCAGAGCAGCGCATGCATGGGCTGTGCATGCCACTCAAAAATGGAGCCAAGCAGGCTGTAGTCATGCTGCGGCTGCTGGCCAGGCTCCGTGCAGCACAATCCTCACTGCTGCAGCCCCAGGAGGTCCCCAGGACTTCAGGTAAGGCTGCTGGGGCCAGCCCAGTGCTGGCCCCAGCCTCCCCTACCATTTCCGGGGTAACTCGCCACATGCGAGAGCATGCATGACACAGGTGTTCCTGGGGGACAACTAGCGGTGGTACAAGATGCACCACTGCTAGTTGTCCCCAGAGAACCAAACATTCACGCCACATGTGGACACAACCATAGAGTGTATCCAGACAAGTGTGCACATGCAGTTTGCAACTCTGCAGACCTATCTGCACATATGCACTTCTGTTGTGCTGCTCATTTGCAATATGGTGGGGGTTTTGGCACCAGGATCTCCTGTTGTCAAAAAAACCCACAGCAGAAAAAAGCAGGGCAGCACATGCGAGTGGCCATTTCTGTTACAGTCACTGCACAAGTTGTGTTGATTTCAGTGAAGCTAGGAGTTCATACCACAGGATTAAGTTGTGGTGTAGTTTGACATCCTACTAATTGAGACCAGGCTGTGTGGGGAAGGAACAGTGTTATGAAAGAAAACATTTGTTTCCAAAACCCGCTTCAACCTGTGATGTTCCAAATATTTTAAATCATGGTCACTGACAGCTCATTAGGACTGAGGTTGGCATTTGTTCTTGGTCAATGGAACTCAGAAGGGAAAATAGTGCCCAGAATTGTTTTGGTGTCTAAATAGTTGATTCTTATGGGGAAGTGAAGTGTTACTCAGTGTCAGATTATATTCTGAAACATTCTGCTTTTGGCTAAATGCAATAAAAGCATTCTTTGTGCAGTTGTTTTCAGGTGGACATGATTGGGTTATGTTGAAAAAAAATGACTTGGGAATTGTTTAGCACTGCAAATTGTATCAAGTTGTGGTGTACAGTGAATGTAGAGATCCAAAAACTCAGAGGAAAGGGCAATCACTTGCACTAGGCAATTCTAAATTCATATTGTCTTTCTAACCACCAGACTTCCAAACTAGCTTGGAGCATGATAGATCTGAGATATTATTTTTAATTACTCCTAAATTGTATCATCTCCTCAATCTTCATTGTAATTTTTATGTCCCAAGGCAGATTTCTAAAATATTGCTGCAAATTTGGGCTTCAAGGAAGAGTCAAGCTTGTACAGGGAGAAACTACTACAGGGAAGTAACATTATAATGAAAGGGTCTCTGATTTGTTTGGTGTATTCTAAATATTATTTGAAGAAAGAAAACATTTGTCTAGTGAACAATGCTGCTTCTATATAAGATTATATGAATGTCAGAATGCCATGGGTACCTCAGGATTCTTTTAAGTAATGGGTAGAAAAGAATACAATTCAAATTTTAAGAGCTCTTATGATCCTACTTACACCCCTTCTCAGTGCCAGCAGAATTAGCAGAACAGATTCACAGAGTGGGTGGACTAGATTATGGAATTTAGATTTCACAGGCAGTGCATCTGGTACATAGACACTAGTACTTTGCTTACAGTACAACATATCATTTCTATTACAAAGCCTTATAATGAAGAGCGTAATTGATGAGACACAGATCTTAGACTCAACTAATGAAATCTTGTAATTTGGATGTAGTATACATTTTATACTCTTAAATACCAAAAACTGCTATTTTTAGGAGTGATGACATGTCAAGATGATTTTCACATTTTGTTGCAAAAAAATCTCTGTTCATTTGCTTGTTCAACATTACTGTTGAGTTTGGGGAGTCTAGAATTGAGGTTATTTGTAATTACAGCTTTATGGTGCCTTTTAACAAGTTAGCTAGAGGTGTATCTTCTTTCCGTCAAATTATTCTGCTAGTAGTTAGGAACTTTTATTCCTTGTCATGATAATAAGAATACACAGAGCCAAATTAATTACTGCTGTAACCTCGCTGAAATTGGGCTACATCAGGGATTACTTTAATCCAACATGCATTTAGGACAGAAAGAGGTGAAAAAGCTTACCTTTGTGTATTAAATTAATGTATAAGTTTCTCCTCTGCAAGACAACAAATTTCTTTCTTGATGTCTGTAGCGAAGTGGGTTTCATGCAGGCTAGCTGTCGCTGGCCTCCCACCTGCCTCTGGGCATGCCGCCCGCTTGTCTCGTCTGCCATGCCTCATTGGAAAATTAATGAGTTGTTAAATAAGGCAGGAGGCTGCCCATTATTCTTTGCACCCTGATATTAGGGGGGCATCTGCAGCTCTGTACCACCCCTATACCATGGCCCAAGCCTCACAGATGGCATCCAGATGTTATCAGTCACATCAACCCCCCACTAGGCTCCAGAATCCTCCTGGCAGGACCATCCTTTGATCCCTCCACCCAGGCAGTTTACGCCACCTTCATTTGGGCTCCAGAGCTCCTTGTAGCTGGCTCCCCTCTTGGGCGTGGTCCCCACTCAGGACCTTCAGCCATACACAGGCCCTGGCCTCACATCCAAGGCCAGGTGGGGTCCCAGGCCCACAACTCTGGGTGCTCCTTGTGGAGGGGTCCTTTTGATCTTCTTGGTCCTGGCCCCAGTATGGACCAGTCCAGGGGGCACTCTACCCTTGGCCTCAATAGTCCTATACTCTGTCCAGGTCCCCTTTCCTGGATGTGGGGAAATGGGGTGACTCATACCATGACTGGTGCTCCAGGGTCTCACAGGGGACTCTCACTCCCCCTCTGGAGCAGCAAGTCATGATGCTACTCTGAGATCCTCCTTGGGTGGGCTCAGGTGGCCATAGCCATGCCTAGCCCCCTCTACGTCCGATGTCCTAACCCACCCAAAGGTGGGAGCTGGTGTTAAGGCACCCCGCCCACCTTTCACTGGGGTGGTAACTGGCCTGGCATTTCCTGGGGACTCCCACACCACTGAGAGCCCCACCAGGCCACCCACTCCCAGCAGGGTGCAATTTTAGGTCATGCTCAGGACCAGGAGCCTCCTATCCATCCCCTACAACTCCTCCCTTACCTCCAAGAGGATACCAAAGGCCTTGCAGCCAGGCAATGTTGTTGCCTGACCTTCCAGCAGCAAAATGCCCTGTTTATATGGGCAGCCCTAGATCCAAAATGGCTGCCCTCATCAGGCACCTGCCAGCTGCTAGCTTCAGGCCCTTAAAGTGGCAGGCACAAACAGTGCCCTGCCACAGTATGTCCAATGCTTGCTGTGTTGAATGTGTTCACAGTTCCAGCATTAGATGTCTTTGTTCATGATCTTTTGTAAATGGTAGTTAGTGCCTTCCACTACAGCAACTGCAGTCACTAGTAGGACTCTTCAGTGTCTTACTCTAAGGCTCAGAGGTCATCCTCACTTATTGTCCAGATGAACCCACACTTTAATGACTGGAGTCCCCAGACTGGATTATTACTCCACTCAGTATCACACCCAAGAGTAGGGGTTTAGACACCTCTGTACTACTATGTGTTTCTCTTTATGTACAAGCAGCACAAGGGTTCCTCAGGAGTCCTCTACCTTGAATCCAGCTGCTTGCTACCCTGTTTCACCCATACCAAAGGAACAGCCATTGCAGAATCAAAGTCAATAAGTATTATACAGATAGAGAAGTAGAATCCATGAAAAGTATGCCCTAAGATGCAAGTAATGGGAAAGGAAAGTAGGTTTACCTTGGCGTCACATTTGCTTAAACTTCATAAAAGATACAGCTGCTTTAGCCAATTCTAGAAGCTGAACTGTATCTATCGACTTTGCATTTGCAGGTTGTATCCTGTCATTCTGTGTGTGTCTGTATCTTCAGTCATTTATGTAATGCTCATGTTGATCTTTACTTATCTGAGAAGCAGAGAATGCTTCTTTGGCTGCCTCCATGTCCATTAAATGAGTATAAACTGAGTGGTTTTGTGGCTCAGGCATATGGAAACTATCATTTTTGCTGTACTGGCTTCTTAGGACCTGTAGTTATCTTTCAAGCATGCTTACTATGACTGTTAGGACCAGTGTAGTCAGAAAGTACATTTGAGTAGCTAGCCGTGTAATAAGAAGTAAATGTAGCAAGACTAACATGGAGTGTTAATTAATTTAACGGTACAGTATATGTACTTTTACTTCTGTTACAACCGCTAATTTTAGTTCTGATTTATAATATTTAGCAAAGCTTATCCTTAGCTGGCAGTTTCGTAGGATGAAATTCTCAATAAAAAAGCCAAGAGATAATATAAGACACTCTAACAAAATATGCTGAAATAATCAGCAGCTGTGAAGGCAATTACTTTCATAGCTGTTAGGGGTTGGAAGGGTCCTTACAGATCATCGGGTCCAGCCCCCCTGCACTTGGGCAGGAAAGACTTCTAGGATCAGATGACCCCAGCAAGATGGGCATCAAGATGCTCTTTGAAGAGCTCCAGGGTGGGTGACTGTACCACTCCTGGGGGTAGCCTGTTCCTAAACCCTCGGACTCAACTTCATAGATTTCATAGATACTAAGGCTGGAAGGGACCTCGGAAGATCATCGAGTCCAGCCCCCTGCTCAAAGG
>NW_017729025.1:42578040-42584583 GCF_001723915.1 Gavialis gangeticus | reverse complement strand
CTGGATGGCTGTCTCTGAGGTGCCTGAGGGGGGGGTGTCGCAGAGCCCGAGGGGACCCTCGGGGTGTGGCACGTGCCCATCTGTGTCATGCCTCTGGTAGGCTGGCTACGGCTGGGACTGACTACCCTGGGGGGTTCTCAGGCAGGGTCTTGGGCCCTCCCGCACCCCCTCCTGCGCGAACTCCACGCTAACTCACGCGCCAGCAGACAAGCGCGCCTGTTTGCGCAGCCTGTTCGCGCGGCTCCGGTAGCGTGGCTCCCTGGGGGGCTGGATGAAATAGGGGCCTGGGCAGGGGCTTGACCCGGCCGGGCTCCATGCAGCCGCCTCCTCCCACTCAGAGAGGGGTTAACCCCTTCCCACCATGAGCCCTGCTTGCCTCCGGCTGTGCTGGGGGTTGGCAGGGGGTTCTGTGGCTGCTGGGGGGTGTCTGGGGGGCTTCAGGGGAGCGGGGGCACAGTGGGCTTTCACCTGCACGTCTGTCACCACTCCGGAGCCTAGCTGGGCTTTTTTTGCTGTTTTGAAAGAAGTTATGTAAAGAAGTTTTTTCTTATGTCTAGTCTGAAGTGATCCTCAATCAGCTAGTGCCTGTTATTTTTTGCCCTCCCCTAGGGGACCTTTGTATCAGCCATGTCTGTTGTAAGAATTAAAAGCAGCAGAAAAGGAAATTTGCCAAAGCAAGGCGATCTAGCACATTATGTATGGAAGTACCAATGCTGGGCCAATATTGGACTCAATTTTACAAAATAATAATAATTTTTACATGAAAAATGTTCCTCCAAGTCATTTATATAACCCACCTGTAAGATTAACATGTACAGAAGAATGCATTTTAAAGGTGAATGAAAGACCTGATATCTGTCCCTCAGATCACTGTGTTTCTTTTGCAAAAGCCAAGAATAGAAGTGTCAGTGCCACTTTCCCAAGATTATTGATATTCATATATGTAAAATTAAGACTATCATGTCAGTTAGTTGGTGTAGGATTGGGGCATAGTACAGTATGAGTGAAATTCACTGTGGGTAAATGAAACAGACATTAACAAAGGCCGTCTGTGCTCAGAGATGCTGTTTCTGCATCAGGCAGACTGTACAGTCAGTGGGTTAAATAACATATAATGGTCCTATCTGCATAAACTGTAAAATTGCCCTTGTTTCTTTTGAGCTTCTTTATTCTCATTTAGAAATGTGCATGTTTTCACTCTGCCTTCAGTTTGTTTTGCTGCTTTATGTATTAGATCATCCTTCAGAGTCTAACATGCCTCTGTGCACCTGGAATACAAATGAAAACTGTTATAACTTCAGAAATAAAAGCTCATATTGTTGCAGGTGATGGATGTGTGTAGCTACAGAAAACTCATGTTTGGCAGAAGTGCAAAGCAATGTGACTGCACTTTTTTGGGTCTCATTTCCCATAGGCTGATGGCATAGCTGCCTTGCATGATAGAGAAACATTTGGGATGGGATCTTGAGCCAAGAACTACATGGTTACATGACTCTTCCCTTGTGACTGAGGAGTGACTCTGACATACAGCCCCTGCCTAAGTTGTTCATGGTTCTGGCACATAATGTAGTTTTGCGGTGCCTTTGTGTGGCCATTTTGGGGAATATTCAGAGTCCAGTTCTGGAAAAAGTAGAATTTGGAGGATGAGGAACTTCCTCCATTTCCTTTGTACATATAAATTAACTGACATTTAACATACATACATACTTATTATTTAAGAATGCTGTTTTTCGCCAAAAGTTTCAATAATCATTCATCCAGACTAAATCAAAAGGGAACATACCTATGTCATGTTAGTCTGGGTCCTCCAATTCCAATGTAGTCTTGTGTTAGCTGTAGAACTAAAGAATGCTAAATGAAAGAGAATCTAAATCCTGGCTGTTAAGTCACAACATCTTTCTTGATATTTTGACAATGAGAAATTTGTCATGATTGTTCTACTCAAACTGGAACCCAATGCAACGTTTTACTTTTCTGAGTGAGTTGAAGTCTGTAGATGCATTTAGAATGAAGAGACCAGTATAGTTCTGTTTGAATCTCACTAATTTTATTCAGTTTTTTCTTTCATCAGTTTCAGATCAGCAACGAAGAGAGAAACTCAGGAAGGAAATAGCCAGGTACAAAAAGGAGATGAGTTCAGCTAAAAACTCGTCACGGTCCAGCTCCAGAGGGAGTGGAAAGCCACTGTCATCTACTTTTGAACAGGTACTTGATTTAATATTGTTATAAGGTTTAGGTATTATGGGCCATGTCTTAAAGTCTTTATTTAGCTTTCACTTGCTCCTTGCTAAGGCAAACTCCTTTGGATTTTAAAAGGACTTTCAGACCAAGTAAAAACTAAGGAAGAAACAAAGAATTTGGCCTTTTATGTATAAACAAAATGTAAATGATTAACAGTTTATATTCTCTTGTTGACATGCATGTCCATGCAGTGGTCTAGCTTCAACTGCTACCCTCATCATGTTGTGTATTAAAGTTAATCAAAGAAGTTAAAAAAAGAAGAATCTTAGCCCTACGTTCATCACAAATGCATTGCTTCTTACATTCTCCAAACAGGACTCCTGCCTGACCTGTAATAACTAGAAGTTTGCAGTGTATCAACGTCTTTAATCTTGCTCTTTTTGCTGTGCACTTTATCTCTTCCTCCCTGCTGCTGAATGACCGAGAGGCAATTAATGCCATGGTTTTTGCCTCTCAGCCACTCTGTGGCAGGGAGGGTGAGGATGGGTGGCAAAAAGCAAAATTAAGGCACCCTCTGCCCCTGAAACTTCCACCTCAGTTTAGATAGGTCCCTAGTAATAACTTACTCCCTAAAGTGGAATTTACCCACATGGAGCTTGAATGTGCAGGCTCTGTTTGGGTAGAGTGTGGGGAATTTGAATGAGTGAAATTCGATACACACTCAATTCAGGCCTTGGACATAGGGCTGTTTCAGCCAGTGTGAAACAGTATTGGCCATATCCCTATTTTACAATGCACTGGGGGCAGTGGATTAATATCAGTGCAAATAGAGAGTCCCTACCCAGGTCTTGGATTGTGTTCAGCCCAAACCTGAAGCAGTCTTACGTGTCAGGTAAGAGCCGAGACCTGTTCTGCAGAAGACAGGAAAGGTAGCACTCTGCTCAGCCAATTAATTTTACCTTCTGTATGTAATTCCTGTGCAACACTGAAGAACTAAGGGAAACCATGTGCCAGGCTATTCACAAGATTAATTGCTGCTATGGAGGAAGTCAGAAGATTTGTGTTCAGTGTCTCTAGTATTGTTAATACAGAAAGTGAAAAAAAATTGGATGGATAACGACACTTCTGCTGATTAAGTAAGATCTGTTTATTTGTGTTAGACAGTTACATCCTGTTCCATTTCAGTAACAAGCTAGAGAGATGTCCCCTAAAATGTCAGGTATGGATGTCAGGTATTATAATACTGGGAAATTTTTGACAATTAATTAGCCAGTACTACAGGTACTTTTCATCAAGAAAAAAGCAATTTGTGTGGTATTTCTGCATTATTGTGTGTGGTTGTGTTTTACAAAATCTACACAACTGTAACTGTCACAGGCATCTGTACAGAGTTTAAGAAGTGTCTGATGCAGAACTGATATTAATTAACACATATGGAGAAAAGTGAACATACTTTTATTTTCCTTTTCTACACAACTTAGGGATGAAATTCATTGACTATTGATAACTACACTTTCAAACAGCTCTCGTTGCTTAAAAGTGGATCTTTCCCCCCCTTATTTCTTGCCTTCTACTTAACCCATAGAAAAAGAAAAAGAAAAATTTGCTATTTTTATAAGTTGACTTTTGCTAGCAACAGCTTTATTCAAATATATAGCATATACTTCCAAGTAAGCAAAAAATAAATTGCCTGGATAGATTATGTTACCTTAGTAAGTGTTATTCACTACCCTGGGGTGGAATTGCATTAACCAGTAAAGAAAGCTTTTATCAACTTAGTATAAAAAAAATCGCATTATTTTTGGTATGCTAACTTCAACATGGAGTGCTTGATATATTCAGAATTTTTTATCTGTTTAAAGCATGCCAGAAATACTGTAGATTCCCTGGTAATACATAAAACTGGTCATTAGTTTGTTTCTTTCTGCTTGACTGTATTTTGCAGTCTACAATTTGAGTAATGACTTTATTAAAGTATAGTGTAATAATACTTCTTCAAAATTTTATGCATGACTCTTGGGTATGGATGAAAGTACAGGCCTGCATAAGAGAGAAATGTCAAACTAAAAATGTGAAATCCCAGATTTTATTCACTGTACTTTTTCCATGTTCATTAAATGCAGACCATCAGTTAAATTTACTCACAAACTGTTCTTGTGCAGGATGTGAGTATACATTAAAGAAAGTATCCTTAGTGTTTGAGAGCATCGTGGCTACTTGTGTTTATTTTAATTTCTATGCCCATACATAAAGTTATTTCAAGTAATAACTATCTCACTTAGCACTGCAAATTACTTGTAGGTACCTCTCCATCAATATGGAACTTGCATAGTTTCATGGTGACTGCAGAGTAACTGTCAACAAGAACATTACAGTTTTTCTTCTGTTTGGCAGCATTTGAATGATAAACTGATAAACTGCATGTTTGTGTGCAGACTTTAAAATATGTAAATACAATATTTTAGAAGCAGTCTTGAGGAAGAGCCAAGTGAGCAAAAACAGTAAGCTAAAAACAAGGTGGGGACTTAGTGTGCATCACCTACTCCACAGAACCTCCCATATGCCTGCACTTAATCCAGCAGTAAATGGAAGCTAAACCACAGTAACTTAATGTATTCTAAAATGAAACAAGACAATCACAATTTAGTCATCCCTGTAGGGTAAATGCAGGCCTGCATATGCAGTTCTTTAGGTAGATGTGGTATGTTTTATTAGGGCAAATAAGTAGTTGGAAAAACAATTCTAACATTGCCTTTTATTAGGGCTACTAAGTAGTTGGAAAAAGCCTTACCACTGCCGTCTGTCTGTCCATAACGCTCCGGGCCAACTGTGCATGTGCAGCCTGGAACCTTAGGACAGACAGACGGACAGGCACAGGTGGGGGCCAAGGCAGGTGGGGCCAAGCTGTGGTCCCCGCCATGGCAACCGGCTGTGCAGGAGCATGGCTTGCAACCGAGGGGCGGGGGCAGAGGGTGTGCCATGTGGCTATGTGGGGGGGGGCAGGGTGTGCCGGCGCAGGATGCCAGGATGGGAGTGGGTGGGGGTGGCTGGCAGCACCTGCCAAATGCAGGCCACGGGGTGGGGCACATCCCCCTGCCTGCTCCCTGCAGGGCACCTTGCAGCAATGTCCTACACTGCACGTCAGCACCAAAACACAGGAGGGGCATGGCGTATGGCTGCGGGCAATGGGGTGCATAGGTGGGTTGGTAGGTGTGCGTGTGGCTGAGTGTGTGTCATGTGAGTGTGGGTGGGTGTAGGTGTGGCTGGGGTGTGTGTGTGTGGTGTGTGGTTGGGTGGGTGTGTGGCATGTGGGTATGTGTAGCTGGATGTGTGTCTGAGGTGGGGGGGCACACAGGGTCAGACACAAAGTGGAGGGTGAGGGGTTGCATGCAGCGGGATGTGGGGCGGCAGCAGCACAGGGCAGTGGGGTGACACTGTCCCTGCTGCCTGCCTGTCATTCTTGACAGCACTTTGCTAGTTTATTATAATTTTCTAGGTATAGAATCTAATTACTGGAGGCCTGCCTTGAATTTGTCCTCCTTCCACAGTTGCAGCAGGGAAAATAAATTTGGGGGGCCAGGTAGCTTCCATGCCCTCCGCTGTACCACTTCATAGAATCCTAGAAAATTAGGGTTGGAAGGGACTTCAGGAGGTCATCTAGTTCCAACCCCCTGCTCAAAGCAGGACCAGCCCCAACTTGGTCATCCCAGCCAAGGCTTTGTCTAGCTGGGTCTTAAAAGCCTCCAAGGATGGAGTTTCTACAACCTCTCTGGGTAACCTGTTCCAGTGCTTTACTAACCTCCTTGTGAGAGAGTTTTTCCTAATATCTAACCTAAACTTCCCTTGCTACAACTTGAGACCATCACTCCTTGTTTTGTCATCCATCACCTCTGAGAACTGTCTAGCTCCATCCTCTTTGGAACCAAACTTCAGGTAGTTGAAGGTTGCTATTAACTCCCCCCTCAGTCTTCTCTACTCTAGACTAAATAAGCCCACTTCCCCGGCCCTCTGACCATTTTCATTGTCCTCTGCTGAGCTCTCTCCAATTTGTCCACATCCTTTCTGTACTGGAGGACCCAAAACTGGACACGGTACTCCAGAAGTGGCTTCACCCTTGCCGAATAGAGGGAAATAATCACCTGCTTCAGTCTGCCGGCAGCACTTCCACTAATGTAACCTATTATGCTGTTAACCTAGGGGCGGGCAAAATATGGCCCACAGGCCAGATCCAGCCCACCAGACCATTCTATCCGGCCTGTGGGGCCCCTAAAAAAATTAGCATATTAATATTTATTTGCTTCTGGCTTCCTGTCAAAGCTGAAAAGGAGCCAGGGGCAGTAGGACCCAGGGGGAGCCCTCAGT
>NW_017729025.1:42569282-42573040 GCF_001723915.1 Gavialis gangeticus | reverse complement strand
CTTTGCTCCCTGTTTTATCATCTACCACCACTGACAGCAGTCTAGCTCCATCCTCTTTAAAACCACATTTCAGGTAGTTGAAGGCTGCTATTAAATCCACTCAGTCTTCTCATCTCCAGTTCCCTTAGCCTCTCATCAGAAGTTATATACCTCAGATTGTCCACATACTTTCTGTAGTAGTGGGGCCCAAAACTAGACACAGTACTCTAGATGTGGCCTCACCAGTACTGTATAGAGGGAGAAAATCACTTCCCTCGATCTGCTGGCAACATGTCTAGTAATGCACCCAGCATGCTGTTAGTCTTCTTTGCTACAAGGGCACATTGTTCGCTCACATTCAGCTTATTGTCTACTATAACCCACAGGTCCTTTCCTGCAGAGCTACTGCATAGCCACTCAGCCCCCAGCCTGAACAAGGGCATGGGATTGTTCTGTTTTAGGTGCAGGATTTTGTACTTGTCCTTATTGAACCTCATGAGATTTCTTTTGGTCCAAATCTCCAGTTTGTCAAGGTTTCTCTGCATCCTAGCCCAACCCTCCAGTGTATCTACTACTTCCCCTAGCTTGATGTTGTCTGTAAACTTGCTGAGGGTGTATTTCATCCCATCTTCCAGGTTGTTGATGAAAATATTGATCAAACCCAGCCCCAGGACCAACCCCTGGGGCACTCCACTTGATACTGGCTGCCAACTAGACATTGAGCCATTGATCACTTTCCCCTGCAGCTCCTTCCCCACTCCTTATTGCCAGATCCGACTTTCCCTGAGCACATGGAAGTGAGGGGCAAATTTGAAAACAATGACCTTGAAATACGCCTTGAAACAATTTGCATATTGGCAAATTTTTACAGGTACCCATAGATTTAGTTCATTCAGAATTGATGCAATTTACCTTTTTTTGAAACTGTTGCACACTAATCATATGCAACAGACTGATAGAAGGGGTGACAGATGGATTCTGGATGAACTGTTTGAGGCCCTGTTTGGTGATGTTTGCCAGGCATTTAAGGCTGATGAAGAAACAGGAATGATTGGAGATGGAAAAGAAAGTCACAGCTCAGCTCTGGGAGTGAAGAGGAAGTAAAAATGTATCCAAGGTAGTCGCTCACTGTGAATTTAAGAAGAGCGCTGAGGCCTTTTTTTTGGTAACAGGAGAAGGTGTTGTAGCTTGCTCTGGCCTTTCTGAGTGCCAGCCTGGACTTGCAGTACCTATAGGCTCAGTGCTTTTCCCTTTTGGGGGAGCAGCTGCTCTTTTTTTTTTAAGGGACACACAAGAAAATGTTCCTATCAGTATATTTGCCCAATATGGGCCATGTGTTTTATGGTCCTGCTCAGTGTTGACTGTATTTAATCAGCTTCATAGTAGGTTCAGTTGGTTTCTATTACTGAGCACATGCTGCTTTTGCTAACAGTTTAATGATAGACAATATATTTAATGGGGTTTCCTTGTATACAAATATAAGATGCAGAGGGAAAAAATCTTATCTTGATTTCAAGTAAATGTGGTAGTTACCAAGGAGCAGTCAACACCTGGTCAGTATTTCTCCTCACCCCGCCCCCTTTGATCTCATAATTTTCCAGACCCTTTGATGGTTTTCCTTTTTAGTATTGGATAGTACTTAAAATGCCACCTATTTTTAACCAAACTGCTTTTTTTCTGGAGATCTTTTAATTCCCTAGCATACTATTTAGCACTAGGTGAGTCCTATGAATGCTCATGTTCATGGTTCGGAACAAAATGCAACCATCAAATCAGACCTGACCTTACCTGACCCAACCTGGCAATAAACATGATATAGAGTTTTTTTCTTAGTTTAACAGAAATATTTTTAATCTTTAGGAAGAAATTGTGCTTCTAAAAAGGGGCTCTTTCTAGAAGAATGGGCAGAGGTAGTAATTAGTTATTCTTATTTTTGCACAAAAAACAAGGTAGTATTAAGCACTGTTTAATTCACTAGTTAATATATTATTTTTCAGAAGTTTCCTGAAGTGCTCAAGGAGAAGTATTCTAGTTAATCTATTGGAAACCTCATAATACATTCTTAGTGTAAGTAACCGGGGTGTAGCTGGTCTGGCCTAATGGTTAGAACACTGAGGGAAAGCAGGGGGCTCAGCCTGGGTCAGAGGGTGGGAGTCATTATACAGAAACGAGGCAAATCCAGGGGCAGATTCCACAGTACAGTCCAGGGTCAGGATCCAGGGATCAAATGCCAAGGGGGGGTCCCCAGGGCAAAGTCCAAAAACAGCCAAACTGGAGTCAGGAGCCAAGAAACAGATCCACAGAGGGAAACACAAAGCCAAAATCCAGAAATAAGCCAAAAACCAGGGTCAGGAGCCAGGAGGCTTGCTGCAGTAGGACTGTTGACTGGCCTGCAAACCCAGGGCCCCAGCTGGTATTAAATGGGTAGGCAGTAGGGCTGTACAAAATTTCGCTGGCTGTTTCATTTTGACACTATTTTGACTCATTTTGAGGTCAAAACAGCAAAATCAAAATGAAACACAGGGCTTTGAAACCACCTCAAAACAAACGAGGCTAGTCAAAATATTTCAAAAGTCGAAATGTTTTGACCATAGTGCTGGGGATGGAAGTCAGTCCAGCTGAATTGACTTCCCATCCCCGGCACTAGAACAGGCCTTGGCCAAGAAGTCAGCCCAGCTGGGCAATCTTCCCATCCCCAGTGCTGGATCAGACGGGGGCTGGGAAGTCATCCGAGCTGGGGCTGGGGGGCCAGGAGTCACCCCCGGCCTGATCCAGCGCTGTGGGTGGGAAGTCAGCCCAGCTGAGCTGACTCTCCATCCCTGGTCAATCTAGTGAAACTCAAAACAGAGTCGAAACAGCCTCACTGTTTTGATGAAGCAAACCAGAACAGCTGTTTTGAATCATAATGAAATTCGATACAAAACGCTGTTCCATGGAAACCTTGAAACTCAAGGTGAAATGGAACAGTGCTGTTTCGCACAGTCCTAGTAGGCAGCACTCCCAGCAGCCAATAAGGATGCTCGCTGCTCCTTAACTGGGGCAGAGTTCGTTAACTGAGGCTTACTGCAGGTACGGCTGCTGAGGTCCTAGGCTCAGGTTAGCCTGTTGGACACTTACGGCAGAATAACCACTCTAATCAACATTGTTTTTCTAGATGTAGCAATACATGGATGTGGCAAAAAACCGTAAGATGGGCTCCTTGCAGATGTTAAAAAAAAAAATGCTTTACTGAAAGAAGCAGCGCGTTACTTCAACCCAGCTCTGCAGCATCTGTATTGATCAGATGCTTCAGTGGGGCTTTTTGCTGCTTTTATCTAAAGCTGATTCAATCGGTTATTAGATAAAAGCACCCAAAAATCCCCACTAAAGCTCCCAATCTGTACAGATCTTGGACAGTCTGGGTTCTACTAATGTGATGCCTCTTCTGGGCATGTGTGGGGCTTGGTGCAGGAGCACACTGAGTTTAAAATAATGCTCCATTTTGTTTTGTTATGATATCTGCAAGCAGCCATAATTTCTAAATATGCCTCTTGAAACATATGGTAGGGCACAGAACTGTCATCACACAATGTAATCATGCTACTACTGCTCTATTGACATTTTCAGTTTAAGAATACTTAAACAAAAGGTGTGCCTGCCTTGAATCATACTTCCTTGCCCAATAAAATTTGCCCTTGTAAAATGTATATATCCAGCTCAAAGTAATGCGTGTGTGTGTGTGTGTGTGTGTGTGTGTGTGTGTATGTGTATGTGTGTGTGTGTGTGTGTGTATATATATA
>NW_017729025.1:42544917-42568961 GCF_001723915.1 Gavialis gangeticus | reverse complement strand
TATATATATATATATATATATATATAATCACCTGTAATTCTGGCAAGGTGAATGTCTGGATGGATTTATCTGCCAAAAATGTGCTAATCAGCTTTGATTTATGCACCTGACTTTCTATTTTTTAACAGCTTCATTCATTAGTATTCACTTCTCATACATACTGGTTAGTCCGGTGTTCTTTTTTTCCTCATTTTTCACTCTTTCTTGTGATTGCATTTATTATTATTTAAGGCTGTAGTAGGACACAGATGTATCAGTCTCAACTGGTGCTCTGTTGTGTGTGTTGTACAAACACAAAGGTAAAAGTCATCATTCCCCCTAAGAGCTGTATTGTATGCTGTTGAATGTGCTCATACCTCTAATAGTCTATTCAGCATGTCATCTTACATATAGAGCCAACTACATGAAGGAATAAATACAGTATTATTTGCTCCAGAATGACCCACTACTAGATTGTTTTTGTGTAAAAACTGTCATTCAAAATTAACCATTCATAGGCTGAAATTTGCAACTACAAGTTCTTTCGATGTAATGGCTACAATTAGAACAGTAATATTCATGGGCGACTGGTGCCTCCTGAGTCTGGGGTGGGGCACCAGATCACTGACTGGGGCGGGAGGGTCCCCCCAGTGGCCACTTATCAACCAGGGGGGGAGGGGGTCCTCCAGCGGCCGATTGCGAAGCCCAAAATCACCAGCAGCAAAACCGGAAGTGCACTTCTGCTGGCACTTCTGGTTTTGCAGCTGGCATTTCCAGGGGGTGCACAGCCAATCTCAGGGGGTGCATGTGCACCTGCGTGCACCCCCTACACATCACCAGTGATAATACTACATGCTTCATTCTTTAAAAAGTTACTGTGGTGACGGAATTTCAAAACTCCAGCTTCTGTTACACCTACACACAGATTCTTTGTCTTACTTTTTACTAAACTGAGGGTGCATCTACAAGTTCAATTAATTTGAAGCAATAAATTCTGGTTCATATTATGCCAGAGTTTATTGCTCCCAGGCACCACATTTGAATGTGTGCCTAGGACCACAGCACACTGAGGTGGATTGGAGCAGCTCTGGCTGATAGGGGGCTCACAGGTCAGCCTGCCAACCTGACGAGGTGCTTCAGTGCAGGGCTAGCTGGCAGGCAGCCCCTGCACTGAAGCTCCCTCTTTCCCCAGCCAGCCCCATCAGTATCTACACATGCATTGCTGCACAGTAAATAACTCCACTGTAGGACAATACTTGTATTTAAAAGTACTTTCCTACAGCAGAGTTTATTAGTTTACGGCAGCCTAACAGGGCCACACATGTAGATGGGGAGACTTTACTGCAGAGTTAATTAGGCAGCTCCACAGTGTCTTATAGATATGCCTAGGGTGACCTTAGAAAGCACTTAAATCAGCATGATAAAAATGTTTAACAGTGTCTGTCACTCGAAGGTGTCAGATGTTTCCTGGCACGTAGAAGAGGAGATAAATGGGGTAACACCACGTAGGGCATTGGATGGGATACATAGGGCAAACAATTGACAAAGTAACAGTAAACATAACTTAGAGCAGTCTTAGGTTAAATCCCTGTTCTAGGTGAGGACAAGGATCAGGGAAAGCATAAAAATAGATTAGACTCACCTTTTGCTCTCATCATACATAACAAATGAGAGCAATTGGAAAAGAAAATCAGAAGAGCAGTTTATTAATTTTCATGGAGGGCAGTATTTCCCAGTGTAACATTGTGATTCTTCAAGTAGGTAAGACAGAGCTTTCCCCCATCCTCCACTTCAGTAAAACCTGGTATTAGATAGCATTTGCAGCATTTCTAAGGTTTCTAGAGCCAACCTATTTCATGATAGCTGTGCAAAGTGTCTGATACGCAGGAAGCTTTGTGGCTTGTTTTGTAGAGTCATGGTTATTCAATAGCAGCCTCTGTGTTACAGATTCTTTTGTTTCTGAAGAACCAACAATCTAATACTGTTTTAGCAGCTAAGTGACTTCTTTTTTTTTAAATTATAGTTGTAGGTTAGAGTCTAAATATGATTCCAGAGGAGAGAAATCCCAGAGAAATTACTTTTTTTTTTTTTTGGACCTGAGATTTTCTATAAATCTTACCAATTTCTTCAGTCTATGGTGACCCAAAAGCTGTCAGGAATGATAGCTTCCTTCATTTTTACCTTCAAATGGCATTCATAACAACAACTTACTTATATGGTACCTAGGCAAACAAGGTTCTTTGGGTGAATCTGATATCTTTTATTAGACCAACTTAAATCATTGGAAAAAAAATTTCTTAGCAAGCTTTCCGGTCTAAAATCCCTTCATCAGGCTGAGGAAGCCTCTGCAGTTGGTGTGTGTTCTTCCTGGATAGAATGAATAGAAGAACACACACCGACCTCAGAGGCTTCTTCAGCCTGACAAAAGGTTTTTAAACCTGAAAGCTTGCTAAGAAAATTTTTTTCCAATGATTTAAGGTGGTCTAATAAAAGATATCAGATTCACCCAGAGAACCTTGTCTGCTTAGGTCTTTAGACCAACATGGCTACAGCCTACACCCCTGTTATATGGCATGTTCATCCCAGAAGTTCCCAAAATACCATACAGTCCATATGCACAGAGCACCACTGAAATGTAGCCATCCCTGGGGTAGATAACTGCAACCAGGAGGACAGTATAGTAGCACATAACACATCCACAAATGCTTACATTTGTGACAGTTATTACAGTATCTTTTAAGCTGTCATGAAAGATCCACTTCTTTTGAACTGCATGAAACTTTGTGTATCCACCTCTGAAGGGTCTGATTTTATCCTGCTATGAGTCAAATTTGTGATGCAAGCAAGATGAGATACTTCAGATCCAATGCTCAGACCATCCTATTCATGGGTGCTTCTGACTGGTAATAGAAAATTTCAGGATACACAGCCATGCCAAAAGCCAACCTAGATTCCTGGGTTATTTTTTTAACTCTCCCCTTACCATGACTCCCAAAAAGTAAATCACAGCCAATTTTAAGTTACAATAGGGTAAAGAAACAATTGTCTTGGTTCACCTTTGATTTTGGTGGTGTGATAAGAAGCGACTCTGCAAAAGTCAGGAAAGTTACACTGACATATAAAAGCCATGTAGGATGGAGACCCAGTACATTTCTCTTTCTTATTGTTGCAACTTTTTGTTTCAAAAAGGGATGGCAGAAAATGGCTGGTCACTTTCACTATGTAGCATGTGTTTTTGCTACATTTTGGAAAAAGTAAAATAGCAGGTGTAACCATTTTGAAACGTGCTAGTGTGCAAGAAATAGATACTAGAAATGCTTTTAATTTTTAAATTCTGTTAATTCCAGATGCACTATATGTGCATATATAGCTAGATCAACTGGCTTGAAACATTTATTTATATTGACATTAACATTCTTAGGATATATTATATTCAAATTAGCATTGTCTAAGCGAAATACATGGTCTCCTAAGGAAACACAGATACCTCTTAAATAGCACCCCTACATATATGGCAAATACAAACATTGAAAACAAGGTGACCTCCACTACATAATTAAAACTAATTTTTCTTTGCTGGGCAGAGTTAAAATCTCTCATGCAGTCCCAAATGGAATGTTTGCAATTCTTTCTCTGTAATGGCAAAAGTGTTGCTACTTTCATTTTCTTCTTTAGATAAATCTCCAATGGTAAGTTGTGTCATAACAAAACCAGATAATATATGCATTTACAGTTTGATTGCTTATACAGAAAGAACAGTTTAAATTTCCAAATCTGTTGGTTGCACACAGGCTGTGTCTACACTAGACGCTGACTACTTAGTAGCCTGTGACTACTGCGCAGTAGTGTCAGATGGCAGAAAGTATGACACAACACTACTACACAGCAGTCTCAGGCTAGTGCATGGTTAGTGTCACAAAAAAGTCATTTGGCAGTGCTACTGCAGAGAAACTCCAGTTACTGCAGTCATACAAGTACTAAATGACTGTGCAGTAATGACTGTGCAGTTGGCATCTCATGTAGATGCGCGTGGCCACTTAATGGCAGAGTTTAGAGCTTCCTTTTATTTCAGCTGACACCCCTTGCACCATGAAATTGGTGAGCTAGTTCCTGGTCCCTGAGGGAATGTCTTTGCACCTCCTTGACAGTACTAAGGAACCTTAAAACTGTCATGTTTGGAGAACTGCAAATTGCCCCAGTTGCAGGGGAGGGGGTTTCTCTAGGAAGATAATCTCAGGTGTGTCTATAGTATTGCACTGGTCCAGCAATCCCTGACAGGTGTAAGAATTTGGCCCCAGCAGCCCCAGAAATAGGGAGAGAGAAAAAATGGGATGCTGCCATCTTTATTTTTTTTATTCCCCTTTAATTTGTGCCAGATTCAAGGACTAGGTCCCACTGGATTTTCATGAGGTATAATCAGTGGAGTAATTGGTCCATAACCCATAACAACCAAAGAAATAGTATTTATTTTAGATACTACTTCAGAGTTCCCACTTGTCAAAGGTTACCATAGGCTCCCAAAGTATGATTTACTGTGTGGCTTCATGCCTTATTTTCATAGATTCATAGAAAATTTGGGTTGGAAGGGACCTCAGGAGGTCATCTAGTCCAATCCTGTGCTCAAAGCAGGACCATTGCCAACTAGATCATCCCAGCCAAGGCTTTTTCTAGCTGGGTCTTAAAAACCTCCCAGGGTGGAGAAACCACAACCTCTCTGAGTAACAAGTTCCCAGTGCTTTACTTTATTTTGAGAAAGTAGAGCACAGAAGTGCCTATACCAGTTGTTTTTATAACTGGTAGACAATTTGCAATTTGCTTTCAAAAACATTCAAATAGGTGGGTTCCAAAACATTCCAGTGTTATCTGTTTTCCATAGTACTGAACTACAGCTGCAACTATTTTACATTCAAACAATCACTCTGGTAAACCTTATTATGCTGCCTGCTAACACAGGCATTTGTTTGGTATTGTTATTGCAGGTTATCAATTCAGCACTTAATTGTGCTGCAGCAATACAATGAAGTTGGCTCGCATGAAACACCATCAACAAGGGTTTATTTAATTTCTACTAACTGTAAAAACATTAGCTCTTTGCCTTAGTCATTGGCATGTAAACACATTTCAAATATTTTCTCTCACTAGACTACTTGTACCTTCTTTATTAAATTCAGAGAAAAGAGGAAAGAGGGAATATGGGGAAGAGGTATTATATGAGCATAGTGTGGGCTGTGATTTATTTTTGATGGTATTCCTTGTTTGGGTTTTTTTTAAATACATTTTAAGTGGTGTTATTAATGTGTTGCAGTAGCAATGTTGATTACCTGAAGTTTTAACCTAAAATGCCATGCAGTCTTGAGATTTCAGCATGGATCAGTCTTGAGATATCAGCAAGGATATCATGAAAAAATGAAGTAAACCAAGGATTTTACCTTTTACTGAAGGCAAACGCAGATTTCTCATTTTACTAGAGAAACCTGTGGATTTTGCAGTTTTGCAATAAACTCTCTGCAGGCTGGCAGAGTTGCAGCCTGCAAGGGGCTGGGAGGGAGTGGGAGGAGGGCAATCAGGCAGGGGGCACCATGTGCATGTACACACACATGGCCCAGGCAGCCTGGAGAGCAGCTCCTGCCAGTAAGTGTGGGGGTGGGGAGGGGATTGAGGTCCCCAAAATGAGGAGGGACAGAGTTGGACAGAGCTGGGTCTGGGTCTGGGGCTGCTGCCCAGGTGGGTGAGGTGTGGGGCCTGTGGCTGCAATACACAGCTGCAGGGCCCCAGCTGGGAGTGGGATGGGGCCATGGGAGGCTCATCTGGGGGGTGGGAGAGTGGGAGAGTGGAGCTGGCTCCCCACTGCAGCAGTCACTGCCAGGGAGAACCCATGCCCCGAGATCTGTGTGCAGGTAGGGGGCAGGGCAGATGAGAGCTTGGACTCCTGCCCTGCTGCCCTCCCTTGGGGCCTCCGCAGCCTGGCGGGCATGACCCAGCACTGCAGGGAAGAGTGTGGCCGTTCAGGAAAGCTGAAAGCTCCACAGTGACTTGGTGATGCATCCCCTGCACATGCGGCGTCTTTGAGGGGCACAACCCCATGCCACTGCCCTCACTGCAGCTGCTTATGCAGGGGATGCATCTCCAAGGCAGCGCGGAGCTCAAGAGGTTTCCTGTGTGGCCCTGCTCTGCCCTGCAGTGTTGGGTCACACCCACTGGGCTGCAGACACCCCAGGGGAGGGCAGCAGGGCAGAAGCCCACAGCGTGCAGCCTATACCCACCCTGTGCACATATCTGGGGGGCACAGATCCCTCCTGCCCCCCAGGAGTGCAAGCTGGAGTGGTGAGCTGTCCTCCCCACCCCCAGCCCGCAGCAGGGTGGAATTGGGCTCTGCTCAGCTGCAGTAGCCACTGCCTCCTGCTGGGGGCAGAGGGCCGTGGATGCAGGTCCCTTGCCCCGTAGCCCTGACAGCTGGGGGGCCCCTCCAGCTGGGATGGGGATCAGGGGCTGTGGGTGGGGGGTAAGGGGCACAAGCAGTACCAGGAGGCTGTGGGGGGCGGGAGGGAGTGAGAGGCACAAGCAGGGCTAGGGGAGAACTGGCGGGGGTAATTTTAATCACAGATTTTGTGGGGTTTGTTAGAGAATTTGAGATTTTTTATCAGAGAACTTGCGATTTTTTTTTAATCAAGGAAAACCAGGATTCCTGGGTAGCAGAGACACAAAGATTAATTAATAGCACTGTTATTGGGAAATAATGCAACATTATTTATAGAGCAGAAAGTCACATTGCCTAGAGCAGGATTACCAAACTGTAGTACGCATACCCCACAGGGTGCACCAGGTATCTTGGGGGGAGGGGAGGGAATGCGAAAGAAATTGTGTAATGGCGGATTTAATTTTCATTATAATAATAATTGGCATTTAAAGAGGTAAAATATAAAATGTATACTGGTAGGGATACGCAGGCAGCTTCTAAATTTGGAAGGGGGTATGCAATAAGGAAACCTCTGGCCTAGAACTTTAAAAAATGCTGTTGTTTGGGGAAGGCAAAAGCAGGAGGTGTACCATGGGGAGCCATTCTACTTTTAGGAACAGTTTGGTTTATTCTAGTTCTAATGTTTGTGATTCTCTGATGTGAATCATGTATCTTAATAGTTGCCAGACTGCACACTACAGCAGACAAAATGTTCAGGAATTTGCTCATTCTTGTTCATTTTCAGTGGGAGACTAGAAGCGTCTCATGCATATCTGGAGATTATTCTGCAAAAGGTCCACAGCTACTAACAGCACCTCCCACAATATTAACCTTGTGCCATCAGTTCCTTATGCCATCTTATTAGCAGAGGAAAGTTGCACATCCACCCTTCACTGTGCATTTATCAGCTTATTTTTAATTTATTCTTAAATGTTAATTTTAAATAATGAAGAAACCCAAGAGACCTTAAGTGCCTTCCTCTACTCAAGCAGCACAAAGCAGGCTTAACCGATTGAATCTGCCCTCCTGGCAGATTCTTCCCTCACAAAGCAATTTTCAGCAGCCGTGCCACCCCCACACAGCCCCCAGACAGGGAGCATGGCCAAGATATCTCTAAGCAGTGGCAATACATGGTTGCTGGAATAGTCCTTATCCCTGGCACCTGTCATATATTAGAGCAGTTATCAGGCTACTTCACTTCAAACCAGAAACTAGTCTAGGACTAGGCAGTTTGGAGAAAAGTAGCATAAAGTCATCTTGGTAAATACTCACAAACCTGCTCTGAGCAGAGCTTGTATAAGCCCAGGACCTGTGTTCAAACACTGAAGACTTTATTTTGGAGAGAGCAAAATACTGTCTGTCTGTGTTTAACAACATAGATACTGTCTTGAATTCTGCTACAACACTGGCATGTCACCCAATACAATCCTCTCTTTTATGTTTCAAAGTGACAATACTTCATCTAAACAAACTCTCAGCTGAAATTGTAATAAATACTTTGCATTTTCAGTTAGTTCCTATGCAAATATCAATGAATTGTCTATATATCATTTAGATGGGTGACGATGTTCTTTACTTCCTGCCTTAAGCTCTTGTGTGTGACTGCTGTGCACTGTGACACAGAAACTTCCTGTACTGTATTAGATGTGATGCCATTTTGATGTCAGCCAATATATATAAATTGAGAACCAAAGGCCAGTTATAGCTCTCTGATTCTGTGTCCCAGCCCAAGTTAGTGCTGCTCCCAAGCTGGCCAAATATTTGAGCTGACAGTGGTTCCCTGTGAGCTATCCATTATCTGGAGATAGCTGGAATGGAACATACTCCCATGTGAACGGGCTTTGGGAGGGAGACATTGGGCCAGGTCAGACTGGTTACACACCTGCTGAAGGATTCCCCACTGTAATGAACTACCTAGCAGGGGAATTGCAGGTCATTTCCACTCGCCGTTCTCTGTCCATGCAGCACAAAGGGAGCCAATTTGGTCAGTGAAGGTATTAATTTTTTTTCTTTTGACTTTTTAAAGTATATTCAGCTATTGGACTAAAAAGAAATAAACCTGTGTCTTAATGCACAGGCTAAAATGCTGAAAGTTGGCATCTTTTCAGCCTCTCTGTGGCTATTTTGAGTGTAAAAAGTAACATTTTAAGTGTTAATCTCCATCTTCCAGGCCTTTACTCTTGTAATTCTTTGCCCCTTAGAGGTGACAAAAAATATCAGCTGTAACACTTCTTTGTAACAGATTTAACTTTGCTGAAAGGCAAAATCATTCAGAAAAACACCCCTGCCAGCTTGGTAAAACTGCCATAGGAGCAGCAGAGACCCCCAATGAGCAAAGCTGTTGTCTGCTTGCTTAGTTATTAAATCATGTTTTAACTTTGTGTTTTCCTAGGTTTCCTGTGAAACAGAAGACAATGAGCAGCTATCTCCCCGCACACAAAATTCACAGAAGTATTTATCTAGGTCATTGTCATTTTCAGACAGGCAAGGCCTGGATGTCCCCAGTCCCACAAAATGCGACAGGAAAGATGCTCGGAAAACATCTAATGCCTCTGCGTCTAAGTCAAGTGTCAGTGATTCAAGTCCAATGAGAAAACACACTGAAGTTTCATATAGTTTCTCTGCTGATAGTGTTATGAGCATTGGTCATTCACACAAACAGCAGGAGGCTGAATGCAAACTCTATAGTGGTGATCTCCTAGATAAACATTCAGATCTCTTTACTGACAACCACCAACCATTCACACCGCGCACCTTAAAATCAGAAGCAAAATCTTTCTTGTCAGAGTACAGGTACTACACTCCTGCTAAAAGAAAAAGGAAGAACATTCGCAAGCAGCAGGTGGAAGCAGAAACACAGACTGATGTAAGCAGGTACAGAAATTAAAATTTTCTTTTGAAATAGTGTGGTTTGTTAATCAGACAAGGCTTTTCATAAGGCTAAAAACTACACCAAATTCTGCCCTCTTTTACCCAGTTAGAAATCTAGGAAAATGAAAGTGAGATCCTTTGACTTATTGTTATAAAACTTAGAACAGAACAACTTGGCCTGCTCTTTTTAAGAACCTCCAAGATTCATTCCATTTTGCCTCATAGATCTTGGGCCTGATTCTTTACTGCCTTGTATCCTGTGTTGTGATTTATACCAATACAATTTAGGTTTGAAACGCTACCACATCCAAAGTGCATTGTACTTGAGGGAATTTGGATTGGTGTAAATAGCAGCATGTGTTGCTAGGAAATCAAGGAGCATGCCCTGTGTCTTTGCCCTCCTGGTCCTCTCTCTCTGATATGTACCAGTGTTGGTGGCACACAAACCTTCCACTCGGCAGCTCCTGCCATCTCAAGCAATTCTCTAATTCTCTGGTTCCTTTTTTTAAAATCTTATAAAGGGATTCAAAGATGCCTTTTCTGTCCTTTTTTTTAATCTTATAAAGTGATCCAAAAATGCCTTTTCTCTCCTTGAATATATCTTTTCATTGCCCTTTTAAAAACAAGACACAATAAAAAATGTGAATCTGTGTTGTAGTTAAATTATTTAGGCTATAATTGGTATGAAGCATTATATACAAAATCAATTGCCGTTGCCTATGTTGTGTTCTTTCCAAAGTAATAATCCCTTACTGTCTTAGGGTCCCAGTCTCTTCAGTGCCTGTATCCCTAACTCTCCTTTTTTTCCTTTCTCTCTCTCTTTGAATAATTTTTTTCTCATGTATCAGATCACTCTTAAGAAGATGGTTACTGGGAGATCTACTATCTTTTGAGGGAATAGAGAATAATCACAGGGTGCCAGTCATGGGAGGGGGTGAATGGCTCAGCTCCCACTAAAGTTCATAGGAGTGCTAAGAGTGCCATAATGTCATGGCTGAATGCATAGAGTTGAATTTGGAGCAGTGACTTCAGCACTCCTGAAACCACTTGGCAGAGAATCAAAAGTAGGAATGTAATTTTCCAACACCTGGGAAGATCTCAGCTGTTGCCTGCAGTCCAGCTGATTAAACTAGGGCACCAGATCTGAAATCCGAGCTTACCTAGTGGGTGTAATTTAAATGATTTAACAGTCACATTTGCAAGATACTCTATGAGCCCTTCTTCTTTCCATCTCTTCTGTTAACTTTATCACTCTCTTATGACACAGGCTGTGATCAAAGTACTGTGGCCTATTAGGGGAGAATGGGCATTTTAACATCCATTTAAAATAAACATCCATTTCTCTCACTTGTCTGTAGCAAAAAGGCAGATAAAAGAAACTTTAAAGCAATTGTATTTATACAGTGTTCTAAATTTGTCAGAAAACATCATTTTTGTTTCTAATACATGAATTTTGGATGCTTCAACCTAATCATTTAAAGTATAATTCTTAAGCTTCTTAGCCTTCTGTGAACATTTTTGAGCATTTCTACCGGATTTTCATTTTACTTTTTCCTTGTTAAATTAAAATTTGAAGTTTTTGATCAAGAAGGGCAATGTATTAGGCAAAATGAACTCTCCAGGCTGTTTTTTCCCCTATTTTTCTTTTTTTTTAATCTAAACGCCAAGCTGCAGCATTTCTATTTTCTTTTTTACTGCATTTTCCTCCGCTGGAAGGGAGTTGAGGCTTGCTTCTTTTATTCTGTAGATTTTATGAGACTGACTGGGTGTGTCTACATGTGCATTAAAGTGCTTTTTTTAATGTACATTAACTTAAGTACCTCCAATGTGAGGTACTAAAGAAATGCACATTAGACTGCATTAATGCGCAGTAATGAATGCATGTGGTTTTTAAGTGATGCTTAATGCACAGTAGCCTATTTTACTGCGTATTAGCATAATCACTTGTTTTTTTACATGATGCTTTAATGCACAGTAAAATAGGCTGCTGTGCATTAAAGCACATATGTAGACATGCCCACAGAGTGATAACTTAGAAAGTTGCATATTTCTACCATTGACTTGCTGAGCATGAATCCTACACATCACCCCTGATGTGTTTTATGTTGAAGTATAGGATAGTTTCCACTTCCAACTATTCTGAATGTTCTGTTTACTAGGCCTGTGTGAATAGGGAAGTATTCGATTTGGATTCGGATTTAGCCAATTTGGAGGACAGTGATTCGATTTGGTGATTCGAATGACTGTCCCCATTCGATTTGGCTGAATCAGAATTGGAGATCTGGGGCTGATTCAGAGATACAGATCTACTGGGAACCCAGGCAGGGGGAGCCGCGGAAGAAGCCCCCATGGCTGCCCTGCCCAACCACAGCCCCAGCCCCCACCCGGCCCCAGCCTTCCTGCTCTTAAACAAAAAAAAGCCCCGTGCTCACCTGGTGCAGCAGGAGCTGTGGGGGCTCTGGGACCTCCTGGCAGACCCCCCCCACCATGCAGACCTCACACCCCAGTTTAAAGTGCCAGGAGGCTCAGGTTGGGTGGGGGATGGGGCCGGGAAGGGCAGCCATGGGGGCTTCTCTTGGTGGCTCCCCCTGCCTAGGGAGAGGCAGGCACAGCCGGAGAAGCCAGGGGAGAACCTTCAGCTACCCGACTATGCCTGCCTCTCTGTGATGGATCGAAATCTCTGAATCTTTTCTGAATCGATTCAGAGGCTTCAGATTCAATTTGGACTTTTTAATGGGTCTCCCGATTTGATTCGGATTCAGAGATTAGGCTGCTGAATCAGGCCAAATTCTGGATCGAATCAGCGACTGCAGCTTTGCATGTCCTACTATTTACCCTCAGTAACTATCCAGTCAGGAGATGGATTTGGATGATCTAAAAATGACTTTATTGCCTTAAATGTTGGCAAACTGAAAACTGACAATCACTTGCTTTTCATATGTGAGTAGCAGCCATGGCACATATTTTCAAAGCTGTCAGAGGGATATGAATGTCCAGTTCCCTTTAAAATTGATGGACATTAAGTGTTCCTATCCCCAAGGTGACTTTAAAAAATCCAAGCCTATGTTATGGAAAGTAGACTCTTGGCCTATGATGTCCATATATTGTGAGCAGTCTGTCTAATATTTATTTTTTAACTTTGTAGTTTTCAATCTGAGTCCAAAGCATCTGAGAGAAAAGTTACTGACTTCCAAAAGATCATAACACAGGTAATAAAAAAGTGTATTTATCAATCATCTAGATGTTTAAAAAACATCCTTCAGCATGGTAGCAGAGCACGTATTTCATCTGTCACTGCAGCTTAGAGCAAAATCCAGTTACACCCTCGCCCGTTCCACCGGGGTCTGACCAGCCAGTTGGTCCTGCCATGTGTCCTCAGTTCCAATCAAACAACCAACAAAAGACCAAAAAGAAAACAAGAAAACAGAGAAGGCTGTCCTGGCCTGTGTCAGTGTTCCTGCTGTTTGCAGCCAATATCTAAACCAAAACTGATCTTCATGTGGTCAGTCCCTCTTTGGTGGCTGTCTCTCTCAGAGCTCTTGTGGAGGTCACCACTTGTTTTAGCACCTTGAGCCCATCTATAACACCATCTTATTGGTTTGTGCCACTTTTACATGTATTACGGTACCGTGAAAGTCTGTACTGCCCCTCTATTAGGGTTATTATGGTACCACTCTCCCTGCCCGGCTCCGCCAGCTCTTGGCATGTTTTCCAAATGTTTCAGCTAAGGTATAGCTTCTGAAGGACACTCATAACATACGACCACTTAGATTTCTTTTCTTCAACTGTCCTTAGACTGACCAATAGCAGTACAAGCCTTGCATTCCTTTAATAAGGTAATTTTAACTGTGCCACAGGGCCTTACTACTTCTAGGCTTTGCTAAATTTACTAGGCCTTACTTTATACAAGGCCTCACTACATCTTAAACTATCTTTAGGCTTTTAGCAGCAACCTATAGCTTAATAACTAAACAAATACAGAAAAACACTTGGTCTAATCTTCATAGAGCCTTCAGCAAGCACTTTTATCACACAGACATACTTTTCAGCTGCCACAGAGAGTAATAGCAAAATAACAAGAACCTATATCAGGCTTCTCAAGGGACTTCATGGGAGGAATGCTAGTTTAGTGGTTTTCAACCTTTTTCGACTCAAGGCACCCCTCAGAAGACTGAAGGCACCCCTCCATAATTTTTTTTTAAATTAAAGCGGCAACCTGATTTATTTATTACAGTCCTAACCTCCTTGTAGAAGGGGCAGGCAGGGAGATCCTGAGCCTTATTTCCTTACACTTCCTGTGACCCCCTTCAAAGGATCTGGGCACACATGAGAGGTTCAGTTCCTGGCATCCAAAATATGTTAAAGTCAAAATAAGACATGGTGTAATTTAGGTACCTCCTGGGTTAGGAAGCATCTGAGCAGGAATTTTGGATCACAGTTGTAGAGCTTGGTGCCCAGATTCAGCCCATATCCTGCTTTATGCCCTTGAGTCCTCTGCTGGATGTTATTCTAAGGTACTATGCCTGAGCAAGGGTGGTAGAATCTGTCCCTCAGATACAATATGTAGTCTTGTGACAATAACTACAATGGTGTATACATTCATCTCTTATACTGGATAATTCTTACTACCATTTGTATCATGGTATTGATTGATGCTGTTTATGGTGGGGGTTTTATAGCTGAACAAGCTGAATAAATCCTGGTTATCTGGACTTCCCAATAGCACTGCAGTATGTTTATATTTTGGGAGTCTTGAATACATTTTGTTTTATAAAAGTAAAGTGAAATGGACATCTAACCTCCTCCCTGTCTCTTTAATCTCCCTCTCCCTTTGAAGAGATGAAATAATTTCCCTGGCTTCAAATTGTTGTAACCTTTTCCCATCTTGCTCAGTTTTCCCATGGAAGAGCTTGACATGGAATTTAGGTTCCTCATACAGATACTTTAACACACGCTGGATTTCATCCACAGCCAGTACACTGACAAGAAGTCTTTAAACACAAGTCCTGTCAAAGTTAATAGAGTTACTTGCCTGAGTTGGATTTTGCAGGACCCTTTATGTTTCTGATTGTGAATAAAGCAAGTAGTTCTGTCTGTCCTAAGGTGGCTTCATCTGAATTGATTAAAGACAGGTACAGACGTAACTTGAATGCTGTTAAGAAAGCTTTCCTCAAGGTTATCGGAAGATTTTGGTTTTACATTAGACTTTATTTTTCCTGGCTGTTGAGAAAGGGAAAGGAAGCCATATAGTGAGTGTCCTTTTCTGGGTGTCATCATTTAAAATGCATGCAGTAGACAACTTGATCTTCAAGCTGAGTGACTGAAATGATATGCTGTAGGCTAATGGTTACAAGTGCCAAGCCTTATTACTTGACTACCAACATATTTGACTGGCACATTTTTGGGAGTTCATCCTTAGCCTGCTGTTCAGGAGAGATGAGCCATCCACAAATCTCTTGTTTACAACTAGAGTATGAGGTGCTGAGCCGATCTGAGAATTAGGCCCTTAACTGACAGCTGCTTCATTTTACCTCTGACACTCCCTTCGCAAAGGTTTTGTTGGCTATTTGGAAAGTACTCCTGATTATGTACTTTCACCCAAGTGTTCCTGCATTCTTGGGCACATATGCTTTATGCTTATAGTTTTAGACCAAAGTGTTTTTAATAAAATTATATTAAAAATATTGCTAATACATTTTCTGAGCCACATGGTTATATAAGATTTTCACAGTAGAATTATCCCAAGTCTTTGAAGCAGGTGTTTCCTTATGGACATTTTCTTCTCATTCCCTGATCCCTTGTGGTCAATTGTGGTCCTTCTGTGTATTGTTGCTTCAGTAATAAAGGTATTATTTCTGCATTGTAGGCTGAAGATGTGAAGTCTGCAACAGATGAGACTGAGGGAAGAATGGATGCGTTTCAGTATTCTTTATCAAGGTGCATGCAATAGGAAACCAGTTTTGAAACGTTCTTTATTGCTTGTCCTACAGCTGCTTAGGCTTGTTAGCCACAATTGCTGTTTCTCTCTCTGAGTTCCTTCATCTAGCAGAGTGTTTTTGAAGATTAATAATTTTATGCATAACAATATTCACATTTTCCTTATGATAAAGTTCCATTCTGAAGCCAATTGAGTGGGATACTTTTGAAATATATGACTAAATCTGTATGTACTACAGCATCTCTTATCATGGAAATTGCTATGCTGTTGCACCCAGTTTTCCCATGTTTATTGAGCAGTGGTTCCTATTAGGCAGGACTGAGGCTGACAGTGCCAACATTACCCTTAATTCCTATGGACATGTGAACTAAGAGCAAAACTTGAAAACTCAGTATTTCTTTCAGTAAGATGATGGTGGACATTATTGATACAGCTTCACACAAGGACATGGGTGTAGAGTATGTTTCAGAGGAAAAAGGAGCCCAGACATCTTATAATCAAAATTTAATCTCTCTGTCCTGAACCAAGGTCATACGCTGCCAATTTTCCTAGGTCTAGTTTACTACCTCCCTTCAGCAGGGAGTCATGATATTAGATCAGGTGGATAAGACTTGGGCTTTTTTTCCTCCCTTTTGTTCATAGCTATTTTCCCTGCTTTTTTACAATCCTAACTTTGCATCCCTGCCTCAGCTTCACCTGCCTTTTGGCACTATGTCTGCCATAGCTGACAAACTCCTATGTATTACTGCATATACCACACAGCCAGACTCTCAGTCTGCCCTCCTTCATGCTCTGAAGGTTGATATTTTGCTAGGCAAAAACACCAGTTCTGTCAGATGATGATTCTTTATCTACTTGCAATCTTTATAGAGTCTAAAAATAAATATGTACTGCTAGAATCTACCCAGGGTGCCTAAATCCCATGCTCCAGAGTAATATTAGGACTTTTTCCATTCTGAGACACCTTTCATCTTAATGACATGGGTTCTGTCTGCACCACTATTTGATTTTTTACTTTACTGAGGATGGGAAGGAAGATCTCTTCTAGCTTGGAAGTAAGAAATGGAGTTTCCTGACCGAGCAAGCAGTGTTTTTTTAGAGAAGTGAAATGGATGAGGGGCATAACCCTCACTGACTGAGCAAAACTGTCATTATGCAGTAAGATTAATGTTATTTTTGATGTGGCTATCTATGGCTATATGAACAAGGTAAGATAAGTTAGGGTATAGACTTCAGTTACTCCATTTAATGTGAGGTAGTTTACCCCACTTTTACGGAGGGGCAGTCTACCTCCCATATGTCACAAGGAAGACTGTACACATGGACAGGTACTGCAGGGAAGCTAATGGGCTGTAAATTCATCCAGTAGATTAATTCACAGTAACTTGTTCATGTTGTCATGTGCTTTGGTATATGCTTTTGGCAGAGGGGCAGCTCAAGAAAGAGTGTGAATTGCAGGAGAATTAGCTGTTTTTAGGAAATTGCTTAATGCCGTTTTTCACTGTTCTATTTTCTGACTAGGGAGACATCCTCATATTCTGAGCAGTCTTCAGCAAGGATTAAAATCCAGGCTGAGTAAGTATATTTTTGCCTTTCTTTGAGTAGGAATAAACTGGCGCATCACTGAATGTCCTGGAACAGGCATGGTTGCAAACAAAGAAATCAGTTAAACAGTAGCTGAAGTATCATTCACAGAACCAGTTTTCCAGACTAGATCTGTTTTATTGTAGAGATCTAAAGCTCCTGATGCTTATTTCCCATGTTCTTTTCTTGTTATTGACATGCAGCAAGTGTTTCCAGAGAACAGAAGTATAATGTCACAATCACACATCAGATGGGAAACAAGTAGCAGGAACAGAGAAACTTTTCACGATATAGGTTATGTAGTAGGGAATGTTGTGTCTATGTGTTCTTATATACAAGCATGGACTGAATTTACAGGATACCAAAGTTTTAGTGTGAGCAAGCACAAAAGGTTGGCTTTGTTAGGCTGGAATGTGCTAAGAACTAGACAGAAAAAAGAGTCTGGAATGCTAATAAGCAATAAAGGTATTAAACAACAGCAAGAAGATTAATTTGTAACAGCTTTAGCCCAGCAATAAAGGTAAACAAGGCAGGTAGAAAGGAGTTTCTCAGTTTTGGAAAGGTAAAGTAGGTGTATAGGTGAGTGGCAGGCTGGATCTGTCCAGTTTCAGGAAAGCAGACACCCCAAAATATGAGAATGTAGTTGGAAATCTATGGAAATAAAATTGAAGGAGAAAGTTGTTCTTTGCTAGTGTCAGCTAGATCCCAGGAGCCTGGAGCAGCTAGAATTACTCCCTTACTAGCCCAGTTAAAAGTACTCCAACCAAATGCATGTCATTCTAACTGCCTTTCTATATGTTCTGTACAATGCTTCTAGTAAAATTTTATAAAAACCTGATTCAAATAATCTATAGAAAAGTTAAATGTTATTTCATAAAGAAATTTTTACCAGAACTATTGATGGTCTGTCAAATTTCAGCAGTCATCATGATCACTGTTTTTCTTTTAAGCTGAATTCATGCTCTCAGCACCAAACATTTACTTGGTGGAGTTTTTCCCTGATTCAGGAATGGGGGATTTATGTTGAACTGATGCACTTTCCAGAACTGATTTGGATTGCAGCAGAGCTTAGGCAGGAGTGAGATCTTTAGGTAGTCTGGATTTCTTCTGAGCCCAAGTCCAGTGTGTGGAGATCTTCTAATGCCAAAGTGTAGGCAGCAATAAATGCATCTAATAAATCTAGATGTGTAGGTGGTTTTGCAGCTGTTAAGCAAGGTCAGTTACAATCACAGAGGTATCTGAACTTCTAAGGTTTGTTTTAGGCATTTAGAGGTTGATAAGCTTGGGACCTGATGGTCACTGAACTAAGAGATAGTGCCAAGAGCCAAAAATGCATTGATCTTCTTGGAGTTTGTAAATTATTTCCCTGATCAGGTAAAGCTACTTGCTCCACTCTCCTAGATGTCTCTACTTTTATATATTCATAGTGGATTTTCTGTTCTTTGTGCAGAGAGGAAGAACTTCTGTATTTGACTTTCATTGAAGAAGTAACAGATGAAATTCTTAAGCTTGGATTATTTTCCAACAGGTTGGATATCTTTATTTTCAAGTTCACAATTACTGCGTTTGAACAGACCAGATCCTGTAAACTGTGTGAAATGGCACTTGTCTCCAACACTGGTGTGACCTTTTTAGAATAAATGTTAGCATTTAATCTTCTGTTAAATATATTTTAAAAAATATTATTCTCCATCTCTCTATTTGCCCTTCCTTTCCCCTATACAGAGGAACAAAGAGGTGGAGGGCAATTTCTGGGTAATCTGGCCTAATCCCCTGCAATTGTAGGCAACCATGTCATATGGTTCATAAACTGATCAAGCTCTAACATAGAACCATCGTTTTTGTCCCCATGACACCTGGGAGGCTGTGCTGGAATCCCTGTCCTCTGATGGCTTAGAAACCTTCAGCTAATTTCTAACCAAAGCTTATTTGTTCTGTCAGGGTTGGCCTTTAGCTTAAATGGGTCTTCTCCCTACATGTTTACTTTGCTGACATGCAAAGTAATTGCATTGCTCCTAACCCCTCTACACAAAATCAGGCAACATCTGTTAGTCTTTTTGTGCAAAATAAGATCTCTGTTCCCCTTACTTAGACTACTGTCCCTTCCTGCATCTGTTCCAATTTGACTTCATCTTTCTGGAATCTGGGTGACCAAAATTGTATGCAGTATTTCAAGTGTGGTCTTACCAGTGCCTTGTATAATGGCATCAGTACATCCCTATTTCTTCTGGAATATATCACCATATATATCCTAGAATTGCCCTTGCCTTTTTCATAACCATATCACAGGAGTGATTCCTAGTTATGATTAGCTGATCACAAGGCACTGACCTCTTTCTCCTGTATTTTTTTCTAAGTGTTGGGCTTTCAACCAGTAGCACAGATTCCAAAGTGCATGAAATAGCACTTGCTTCCTTCCTTCCGATCTGGTCCTTACTCTTTGGATAAGGTGGAAAAGAAAGGCACAGCTAGTACCAAGAAATAGGGTACTGAGCTGCTTTCCCCTGATTCTGTCTTTGGAGTGTTAGGCTAGTAGTTACTTCTCAGTCTCTGGAAAGGGCAGTACAGAGAACTTTTCACTCAGCTGGAGCAGAAACTAGGTCTCCACTTGCTTTAACTGAGTTGAGGTTAGTTCCAACAGGGTACAGCCTACCAGCCAGTGTTCACATGTATCCTGAAGGTTACTGGCTGTTGCTTTGACGGGCACTTGTTCACGAAGCAACTGTCTAGTAGCATGAAAGCTCAGTATGGGTTTTTCTGTATGTAACTGAGCATAATTAGGGCTATCCAAGCAAGAAAAATCATGAAAATTCTGGAGTTTGGATCTTAACTCTCTAGGCTTGTTTCAAACATTTCCGGAAAATACTGTGACTGAGCTTTGTTTGCTTGTTTTAGAGTATTGGAACGATTGTTTGAGTGTCACATAGAAGAAAATAGGCACCGTTTGGATGAGGTAAGTCCATTCTCGGAGCAGGGTCTGTAACATTCCCCATTTCTGTCAGTGACATCAAAAGGCATTTGATAATGGCAAGCTGGTAAATGTAGCTAGACCACTCAGTGCAGATTCACTAGTAGAATAAAAGATTGTGGATTGGTACTGTGACAGCATGCCACTTAGGTTGCCCACATCATGTATAGTCTCATACCCAGACAGCAGTTATTTCAGGAACTTGATGACAGTTTGCAGCATAGTAATAATAAGAAAAGATTAGGCACTTGCTTTCAAGTATCCTTTCTTTCCTTTAACATTTGGCCAAACCAAACATTCCAATTAGAAAAAGGTCACTAAAATAATTCAGATATTCACAGCAGGTGTTGGCAGTGTTTTCTAGCCAGAGTGACCCAGGCAGACTGGGCCATCTCCACCGCTTCTCCCTGCTGCCCAGCCGCAGCATGGCACAAAGGGAGTTCCCCCTGTACTAAAGCCCTGGGCACCTCCCCTCCATCAAAGCCCCCAGTGCCCAACTGTGGTACAGTACGAGCAGAGCTCCCTGCTGCCAAATGTTGCCAAAGCCACATCTCCATGGGCTGTAATTATTGACCCTTGATTTACAGAATAAAAATCAGCTACAAATTCAATCTTACTCCTGCAAGCAGTTATGGAGGGAGCCATCACTAAACTTAAGCATTATATTTCTTCCTTTAAATTCTAGAACAAAATGCGCCACCTACTGGATGTCCTCAAAGTGGACCTAGGCTGTAGCACAGAGGAGAAATCTGAGAAAGTCAATGGGAATATGGAGGCATTTGATCTGGAAAAGTTTGAAACCATGGATCAGCTTCAAATTACCAGCAAAAATCAAGGGCAAAATAAGATTACAAAGAGCAGTGAGTTCCTGCAAGCCATGGATTTATTATCAAAGGATCCAAACAGATTAAAGCCCCAGTCATATTGTGAAACTCCAGAGGAGATATGTGGCCAGAATGGCTTTTCAAAAGATCTTACTGAAGTAGTGAGCACTGGAACAGATCCTTACTCTTCAGTGAAATCTGAATCTGTCCCAGATATTTCACACTCTTTGGAGCCAACATTAAACTCAACCACTTGTGAGAGTGACTTTGAAACCAATAAGGGACTTGATGATCTTGAAGAAAGCTTTGCAGAGGCCCTTCAAATCTCAAATGACTATGTAGAAGAATAGACCAGAATTAACTGCAAAACAGTAATGCAGACAGTACTGTGGAGAGCCAATGTTTGTCAAATAAATACTAGTGAATCATTAATTTTTATCTTCAACTTTCCTATTCAAATGCTGCTATTAGCCTCACAAGAGGGGTACAAGCATTATCAATCAGGCATTAACTGATCTAGGTACTAACATAAGCTGTAATGGTTTAAAAGTTATTGCTCAAAAAGAATGTTTTTATAATTTAAGCTAAGAGTACAATTTTGGAACTAGCTGCTGACACTGCTAAAATTAGAGTATATATATTTTTAGGTTTATTGAAGATGTAATAATTTATATTATTTATTGTTTATTTATAATAAACGAATGCAGTACCTGCACCATTGTAAACACATTTCTGGTATAACATGCCATCAAGAGCTGAGATCATCATATTTTCAGGAGTTGTTGGGAAGTCTATATCACTTTCCAAGAACAATTTAATGCAGACAAGCATAAAAAAACCCCACAGTGCATAAACCTGTAGGAAGCTTGCAAAGTGAGCACAGACCATTTCATCAACCGTGGGGTGGAGGGGAGGAGGTATCTGCACTTAGAACTCCCTGCCCATTTTTCAAAGTTGTCTTCCTAAGTTCCTACAGGAGATGAGCCTTGCAAATCCAGTTGTCCTCTTAACAATACTGTGAGAATTAATGAGCATTCTGTTAGTAATACATTTTCTGCATAAAAGATGCCTATTCATCTTGAAGTAAAACCTGAATCAAAGAACAATCTATGTATATGCAATCACAACAGCAGACACTCAAGCATAGCCTTTGGATGGCAGCCAGCAGGTAGTGGGTAATCTGTTCTTTTCACAGCCTTCTTCCCTCTCTGTACCCAGTCCTCTTTCCCCTTTGTCTACCTGGCAAAAAGAAGTAGGCCTGCTCTAGTAATAGCAGCCCTGTTTTCACTTAACTTTCTGCCATCTTGCTTGATTAGGAAAGGACATTTTTTGCTAATGGCTCTGCTGTGCTGGGCTGGCTGATGTGCTCTTTATATGCTAGATGTTCATGACTCAACTACTATTTTTGGAGTATGACTACAGCAACTGGTTTTCAAATTGTGCAGCACTACATTGTATAATTCCATTTCTTACACCAAAGGTGGCCTTGACCTAATAGTCTTTTTAAAAAAATAAAATAATGAGAGTTGGGCCCTCACTCAGGAGCAGGCATGTCCATGGCGCTGTACATCAAAGAACAGTTCACATCCTCAATGAGCAGCACTGGGTGAGAGGAGGGGCAGACTGAAGTGCTCTGGGTCAGAATACAAGGGTGTCGGGGGGAAAGGGAGTTAACGGTGGGGGTCTACTACAGACCACCCAACCAGGGAGAAGAGCTAGACCAGGAATTCTCAGGTCAGCTTATGGAGGCAGTTAAGTCAAAGGATGTGGTTATCATGGGTGACCTGAACTATCTGGACATTTGCTGGGAAGAGCAGTCAGCCAGGTCTGACCGCTCACATAGGTTCCTAGCCGTGTTACAGGACTTCCATCTAACCCAGGAGATGCACAGTCCCACCAGGGGAAATGGCTTGTTACACCGGGTCCTGGCCACAAAAGACGACCTGGTGAGGGGACTGCGGGTGCTTGATCACCTGGGTGATAGCAATCATCGCCTATTGGAATTCACCATCCAGCGCAAGGTGGCAAAGGCCTGCAGCAAGACAGCAGCCCTGGACTTCAGGAGGGTGGATTTCATTGACCTAAAGAGACTAGTTGGGGAGGCACTGAGGTTCTGAAGGGGTGGGGAGTTGGGAGTCCAAGAAGAGTGGTCGTTCCTGAAGGAGACGATCCTCCAAGCCCAAAGGGTGGCAATCCCAACACGGATCAAAGGGGGCAAGAGTGCTCAAAAGCCCCCATGGCTCACCAAAAGCATCCAGGAATGTCTCAAAGCTGAGAAGGAGGCACACACCCAATGGAAGGGAGGGGCCATCACCAGGGAGGACTATACCTCCATTGCTCAGGATTGTAGTGGGGCTGTTAGGAAGACCAAGGTGGAGATGGAACTGGGACTAGCTACCCAGATCAAGGATAACAAGAAATCCCTTTTTAAATACATAGGGAGTAAAAAGAAGGTTCTGGGTTATGTGGGGCCTCTGCAGGACATGCTTGGAAATCTGGTGGTCTCACCAGACGACAAAGCTAACCTAATAATTTCTTTGCTTCCATTTTTCTGAGCAGGGACCAAGTCACCCCCCCACCAGGATCCCTGATGGTCCAGGGGAGGTGCAGCCAGGCCCCAGGGTCAGTGAGGACCTAGTCAGGGAACTTCTGGTGGGACTGGATGTGTTCAAATCAGCAGGTCCTGATGATCTCCACCCCAAAGTGCTGAGGGAATTAGCAGAGTTCATTGCGGGACCACTGGCACAGCTTTACAAGCACTCGTGGTGCTCTGGCAAGCTGCCAGAGGACTGGAAAAGGGCCAATGTCCCCATTTTCAAAAAAGGGAGGAAGGAGGACCCAGGAAATTATAGGCCTGTTAGTCTTACCTCGGTCTTGGGGAAGCTCTTTGAGAAAATTATCCAGGTGCACATCTGTGAGGGGCAAGCAGGGGAGTGTATGTTTAGGGGCAACCAACACGGGTTCATTAGAGGCAGGTCCTGTCAGACCAACCTGGTGGCCTTCTATGACCAGGTCACCAAATCCCTGGATGCAGGTCTTGCGGTGGATGTAGTCTTTCTGGACTTTAGGAAGGCCTTCGATACTGTCTCTCTCACCCTATTCTCATTAAAAAATTAGGAGATTGTGGTGCCGATGCCTACACAGTCAGATGGGTCGCCAATTGGCTGGAGGGCCGCACCCAGAGAGTGGTGGTGGACGGGTCATTTTCGACCTGGAGGGATGTGGGCAGTGGGGTCCCCCAGGGCTCGGTTCTCAGGCCCGCACTGTTCAAAATCTTCATCAGCAACTTGGAAAAGGGGGTGAAAAGCACCTTGTTCAAATTCGTAAATGACACTAAGATGTGGGGAGAAGTGGGCACGCTAGAAGGGAGGGACAGGCTGCAACTAGATCTGGACAGGTTACAGGGGTGGGCAGACAAGAACA
>NW_017729025.1:42518676-42539917 GCF_001723915.1 Gavialis gangeticus | reverse complement strand
GACTGAGAGTAGGTTCAGGCTGAACATCAAGAAGCACTACTTCCCAGTCAGGGCAGCTAGGATCTGGAACCAACTTCCTATGGAAATGGTGCTCGCTCCTACCTTGGGGGTCTTCAAAAGGAGGCTAGATAATCACCTAGCTGGGGTCATTTGACCCCAGTACTCTTTCCTGCCATGGCAGGGTGTCGGACTTGATGATCTGCTCAGGTCCCTTCCGACCCTACCAACTATGAAACTATCAGGCATCAGGTAGAAAATGTAAAGAGGCAGGCTAGGTTGTTATACAGCTTTACTGAATGTAATACATTGCCTGCCTCTATCTTGAAGTTCACTGTTCATCCAGAATACGGCCAGGACCTGGGCAGAGATCGTTCAAGCTTCTGTCTGTATCTCTACCAATTTACCTTCATGCTCAGAGGCATAGCTGGGCAGTTCTGCACCTGCAGCTGACTTGGCCACCGACACTGCAACTGTTATTTTTGCACCCCATCCCAAGTCAGCAGCTGGGACTGGGGTCCCACTCACCCTCCACCCCCTTAGTTAGAATACTGTCTCTACTGTCCTGCAAGCAACACCTTTAAAATAAGAGAGGATAGCATTATGGATTAGCATTGTGTTTTGCTTGTGAGTATTGTAGGCTTTGTAAGGCATTCATTTTACTATGGAGTCCTGAAATAGTTAAGCTAAGCTGGTGCATGCACTCATCACAACTCCATGTGGTACTTGAAACTTCAATTGTTTAAGGTTGTACACAAGCCAGTAATGTTTGTTCAGGAGTCAAAGGTGCATTCATTTCTATGGCTGCAGTTTTCAGTAATGAAGTTACCCAGGGTCACTACACTGGTAACATTTACTAGGGCTGTGTGAAGCTTCAGTAGACGATTCTGTTCAGAGGACATTCAGCCCGATTTGGCGGTCGAATCTCCAAATCCAAATTGAATCAGGAGACCCATTAAAAGGTCTGAATATAATTGGAAGCCTCCGAATCGATTCAGAAAAGATTTGGTGCTGCTTTGGAGATTTGGCCATAGACTAAACAGGCAGCAGTCCTCAATGCTGGACACAGCTGCCTCCTGCTGGTAAGTCAGTTGTGGAGGACAGAGGGGAAGAGAAGGGCTGGGGGCAGATCAACACCCCCACAGCGAGGGAGGGATTGGGGCTGGGGCTGGAACCCAGGCTGGGGCAAGTGCAGCCCAAGGAAGGGGTGGGGCAGCTCGCACCACTACGCGCCACCAGTCTGGGAGCTGTTTGTGTCGTGGCTTGTCCTGTGGTTCTCACTGCTGCTCCCACCACCGGTCAGGGAAGGCATGGGGTGTGGGCATGTGCCTCAGGATTAGCGTGGGATGCGGGGCCTGGGCTGTGCCAGGTGAAAGGCAGAAGGTGCTGGGAGTGGAAGCTATGCCTGCCCGCCGCTCACCCAGCCAGTGCAGCGCCAGCGTGAGACCCAGGTCCCTGTGCTGCCTCTGGACGAGCAGCTGCTTTGCCCCAGCTGGGTAAGCAGCGGCAGCACATGTGGGGGAGTGGGGCCGTGGGCCTCCAGAGTGGGGTGGGTGGTGAAGGGGGGTCATGGGGGGGGCTGCAGTGAGTTTTTGGGTGGCACATGTCTCCCCATGCCCTGCTGCCACTTACTCAGCTGGGGCGAAGCCGCTGCTAGTCCGTGAGGCATGGGGAGCCTAGCCTGGTTCCTGCCACCGTGTGCTGCTTGTCCAGAGGCAGGGCAGTGGCTGTCTCGCGATGGCCCTGCACCAGCTGGGTGGGCAGCGGAGGGGCATAGCCCCTGCTCCCAGCACCTTCCGCCCAGCACAGCCCTGGCCCTGCCCACCTTGTGCAGATCCTTGGGCACTTGCCCCTGCCCCATACCCTCCCAGACCAGCGGCGGGAGCAGCAGAAAGGGCTACCGGACAAGCTGCCACACGAGCAGCTCCCAGACCAGCGGTGCACGGTGGTGCAAGTTGCCCTTCCCCCTCCCTGGCCAGGGCTGCGCTGCGGGCAGCAAGCCCCTGCTGCCGGGCTGCGCTTCGTGGAGTTGGAGCCAGGGCTGCGCTCCAGGCAGCTCACCCCAGCTGCAGCCCAAAGCGCAGCCCTGGCCCCACCTGCCCTGCGAGCGCAGCCCAGCACAGCGCGCCATTCACTGTCCCTCCAAACTGGCCAAATCCAAATCCGAATTAAATACCTGCTGCTTCGCACAGGCCTAACATTTACCAGCAATGCAAGCTTTGTTCTCCCTTTCAGTGTTTTTTGTATGATCTATAATTTCCTGCGTCACCTAAGTCCAGTTCTGTTCTCTCTTGTACTGTAGTACATTTAAATTTTGCCTGATGTAGGTTTAAACTAAGAAAATCTGGTGGGAATGTGTTACATCTTCTAACTGAAGGTTAGTCAGTACATGGAGCTCCTCCTGTATGTATTCAGGTAACAGCCATATTTTAAAAACACTTTCCTTAATGATACAATATGTTGCAGATGGTTCATGGAATATACCAGACTTCGGGGAAATGAAATTTCAACACCAGGGGGCAGCACTACATTTTGAATAGCAAGCTCAGAAGGGGTCAGTGTGCAAGAGAAACGATTTACTGTTCAAGGCCACTTTTATAAGCTACTTCTCTGTTTACAATAGCACCCACAAGGAGTTGCTCCCAGGAGCTCAGTCTAGGAAGAGCACAGAGACAGACATGAGTGAGTGGAGAAGGAACAGCAGATAGAATCATAGAAACACAGGGTTGGAGGGGATCTCAGGAGGTCACCTAGTCCAACCGTGTGTACAAAGCAGGACCATCCCCAGCTAGATCATCCCAGCCAAAGCTTTGTCTAGCTGGACTTTGAAAACCTCCAAGGATGGAGCCTCCACCACCTCTCTGGGTAACCTGATCCAGTGCTTTACTGCCCTGCTAGTGAAGAAATTCTTACTAATATTCTAACTTAAACTTCCCTTGCTGCAACTTGAGACCGTTGCTCCTTGTTCACCATTTGCCACCACTGAGAACAGTCCAGCTCCATCCTCTTTTGAACCCCCTTCAGGTAGCTGAAGGCTGCCATTAAATCCCCTCTCAGTCTTCTCTTCTCTAGACTAAATAAGACCAGTTCCCACAGTCTTTCTTCATAAGTCATGTGCCCCAGCACCCTCACTATTTTGTCACCCTCCACTGGACTCTTTCCAATTTGTCTGCATCCTTTCTGTCCCACAACTGAACACACTACTGCAGATGTGGCCTCACCAGTGCTGTATACAGGGGAAGAATCACTTCCCTTGACTTATGGAAACGCACCTACAAATGCAGCCCAGTATGCCATTGCAACAAGGGCACACTATTGGCTCATATTCATCCTATTGTCCACTGTAACCCCCAGGTCCTTTTCTGCAGAGCTGCTGCTTAGCCAGTTGGTCCCAAGACTGTAGCAGTGCATAGGATTGTTACATCCTAAGTGCAGGACTTTGCACTTGTCCTTGTTGAACCTCATGAGATTTCTTTTGGCCCAGTCCTCAAATTTGTCTAGGTCACTGACTCCTAGCCCTACGCTCCAGCATATCTACTAATCCCCGCAGCTTGGTGTCATCTACAAACTTGCTGAGGGTGCACTCTATACCATCTTTCAGGTCACTGATGAAGACATGGAACAAAATCAGGCCCAGGACAGACCCCTGGTGCACTCCACTTAATCCTGGCTGCCAACTAGACATAGAGGCATTGATTACTACCCTCTGAGCCTGATGCTTCAGTCAGTTTTCTATCCACCTTAGTCCATTCATCCAGCCTATATTTCCTTAGCTTGCCTGCGAGAATGTTGTGAGAGACCATATCAAAAGCCTTCTAAAATCAAGGTGCAGCACATCCACCAGTCTCCCGACATCCACAGAGCCAGTCATCTCATCATAGAAGGCAATCAGGTTGGTCAGGCATAACTTGCCCTTGGTGAATCCATGCTGACTGTTTCTAATCACCTTTTTTTCCTCCAAGTGCTTAGAAATTGATTTCTTGAGGACCTGCTCCATGATTTTTCCAGGGACTGAGGTGAGGCTGACTGATCTGTAGTCCCTGGATCTTCTTTTTTCCCTTTCTTAAATATGGGCGCCGTGTTTGCCCTTTTCCAAACATCCAGGACCTCTCCTGATCACCTTGAGTTTTCAAAGATGATGGCCAATGGCTCTGCAGTCTCATCAGCCAACTCCCTCAGCACCCTCAGGTGCATCCTATCCAGCCCCAAAGGCTTGTACACGTCCAGCTTTTCAAAGTAGTCCCTAACCTGTTCTTTCACCACTGAGAGCTCCTCGCCTCCTCCCCAAACTGTGCTGCCCAGTGCAGTAGTCTGGAAGCTGACATTGCCTGTGAAGACTGATGCAAAAAAGGCATTGGGCACTTCAGTTTTTTCTGCATCCTCTGTCACTAGGTTGCCTCCCCCATTCAGTAAGGGACCCACACTTTTCCTAATTCTCCTCTTGCTACCAGCAAACTTATAGAAACCCTTGTTGTTACCCTTCACATCCCTTGCTAGCTGCAACTCCAATAAGAGCACCTCCCCTGTTGCCCCCTCCTGCTTCCTATTCCTCCAGGTAGGGATGAAGAACTCAGGGGCACTTGCAAGCAGCCTCATCTTTCTCTTACTCCACCCTAAAACAAGTCCATGCCCTTCAGAAAGGGTCTTTGTCACAGTTCTTCCCAGAGAAATGAAACTGGTCATATGAACAAGTGAACAATAAAACAAACCACTTCAGCAGCTACTGCTGCAGTAGTGGTCCCTACCAGTCAAGAGATTCATGTATGAATTCTGGGCCGGCAGGAGTTGTATGTGCAGCAGGGACGATGCAGCTCTGGGAGGAAGAGCAGAATACTGGCCACTGGGCAGTTTCTTGCCAATTGGGCCTAAGAGCAGCTCTGAGTTTTCCTAAGATTGGGACTGCTTAACAGCAAACTGAGAAGGGCTGAAAACATCATCCAGCCCATGACCAGGAACAAGGAAGGTTAAACCCAGGGAAGGAAACTAGAGCTAAATATGCTTCACATACTGGCGACTGGGCTTTCTGTTATATGAAAACCCACCTAACAGGTGGGTTTTCTCTCTTCAGTCCCAAAAGCAGAGGGCCTCACCCTTCAGCCTTTACTCTTATTTCAGCTTACTACCAGGGGTAGGAGGGGTAGCTGATAACCAGATCAGCTGTTCACATAAGCATCACAGGTTCTTTCATCATTGAAATGGGAGCTCTTAGGCTGACTGGCAAGAACCACAGGGCTTTAAACCCAGAAGCGCTCTCTTGCCTACTTCCAGTGGCTGGGAACAGTGGAGGAGATGAATGCCTCTGTGGTTAGGCATGACTTGCATACTTGAGCAGGATTGCTCATACTGATTACAGAATTGTGTACATGGTCTCCCATGGAGTCCTGTCCAGCCTGCAGCTGGAAGGGTGGTGGGCATGAAATTAGACCTTGAGGAAGGGCAAGTAAAGGCTACACATGGTGTAGGGAGGTATGCAGGACTCAAAATAAACCTGTACACAAAGCTCAGCTAGGCAACCCACAGAGCTATGCTCGCTCGGCTCAGAACGTGTGATCTGCCACATGGCGCTCGCAGCTCTGAAGTCATCCGAAGAATTTAACAAGAACGTAGGACCCCCCTTACAGTATCTGGACAGGAGCACACATAGCAGCTAGCAGTAGAGACAGGTTCCAGGAGATGAATCACACGGCCACAAGACTGTCCCAAACTAGACCCTGCTGTCTAGATTTCACTCATGCGCCCACACTCAAAATAAGAAACTAGACTAATTGTAGTAAGATACCAGCCCATCTTGCCAGCATCAGAGTGCTCTCATAGAGCCAGCCAGCTCTTGAGTAGGCAGCCAGCCCACAAATATGTAGCACATTGCTTTTTGTTGGATGTTTTACAGATACAAGAGGCAGGGTGTGCCCTTCTCAGTAACCAAGTGCTCCAGCTTCTGGACCTGCTACTACCTCAATTTTCCTTTCCTTTCTCCAGGAAATTAAACTCACACTACGGGCATTTTATAAATACCGCTTGCTTCTGGGGAATCTGCTTTAACAAAGAGCATGATAATACATGCCTTTCCCCAGCCTTCCCAGATACCTCACATCTTGAATGCCCAAACCTGGAGTGCCAGGTGCTTAGTTCTGTCCCTGCTGAAGCTTTCTGCCCAGCAGGTGCCTATTTTGCAGGTCTCATACTCTCCAGTTTCCTAGACCTCAACCCAAACCCCCCTTACCCACCTCTTCCTAGCTGTTCTTACACTATTTAGAGACACACTCACTGCCTGGGGTCTCTTCTCAAATCACTTCAGGTTGCCCTCAGACTCCCCAATGGGCCTGTTTCTGAGTTACATCTTCTCCACCCAATGACTTGGTGATTATATCCTCCAGCTGGGTAGAAGACCAAGCCTGACATTTGTGAGGCCAGTCCCCAACCATCCTAAAGGCCCAGCTCATCTGTGACACACAAACAACAAAAAATCTGCTGCTGAACAAGCAAACAGTGCCATTAATCACTGGTGGATGGGAAAGGGCAACTCCACACCTGCTGCGTAAATCATGGATTGCAAGAATTGGGTTCATATATGTCTGGGTGCACGTCACTGCCGAATCAGCATTTTATTCAGATCCTCTGCAAGCCAGTGAGATGCAAGGGAAAATGAACTTCAGCTCTGCTCATTTGTCGTTATTTAATAGCTAACTGTGTGGAGGGCTAAACAGGATAACGTGCCCCATGACCAACAACTCAGCTGGAGAGCTCATTGCCAGCTGAGTGGCATAAATACACTCAGAGCCAAATTCACCCCTGGCAGATCTCCTACGCAAATTCACTGTGCCAGCTTCACTGGCTTAGATAGTCACCACCCTCCAGTGACAAATTATTAGACAATTCATGCAAGGATATTTTTCATTTCATGCAGATTTCTTTATAGGATACGATACATCAGAGCCAGTTCATCTAAGACCCACTGTCTGGTTCTGTATAGGTCTTTTTCTTGATTTTGAAGTGGAACAGCACTTTTTGCTCCTGAATCATAGGCTGACTGGGAAGATGACAAAAGCTTAATGTATAATCAAAATATGCCTTTATGTTAGTATATAGCAGCACTTTACTGCTTTCTCTCATTAAATTCTGATCTGGATTGTATTTTATTAGGAATTGATCCAGAGGGAAGAGTAAAGGTGAGAACTAATGTGCTGCTTTATGTATTGTTCTGGGCACGTGTATGTTGTCTAAACAGCCAGGGGTGGATCTGGGGAAAAGGGGCGTACTGGTGCGGTTACACCTGTCTCTGATTCCTACTCCATGAAAAGTTTAAAACCAACTGCCTAGCACTAGCAGTAGCATTTCTAGTCAAGCAGTGCTAAGGGAGTCCATTGATTTAATGGCTCATTTTAATATACATGATCCCTTCTAAACACGTAATTCTACAAGTGTTAACAACACTTTCTTCTTTTTAATGGTCTTGATGTTCCACCAAACAAGCTGTCCTTTGTCCTGCAATTCTACTGTCAGTTAGCGGCTCCTGGTAATGAAGTGCCTATTTCCCAGTCCTACAGACTGTTTTTAACTCACTCCAATGAATTTTTATTTGTCTTTGCTTCAATGCAGCCCTAGCATATTAAAGTAAAGCTCCATTTTTAACTGGAGAAAAATATGTGTTGTTTCACGTGATGATGCAGCTCACCAGCTGCACCCCCCACTTTTCAAAATTCTAGATCCACCCACATAGACAGCAGCATTAGAGAAAAAAATGTCTGCATTACTTGCTGTGCTCCTTCAGTTTGTAAGATTATTCTAACCAGAAAGTGTGAATTCTTAGCTAAAATACTCTCCCCTCAGGAAAGGCCCAGCTGAATAGGTAACAAAAAACCATGTGTTGTTGACTGTTAGCTTCCTCAGGTTAGCTTGGCATGATCCTGATGTCCCATCCAGGTGTAGGTAAACACATTTAAAGCTACTGTGGCTATTAGTGTTTCAGCTGTCTTGTATCTTGGTGTGCCGTTGCAATTGCTATGCTAAGTGAATTGAGCTAAAAGTAGAAAAACAGAAGTCACTCTGCCTATGGCTGCTGGAGTGACCTAGCTGAGACTAGAGGGTAGGGAGTGTTTGGATGGGGGTGAGAGTCTGTCAGGGTAGACAGCTGATGCTGTATATGGAGGAGGGACAGTGTCATATTCCCTGTGTGCAGGACAGTGCTCCCAATGGAAGTCATCACTGGAGGAGAAAGAGAAGGAGCAGCTACACCAGAAACCAGGATACAACCTCTGTAATCCTAACTCCTGGGCAAAGAGGCAGCCTGTAACGTCCCAGCAGGCTCCCCTGGGGCATCTAATATTTTGAGTTAAACATGGCATTTTCCTTACTTTGGTCAAGCACAGCACATTCACCAGTCTCCTTTCCTGGGACAGCTGGGTCCCTCAATCCCACCCCTTTGGAGGTGACAGAAGCATCATATAGTGGACACCCTGTCAGTTTGGTAAATATTTGAGATCCTTGGCTAGTGTTTGTGCTTCAATTCTAGGTCTTAAAAAGCTAGTCAACTTTTTTTTTCTGATGGCAGTAGCGGGCCCAGAAACTGTAGCAGGGCTCCTAATAGTAGGAGGAACAGAATATAGAACAACCCTATTAAAAATAAGCTTATGGTATGCAAATGATGCAGTAGATATATTAATCACATTCCTTACATATAAAATTGAGTCTCTGCATTATTTGCATCCAATCTCTGGCTTTCTGAACCTGCAGCCTCCACTGGTCAGTTTGCCAGTGACCTCTCAGAACTCAGGGAGTGAACTGGACCTCGAGTCACTTGAGTGGCACCTGCTGTGCCTGACCCTTAGGAAAGGTTAGAATTTTGTGCAGGACTCACTATTTCTGGAGGCTCAGAGAAGAAGTTACTAGCAGAGGGGTCTGTTTGTAACTGAAGGAGAAGTATAGGAAATGAAAATCATATACTTGTGAGTGTGAATAACTCCCTGACAATCCAACTCAAAGAGTTTTGCAAATAATTGGCTTATTGCAGCATTTTGGTAGAGCTTTTGCCCACAGAATTGTATTTCAGTTTTATTCAGTGCAATGATAAAACAACAGATATGTTTAATAAGCATGGGTGGCATCAGTATGTAGCTAATTTAGATCACTGATTATCAGTAGTAAACAGGTTTTACAGAGGGTCTTTTAAGTACTTAAATCGTAGCAAAAATTCTTGATTGGCCTCTGAATATTAGAAGCCTGGATCTGGTCTGAAAAAGATGGGCATTTTTTCTAAATTTACATAAGGGCACATGACTGCCACCTTAGAAATGCTAACAACAACAAAATAATAATAATCTGAACTAAATAAAATATTAATGAACCTGATCAGCCCCCCTGCCAAGTCTTGTCTAGTGGTTTTGTTCATTACAGCAGATACCATAAATCCATAGACTAGCAGAGCTGTAAATAATACTGGTTTGGTATGTGTGGATGACAGATGTTTGATTTAAATTTAGGTATCCATCTGAGGGTTTGTTATGCAGAGCAGTTTTGGAGATGTTGTGATTAGTCAGAAATGGAATAGAAGAATTTTTCTTAGGTTGACTACATATAATCTCCTGTATTTGTATTATGTCCTTTCATTCCCAAGCACTAGACAAGCTATAGGCCTTGCCCTGGAGTCCTAACTCCAACATAATCGCTGCTGAGGCTTTCAGGAAGGACATGGGATCAAATGTTCATCCCTGTCCTTCCCACTGCATATCACAGAGAGGAAAAAAAAAATCTTGAAATAGGCATAGAGCCACCAATAGGCTGCTCGCTGTACTGGCTCTCCTTTGAATCACCCCAAGGTCATTACCCTGATTTAAAAATTCTTTATGGAGCTAACCCTACCTCTTGCAGTTGTCACATCCCACAGGGCTTAATGTTCCACTTGAACCACAGAACAGCACTGAACCAGTGAAAGTGCAATGACTGCATGAGGAAGAAGACAGGACCAAGTCTGTGTTCACTCATTCAAATGATATAACAAACCTGGGAGAATTCTTTCCTGATAGAAAAACTTGCCTGAAGATGCCTGAATAGACATTTGAAAGCTGAGCCCACAAAGAGTACAGAGCTTATAATGCTGACACTTCACAGCCATCTAAGCATGCTCTGTGGGCTCCCTCAGTCTGCCTGGAGATAAACGGCAACAGTGCTCAGGGCATCTCGGATCACCTGACCCAGATTTTTCAGGGTCAGCTTGTGTCTTCCCGCAGCAAATTTAGGAATTATGAAGGGGGGGGGATATTCTTTTTTTCTGCTCCAGTAAGCAACATACAGTTTCCATTGGGGGAGAGAAGGTGGAAGCAAAGCACTCTGGGATGCTGAAGGACTGTGCTATGGCTTCTGGACAACAATCTCAGCCAGCATTGGGAAGACAGATAGATGGAGGGACACAAAATAGGAGGTCTTAAAAGGCAGGGATTAAGCCTTCTTTTAGTTTTACAGGGCACCAAGCCCTCTACTGAAACTAAATAATAATTAAAAAGAGATGGGGCATTATCTAAAGTAATGGGAACAGCAGGAAGAGAAATGGATTTTAAAATCAGCATGTGATATCAACCAGCTTTACCTACAATTTATATAGGGCTGTGATATCCTACAAATCCCTGTCCACTTCCAGACTAGTACTACAAAAAGGACACATGTCGACAGAAAAAAAAATGAAGTGACCTCTGACTTCAGCAGCAGCAAACTCCAACTGCTGCTCCCACACCACAACTGCAGCTCTGCTCTCCCTACTGCTGGATGCTCTACAGCAGTGGTCTCCAAACTTTTTTGACAGCGTACCCCTATCAGTAAAAAATTTTTGAGCACGCACCCCCAAGATATGTATATTTATATAAATAGAAATAGAAGTTCTAATATTTTCTTCCCGCACCCTAATGGATCATCTTGCGCACCCCACTTTGGAGACCACTGCTCTAGAGTAGGAGCTAGAGCCAGCGGCACTGCAATGAAGGTGCAGAGCAGGAGGCAGGGAGGACTGCCCAGGGCACAGTACTGGCTAGTTACACCGCAGTTTCTGACCAACTCTTTGGTATGCACCCCTGCCATCACAATCTTGAGTCAAGAAGGCATTTGGAACATGTGCAGTAATTCAGTTCACCAACTGTGCTTTTCAGCAATGTAACAAAATCCAGAATTCCATCAAATATTTATTTCCATGGCAAAAATAGACTATGATATATTCATTTCACATATATTACATATACAGTAATACAAGCTTTTCTGTCTATGAAACACAATTTGTACATACCTTTACAAACCAATTTCTGTTGTACAGGAATTAAAGATGTACGGATTATACATTTTTACAGTATTGATGGCAAGACAGCAAAACAGACACATTAACCATTAGCTTCACACTAGAAAATAATACTTGAAAATCCATGTGTGCTACTGCTTAAATGAAGGACTGTGTAAATCCCTGCATACTGGCTCAATGAGAAAGAAGCAATGAGGATCAGGTCCTGCATTCCTTTGACACCCAGAACATATTCCCGCAAGGTGCTGAACAGCCTTAATGGCCACTAACTTCAGCAGGAGTTAGGGGATCTCAGCAACTTGCAGGTGCGTAAGTGCTCAGCACTCTTCAGGATCAAGCCATTAAAACTCCAACTGAAAAAGTCCCCCCCAACATCAACAATCAAGAAGATGAGCATTCTGGGTGCAGAAGCATTTGAGGAAAGGACCTTGTAAAAGGCCAGCATATATACCATCTTGGTTGGAATTCTCCAGGTTAGTCAGGAGATGGGACTGGATTGTCTAATGAGTTTCTTTCCATCTAATTTCTAGGATTCTAGAAATTTCATTCACTATGCTGAAAAATCTGCCTCAAAGTATTTTGGTGTCTCCTAACTTTTACTTTAGCACTTCCCAATAGGAAGAGAAAAATTACATCTTATTTCCCTTTATAAGGCTAGCCATCTTCTTAAAAAACAAACAAACAAAAAACCCCTGTGCTTCATAAAAGTTTTCATTTGGTAAAATTCTGATTGCTGCATATCTGAAACAAAACAACATGACAGTGGGCACGTCTACATGAGATGCTACGGCACAGTAGCAATGAGCTACTAAAACAGCAGTTCATTGCTACTGCACAGTAGCATTGCCAGGCACTAATCATGTGGTGACAATGCTACGCAGTAGTAACAAGCAACTGAGCAGTAACGTTGGGAAAAAACCATGCAGTGAAGGCACTGCACGGTAATGTCAGTTACTGCACAGTCATTTAGTACTTGCATAAGTACTAATTGACTGCACAGTAACAACTGCACAACCTGCCGCTTGTGTAGACACAGCTAGTATAAACAAAACAAATCTAGCTCTCCACAGTATAGTATTTTATGTCACTGCTTTCATTAGCATGTTACATTTGATTCCTGACTTCCTTCCTAATCTGTAACCAAAGAAAAACATTTAGAGAAAATATACTGGAGGCATGTTTTTCATTGCCCAATGCAGCACCATGTGGAAAACTGTGAAGAATACAGTCAAAGCTCACTTACTGACTTTTTTGAGATGCCCATAAAGTGGATTTTTATACAATAGAGCTCCTTGCTGACTTTAGTAAAAAAAAAAATTATAATATGCATTACCCCAACAGAATGAACCAAGTTAGCTGGTCCCAACAAAATCTATTTAGTAAGTTTTGACTGTACAGCCGCACCTGCAAAACTTGTTGAAGTTTGTAATTATTTTTTTTCAATATAGCAATAGAGATGATGTGCACTGTTAAGATCACTGTTCTGCATATGCTGCACCAACAAGGCTTCTAAGCACACGATAAAGGCCTGGTTTTTCACCTATCTGTAACTCAGCACAATTCAGGTCATTCATACCTACTGTAAACACTTTAGTGCATCCACAAAGTATATACTTAGACATCTAAACCTAAATTGCACCCATAAGTAAATGTGAGCACAAACTGCACTCATGCTTAGTTTCCCCTGCAGTTTGCATGTATGAAACTAGAGATGAGTATTTGAAAAAAATGACTGTAATTTGTAAACAGAAATTGAGCTGACAGGTTACACTGAATGAATTTGCAACTCCACCACCCCCAAGTCTCCAAAACAAAAAGGAGGAAAAAAAATAAGAGCTTCTGAACAAGAATATTTGGAGTTTCTAAAAGCACATTTTAAAAGAGTAAAAACAGAATCTATGACTAAATGTTCACTTACCCTATCATGCTATGAAAAACGTATTAAACAAATCAAACCATTCTAGCTGCTCTAATGCAGATAAAAATTGTTCCAATACTTTTCCATTTGCTGTTGGCCATTCCCCACCACATCCTCTGTCCCGTTCTACACTTCCATGTTCTCACAAGGGGATGCGTCTCAAGCTGTGTGTCTGAACTGCTTTTACTTTTAAAATTTCAGTCTGCAAATGTTTGGTTTCTTTGAGTGACCTGTGTTTAAATGTGAAAGGAGATGCGATTATTTTGGCTCGAAGGATCTGAGCCCAAATTCTTAGTGAGTGCTTTCAATTACTATTGATTTCAGTGTGTACTGAGGGCACGGGCATATGTATACTTGTATCAAGTTTCAAAAGGCGAGGGGGACCTGCTGCTTAGGAGCAGCAGTTAGGCTGTAACTAGTACCTGTACATGATTCTGTAGTGATACAAGCAAGTTAAACTGCTCCAGCTTTGACCCTAGATGAGCAGTACACCTCCCCCTCTCCACTTAAAGCCACTACACCTGTATGTTTTTCCTTACCCTGAGAGCTTCATACATCATGAGACTGGATTTTGGCTTTGCAGGAGTTTGTAGATGTGGATAGAACTTTACATTTACAGTTCTCTGCAAATTTCAGTTATGCTGCTTGCCTTTTTAAACTGACATCCATCCGTACCACCCATTCACTTGCCCAAGGAGACCTTGGTTTCTAATCTACCTTTTCCATTTTATTTCTATAGGAGGTATATGGCAGATTCATTAACTTGAGTAGGGAATGCAAAAAATTGCTTAATGTCCCCTCTAAAATGGTCTTTTCTACTAACAAGACTTTGAAAAGAAATATGTCTATTCTTTTCTGAAAATCTTAAGAGGCAAATTAAATCTGCTTATTTAGGCTTGGGGGGGTTGTTTGTTTTTTACAGTTTACAATGAAACCATGCTGTAAAACTCCTCTGAGTTCATTAACTCACTTTGTGGCATTGGTCAGGTATGTTTTTAGTCTGAAGCACAATATCACAGATACTTTGTAAGCTATTTATCAGTGCCACGGCTATTAACCCAGATATATGCATGTAGGGTTACATAGGAGGTCAGAAGCATGAACACTAATTTACCAACAATTCTTCAGTTTAGCCCATCTACATGATATTTATAACCCTCTTCTACATTTCTTTTTAAATTGCCAATGACACGTTCAAGCTGCATTTGATCAAAAACAATTTCAAACTCTGCCTTGCCAGGTTCCCTTTAATGAGATGTATTTCTAAAAATTTCTAAAACATTATATACTCAGAGCCATGGGCAAGTATAAATCTTATTCTGCTATCCATAGGGGCAGAACTTACTGGAGAATCACCACTGTTTCACTGTGCAGGCTGTAGAGAAGCTATGCAGGGGAATGCTGCATGTGCAGTGGAGTTGCTCCATGGTGACTCACTCCACAGAACTACAGAGGAGTGATTTTCCAACCCAAAGCCCACTGAAGTTAGTATACTCTTTTCACTGATTTCTATGGTCTTTGGATTAAGCTCTCAGTGAAAAGCTACTCCATGAATACATAGATCCACTGGCCACCACACTGATGAAGGAGTGTAAAGAAGTCATTAGAATAGTTTCTAAATTTTTGTAATGATTCTTTACTCAAGCTTTAAATAACCATATCAAATTTGATCCCAAAGCAGTAGTTTCTATTTAGCCTGCAACAGACAGTAAACACCAGCTATCTACAGTAAAGACTGTCCATAACTGTCCCTGAGAATGCTATACTATCTTAAAAAGAGCAACATCTTTTCCCTGTTATTTATTGCAAGATCCTTACTTGAAAGGCTTCCATTATAATGACCAAGTTTTAACCTTCATTATAGTCTAGTCATTTCCCAGAATTTCCAAATTAGGAGGGTAGGGAAGAGGCATTGGTGAACCCAGACAGGATTGCAATGGAATTAAGTTTTCAACAAACAGAGCAACTCAGGCTGACACTAGACTTAGACAACAGATTCCCTTACTATGCTCAATACTTCATGAAGAAGAATGCAAGGCAACTCTCCATCACTTATACACACAAATACGTGCTTTGAAGGTTCCAAACATTTGAGCACTGAAAACTAAAAACATCTACATTTTTACTTAGCAAAGTAAATTTAGGCAGATTTAAACTGCAGTTTACAGAAGACAACTGAATTTAATTCTTATTGAGAAAGCTCTAGGAAAGAAATTGCTAGTTTGCAATGCTTAGACAGAGCTCATTCAGCAGCTGTTAAAGGTAGGGACCTACCTAAATCACAGTGCGCTGCGCAGCAGCTCCTTTAATTTTGCTCTTTTTGTTGCCTGCCCTCTCCCCCTGTCCGGCTGCTGATTGGTTATGGGGCCCCAGCTGCCCCACCACTGACCACTGATTGGCCAGAAGGCAAAAACCATGATTTAAAATATGCTGCAGTATTTTCCTCCTGGCCAATCAGCATCAAGCTGTGATGCTACCGGGGCCCTCAGCCAATCAGGAGCAGGAGGCATAAGCCACAGCATATTTAAAATCATGGTTTTTGCCTCCTTCCCAATCAGCAGCAAGTGGTGGGGCTGACAGGACCCCTCCACGAATCAGTGGTGGCGTGTGCAGCAAAAAGAGCAAAATTAAAAGGAGCTGCTGCACAGCACAGTTCCACCATGATTTAAGTAGGTCCCTAGTTATCAGACTTTCAACTTCAGTCTGAGGACACACATTAAGTACAGTTTGTTCTTACAGGATCTACAAAAATGGGGTCTAAGAGACCTGCTTCTGAGAGGTAGTGGCCACGAACAATTTTACTTGAATTGAATGGGGCACATATATATGTCCCAACCAGTCAGAAATTAGGCCTGTCATGGTTAAAGAATACACATCTTTGGCTGCTTAAGAATACAATCTCTTCCAACAGAGAAGGGGCACATTTACATTTTTTCTCCTGACATACATCTTGCGATATGGCGGTGTAATTAGCAAGTTTTGCATCCCAGGAAAAAGTGTGCCAGAGAGCAGCTGGGGTAGGATTGTCAGTCTTACCTGTCCAGGGACTCAGAGTCACCTGCTGCTGCCATAGCACAGTTTGCCCATCATTTGTTGTTGCTACTGCTGCTAAAAACAGCAGTCTGGTATCCCTGCACCCAGCTTCTGCTACTGCAGCAGTGGCTTGGGGCTACTGATGCACACTATACCACAAATTTAAGTATAAATCCTCATGCTTGTTTTACTACCTCAGAGCAGACACTCTGCAGAGGTAACTGCTGCTGCTAACGACTCTCAGGCCTATCTATTTGACCGTTTAAAATTATGTCCTTTATAATTTAAAACAAACCAGGTATAAATAATGGATGAGGACGATGGTCCAAAATTCAGAAGGAAAATAGTACAAATCAGGTTCTACTGTGTGATTTCTTATCTGAAAATGTAAAAGATCTTGGAGGTTTTATTTATGAATTATGATATCAATCTGGCAATGCCTTCAAGATAGAGGGTACAATCCAGAGACCCAACAATTCTGAATCTGACATGCAGTAGCGCAGATATAAGACAAATGGGTGTATCTGTAGGTTTGCATGTATTTAGGCTGGTTATTGTCTGGGCTAAGGCATTATTCCTTCCAGGCTTGAGGTTGGTAAGTCTTGATGAGCTGTTTTCTTAAGTCTGAACTTCTTTACTGTCCAAGCCCCCAAGGTTTGGAACAGACTGCCACCAGAGGTGGTTCAAGCACCCACTTTGAACACCTTCAAGACACATTTGGATGCTTATCTTGCTGGGATCCTATGATCCCTGCTGACTTCCTGTCCCTGGGGCCGGGGGCTGGACTCGATGATCCTCCAGGGTCCCTTCCAGCCCGAACGTCTATGAAATCTATGAAGTCTGCAGTTACAGGAACAGTGTTTTTGTTTTGTTTTTTTTAATCTGACATGCTCAATCTCATTTTGCTGAGGGAAGAACTTCTTTACTGTCCGAGCCCCCAAGGTTTGGAATAGACTGCTGCCGGAGGTGGTTCAAGCACCTACTTTGAATGCTTTCAAGAGATATTTGGATATTTATCTTGCTGGGATCGTATGATCCCTGCTGACTTCCTGTCCCTGGGGCAGGGGGCTGGACTCGATGATCTTCCAAGGTCCCTTCCAGGCCAAATGTCTATGAATCTATGAATTTTTATGAAGGTCAGTATGAATGAGAAGGTTCAAAAGGGTGCTGAGAACTGTAAAAGGATATTGCAACCTACCCCAATGTAATGTATTTGTTAGGGAAGTGTTATGTTAACATGGTGTCATTTGGACTCTGTGTTTATCTTTTTTGAGATCAGGTTATTATAGAGGAAAATGAAGCAACCCTTGCATTCTCTTTTTAAGATTAGCAGATGCCATTTTTTTTCTTGTTTCAAAGGAGGTATTTAATCATTCAAACTACTTTTAATCTCAAATCTTCCTCACAGCCAAAAACAAGGAGGTATCACAATCTCAATAGTGACAGAAATGAGTAACAAATATCAATCCTAATCTTTCTGCTGAGTAGGTATGATGGGGGGGTGCAATTTGTTGTTCTATTTGTCTATTAACTGGTTTTGAAAAGGTTTGGGCTTGAGTTTACCAGACAAGAGCAAACACTACAAAATGGTTAGCTCTTGAACAGGGTTGTTCATCTCCCCACCCAAGCCCGCACAAAGGTGTATAAGCATCATTATCTGTTTTCTCCAAATAGAAGAAGTGGGGCACAGGGTGGTGCTGTGATCCAACCAAAGACACAATGGGTGTGTTTACACAAGAGGTTTACTGCAGAGCTGACTAATTAACTCTAAAGCAGGGTTTTCAACCTTTTATAACAAGTGTACGCCTGGCAGCTCCCTTTTAAATAAGTGTACCCAGGGGGAGGCATGGCAAGTGTGGGGCAACCACAGTGACTGCTGCTGCAGCAGTGACCGCTGTACCAACCCTGGGAGGAATGAGTGAGCCAAGCTCGTGGAACAAGGGGCTGGGCCCCTCCCCCCACCCAGCACCTCCCCATCTCCCTTCCCACCGTGAGCAGCTGGCACTCATGGCCCCCAGCTGCCTGCACACAGCACTGCGCGCACTCGCCTGCCCGGACATGTGGGGCACAGCAGCCCCTGGCGCACGGGGCAATGCCGGACATGGAGCAAGGGGGGGTGGCCAAATGCAGAGTGGTGGCTGGACTGCATGCAAGCTTCCCCTGCCCCCTGTGTCCGGCTGGGTGGGTGGCACTTGCACAGCAGTGTGGATGGTGTATGGCAGCTCTCTATCCCCATCTGCCTACACATATCCCTTAGGGCTTTCTCAAATACCCCCAGGGGTACACATACCCCCAGCTGACAACCCCTGCTCTACAGTAAATATTTCAGCATCTATATGTGGGCCCCTATTAGGGCACAGGAAACTAATAAACTCCTCAGCAGGGTAATATTTGTAAATACAAGTTTTTTCAGAGTTTTTTCATGCGCAGTGGCGCATATGTAGATGCTGCTCTGGCTGGCTGGGGTGCGAGGGTGCTTCAGTGTAAGGGCTGCCTGACAGCTAGCTCTGCAATAAAGCAACCTCGTGCCCCAGCCAGCATCTCCACAGCACACTGAGCCCAGAGGAGCAGCCCCAGGCTAGCAGGCTGACCCCTGGGCTCCCCAGCAACCCAGAGCTGCTCTGACTGGGCTCCATGTGCTACGCATGAATAAGCCTTGGAGCTGATTGCTCCAGAGTTAATTGCTCCTGGACACACATTTAAACAGCACACCTGAGAGCAAAAAACTCTGGAGCAATAAGCTCTAGCATTTACTCATGTGCACTAACTGCGTATGTGCATGCCCACTGTGAGCAATGGACAGAACAGGAAATAGAACTGGAAATCAGGATCTGGGTCTGTGCCCTTGACTCTGCTGCCTCCACATCAGCTAAGAATTCATTAAAATATCCACATCTCCAGTGTTATCAAGTGTAGTTTTTCCATGTCTCTGGCATTTTCAAACAGCCAAGAACACCCTCAACACAACCGTGCAATACAATGTTAGCAATACCTTTCTGCTGACTGACATAAGAATTCTATTGTAACTGATGATGTTTTTAAGCTTCTCTTAATTGTGAGTGTAAAGACTAAAACTTGCACTAACTGTGTAACCAACAAGCACAGCTATCACACTTGTATCATCACATTGCACATACTCATTTCCAATTCACCACTATGCAAGTTCCTACTTTAATTTCTGTTCACTCACTTCATCCTTGTAAAGGCTCTAAAACAACATTCAGCTAGGTTAGTAATAGTACATTATTAAAGAAGATATGATTACAGTTCACGTGTATATAAATAATGCAACAAAAAGTGCGTAAAACATAATTTGCATCCACTTCGATTTCAACCAGTAAAATCAAACTGTCCTCTAAATATATGAATAATACTGAATATATATTTCTTCTTGTCCATTAACAAAAGCAATAGCATTCTCTTGCTCATTTTTATCTAAATCCCTGCAGTCATAATCATCTTCCCCATACTTAACTAAAAACTTTAAGTAAACATCTCTTTCTTACCTGTTAAGTTACCTAGAAATCTGTAGGTAACAATGTCTCCCACCTGCCTATTATATTACCTAGCATTCTGCAGATAACAAAATCTTTTCCAGTTTTATCACCTACAAAACTCCGTAGATGCCAACATTTCCCTCTTGGACTTCTCTCTTTGTACAAATTCTGAAGAGATAAATTTGAGTGTGTCTTCATTTGTCCTCGACTCTGAACAAACTGTGCTGTTTATACGCGAGTAGCTTTTTGAAAATAAAAAATTAAATTTCCTGAATACAAAAATAATTGTCCTAACTGCCAACTTTAGGTTTCTAGCAGCTGCTGGTTCTGCTAAGAGAACCAAAAGAAACCAAAAGTTTATTTTAAAAAATATATTAGCATTATTCTCCATACAAAACTGAAAGTAGATCAAGACCATTTAAGACCTTGGCATTCCAGGAGGATGAGCTTGCCCCTGCAATGTAAATCTACAGATTTTATATTTTTCACTCTCAGAGTTGAGGTTAGAAAAAAAAGCAATTTGGACTAAAAAACAATGAATGATTTCCAAAATTACCCAGTGTACTTTCAGTAAAACAGACTGTCAATATGCCTACAGTAACATACTCACAACTTGTGCAAGTACTGCACATCAGCAGACGAAAGCACGACTGCTTTATGTTAGATCCATCACTCTTTTAGCTGCAGTTAAACACAGGAAGATGTGTTAGTCCAGTCTATATCTTGCTTTGCAAAGACCGATACGTTGCACTTGCACTTAACATCCCCATACCATGACAAAAAGGTAACTCTGTATGGGTCGTCCATTGAGGAAAACACCAGATGGAAAAACTGCCTGGACAATTGCATTTCCTCTTTGCAAACTCTCAAGATGAATGTGCCCCACAGAAAATGGTGGGGGTTATATAAGCCTAGAACTTTTAAGGAACTGAATGAGAACTCCATAGACAAAAGTATACTGAGCGAGAGTCTGCACCACCATCATCCTCTGCTGCCGCAACATGTCTAGCACTCTTGGGACATCCAGCATCTAAAGAGAGAAAAAAAAATTAGCTGTTATAAAGACTTGTCAAAAAGGAACACAGTTTGGACTTTCCAATCCAATATATATATCCCTTTCCCACTTATATAAATGCTGTACACGCACACCTGCACCTGCACAGACCTAATGATCACAGTTACGGAGCAGTCAGTCACTCTGGGTATTTTTACACATGCTCTGGGAGGCACAGGGGTGGGGCACTTTAATTAGCAAGTGCTTTTAATTAAAAGCACCTGAGTCACGTGCACCAGCGTCCCCAGTGCTGAAAAATGGCAGCAGGTGCTTTGAATTAAAGCTCATCGCATGAGCTTCAGTTCAAAGCACCCCACCACCATTTTTCAGTGCAGAGATGCTAATACATGTGATGCCAGAGTCTGCTGAGCATGTTTATTTCTGTGCTCCAACATGTCAGAGCTGGCTCCCTGCACACGTATAGGAGCCCTCTAACCTCACAGCTCTGACAAATTCTATGTGAACTT
>NW_017729025.1:42509903-42513676 GCF_001723915.1 Gavialis gangeticus | reverse complement strand
GCCCCCCACCACCATTTTTCAGTGCAGAGATGCTAATACATGTGATGCCAGAGTCTGCTGAGCATGTTTATTTCTGTGCTCCAACATGTCAGAGCTGGCTCCCTGCACACGTATAGGAGCCCTCTAACCTCACAGCTCTGACAAATTCTATGTGAACTTGATCAAGGCATTTAAATTCTCTCTTCCATTTTCCCTAATTGTCAAAAGGACATAAGATTAACCTGCTCATTTCGCAGGGATGCCGTGGGTCCATCTGATTTAATGTTTCTCAATTAGATTTGAAAATACAAAGCACGTTGAATGTTCTATGGCTCAAGCTCATGATCATAGCTTAATTTCAGTATCAACTCTCTTAAAGGAAAAAGCTAACAACAAACATAATAATCTTTAGCTATTCATCCTGCTCATCTATTTAACAGGGGTGTGCAAATAGTGATACACCAAAAATGAAAGCAAATGAAGTACTGGGCTATAAAACGCCTCTTCTAACATTAACAGTAAAAAATCAATTATAAAACAAAACTTGCAGATCCAGGAACTGATGCTGATCACTGTCAGTTCTCACCAACAGCACACAGCCTTACACAGGAGTTGTTCAATACTCTGCAGGATCCATGTCTCAAATCAACAGGCACATTTCAATGCATAACTTCTATATGGGCAAACACATTCAACAACAGTCAGTAGCAACCTTTTCATCAGGCAGGACAAAAAATTAGTCCCACACCCTCTTTGGGTGCCACTCCAATCCTCTTCCTCCTCTTGATCTGCTGCTCTTCTTTTTGCTTCCTGCCCTGCCTGCTACTGTGCTGCCCCTCCTCTCCTCAGTCTGTAGTGCACCATATGCAGAGGCTGCCCATGCCACTTGTGGCATGTGTGCTGCAGGCTGGCAAACCCTATTCTAGAATAGTACTAGCAGCGGCAAGAGTTTTCACATTGCAGCAATAAATATTTTCCAAAGGCAACATCGTCAAGGTCCAGTTGATCAGGCAACAATACATATTAGCTGTGTACTCCACTAAAGCTTTTATTTTAAAACGTGAGAAAGAAATAACCTCATTGTGTTCCAAACAGGCAATCATGATCTCTGACAATATGACAACTCCAGTTCTTCCTACGCCTGCGCTGCAATGCACCAGTACAGCAGGGTTAGGGCTTTTAGGATCCACTGTGCTGTTTGTATGGCGCCGCACTGACTGTATCTCTTCTAAGTATGCTGTTGGTTCCAAAAGAAAAAAAAAAGACATATAGATGCATACTCCACCATGTTATTCTGTAATGAAAGTTGCAACAGTCAATTGTCATAGTGCATTAAATGGTATTCCTGCTAACAATGTTTCAATAAGTAAATTAATATCCCATTCAAAGCAATAGGAAGTTGCAAAGATTATTATCTCTTTACTTGGTGTTTTGTGCCTGGGAAGCATTTTCCTGGCAAGGTGGCCTATGGCCTGAGCTTCTGTTGCTGGCAAACATTTACATGAATGGCATGCAATGTAATTATATTTTGATTTACAGGGATTTTAATAAATAAACTGCATCATCTTAGAGGCAGAAATAGAACTTTAATAAATGGACAAATATATTCCTGCCAAAAATACCAATCCAGCCTCCATCACTAGTGTGAAAAAACCTCTTGTATCAGGATGTTTCAAGGTCCTATATTGAAGCCATATTAGGTGGTTTTGTTGCAGAGGGGATTAATACAACTTACAAAGAAATCCCTTTATATCCTCTGGGCAGCCATGCTCTGGCCAGTCGGTGTACTGCAGGTGCCAAACTGTTCTCTCCTGCCCTGTGAGAAGGTGTTTGATCTTCAAGCCTGTAGTTGCATAGCAGCCTGAGTCCGTACGGAATCGTGTGGTAATCTTAAATCTCCCATATGTGACAGTGTTGTGTCTTGACCCAAGTCGTGGCCAGTACCTAAAACACTTTTCTCTCCCGGCCTCCTTGAAAACAAGGTATTGTAAATATCAGGTGTGAAAATATACACAACTGACAGTGTTGTAGCAATTCCAGCATTTCCATCCTACTATGTACTCCTAAAGGCTTCTTCACAAGCTTAACTAGTCATCAGTTAATGAAGAAGCCAATACTAAGGCCTGCTCTATGTAATCTAGGACTTTCCAATAGAGTTATGCCAATAAATCTGTCTAGGGGAGGCAAGCCACACCTATCCCCCTTAAAAGAATCCTTTTTGCCACTGTAACTGTCATCACTAGACTTTTTGCCCCAACCAACTTCATCATACTAATAGAAGTTTCTAGTGTAGACTTGGCCTCAACAGCAAGTACCTACCTCTTCTGCTGTCACCATTGCAATAATGGCAACCCCTTGTTCCCATACCATCTGCCAGAAATCCTGACATGTATTCTGCAAAGGGCCTTGTGTAGCAATATAATCCCACTCAATGCCCCCAATGGAAACCTGTTAAAAAAGGGGGAAAAATGAGGGTTCTGTGAGGTTATAAGGAACATGTTCTGTGAAAGTGTAGAAGTTGAAAGAAAATGGTAAAAATGAGGGATTGAAGGTAGGTATTCCGAGTCATGTAATCCTACCTGGTTCACTCCCTACCATTACCACCACAACAACTATAAACAGGTTGAAGGAAATAGGTATATTTAGTTTAGAGAAAAGGAGATTAAGGGAAGACATGACCATAATTTTCAATAATCTGAAAGCTGCTAAAAAAGAGAGGAAGAACAAACTGAAGGGAATGGGATTAAACTATAGCAAAAACAGATTTTGATTAAATCTCAGGGGGAAAAAAAACTTCCTGGAGCACATGACTTCTGAGGTCCCTTTCAAGCTTCTAATTCTCTCTTATTTTAAACATAAATGCAAAAGAAAAATACAGTTAAGGAGACGTATTTTAAATACACAATATATAGTACAACTGAGGGAAAAAATTAGTGTCTCCTACTGGGTAAACTGTACGCATTTAGAAAAACTTGGTTTCAGAGAAGTATTCTAGCTATCATGTGGGTAGTGCCATTTTTACAGAATTAAAGAGAGTGTTCCTTGGTCAGTGAATGAAGGTTTTCCCTTCAGATTTCTGAGTTGATTCAGGAAAGCCAAAAGGACCTATTTTTCAGGTTCTGTTTTCACATACACCAACTATCTGGTTGCTATTATGCCAAATCCCATTAAAAACATATAACTGCCTACCAGTACCTAAGAGACCTTAACTTTCTTCAAAAGCCTCAAATGATTTGAAGTTATATCCTGGAAAAGGGCAAGAGCCCTGAAAATACATTGAAATTCACTTCAGAAAGTTTCTTTATAGGGTTTAAGAAAAGGGGCACATAGCCAGGGGTGATGGTGGAAGATAAGTGAAGAACAGCTTCCTATCCAACTCCATTTCCTTCCTGTAGCCATCCAAAAAATGCTCTGGCACACAGCGGGCACTGCCACTTTAAAAGTCTGGTCCACAGAAGCAGAAGGAATAACAGTGCACTTAATTTTAAGTTATTTAGGTTTAAAAGTGGCACATACCTATAGACACACACACAGTTTTATATATAAAATTTGCTTAAAATGGAGACAAGACTCATATACACAGTCCTTTAAGAAATGATCCAATACATTTTCATAGAATCATAGAAGTAGGGTCGGAAGGGACCTTGTAGATCTTCAAGTCCAACCTCCTGCCTGGGCAGGAGAAAAACTGGGCTCAAATGATCCCAGCCAGGTAGGCATCAATCCTCCTCTTAAAGACCCCCAGGGTAGGAGCCAGCGCTACTTCCCTTGGAAGTTGGTTCCAGATCCTAGCC
>NW_017729025.1:42501776-42509710 GCF_001723915.1 Gavialis gangeticus | reverse complement strand
GAGATGCACCTGTGGATGCACAACAAGGTCCGGTTAGCCCTGCCAACCATGACCTCGCATTGTCGGCCCATGTTCATCTTGGAGTCAATAATGACTCCAAGATCCCTTTCTGCCTCCGTGCTCTCAAGAAGGGAGTTTCCCATCTTATAAGTGTGCTGCTGGTTTTGAGGGTTATTACAGATTTTTCCACAACTTTAAGGTACAAACTTGCCTCCCATTAGCACAAAAAGAAAAAAGTGATGGAATAAATGCCGTACAGCAGATGTCTCCAGTACCTGATCCTGAATTCTTTCCAGCTGTCCAAGAAAAACACCTCTTCCCCAAAAAGTCAACATTAGCATGAAAAGGAAAAAGAGAACAGACAAGATATTAACTGCCCCCCCAGCCACCATATTTTCTCTTCAATCTAAATATTTCTAAGTACAGAACCAACTGACAAACATTTCTTCAGCTGTACTTTTCTTACCTTAATGTGAGATGCATTGATGTAACCTGTGTTATTTTCTTTGGTTGGGACCAGCTCCACTCTGGTATCATCATAGGGAAGGACATCCTGGAACCTGTTTCTCTCAGCATTTTCAGGGAGCCGGGCTATTGAACACTCACCATCAATGAGTCTTTTCTTTTGAATCCGCTCATATTCTGTAAACACCATCCCCTGCTCTAACCGTTGTTCAAGAATTTTACACTACAAGACAGAAGAAGAAAGCACACAAAGTTTCAGCCCAATTCAGTTTTACTAGTAACAATGCAATGAAAATAATTTAATATAAATAAAATGCACAGATTTTTCTCACTTCTAATTTTTGTAATTACTTCCCAGATATCCCTGTTTGTATAGCACATCACAGTAAACCTGGAGTGGCAAATTCTGAAGTCCTTAACCAGGCAAATCTTTAAGGCAGTGGGAGTTCTGCTGAAGTGGGAGCTGACTCAGAACTTCAAGATATGGCAGTTAGACACAGAGATGGTAAATAACATTCAAAAATGATTTTTTAATTTCTGTAGAGATAACACAGTCAGACATGAGACCAGTTTTGCTAGACAAGGTAATTACGGCATTTCCCCAGATTTGGATTAAGATGTTTAGAAACTTTTCTGCTTGGTTTAGCAGGTTGGACTGGGTATTTTGACTTGATGGAAGTACAATTTATTTTTTCAAAACCAAATACTTTCTAAATCATGAGACACTTCTGGTATTTCTGTTTGGCAAAAATAATTACATGAATAAGTCGGAGATTTAAGCCAATGAACTACTTCTGTTGTCACAAGCAGCCAGACTCATGTTAACATCTGAATGTCCATGTAGCTATCAGACAAGTCAGGAATTTTGTTGTAAACAGATGCCATTACCACATGCTACAGAAAAAAGCACTAAATCTCTACTGACAATGTCTATACTAAAACACTCTAGAGCAGCAGCCTCTTCCACTTTTTTTTTTTGGCCAAGATTTCTAGCACAGAATGGACAAGAAAGGGCACAGTATCACAAAGCTGAGCATGAAAGACTTTGAACAAACATAAAGTAAACTTGATATTCTAAGAACCTTTGAAATCCTGTGAAACTGGACCTTCTTTCTTCTTTCTATTACATGTGCCTGAACTATTTTGTCTATCTCCTATTTACACTGCAATCTTCTTCAGCCAGGAACTTTCAATTTATAAAGCATCAAGCACAAGTACACTCAGTGCTAGAAGAGTGGCAACATTTTTAAAGCTTTAAGTATTTACCTCATCAACAGCTCCATTCTTTGAGGGCAGCATTAGACAACTGCTCCCTTATCCTGATGGATCTTTTGCACAGTCCTATTCTATTTAACATGTATTTCAGATGAGGCTGCTTGGCAAGGAAATGAGGTGATGTGCACACAGAGGACACACATCTCTGAAATCTTTGAAGGGTTCAGTGAAGATTCTCTGTTTTCCCAGCTGTTTGGTTCCAACTTCAAAAAACTATAAATATTATATACTGCCCACTTGCCCAAGGACTGGGGCTAAGGCAAATTACACAAATCTAAGGAAAAAAAGGAGTTATAAACTTGTATACAACTCCTATCCTTAGTCTTCTTAGGCATTTTTACCAAGAGACTGTCAGGAATTACAAGTCTCATTCACCAATTACCTTCTACATCTGACTCAATTTGAAACTAAGATGTTCTAGCAGTTAGCCTTTGCTAATGCATTTCATTTTTAAGATTCTAATCCTAAGGAGAAAGCAAGTATTCCAGAAAATTGAGACATACCCTTTCATCATTTGTTGCTCTAGTAGACTCTTCCTTGCCCTCATCTGGCAGAGGCATTCGAGACAAGGTTAGTCCATTTAGGGCAGCTAGCTTTAGAGGCCCTATTTTTTTTGCATCGGTTTTGTTTTTTTTCATTCCCTGCCAGAAAAAAAATAAAGTTATACCCTATAGAAAACACTGGACAAATAACAAAGCAGACTTAGGAGGGGTTCAGCTTTTGGAAACAGAGGACTACCCTTGTTATTATCTTTGAAAGCCAGTGTGGTAAAAGATTCTGGTGGTAGAACCACATTCTTTCACAGGACCCGACACCAGTCTGTCTTCATTCCAGACAAGTTACTGAAACTTCACAAGAATGGGAAATATTGTTCTCTACAGGTTAGGTCCTAGGGCAAGGAGCATTTTGGAGAGACTGACATTCTTAAACAGAATTAGAATCTCCAACAGTTCAGAATAAAACACAAAAATACCACATATAGAATCAGTTTCATCTATATTAGACAACATTGTTTGTGGACCCAATTTTCAGAAATGAACCCAATTTTGTAGGTGTATTTTACAGTATCTAGGTGTGTCTAAGCATTTCACTGAACCTACAAATCAGGTATTTAAGGTATCACAGTAGTATAAAAAGTGTGCCTTCAACGAATTGCAGACACTAAATCATGGGCACAGAATTAGAGGCCGAAATGAAGTGCCTTGGAAATCATTCTTTACAGCAGCACCTAAAATGTGCTAGGCACTGTACAAACACACAGAAAGACAAAGTCCCTGCCCTAAGGACTTGAAAAATATACCAAAGAAGTAAGGCCAGAGAGGATCATGAATGACTTCGCACAGTTGTGCACAAACATATAAAATTCTGTAAAGCAGGAGTTGTGGGAGAGATGGGTAGCCTGCTTGACCAGGAGAAATTGAATTTGTAAGACACAGAATGGTTAGAAGGCTAGACAAAAAGGGAGAGGGAACCTGAGGAAGAAAGAAAAGAAAAAATGGAGGAAGTGAATAGAAAGAAGGGTGAGGGAAAAGGACATGGGAAAGAATGAGGGAAAAGGAGATGGTACATCTAGTGCTTCATGACATTATGTTAAGTGGGAGAGGGAGAAGAGTCTAGAAAATACACGTGACCACTCAAGTCCTGTGGTTAAACTCAGAGAATGGGTCTAATGATGTCAGAAAGCTGCTAGTGGAGAGGAGGAAACTACTCCTGTTCCAGCCGGAAGGGGCATCAGAAGCTAGTTCCTCATGGATCTGAGATCGATCCAATAGGAATTGGGAGGACCAGCTGAACGGGTGAAACAGTGACAGAAAATAGAGGGGAAAAGAGGTACATAAGGGAAGAAAGGAGAGAAAACAAGAAAATAAAAATGTGGGGTGGACATTTGTTGGTACATTTCAAAAATCTTAAGAGGTGTATTTTTAAAACTCATCAGACAAGTTCTATCTACCAGCATGAGCCCTGGAAAAAAACAAAACAAAACAAAACAAAAAGAAATATCTACTTACACCTAAAGGTGGAAGACCTTCCACAATATTCTTCTTCCCAGACAGAAGATCAGACACAGGTCTCTTCTTCACAGAGTCCTTTCTAACTCTGTACCTTCCTGAAGTTGTAAGGTCAGATTCTGACATAGATGGAGTCAGCAAACCTTCACCTCTTCTCTGCACCTGTGACTCAGCTAGTAAATGCACCGGGCTCATATCTTTCATCCTCTTTTCTGGCTCTGTAATATGTAACTTAGGTTCAAGGATATGCAAAGGGCCAGCAGGTGAAGCAACAGAACTGTATGGATAACTTAAAAGAGACTCAGAAGGATGACCACCCATGATACCAGAAAGCTGGGGTTGGCCTTCAGGGAGAGGAGACAAACTTGTATGAGCTTTTTCTTCTTCAAATTCCTCCTCCTCCTCACTGCTGTGAATCAGCATAGTTGCATCTGAAAGAGACTTTTTATGACCACAGTTCATGCCTTCTTCTTGCTCCTCATTTTCTTCTTGCTTTGTCTTTTCCATTAGAACACTGGGCTGTGACCCTCTTGGAAGGGCCACATCTGCTGCTGATGCTGACATGGTTCTCTCCTTAATTCTGACTCCTTCAAAGCTGTGGACCAGCCCTGCTATTTCAATACTATTTCTTTTCTGTAACTGAGCATGGCGCGCTGATGTTAAGGGTTCACTCACTTCCTGAAGAGAATGTGCAACAGGCAGACTGTCTTCCTGAAATGTCTGGACAGAATGGTGGACTCGTCTTGTGATGAGATCTGGATTGCTGCTGCTTATATAAAGGTGTCGGGAAAGGTCTGGAGTACTGTTTGCAGGTCTTGGGTAGGGGTAAGGAGGAGGTGGTCGATAGACCTGAGTCTTCATGATATTTGGTGCTGGATAATCCTGAGCCTGAAGCTGCACATTTGTCAACTCCGGCACACTGACTGCTCCAACAACTGGACGCTTTTCAGCAGGATAAGGGTATGGAGACTGGCTATGAAAACTGTAATTCAGGTTAAACGGATAGTGATTAGATTGAGGGGAAGTGAAGTGAGCATGTTCTCGGATTTCAGGTTGGCTGTAAACCAGGGCATCAGGTCTACTGTAAGCATATGAATTGCTGATGTTAAGATTTCTCATTGAATGACTCTGCTTATCCGTGTGTATCATTCCCCTGTTAAGCTGTCTCATCACAGTTTCATAATCTGGGGTAGGCCGATAAGAAGGTGGTATTAGTGCACTATGTCGATGCGATGGGACATAATCAGGTCTCAGGATATCACTTCCAGTAATGCTTGGGTTAGAGGACATGGGAGATGGCTGCAAGTAGTGCTGTGGGTTATTCAAAGAGTTTGTGCTGTGTGCACTGTAGACACTACCATTGCGGATTCTACCATTGTAGTCATGTGGAGCTCTATCCAAGCTAGTCTGAGAGTGGTAGTAGTATCCATTCTGATTGTTCACAAAGAGGTTATCTGAAAAGAAAGGGTTTAAACAAACACTACCGTTAGGTCCGAACATAAAGAAGCAACTTCTATTAGACATTTTGAAAATACCAATATCTGATTCAAGAACTTTCTCCCACCATGACATGGGTTTAAAAATACAGCCATATCTCCATGTTGACCACTGTTTGGCTTGCAGCAAGGGAAGTTTTAGTGCTACAAATCTTTTAATACACTGCACTACACAGCTGCTACCTATTGATAATATTTCTGTTTTACTTACTAGATCTGCCTTTGGCATGTCAAATGGATACTACAATACTGTACTGTACTGATTTCTAATATAGCATGGGGAAGACTTGTGTATGGCACTGCCTCCTCTCCCTAGTCACTCATGTGAACTGATTAATAATGATTGCTCAGGGGAGACTTTCCCTCAACTGTTATAAGTCTCACAAAGCCTTACAGCAATTGCATCCACTGAGAATCAGGAGGATTACAAGAACTACTGGGCCACATCTGGGAAAAAATGGAAGAGACTGTAAGCCTGCTTCTGATCATCTTTCTTTAGATTTTATTTACCCCAGGGATATAAATACTCTCGATACATACCCATGTGAGGCTTGGTCTTTGTGGGCTATTGCTTTAGCACAGAGGTGGGCAAAATGTGGCCTGCGGGCCAGATGCAACCCACCAGCCCATTCTATCCAGCCCGCGGGCCCCTCAAAAATTTAGAAAATTAATATTTATCTGCTCCTGGCTGCCTGCCATGCGGCCCTTGATGGCTTGCCAAAACTCAGTAAGTGGCCCTCCACCCAAAATAATTGCCTACCCCTGCTAAGGTGACAATTTAAACCAGTGCAAATTTCCACGTGGATACATTATATTAAGGATAGCTTTTTCACTTTCACTTGGGTTGACAAACAGATTTTAATTAAGCAATATAAACCAAAGTTAAGCCACTCTTAAACTGAAATAAACCAGTACAAACCTTGTGTTTAATTATTCAGGAAGCCACAACTAAACCAGTTCAACTTTACCATACAGACAAGCATAAGTGGCAGCAAAATCAGGCTCACTATCTATAAACAGATATCAGTGAAACCTGCAATAAGTGACCGTACTGACAGCCAAGAGAACAACTTCTTAAAAAAAAAAAAATCAAACTAAAGTTTTCAGGAAAATCTGGGACTATTTTAAAGTATAACCAGTTATTGCTGATGTGTGTTTTACCTATCACTGGTTTCACTGTACGTAGCAAAGTACGTTATCTATTGTTTTATGTATTCAACATATATGAAACAATGGATTCCAAACCTTTTGCTCCATTTTGTAGGAGTCACCACTTCATGTAGTTTTTGTGCATGTAGCTTTTTTTAAGCTGCTACTGGAAAACTCATCAAGCCAACCATAATCTCCTGAATGCCCTTAATGTTTCCGCTTTCTATACAGACTATGCTAATTACTCATATACCAATGGTTTCCACACTGGTGTACAGATCATGCTGGCTGCACCACATCACAAGAGTGATGGAAAAAATTTTTCCTTGTATGTCTTGAAAGTATTTGATATTAAAAGTTTGATGGCAAGGATGCATTGTGGTGCAGCAGAAATTCTGGGTGTTGACAGTGGTTAATTGGTCAAAAAAAGTTTGGAACCATTTTCTATACTAGTTATAACAGGCAATAAAAGCCTCTCTCTTGCTTGGGTCTCTTGCGCCTGACCCTTGGAAGTCTCTACTGCTTTCATGGCCTCAGCTGGTTCCTTGCAGCATGCAGAGGCAGGAGGACACAAAGTCCATTGACAATTTATTGCTCACTGGCACCCTAGAGGTCCAGGGATATGAAGAAATTACTCAGTTCTGTTCATTACCTCACCTCCTCAAAGTTACCTATAACCAGAGTAGCCATCAGCTAGTTCAACCTCATTCAAGAGGGATTATACCTATATCTACTGCGGTCATAATCAGTAAATCAGTGTTCACTCTCTTAGCTCCCTGTCACATACTCATATATTTCCATAAGTAAAATAAGAGCAAACACAGCAACAAAGGCAACACTGGGGGCTTGAATCACATTTCTATGACTTTTTTTATAAAACTGTAGGTGTGCAAAGGGGCATCAGAGTATAATGCAATGAGCCCTCACTTTAAGGTCATAGATTCATAGATGTTGGGGTCGGAAGGGACCTCAATAGATCCTTGAGTCTGACCCCCTGCATAGGCAGGAAAGAGTGCTGGGTTCAGATAACCCCAGCCAGGGGCCTATCTAACCTCCTCTTGAAGACCCCCAGGGTAGGGGAGAGCACCACCTCTCTTGGGAGCCCATTCCAGATTTTGGCCACTCTAATTGTGAAGATCTTCCTAATGTCCAGTTTAAAACTGCTAGCTTATGGCCATTATTTCTTGTGACCCCCGGGGCGCTCTAGTGAGTAGAGCCTCACCAATTCCCTTCTGCGCCCCCATGATGAATTTATAGGCAGCCACAAGGCCGCCTCTCAACCTTCTCTTGTGGAGGCTGAAGAGGTCCAGGTGCCCTAGTCTCTCCTCATAGAGCTTGGCCTGCAAGCCCTTAACCATACGAGTGGCCCTCCTCTGCACCCTCTCCAAGTTATCCACATCCCTCTTGAAGTGTGGCGCCCAAAACTGCACATGGTATTCCAACTGCAGTCTGACCAGTGCCTGATAGAGGGGAAGTATCACCTCCTTGGTTCTGTTTGTCATGCATCTGCTGATGCATGATAAAGTGCAGTTAGCTTTGC
>NW_017729025.1:42496730-42501580 GCF_001723915.1 Gavialis gangeticus | reverse complement strand
CTCGGATGGAGCTCATCCAGGCCTGCCGACTTAAACGCATCCAGTCCTTCCAAGTGACTCTGCACCATCTCAGGGTCAACGCTTGGTAGTCTGGTGCCCAGCTGTTGCCTCTCTACAATCTCACTGTGAGACTTGTCTTGCCCCTTGTTTAGCAACACTGAGGCAAAGAACTCATTGAGTTCAGCCTTGTCCCCCCTGTCTGTCACCAATTGCATTTGTTCATTCAGTAGTGGTCCTATACCTCCCTGGGCCTTCCTTTTACTCCCTATATATCTGAAAAACAATTTTTTGTTATCCTTAACTTGGGATGCCATCCTCAGCTCCATGGTAGCTCTGGCCTTTCTAACTGCCTCCCTACAACTTTGAGCTGAGGAAGAATCTCTCCCTGTTTCCACTGCTTGTATGCCCCCCTTTTTGCCCTTAGGCTGCTCTGGATTTCTCTGGTGAGCCAAGGAAGCCTCTTGACCCCTTTCCCCCTTTTCCCTGGTCTTTTTTTACTTCCAAAATCGTATAAGGTGGTGTTATTGTAAATGAAAATTGGCACTTGTGTGGTTTTAATGACTGCATCTGCATGTAGAATAATTTAAGAATTAAACATTGCAACCACATTTTAATTTACCTTGGGATGATGTATATGGTTCCGTGTAGTGTCCGTTGTAATGCAACTGAGGGGGTGCTGGCATCATGTAAGGCTGTGGCTTAGGCTAAAAAAGAAGGTTTTTAAAAGTAGTTAAAATCTACAGGACACATTAAAAAGAAGAACGAGGGGCTATTCTAAAATGAATTTTCTTAATGTTAAAGCATAAAATATTGGTTCACAGGACCAGAAAAGAATAAAAGCCATCAACGTAGTGAGACACTTAGAACAGTCTCCAACACACACTAGAAGATTTTAAATTGAAAACCGAAGTATCCAAAATAATTAAAATAGTGTTGGTAGTAACAGTAGTTAAACATAGACAATAAGCAAGAGTGGGCTCAACTGTGAGACTACTTGATATACATACCAAAGACATTCTGGAAGAAGACCGTCTTCTAACTGGATTCACTGTAACAGTCTGGGTTTGTCTATAAAGAAAGCCATATGGTGAGCTAATTTTTTTAGAACACTTTTAGATCCAGTCCTGCTAGGTGCTCATGACCTCTGTTCGGAGCACGCAGCAGTACTTGGAATTAGGCCCTATCTTGCCTCCCACCGGTCCCAAAATGAAGGCCTATATGCTCAAATCACCATCACTGTTAGAAAAACCAGCAAGAAAGAAAAAAGGGTGAGGAGGGACCCATTTATTTCCACTGCTTCTTCTCTTCACCCTCCTCTCTAGGCTGTTCTTGCACAATGGGCTTCACTAGTAGCCATTTTCCTATGGTCATCCGCTAAATTCAAACCGCCATGTTACCCTGCAAGCTCCCTGGCCCAGATGGTTGTATTCATAATTACCAATAAAAAAGCCTCAACACATGCCACATTATACAAATAATAAACCACCGCCACAGCTGAATTAGGATTCTCCATCCTTGAACAAAAATTTTAGGCACACAAATATTGTCACCATCACTAAATTCTGTATTTGCCAAATAACTGAATGTTGGACTAGTCAGAAACATGCAGACCATTTTCTCAACCCGGCATTGTTCCCGTACCCCATGGCTGTAAGTAAAACAATGACCAGGAGGATACCAGGGCAATATAAACACAGGACATGCAACATTTCAGAAAGATAGATAATTTTCCAGCTCACCCTTTGGGAAGAGTAGGACGGGAAAGGATTGGAAAGCGTGGAAAAGAAAGAATGTGGAAAGATTTCTGAGAGCCTTCCACAGGTGGAGAGTCTGGGGAATCTCTAAAGACAAGGTACATGCAGACAAAATGGAGACAGTCAACTAGTATATTGAAAAGAAAGGCACTTATTACTAGGAGAGAAGGCATTTTAATTGAGCTTACGCAGGTCTAAAACAACGTTTTGCAGCCTGGATAACAAGATAACCTTGCCCCTCTAATACTGCAGAATAGCAGAAAAGTCTTAAGTATCTGCAAGGAAGTTCCCAGTCTGGGAAAAATTAAGAATCACTGTTCTAAACAATTTAATTACTTTACAAAAAGCAGTTATTGTGAAAGATGAGGAATTAACAGCTGTGGAGTTTGACATTCACTGTGTAACAACAGAGCAGATAACACTTCAGACAACAACGCCACATGCTTCCCACAAACGTACAACTTCAACTAAGAAGGTCCCCCTTCCTCTATTCAGAGGCTGTGAAGGCAATTTAGTTTCTATTCCAAACCAATCCTACAACTCTTCTGAGAGTTGTAACAAGCGAGTCAATCAGTTGTACTAGTGGCTTTTGTGGCATCATCTCTTTGCTGACTTCAGCAGGCTCTGAATTAGGCCTTTTGTAAACAACTTAGTGCTTGGCTATGAAAAAAGGAATGAAATTAAGTATTCAGGGAATCAGACTTAATACAACAGTCTACCCACTGAGCCCAAATTGTTTGTCTTGGGCTTATATACATCTAGTAATTTGACAGAAAGCAAAAGAATTATTTTGATGTAAAAGAGGAGACAAGAGTTGGGATCTTGATTTGTATCTGGGGAACTAGTCCACTTTAATTGTATTTTATTTATTTTTATTTACTGATACTACTTCAGCTATATGGATTTTGTATTTATCTAAAGGACTTCATACATTAGAACCATCAACCCAGCACTTGTCAAGAAATCTGCATGTACTTCCCTTGCCTAAAATAAGTCCAACATCCTTTAACAATTCAGTCAAAAGTGCATTCAGAACTCCATGGATTTCAGTACCTTGCAAATACAATAGTATTAATAGCTCACATAAATGCACAAATGCATAAATGCACTTACAGAACTGAGATCCAGTAACATAAAGAATGTTATGATTTTAGTTATGTCTCCAGTTTAAAAAAACACTGTCTTCTATTATAAGGGTGCAAGTGTATAACGTAAGCATTTTCTATAATGTAAATCTTAGAATTGGCAAATAATCTTTGGTCAAAAGCATAACAAGTAATTAATTACTGTAATCTACAATAAATTACAGATGATACACAACATTTACATTCATTATGGTATTTAGATGCTTGGAGTCCTTCCAAGACTATTCTACTTACATGCTACATTTATTTAGTCTGTAAAATTTGTGCCTGGCCACACACATCCTCCACACATATTTTGCTGTTTCCATGTCTTCCTGCCAAACACACAATCAAACAAAGCATGTATTAGAAAAATTATGCAGGCTCAACCCTGAATTGCATCAAAGTCGAAAGACTTTTACCACGGAGTCACATCAAAACAAGATTTGGTTCCTCTTCATTGTGATGGGGGAAGTTTTCAAGTTTCTTAAAACCTGAGTAAATTAGCAGGCCTAATGGAACTGAAAATAACAGCTCTCTCTTGAAGACAATCTTAGGAACCATAAAACTGAACTATCTTTTATACTGTATATATCACATTCTTAAGCCTTTTGGAAAAAATTACAGCTTTGAAAAGGGAAACAGACATGCTTTCTGAGCCAAGTTCTATAAGATGCTCAGCACTGATTCAACCTAGCAAGGCCTCAAATATGTGCTTATCTTTAAACATGTGAATAGTACCATTCACTTCCAAGCACTACTTAAAATTAAGTACATGCTTAAGTACTTTCTTGGATTGGACCAGAATGCTCAGCATGTAAGAACATATGTAAGAACATAAGACGTGCCATTCACTGAGTCAGACAATAGGTCCCATCTTGCCCAGTATCCTGTGTCACACTGTGGCAGAGAGAGGATGCTGAAAGGGAAAGTGAACTGGGCATGATCAGGGCTTTTTCCACTGTTCTTCTCTCACTTGCAGCCCCCAGCATTTCAGGTCTCAGAAGAGGTCTGAATCAAAAGCTATACAGCACCTTCTGAAAAGGGATCAAACCTTTAGTTTATTTACTTAAAGGGCTGAATTTTTAATATTGTTTACTTTGCTAGAAAATGGCTGAACCAGCCACAGAAATTAAAATGCTGTAATATTTGTGTTATCCTTACTTAAATCTGTCACATATCAAATACAAACGTGAAACATATTTGGAAAAAAGTAGCTTTTTAAAGTCTTTCCTGTTTTGTGGTTTGGTGATATAGAAAGACAGAAATTAAAAATTCATTCTCTTACAGTTTGGAATTGGATGGTCTCTTCTTTATTTGCCAGCTCTAGTGCAAAAAAGGACTTGTTGTGGGACATGTTGGCAATGTCATGCCACCTAAGGACAGAAGGGAAACAGTGCAGGAATTAAGCTCTGCATTTGCATGGTATAGCAAAGGTAACCTAGGAACAAAAAGTATCTTGAGGGCTTAGGGTAGGGGTGGGCAAAATACAGTCTGCAGGCTGGATCTGGCTTGCCAACTGATTGGGTCTGGGTCACAGGGAGATGCCCACCAACTGATTATATCTGGCCCACGGCTGGCCCTGTGGCAGTCTGCAAAGGGTCAAGCCTTGCCCATTCGCAACTGGGGAAGCCTGTACTGCCCTCCTGTCTACCAATTGCCCTGGCTAGCATGCATAGCTTCCCAGTGGGACTGCTCCTGGTGCACCTGCAGCTACCTGGATGTTCTTGGCTCCCCCGTGCTCCTGCTGCGCCACTCAAGGCAGCAGCTAGCACAGGGAAAGGCAGCAGCTAGCACAGGGAAAGGCAGCAGCCATGCGGATGCACGCTGGGCACCACAGATCCAGCCAGGCTGGGGGAAACTCCTGCCCTGGCATGTGGGAATCCAGCTCAAGGTCCTGGCCACCATCCATCCACTTGACTGCTTGCAGATGGCTGGCTGCTCATTGCACTGGGTGGGTGGGTGGGTGGGC
>NW_017729025.1:42491212-42496363 GCF_001723915.1 Gavialis gangeticus | reverse complement strand
GGGGCGGCATAGATAGAATGTGGCCAAGAGCTGGAGCCCCATGCACTGGGACAGGAGCTACCCAACTGCAGCTTCCCCCTCATCTCACTGGGCTTGTGGTGCCTGGCACACATCCCCGTGACTTCCTGGCATAAGCTACTGCCTGGAGCAGTGCAGCAGGAGCCAGAGGAGGAGGAGGAGTCACTGACGGGGGGGAAAGGGGGGCAGAGTGGGCACCAGCACGAGCGCAGAGCAGGCTACCCCGGGCAGGAGCAGGAGGGGCTCAGTCCCATGTAGAATGCCGCAGGGGCAGCCACAGGCCAGATGGAGGGTGCACAACATGCCTGCAATGCATTACCCAGGCAAGCTCTGAAGCATGCACCCTCTGCCCCTGCTTCCTTCCCCCACCCCAGCCAGCTCCTGTGACCTAGTGCGCAGGCAGACCTGCACGCCCACACACGTACACTCATCCCACTGGACACAACCCCCGCACACGCCCCTGAACCCCTCAAACACACCTCCGCGCCCTCTCCCACATATAATACGCAAGAGTAAGACTATTTTGAGCTCTTATGCAGTTGCCTCTAGATACACTACTCAAGAAACATAGATCAGGACAAAAATTATTTTTTGAAATAAAGTTAAAATATGTTATTTAACATAATAGTAAGTAGATGTTTGATTTTTAGTATATGATTTGTTTATCTATAATTTGTTAACATTATATCTTCTGAAAGATTGTGTGTGCAGCCCTCGACAGGTCAACAAAACTCGTTAAGTGGCCCTCCAGCCAAAATAACTGCCCACCCCTGGGTTAGGTGGAGATTAATTAATATTCTTTTTGATCAATGTGAATCAAGTTTAGCAAACTGTGCAGTACCAAGGAAATAAGCAGAACATTTCTTGCCTGCCCATTAAAACTATTTTAAAAGGAAGAGGGGATATAATTGCAATTCTTCAGCTGGGATAGTATTGTTAATATAATGTATAATGCTTTGCTATTTATGCTGTACTTTTTGTCTCTTAACTACTTGAGCTACATGAATTCTTAATTGCATCAACATCATCTCTAATTAACAGAAAAGCAAATTCTGACATAACTGTAAGATATATAAAATTGTACATATGCTTGACTTCTTACTCAAATTTCAACTGCCAGAAGCACTGTGCCTAAAAAACAAATGACATTGTACTACACATTTTGCACTTGGTATTACATAAAAACAGAGTAAAATATAATTTTCATAGCAGATTACAATGAAGGTGGTTTTTTGGTCCTCAGTACCTGAATTTTGATGTACCTTAATTGGTTCACAATCTTTAATGTACTTATTTATCCTCACAACTGTGAAGTAGGAAATCATCATCATCCTAGTGTTATAGACAGGGGACTGATGGGCAGAGAAGGGTCAGATTTACAAAGATGGGTAAATGCTTAGAGTTGCAGAAACCACATTTCATGTCTCATTTGCTAGGCACATTTGACTATCTCACTGGTAATCCATCTCCATTTTCAGGCACCAAAATAACTTGATAAATCTGATTGCAAAAAACTTCTGTGGTTAGAGCTGCACCGATACATCAGTCCAATATTGGATCAGCACCTATGTAAAGAAAATCGATTGTACTGGAAATTGGCCAAATGTGGCTGATAATTCGGCTGATAAATGCCCGTGCATGTGCACAGCTGCAGTGCAGCACCCAGGCAGCAAGGAGCACAGCCTGGCAGCTTGGAGAGCTGCGTGCAGCTGGTAAATCTGTTATGGTGGAAGGGGAGGGGGGAGGAAAGGGGTGTGGGGGTGCAGATCAATGTCCCCCCGCAGCAGGGGAAGGAATGGGGTATTGGCTGTGCTTGGGGCAGGTAACAGCGGCGCTTGGGAGGAGAAGTTACGGGGGGGCCTACAGCAAAAGCTGGGGTAGCTGCAGCACCCCCTGCAGCCCACCTCCCAGTGCTGTCACCACCTGCCCCAAGCACAGCTCGTCTCAGCCCCTGCCAGAAAGAGCTTGGCACAGTGCCAGCGCCAGCTCCAGCCTGCAGCTGCAGCCCACTCTGCACAGATCTGGGGGGCACATGCCTCCCTCCCCCCCATGCCCTCCTGAGCTGGGCAGCACCTACCCCAGCCCCCCGCCCAGCCCCATTGGCCTTGATCTGCCCCTCCCCCCTCATGCCCTTTCCCTTCCACCACAACAGACTTACCAGTTGCACGCAGCTGTATCAGAAATCAGATCAGTATAGGCCGATATGCCTCCTTAAAAATTGGCTATTGGTATTGGTGCACCCCTATTTGTGGTAGAGCAGGGAACTGAATCCAGGTCTCCTTGGCCTATCCTTACTCACTGCTATCAGTTCATGCAATTAAGCTCTTTAAGATAATAGTTAAGGTGTTACATCTTCCATGACTATATCCTTGAACAGATGCTGTTTAAACAATCACTTAAAATCATGTAATTGGCAGTGAAGCAAGTAAAAATTATACAACCAATTGACAGGCTAAATCAGCTTTTGAAAATGGAACTTGAGTATTTTCTGTAGATATATTACATAATGGTACCAATTTTATTCCCACCATCTTTGCCCACTTAAGGAGTCTGTGGGACAGTAAACATTTCCAAATGTATCTTTAGTTACTTCAAAAACAAATATACTTTTTGGAAAGCAAAAGTAATTTTCTGTGATTGTGAAGTGTACAAAAATATGTAGCAAAACAGAACTATAAATCTTGCAATCTAGTGCAGCTAGACCCCCTTGTATGGAAAAGAAGAGAAAAGTCAGATGCTAGAAAAAGAATTCTTCATGTCTATGTTGGATACATGAAAATAAATGCAAGACAAAACTATACATGTATGAAGCTGAAGTCTGAGAAGCAACATGTATTTAACTTTTGATCAACTATATGAAGATAAGGGAAAAGCTGAAGCCACTTAACTGCTGGCAATTTTTTCAAGAGAAAAAGAATTTTTATTGAAGATACTCTATACACTCTTAGGGCACCTATACATATGCAACGAGACTACTCCAACACACTTAATCGAGTCCGCTAGAGCATGGTAATTACCACGTTTCAGCAGAGTCCAGCATGAAATGTATTAGCATCCCCATGTTAAAAAATGGTGGTAGTGGGGGCACTTTAACTAAAACTCATTCAACGATACACGTGATGCTGTTGGAGCTGCTCTACTTAAAGTGCCCCCCCCACTCCCAGAGCACGTGTATAAACACCCTTCTAGTTTATTTGATAACTTCCAATCTCACACAACTGTACAACTTGATATAACATCTTCAATATACCTCAGACAGGCAAACCCATAAGAGGGAAATACTGTCTTCACAAAGCAATTCAAAATACAGAACCAAATCCTTATAACTACTAGCAGGGAAAGCCAGAAAACCCAATAGAGCTGTTTCTGTTCTATTGTGCACAAAAACAGTCAAAAGCACAGTAAAACCAAACTTTACAACAGCACTCCCTGCAAGAGCATAAAAAGGGTGCCTGGCATGAGCAAGGACAGGAACGACAAGATAGCAACTATGGAAAGTCACTAACCAAAGCTCCCAGCATACAGGCAGGTTGCTACCTTGGACCCCGACAGAGATCCATGGTGCATGGGCCACTTACTCAAGAGTTTTATAAGGCTTGCAAGATTTGGCTCTTAATTAAAATTCAATCTCATCAGATGAAAACCACCAAAAACAAGGTATACCTGGCCACAATAACACTAAAAGCCAATAAGTCTCTAGATGTGTAGCTACTAGATTCTCATTCAATAGGACTAATTCTGTTCACTGATGCATACATGCATCTCCTACTGAAGACAGTAAAAATAAAGTGATACTTCCTTTTCAAGTGTATTTTTTGCTGAGAAAGTTTAGCAATTGCAAATACATAATAAATTTAACAGGGCTTAAATTGTAGCAATTACACAAACAAAATGTGAATTGACCTCATATATTTTTAAAGCTGTGAAAAGAACTGCAAATGAATAAAAATGGTATTTCTCAAAGATGCCACCAAAGTAGCTTGGGGCAGCACATCAAATGACATTTGTAAAATACTCTGTGTTATTCTTATGGGGTTTGACACTTACCTGAATACAACAGGAGGCCGACCATTTTTGTGTTTCACAAAGACACCGTCAAGACAAGCTCCAACGAATATGTCGCTTCCCTGACTGTCCTGCAAGTAGTAGCCAGAAATATAGCAAGTACAAGAAAAAAACCTCTTTGGATGCCTGTCCATGTGCAAGGACACTGCTCTGATGCGCTGTAATTACAGCGCATTGGAGCAGACTCAATTAATCAAGTCTAATTAGCGTGTTCCAGCAGCCTCTGTGTCTCATGTATTCAGCATCCCCACTCAGCTTTAGTTAAAGCACCCCTGCTGCCATTTTGAAATGCAGGATGCTGAATACACAAGAAGCTGCAGGCACTTTAATCAGAGTGGTTCTCGGAGCCACTGTAATTAAAGTGCGCCCCTCTCCCCCACAACCATGTTTCAGGGGTGTAGATTGTAGCCGTGTTGGTCTAAGGACATAGGCAGACAAGGTTCTTTGGGCAAATCTGATACCTTTTATTAGACCAACTCAAATAGTTGGAAAAATTCTTCTTTGCAAGCTTTCAGGTACCAGGTACCCTTCATCGAGCTGAGGAAGCATATGCAGTTGGTCTGTGCTCTTCCTGGTTGGAATAGTAAAGCAGCCAGAGGCCAGAATGTATGCAAGAAAGCCAGCCAGTGAAAATGTAAATTGGGGTAGTCAGTGGATGAGAGACAGGTGGGGGTGGGAAGGAAGGGGAATGAATGTTTCTTTCTTGCATATGTACCGGCCTCTGGCTACTTTATTATTCCATCCAGGAAGAACACAGACCAACTGTGGATGCTCCCTCAGCCTGACGAAGGGTACCTGTACCTGAAAGCTTGCAAAGAAGAATTTTTCCAACTATTTGAGTTGGTCTAATAAAAGATATTGGATTTACCCAAAGAATCATATTTAACAATTTCTTTGCCTCCATTTTCCTGAGCAGGGACTGGAACAGCCACCCCCACTCTGGACCCCCCTTAGACCCCAGGGGAGGCACACCTAGGCCAAAGGTTAGTGAGGAACTAGTTAAGGAACTTCTGGAGGGACTGGATGTATTCAAATCAGCTGGTCCGGACAATCTCCATCCTAGAGTAC
>NW_017729025.1:42483309-42490781 GCF_001723915.1 Gavialis gangeticus | reverse complement strand
GGGACCTGAACCTGTTCAGCCTCCACAAGAGAAGGCTGAGGGGGGATCTAGTGGCCTGTTATAAACTAGTCAGGGGGGAACAGCAGGCACTGGGGAAGTCCCAGTTCCCCCGAGCGCTACCAGGAGTGACCAGGAATAACGGTCACAAGCTGGCAGAGGGTAGACTTAGGCTAGATATCAGGAGGTGCTACTTCACGGTCAGGGCGGCTAGGATCTGGAACCAACTTCCAAGCAAAGTGGTGCTGGCTCCTACCCTGGGGGTCTTTAAGAGGAGGCTAGATGTACACCTTGCTGGGGTCGTTTGACCCCAGTACTCTTTCCTGCCATGGCAGGGGGTTGGACTCGATGATCTGCTCAGGTCCCTCCCGACCCTAGAAACTATGAATCTTGTCTGCACCCCCACCCACAGAGCATGTGTAAGGACGCCCTTTGTGAACAAAAGTTACAGAAGCATTAATTATCAACTTGTGCGAGTTCACTAAAATATTCTTACAAAGGCAATGCAAGGAGGTATCTAGATTTAAATCTTTAGTTTAATATATAACAATCTTTCCTCAACATAATGCACACATACTGGACCCCATGATAGAGCCATTCTACACCTGAATATTCTCAGTGAAGTCAATGGGATGGTACAAATGACTACAGAGTACTAGGCCCAAAAGTTTATTTTATATTGCAGTTACCTTTTTCAATGCAAAAAACCCCCAAACATTAGGAAACAAAAAACATTACAATGCTTACCCTTAAGTTAAGGCAGAGTATCAAAGCCACCCTTACCTTTGCAGGGTAGCTCTCTTCACCATAGCCCTCCATTCTCTCCACCTCTTGCATATACAACATTTCTGCATCAGGAGGTGTAAGGCCTCTACAAATAAACACAATGGTTCATTTTAATGCAATGATTTAATTTAAATTTAATGACCCTGTATGTATTCCTCTGAACTACACTCTCAAAGCTGAAAAATCCTGAAGAAAAGCATCCAATAATTGTGAAGTCTTGCTGCTTTATATGTACCCCATGAGTAGCCCCAAAAAATCCCATGACCTTCTGGTCAACCTCCTTCTGGGCTTAGCCAACTTGACTATCTCTCCACCCTTCCAAGAAGGAGGTTCTGACTAGAAGGAGACCAGGTGACTGGGGGGTCTCTGGCATTCCCTTGTCTGTACACATCTCTGAGCGGAGTTAGACCCACAAGCTCCTTAGATATGTTCAGGGGGTAGAGGATGCTATTTGGAGTTCTCTTCTCAGTGACACTCCTTGGCACCCTACTTATTAGCCTATCACCTGTACTGCTGATCCTGTTTTCTCAATTGGTCCCAAAGAATTAGTTGTTGTACATTTAGTGGCCTCCTTCCAGTCACTGAGGGAGGGCTGTAGTTCCTGGTGATCCCAAACCCACCAATGAATAACACTCTTGACTCATTTAACATGCTCCTCTCAAGCTTCCCAGAATTCTCTCTCATTTCTCTCCACTCCATTCATATGCACCACTGAAATTTACCTTCTACCCTGATTCAAACCATTGTCACATCCTTCTTGAAATCCATCTTGTTTCCCCATTGCTCACCTTCTCAAAATTAAAGATGTGAGTACTTCCATTCAAGGAGCTTCATAATTTTGTCATCCAGCATTTCAAATACCTCTAGCACCAACACTGTGCTAGGGCTTGCACAATTTGAAAAATAACACCCACTTAGTTTTTATAATGTTCTTCCTCTTTTTCCTTTTTCTCCAATAATATCAATCTCCTCCACTTCTTTCCCCACTCCCATCTTTACTCCTCTTCCTCTACTAAACTTTATGCACAGAACAATCTCTCAGTCCAGCTATGTCACTTCAAAATCCTCTCATTAAACCCTCCTAAAAAGTTACTGTTTGTGCTGCCTCAGAACACCCACAAAACCATATCACACTTTTTCTTGACCGTGGCATTAGAGGAGAAATGAGCAAGATCAAAAAATTAAAATAAACCCAATAAAGAAAATGCATCTAAACCTTTCCTCTGAAGTTTCCAGTGCATTATGTTTTACCTGAATTTGTCACTAATTTGTTCAGTCCTGAGCATATTTCGTACATAACAGGTAAACCTACACCTACACCTGCGCAGTGAACTAATTTATGCAAACTAATCTATGTGAACTAATTGCAGTGAACTAATCTATTGTGCAGTAAGTCATCACCATGTAACTGTGAGCAGCTGTATGCAACAATTGCTGCAGTTACATCATCATGTAACTGCAGCAGCTACTGCACTGTTAATTAGGCTAATTGTTAATTGGAGCTCCCCCTGGATGCTGCAGCAGGGCAGAGCAAGGCATGGAGGCTAGAGCATCTTTGGTCTCAACTGCTCCCACTGAGAGCAAATTTGCTCCTAAGTGGAGGCATTTGTAGACCCCTTCCCAGGTGCAGTTTACTGTGCCTTATTTTATTGCACAGTTACCTTACTGTGTGTTAATAGCAGTTCTACACAGTTACCTTACTGTGTAGAAGCATCCATCAAATACTACTGCTCTAACTGTGGTCACTACTTCCCTACCACAACCTGAGATATTAAGTTAAATGAATGGTTTAATAAGCATTATACAAATGGAGACACCATTTTATTTTTGTCCCCCATAAGCAGCATGAAGTACAGTGGTTTCAAAAGGTTTGCAATCAAGGTAGACTCCTAGAGATGTGCTGGCATTCTTTGTTTTTTGGTAAGTCTGTGCTTGTGGCAGGTCTGGAATCTTATGGAAGCTCACAGCATAGAATAGAAATATAAGCACTCTCATGCTGTCTAACTCTGACTCACCTGTGACATGGACGAACGACCTCTCTGTGAGACAGCACACTATCCTTTCCTATTTACATATTCCCAGTTAATCATACCTAGATGCTAGTGACCTGGAGACCTGTAGTCTGGATGCTCGGCTGAGATGACACAAAAGGTAGTAATTTCAGTCCCAGTGAGCCAGAATGGCCTTCAACCATAGTCACAGTGTAACATATACACTGTACTCATTACCTATATAGCTAACCTAATTCAGTATTATCTACATCCTTATGCTTCAAATCAATCTCCTGTGTATGCCCTTCCCTTTCTTTATGAGCACGCTGATCTTGGTGTTCCTTTTCTTTATGCCTTTTTCACTCCATTTTTTACTGTCTTGAGGTTTTTGAGTTTTCTTAATGTCACATATCTGAAGTGCTTCAAAATCTCAATATTTTAGTACTCTTACCTGTACTTTTGATGCAACAAGGCCACTTTCTGTGTTGCTTCTTCCAGTATGTTTTCCTCTTGTAGCCAACCCTTAACATAAATACATTTTGTTTAACGCAGTATTAGTGGATTTTTAAAGGATAAAATAATTGGTTTATTCCCTAAATAGGATCATGACTTCCATTAGAGCCTGCAATTAGCTTATTATCAATCAACTACTATGAAAAAATATACCAAAAGTAGCTCCCTTTTCTGAGTTTTTCCCTCCATCTAATGTTTACCATAGATAAATATATGTTTTGCAATCCCTAGTGTTTATTGTGCACATCAAAGCAGTATGTCCAAATCAAGTCTCTGATAAACACTTTAATTACATCTGCAAGTGCAGAGAATCTGTGATTTGTGCTTTGATTAATTTGGGAGCACTAAACTACAGAGAGAACAAAAGGGTGCATTAAAATGACTCTCAGATCAAGCACTGATATTTGTTGGTATAGTGTTTGCACATTTTTGTGCCTAATGAAGGGGCTCTCCAAATCATTTCCTTTCTTTCAACGGATTCTGAAAAGAAGTACTTACCACAGGAAACAAGGCGAATCTTTGTAGAAACTCCTGAGATTCATATTGATCATAGTCTCCAAAGTCAGCTAAAAAATGAAAGAGAACAGATAGGATTCAAGTATAGTATTTCCTGATTATAAGATGACCCCCAATTATTAGATTCTATATATGGAAAATTTATAAATTTGTTATAATTTTTCCAGGTATAGAATCTAATTACTGGATGTCTGCTTTGAATTTGTCCCCTTCCAACTGCTATAGCAGGGAAAAAAAATCTAGGGAATCAGATAGCTCTTTGCTTTTTGCCCCCCACTATTTTTTTCCCCTGACAGCCCCTTCCCCCTCCCCCAGACCCTGCTTTCCCTAAGCACATGGAAGAGACAAGAACATTTGAAAACAATAACTCTGAAATTAAACATGACTGTAGCAATTTGCATACAGTACCCACAGACTTAGTTCATCCAGGATGATGCATGTTACCTTTTTTTTTTTTTTAAAATAGCTGCAGGTTTTAGCACGGTTGTTTTGTAAACACACTTTTGAGTGTGTGCGCACATGTGCGCACACACACGCGCGTGAGTGCGCGCACACACACACACACACACACACACACACACACACACACACACACGTTTTGTTTCAAGGGCCAAATCAGTTCCAGAACCAATTAGGCAAAACCCAATAGTCAAGTTCCAAGCTATTGACTGAGCAGAGCTCAGTCATCAAGTCTGGGTGGCTCTATCACTGGGCAAGCATTCTCCCCTCCCCCCGACCCATCAGTTTAGGGCTCCAGATATTCCCCAAATCTACAGCAGGTATCCTACAGGCAGGCCCCAGGCCCAGAAGCTGTGGGGTTCAGATGCTCCCAGCCTCATTTGCTCCTAGCCAAAAGGCTGAGCAGCAAACCAGAGGGAAAGCATACGCACCGTGCCCCCACTGCATGTGTGCATGGGAGGACAAGTACGTGGTACAGTTATTGTAAAGAGAATGATAATGCTGCAACTGTAAACATGTGGTTGGGGCTACTGAATGAACCATATTGGTTTTGAGACAGATTCATGGGGGGCGGTATATGTGCATACACATACACCTATACGTACACCCCTTTATATACGATATATGTATATATACACACCTGAGGAGGGGGGATTTGTTTTATTTATATACTTACATACACACACACACACACATATACATACATACATACACACACACACACCAGCCTTTATATATTTTATATCAGCATTTTCTTGACCTCTTGGGCTAAAATCAAGTGATCAGCTGAAAGCCTGATCAATGCCTTAAGGGCAGAGGAGTGTGTCAGGGTATAAGGAGTGGAGGAGGGAAATCCAAAGCTCAAAACAATGGCAGTAGTGGCAAGTAACCAGGAGGTGGAAAGTAGAATGAAGAGCAGAAAAGAAAGGCTAGAGACATATGGAGGGTGGACAAAGGTGGAGAAGCAGAGAAAAAAGATGAAGATAATAGGAGCAACAGCAGAAGTAGCAGCAACAACAGAGGCAGTGGCAAAGAAAGTGATGGGGAGATGAACAAGGCCAGATGGAAGACAGGAGCAGAGAAGAATGTGACAGAGTGGGAACAGCAGGAAAAGGTAAGTCAGACGAGAGGCAGAAAACAACAGGAACATGACAAAATACCAGCCCACTGGGAGTGGCACAGCAGGAAGACACAGAAGATGCACCAAGAGATGTCAGGAAGGATTGGAAACTGTGGATAAAAGCAATATCAGCCCGTGATGGGATGTAGACAGGATCAATGATGGACAGATATGAGTTCACAGAAATGGTACTGTTTGAGATACTGGAAGTGCAGGTGGAACATCTCACCAGCCTGACTGCTTTCCAAAACAGATAGACTTGGGAGTTAATTTACTGGAACAATGAAGAGTATGAACATTTTTGGAAGAAACATGCAGAGGAATGTGGGAGGGAAGAATTAAGAAGGATAAAGTTTATAGCAGGGGAAAAGTCAAGGGAATGAGTGATTACAGTAAGAATGTAAATGGATTTATTAGAGGCAGAAGACAGAAAGATGGATGGAATTGTATGTGCAAAGAGTAATGTGTGTAGAGAAGACATGGGACAAATATGGTATTTGGATGGGGTCATGGAGGGCACAAGTTGCGTAGAGAGCAAATGAGTGGAGCCCAGGTGGGGTGCAGCACCTCCTGTCTGCATTCCAGCTGCAGCCCCACTGGGGTTTTCTAATATACCATGGGCAACCAAAGGAATGCAGCAAGGATGGGCACCTGAAGGGCACCTGCACACTGCTCCCCCATGGTGTGCTACAGATGTGAAGGTAAGGGGCACAGAGCTGCAGAGTCCCTAAAATGCATGAGCTGTGGTGGGGGAGGGACACCTATTCCACAGGTGTCTCAAGACTCTATACAAGCAAGGTCAGACCCTCTGAGGAACAGCATGAATCGGAAAGGGACAGTGGGGGAGAAGAGAAGGGTGAGAGTGAAGTAGAAATGGTGGAGAAGATCCCACAGGAGGGAGGAGAGGAGAAAGAGGAGTGTGTGATACCTGTAACTGAGGCAACTCAAGAAAAAACAGAAAAAAAAGAAGGGGCATGGGAAAGAGCCCAGAAAGAGAGAGAGGTGGGGGGTGTGTGGAGAAAGAAATCAAACAAGCAGAAGAAATGGAGGTAGAACAAATAAAAGCGCCCAGGAGTCAGGGAGGGAAAAAGAAGAAAACACAAGGGAAGAAAATCAGGAAAAAGAAACCTGAAAACATGGGGAATGAGACAGTCAGAGCCAGAGAGCCAGTTCCCACCATTAATTCCTCCGGGCTCCAGCCTAGATGGGGGAGCTGGAGGCAGGAAGCGGCAAGGAGGTGGGGAAATGGAAGCTTTCCTGAAAGCAAAGGCAGGCAAGGAGCCTGCAAAAGTGACAGGCATGAAAGTGGGGAAGAGCAGGGGGAGTAAATCATGATGAGCAGCAGTTCTGGGAAACCTTAAAAGGGACAGGCACACTCTTTTTAAAACAAGCACAACAGCACTGATTATAGAATCTATTAAGGTCTGGAGCATGCTAACAAGGAAGAGATGGCAACAAATTGAACCAATGTTAAAAAAGTAAGGAAATATATAATATGTCTGCAAGAATGTGGGATACTAAGAGAAAGGGATTATAAGTGCTTTGAGAAAAGGTGGAGATTGGGACCATCCTGGTGGTGTGAGACAAATGAAAATAAAGTGGCTGGAGTGGCAATACGAGTCAAGAATCCAGAGGTGAAAGCAAAGCAGATGGAAGACATCATCAGTGGCAGACTGCAGCAAATGATACTATTAGTCAGAGGAGCAGAATTAGAAGTTTTCAGCATATATGCAACACCAGAGTTTGGAGTGGGGCGGGGAGGAGGAAGGGTGTGTTTAAAGAGCTAGCAGTTTATGTGGTAGAAGGGAGACTGAGGATAATCGTGGGGAACTTCAATTGCATAAATAGAAGCAGGTGACAGAACAGGGGAAGGGGGAGACAGAACTTTAGACAGTTCATCCAGATTGTTAGCAAATATAACAAAAGCAGAGGCTGCTTGTACACACCATGGGGTTTTAATTCAGTTTAGTTCTCCCTAAATTGAACTGGTGGTTTTTTAAAAACACTGCTTCAATTTAGGGCAAATTAAACTGAACTAAACTCCTGTGGCATGTACACAAGGGTGGGGGCCTGATCCTTACCTGCCTCTT
>NW_017729025.1:42469611-42482927 GCF_001723915.1 Gavialis gangeticus | reverse complement strand
ACCCACCCACTCACACCTAGTCCAGGCAGTCCCAGGGGGCACCACAGTCACAGAGGGAAGCACTGCCCCCCGCAGCCACAGAGGTAAACACCAGGCCCCCGCACAGCTCAGGCAGGCAGGCAGGCTCCGGGGAGAAAAAAAAAGAAAAAGATCAGGCTCACCACTTTTTTTTTTCTCTTCCGTGGAGGCTTCCTGAATGGGCTGCTGCTGGGTCTCGCAGCCCCTGAGCTGTGCAGGGCCCACCAAACTCCAAGCACGTTGGCTTCCAGCACCCTATGCACTGCTGCACTTTGTTAGGTAGCAAACTAAAACACCGCAGAGGTGTTTTATCTTGCTACGTACCAAAGTAATTTAAAGCTGAATATGCCACTGAACATGCAAACAGCACCACCATTAAAGCAGTGCAAAAGGACATTTAAGCTGCTTTAAAGGCCAGTTTTGTGGCATGTACAAAGGCCCAGATTCACTAAGAGATGTGTGGGCAGGGGAGAAAGTTTCTACTAGAACTGACCCTACTGGAAAGAAACAATCATGAACTGACTTTGTGTTTGTATCAAAACAAATAGAGATAAGGAAGTAAAAAAACATAGCTGTGGCATTTAGTGATCACCAGATGCTGAGGATGGAATTGAGTCTTGGTAAGAACTCTGTTAGATGAAGGGGAATTTGGAAGTTAAATGTACAACGGCTACAAGATGAAGGGATTATGTCAAGCATACACGTGACAGTATAAGGGGTGGAGAACACTGATGAAATACCAGAGAACGGTGGACGATGGTGAAGAAGAGGACAGGAAAGTTCTTCAAGAAGGAAGGTCGAAGAACTGTGGGGAAAAGAATGAAAGAACTGGGAGCACTACAAAGAAAGATGCAGGAGCTGCTAAAGGAAGCCACATAAGGAAGGCAGGAATGAAAAAAGCCTAGAAGGCATGAGATAGAAATCTGGTTTAAAAGAAAGAAGAGAGAGAAAATGTTTTTAGCACAAGTGCCCTGGGTGGGAGAAAACAAAGAGTGGTCCTGATACTTTTCAGCTAGAGTTAAGACAGCAAAAGGAGAGCTAAAAGCAGTGCAGGAAAGTGGTATCTGGGTGGAAAAGGAGGTGGTGGTGTTGGAGGCAATGAAAAGATTTTATAAATAGCTATATCAGAAGAAGTTGCAGCAAGGGAGGTTTATGATGGATATTAGGACAAGGTTTCTCACTAGGAGGGTGGTGAAGCACTGGAACAGGTTACCTAGAGAGGTGGTAGAATCTCCATCTTTGGAGGTTTTTAAGATCTGGCTTGACAAGGCCCTGGCTGGGATGATCTGGGGGTTGGACTAGATGACCTTCTAAGGTCCCTTCCAACCCTAATTGTCTATGATTCTAGGAAATAGACAGGAAGAATATGAAGGTTTTGCTGGAAGAGACTGAAAAGAAAGTAGAGGAGGAGGAAGCAAAGAAGCTGGAAGACAAGATAAGCTTAAAGGAAGCGGAAAAATGCTTAAAAATGGAGGTTTAAAAATCTTTAAAAGAGGGAATTTACCAAGAGCAGAAGGATTACCTATGGAATTTTACAAGAAGTTTTGGGCATGGGTAGAGAGGGATATAGTGGGAGTGTTTGCGGAAATAACAAAAACAGGAAAGGCAAGGAAAAATTTTACAAGTGGTGTTGTGATCTTACTCTTCAAGAAAGGGGAGAAGGAACTTCTCAAAAACTGGCGACCAATTACAGATTGACAACAAGTTAATGATCAAGACACTGGTTTTGAGGATGAGGAAAAATCTCCAGAAGATAATACATGAAGACCAAGTATGCACAGTACCAGGTAGAAGGATCTCCGAAACGATCAGAGTGATGAGAGATATATTGTCCCACAGCCAAGAGAGGAAAATAAACACAGTTATAGCAAACCTAGTTTTAGAAAAAGCATATGACAGAGTGGATCATGATTACATAGTCAAAGTGCTGGGAAAAATAGGGTTCCCAGAGAAATGTACATGTTGGGAAAAGTTACTGTAAGAGATGTGGAGAGTCAAGTCCTAATTAATGGGCATCTAAGCAAGGCTTTTAAAATCCATACGGGGGTGAGACAAGGATGGCTTTCTGTTGCCACTACTATTTGTGGGTGGCATAGAACTGTTAGCACAAAGAATCAGAAAAGACAAGGTCATAAGTGGAGTAAAGATACCAGGATGGGGAGAGGTAAAATGCATACATGAAGGATATAAAGGTAAGACAGATTTTCAATGGAAAAGGTGCCAAAGCATACATCAGAGTATGGAGAAACGACAGGCACTAAACTACAGATAAAAAAGCACCATAATAGGAGTGGGAAACTGGAGGGACTTAGAGAAGTTGGGCCTACAAATAAGAGAGAGAGAAATCAGAGTGCTAGGGATCCCAATGGATGCTGAGGGGAAAGGTAACACAGCATGAGAAACGGTGACAGCAAGAATACAGCAAATACTTTGGTTATGGTCTGGAAGGACTCTGTCCTTTGACGGAAAAATGGCAACAGTTCAGGCCATGCAACTGCCGATTATTCTATATATGGGAATTGCACTCCCACTGATATGGCGACAGAGAGCAAAAGTACAGGGGGAACGATGTGTGTTCTTCTGCAATGCCAAGAGAGAAAGGTTGGCTAGAGCTGAATTGTACAAAAGCAAGAGATATGGGGGGGAGGATGGCAGCTGACACACTTGGAATTGTTCATCCATGCGAAATACGCAAGCGCGATATGCAAGGCAGTAATGAAGGGAGAAGGGAAAGCAGTGCATATCACCCGATTTCATGCAGCTGTAATTTTGAGGAAATGGGGAGTATATCAGACCTTTTTAAAGAGTCCATAGGTGTGGCAACTGCAGATTCGTTACATCAGGATGAAAGGTTTCATGCAGAGATATAAAATAAGGAAGACTGGGCTAAAGGTCCTGAAGGATCATAAGAAATTGATAGAAGTAGTAAGGAAGAGACAGGAAGGCACCAGTGGGAAACTTCACAGAAGGACAAGTGAAGATGATGAGGAATGGTGGCGGGTAAACAGCTAAAAGATGCTGACCTAGTAAGGATGTTTGTAAGAAATACCTTGCCGGTGAGAAAGGCGCAACACAGATGGAGCTTGACAAGCTCATCAAGGTGCCAACGGGAGAGGAGTGGAGAAGCAGCAGCAGTGGGACATAGGTTTTGGGACTGTACACATGCAAAGGAGATATGGACTCATACCAAAGGTATGATGGTATTATATGGACTTATTTATTAGTATGTGTTAAAACTGGTTCATGGAAAGTAAGAAACCCATGGGTTTTTAAGGAGTTGGCTTTCACTGAAAGGGAGTGGCAGAAGCTGGGGCTGCATGAAATTTAATACTATATTAATCAGGACACAGAAAATATCAGAGAAGAAGAGGTGGAGAAGTGTAGGAAAAAGGACCTGACACACTTGTTTCACAGAACCAACAGAAAGGACTGATGGGAGGAGCGGATATTAATACAAGTAATCATTTTTCATGGGGCCCTGAATGAAAAAAGAGTTCTGTAAGGGTTTTTTGTGGAAAGTTGATTATGTTGTTTAAAGGTTTAATATATATAGTTGTATGTTTTTGGATATACAGCTGTTTTTGCAATATGAAGTTTTGGTAAAACACGGGTGCTCAATATGTGAAGCTTTGCAGGTGTAAGGCGATAAGTGTATTGTTAATAAAATTTGTAAAAAATAAGGTTCCCACCATCATTTTTGGCCCAGTGGAGGGTGTCAGCACTTGCTCCGGCCTGTCCAAGTGCTGGCCTCATATTGCAATGCCTCTAGGCCTGGTGCTTGTTCACTCCTGGGGGGAGCAACTACTCGTTTTGGTTTTGTTTTTTTAAGTCACGCAAACAAAAAAAGGTTCCCATCAGCATATTTGCCCATGTGGGCCATGTGTTTTATTGTCACACTCAGTGTTGACTGCATTTAATCAACTTCACAGTTGGTTTCCATTGCTCTGCACATGCTGCTTTTGGCAGCAGTTTAATGGTAGGCAAATTATTTAGTGTGATTTCCTTCCATGCAATTACAAGATGAGAGGCTTTTTGCCTCATGCCAACTGGGGGGAAAAACTTCATCTTGGAATCAAGTTAAAGAATGTTTGTGACAAAGACATTTAGCAAAACATGAAAAATATGACCCCTCTATAACAAAACTTTATCACAGCAGACATTTGTTTGAAAGGGATGATACTGTACAAAAAGCAGGGAGCTTTACAAAGAAAACAGTTAAATCATGTGTTCTTTTATTCCTCTTTTCCTCCACAGGCTTCCTGTATAGTCACGTTTCTCTTCCAACTGGTAAAAATCATTTTGAACTTAAATTATTAGGAACTGCGGATGCCTATACATGTGCAGTGAGGCTGCTCCAGTGCACTGTATTTGATTGAGTCTGCTGCAGTGTGGTAATTACCGCACTCCAGCAGACTCCAGCATCAGGTGCATCAGTGTTCCCACACTGAAAAATGGTTGTGGGGGTGCTTTAATTAAAGCTTGTTCAATGAGCTTTAGTTAAAGTGTCCCTGCCATCATTTTTCAGTGCAGGGATGCTGATACATGTGACACTCCTGGTGCTTTAATAAGAGCAGCTCTCAGAGACACTCTAATTAAAGTACCCCGCCCCACATGTATAAACATTCTTAGTTCCCTTTTCTGTCTTCAACTAGCATCCTCAGTAGAAAGCAGCCTCACCAGCTGCTCTAAATTAACAGCACTTCTAATGGGTACAAGAAAATGGGGGAAGGGGCAAAGTAGTCAGGGACTGGCCAGTTTCCTGATTATCTATCCCAGTCCCATTGTTAGTGGATGTGTGAGCACACAGGGATTGCTCTAACTTGCATCAGTTGGGTATGGTTCCATACATCAGATGCAAATAGTCAGAGCACGCTGGCTCCTGACCATTACTCCTCTCCATCCCTATAACAGTCCCTATGTTGCACAGAGTAAAGAAGCCTGGAAACTAATTCTGCCCACTCCATACCTGCTGGGAACTTCCCCTATGCAGAAATATTGATAGGGACTTGGGATCATAGTAAAGTAGGGCTGGAAGGAACCTCACACAGTCATCTAGTCCAGTCACCTGCTCAAGGCAGAATCATCCCTGACTAAATCATTCCAGCCAAGTATGTACCTAAGCTACTTGTGAAAATGTCCAGGGTCATTGGGGATGAAAGGAAAAAACTTTCCTATCTGATAAGCAGCAAAAAGGGATCACAGAGAGGCAAAGAATTCACATCTGTCTTGTCCCAGGGAGTGAACTAACTTAACTGATGAAGAGGAGAAATAAAGCTGCCAGTATCTTCAGGATAAACTGTCTCCAAGGTCCAGAGCCTCTTCCAAATGTCTGCTTCAACAAGTGTGAATGCATCCTCCAAATTCTTATTTACAAATATCACAAGAAACATACTTAATTAACATTTCTACAGGCAACCCTGCCTAACACTCTTAATTGGTTCTGGAAAAACTGAGCGCTAAGCAAAACAGTGTTAAGCAAAAACCATTTTCCATAGGGTTTAATGTAAATAAATATAATTGGTTTTGCACCACCTGCCGCTCCCGGCAAGGCACTGTACAGGCTCTGCCAGGGAAGGCATTGGCTCCTCCCAGCGTCATTGCTCCGCCACTGCAATGGCCCCTGTTGGCCACCAGCGCACCTGTGTGTGGCCCCAGCCGCCCCGCCTATGGGGCCTGAGTCAGGGACCTGCCTGCCCAGAGATTAACAGCAAGAAGGCAGTGGGGTTCCAGCCAGCACAAGGGAAGCTCAGGATGGTGTCTGCGCCCCACGAGTGAGTGCGCACCCGAAGTGGAACGGGTCACAGGCTGAAGCCCGGGGACAGGGGGGCTCCGTGGGTTTGGCTCCACTGTTGCCTGGGGCGGGGGACACTGTGCATGTGTCCTTGAGTACTGGCTCACACTTGCTCAGGCCCCACACTCCTGCCAGCCCTGGCTTCGGGCCCCCTGCTCCTGCCACCCTGCTGGCCCGGGCTGTGAGCGCCAGCCCGGGCCCTGTGCTCACACCCCCTACCCGCCCCCTCTCACTGCTACCGCTGCTCCTCCCCGCCTGCTGGCTGCTCCAGCACCACATGCCATAGCAGACCCCGGGCTCCTGCCGCCTCGCCCTGGGCCCTGCTGTTTCGGGCTCCATGCTTATGCTGCCTGGCCCCCCGCCCGCCCCTTCTTGCCGCTGCTCCTCCCCGCCTGCTCCAGCACCATGTGCCAGAGCGGACCCCGAGCTCCTGCCACCCCACCCTGGGTTCTGCCGGCTGCCAATCACTGATTCACTTGACAATGACAATGCCATCACCACTGCCATCACTGCTTCTCCCCACCCACTGCGCTGAGTGTTATATCGAAACGCTCTGCGTGCTAAGTGAAACCAGGTAGGTATTTTAAATGAGAGCTATAGCAAAACCACGGTAAGCAAAACTGCATTAAGTGAGGGTTGCCTGTATGATGAATTAACAGTTGTTGTGTAGGTGACAACTGGCAATTAAATGAGACTTTTACTGTTTCAGAATAAGTTAGTACTCATGATGAAAACTGAGTTCAGAACTGACTTACTGAAACTATTACAATTGCAAATCAGTGGAGACAAAGACAAATCACCAATATGTTTTTTGATTCGTTCAATTTAACTGATCCACGTGTATAAACTACTGTAGTCTCATCCAGCACCCAACCAAAGGCTGGGTTTTTTTCTGTCCTGTTTTCTCACTCTATTACTAACACATACAACCCTTTTCTTACCACCCTGCCAGACTGAATGAGGAATGCAAAGGCTAAAAGGATAAATATCTTCCAGCTGAAAAGAGGATTATATGGAAAGATTCCTATAAACAATTCACTGAGCAGAAAGACATTTACACTATCCAAAGAGTATGAAAAGAATTAAGCGAGAACTTGTTAAAGGAAGAGTATAAAGACATGGCTTGTATTAAACAAAAACACTGTTGCATAAATAAGGCATTAGTTCTTTCTGGCCCACTTCACTGGTAAATGTGTTCTCAAAAAAGCAGATTCCCTTCTTAATGTTAAACTCACAACGTGTACATTGAGTCAAAAATCAAATAGTAAGCATAAAGTGTCACACAGTGCAAATGAAGCCAAATCCTTTGCCATTTTTTTCCTAGGCATAAAGCCCATTTTCTTTTTCATTAAACTGTGTTCCTCCCTCTTGCTACTGTCCTACAAAGGAGCATATGCAGGAATAGAACAAGAAAATGACTTCATCAAAGCACTAAAGCCAAGATCCTCCAAGTTACTTAGATGCCTAATTCCAAATGAACTCAAATAGGAATTAGGCACTTAAATACTTTTGAGGATTTGGGTCAGAGTGCCCAGAACTCCTGGGCTACCGGCTCCCCTGTGGCTTTGGGAAATAGGCTTCTGAGGATCAAATCCTTAATGAGTAGCTGAGCTACAAGGCACCATAACTGAGGCATAGTGAGATTATAAATTCAAAACAAATATATGTTTCACAAAAAGAGGAAGGCCCAGTGTCATGTAACCAAATACAGAGCATCTTCTAGAGCAGCATTTATCAACCCATGGGTCTCAAGAACATTGTAAGAGGTCCCAGGGAGGTCCCAGGGATTTATGTGGTTTCCCCATCCAGGCTGCAACACTGGCAGCCTGCATGGAGCCAGCACACAGCAGGAGGGGGAGCGAAGCAAGCACACAGCCTTCTGAGAGCAGCCCCAGGAGCCCGAGAGGAAGGCAGGGGGCTGGAGCAGGGAGAGACAGGCAGACAGACTGTGGGTTGGGGCCAGGGGGGTGTGGGTCGGGGCCAGCTGATAATTATGCTAATGGATCCCGGTGTGAAAAAGGTTGAGAACCACTGCCCTAGAGCAGTGGTTTTCAACCTTTTTTCATTTGCGGACCCCTAAAAAAGTTTTGAATTGAGCTGCATACCCCTTTGAATTGTAAGTGTGGGGCTTCACGTGCTTTTGATTGCTCATAGTCATCTTTCACAGATTCCTTAGACATAGTTTTTGAACCCCCAGGAGTCCACAGAATACAGGTTGAAAAGTCCTAGAGTAATGGTGTTCACTTACATAAAAAATATAAAATATGCATTCAAACAGATTGGTCTCCATCCTTAAAAATAGCCATGGAGCACAATTCCTCAACTTACCCTGAACAGCTAAACCAGCCAGATGAATTGCTTGCTCTAATGTGCAAGGAATGTTTCCCTCCAAGATATCTTTCTTCAGCTGCAAATAATACTGATATCTACAGAAAGAAAGCGTATGTTAGCATTTCCATTTTTTCAGTTTCAGTACAATGCAGTTACAAACCGAGACATTTATAAACCTATGAATGTACACGCATCTGTCCTCCATAATCCAAGGACATTTTTCTCCTCCTTGTTACTCAGGCCCATGATTTGGAGGTCATTTCTAAGTCTTCTCTAACCACTCACACCTAGAGTAGGTTGAAATCCTGCCACTACTTCGAAAGCAAGATCTGACCTTTTCTGTCTGCCATCAAAAACACTCATTCACACCCTCATCAATCCTTTATTTAATATTATTCCCTCTTCTTGAGCCTCCCTGGCATCACTTTTTCTATAGACCATTAGGAATATTGAATCTAGCACTGTATTCTCTGCTGATTAATCTAAGTGTCATCCATTTCTCTGAATCACACTAATGACTTCTACATCATGTTTAACACAATCTATTTGTCCTCACCTTGAAAGAAGAGCTGCATAAATAAATATTTCCTTATCCACTTACTCTTCTCCTGTTTTTTCCTGTGCTCACAAATAACACCAGCCACAATGCCCCATACGTCCAGTCTTTCCACAACTGTTTTCTTGCACTCATCTGTGCAACCCCCTAAGAACAGAACATTCTTTCAGAGCTAGTCTAGCAAAACACTGGCCTCTCTTCATTCAAAGTATCTCTTTATACCCACTAATCATTGTGAATGTCCCTTCAATGTATTGCATCATGTTGAATATTAGTTTGTGTACTCTTTGCAGAAGAGATTCAATCTTCCAGTTGTGGAGGTGCCTTATGTCAATAGAAATAATAAGTAGGTGAAAGCCAAACTAAATGCATGTTGAGAAAGACAACCTATTTTCTACCTTTGCCAGAAAGTGTTAAATACATGTTCTCTGTAACAGTCTCTAGAACATTTTATCTACTTCTACAATAATGCCACATGCTGCACAACAGTGCGATATAGATTACAGACAAAGGGCTCAGGCTAAGTCCTGGCTCTACAGTTGCAGGAAAAGTGATCTCCCTACTCAGAAAACAGTTCTCTTGTTTGTTCTGCACGATAACAGCTAAAAGAAAATATATTCTCAAACATATAAGGCCAGCACCTTCCTGCCACTGTTCCACTGCAACATGGGCAATGTTCTCTTTTTGTTTCCCAGCTTGTTTAGAATTTAGTATAACATGCATTAATTTTGTTTGTACCAATGTAGTTCAGAAGTAACACTATAAACTTTGCTGAGGTTAAGCCAAATTTTCTATGATGTAAATTAGACCAGAATCTGGCTCCTTAGATCCATTTTCCAAAGGCATAGGAACTCAAAGTCTGCAGCTGAACTTGTCTGTTGCATGGCAATATAATGTAATATTACTGAGCTATTACATCAACAGACACTGCTTTCTTTATGAGAATACCCAAGTTAGACCTACTGGAATATTTCACCCTATTCCCACATTTTCTCACATGTATTCATTCACTGGCAGCTACTGGTCTTGGGAGACCATGGGGACTGTGGCTTTGGTGGGCTATCTTCTTCAGTGGCTGAGAAGTCCAATGCACAACAGACACACCCTCTGGCAAGCTGCACATACAGACTCAGTTGAACTTGAACTGGCATGCTGAACACCATTTTTTATTGCCTGCCTCCAACATCTCTTCTCTAGATCATCACTGACCCTCTCCGTTTCATCATGACATAGGTCCTGCTTCATGGCAGCTTTCCATTCACAGTCGTTTAAAGCAATTCATTCCCAGCATTGGCCATCAATGAACAGCTCACAAAGGTGTTTCTTGCAGACATAAACAAAATGGAGCTTGGGCCATCCAAGCTGACATTCAGCACTGGCCAGCTCACTGCAGAGTATGTCCTTGGGAATTTAGCCAACGCTCATATGGTTCACATGTCCTAACCAACGGAGGTGTCTCTGTCTCAAAAGCACAAACATATTGGGTATCTTGGTCCGTTCCAGAACAGAGAAGTTGGAGATTTTGTCATGCCATGTTATGCCCAGGATACAGCAGAGACATCAAAGATGGAAACTGTTCAGTTTTCTGTCTTCCTTGACATAAGGAGTCCATGTTTCACTGCTGTACAATAGAAAGCTAAGTTTGCAAACACTGTAGAACAACATCTTTGTCAACGCAGTTTTTCCAAACTCTTTGTCGACTCTGTTTTTCTAAACTCTTTTTTGAAGTTAAAACCTAGCACTGCTGGCCTTTCGAACGCGAACGTTAATTTAGGCTTCCAAGCCAAGATTTTCTGAGATGGTGGAGCCCAAGTGAATTTTTCAACCACTTCTAGGCTTTCATCATTTATTCTAACTTCAGGAGGGCAGTCAACTTGTCAACTTCTCACAAACAACATACCCCAAAATCACCCCCCCAAAAATTGAGGTGTGCATATTAAGCCAGGAAGCTGATTTTCTGCCCGAGATAGAAGCACTCTACTTTGATTCCCGCTCCACAGTGCAGCAGCTATTGCATTATGAGGGAGTCAAGTGACTTAATGGCTCATTGTTCTTCATTTCAGAGGTGTTTACAATAAAATCTCCTTTTAGTGGTCTCAATGAGCCATTAACCAAGTTAACTTTTCTTAGGGCAATTCTGCTGTCTAGTAGCTGCTCCTGGTTTTTCTCCTCCTATTTCACAGCTTTGGAGACACTTTTGCTGTTTTCAAAATCATACCTCCACCTATGGAGACCTATCTTCAGCAGCTGCTGTTGTTTGAGTTTTAATTAAGTAGGAAACGAAGGGTGAGTAAGCTGAAGATTAAGCTCTATCCCTGCCCTGCATAGCCATAACTCTGGAAAAATCTTTTTCTTCTTCATTCTGCCTTTCAAAAACAAAGTTAATAGTCTATAATAATTGAAAGTCTTAGGACTGAATTACCTCTGTGAGCAACATTACTTGTGTGAATAAGCTTAAATAGATTCCTAAGATCATTGGGAAAATTCATCCTTCACGTAACTCAATATATATTCTATAATCTGAAGGAATAATAAATGCCACAGTTTAGGCAAAGTTTTTGCCTTAAGTTTGATTTTCAACCTTTGAAGAAGTGGAAATTCAAGCAATAATTACTATTTTAAGATACATACGAGAATGTTAAAAGCTGAAATTAAAAATATGTACAGCTCACCTGGTAATTTCCTGCTGAAGCTGAGAAACAGTAGGCACATAAAATACCACTCCAAAATACACAGTTGGCTCCAAAGCATATTTGTCGAGCTGCTTTTTCAGAGGCTTGTCCAAATCCACCCACCGGCGCTGGTTCTGCTTATTGTAATACCACAGACTGAAATAAGTAATCTGAAAAAGAAGGAAGCAGTTAGTGATTAAACAAGGCAGGTATTGCAATGCCAGAAAAAATAAATCTAGTATATAAAGCTGTTACTGTTTCCAGCCTCACAGAAGGTTTAAAACCATTTAAAACCTAGAAGTCATTATATCATCTATAGACTTTATGATTCAAAATTGTCAAAAGAATTGACATATTTTTTAAAGTAACAGCATGTCATATTAAATTTTCTTAAATAAAAAAATAAATAATGGTACTTGAAAAAAAATACCAGTATTTCATTGTCCCATCAATAAATTAGAGGCCCAAAAAACCTAGCAGATGGACTTTGCTAATGCAAACGTTCCCAATGATTTTGATGGGACAAGTCACACAATTAAAAGATATGCTTGGTAGTAAGTTTCAGTACTTCATGATACAACATGAACTTCAAAACAGAGTCAGATTCTTCGAAACCCAAACTTCCTGCCATACAAGAAGTGACCAATCACACTGGAGCCTGCAGCTTCTTTGAGTGAGATTTCAGAATTGGGTTCTCAAATGAACATGAATTAACCTTAGTTTAATCTTAACTTTTTACAGCAAAATTAGATCCAATCAAGAGTACTTTTACAAAATTAAGGCTTATAATCTAGCAATGCTGTGCACAAATATCTGCAATACTAAGAAAGATCCCCAGATAGTGACCACCCATCCCTTATTGGGTGGGGTAGTCCTAAAATGGGAACCTCAAGTCCCAGTCCCAGACTGCATGGCTCCAGGACAGCATTTGTCCTGGATTTGCAGTGTTGTGCAGGGATCCGGGTTTTCTGTTCAGTGTGGGAAACAGTCGGTTTCCCCTTGCAGGTTGGCAGTGTTCCAGCCTGGAAGCGCCTGCCAGGAGTGGGACCCAGGGGGCACCACATGCATGTACACACCCACACACATGCAGGTGGCCAGGAATACAGGCAGGCAGCTTAGACAGCAGCTCCTTCTAGGTAAATTTATGGGGGGGAGGGGAATGGGTGGGGGGCACATTGTGGCTCCCACAGTGAGGAAGGGAGTGGGGCAGGAGCTGGGGTGCTGCCCATCTGGGGGCGTGTTTGGGGCCTAGGGCTGGGAACAGGATGGACCCACAGAAGGGTCATCCAGGGGGCAGAGAGGTAGGGGCATGGCTCCCTGCCACTGCATGCACTCCTGGGAGGCATATGGGAGGAAAATGTGCCCCCCCACCCCACCCCAAGATTTATGCACAGGGTCGGGGTGAAGGCAGACTGTCTGCTGCTGGCTCAGGGCTCCTTCCCCCCAGTGGCACCATGGTGAGGCAACCCCTGCCTACCTGGCAGCAGAGGCAGCATGAAGTTGTGCTCCCTACTGCTGCTGGGCAGGCAAGGGGTGTGCAGCCATCACTCGGCTCCCAGGGGAGGGCAGCAGGGTGGGGAGCCCCGTGCCTGCAGCCTGCATCCATCGCCACTCCACTCAGTGGGGGAAAAGCCTTTTTCATCTTGGATTTGAGTATGAGGCAGTGAGGGAGCATAAGGCCACTGCAACGCCAGCTGTGGCCCTGCACTGCAGATGCTGCTTACCCCTCTACCACCTCTGTTCCATGTCGTGGGTGTAGCTTCAAGGCTGAAGCTGCTGCCAGTGCCACTGCCTCTGCCACAGCCCACTACCAGGCCAGACTGAGCACAGTCCAGGGATGTGCTCCGTGACATGGGCTGGAGTGGGGCCGAAGCCTCCCAAAGCCAGAGGCAAAGTGGCAGTTGGCGAGGCAGGAGGGGAGGCAGAGGCTGTGTGGGTGGTGGCAGGC
>NW_017729025.1:42469187-42469570 GCF_001723915.1 Gavialis gangeticus | reverse complement strand
CCCAAAGCCAGAGGCAAAGTGGCAGTTGGCGAGGCAGGAGGGGAGGCAGAGGCTGTGTGGGTGGTGGCAGGCAGTGGGGGGGAAAGGCAGGGGTGAGGGGAGGTACCATCTCCCCCACTGCCTGCCCACCTACTGTCTCACCCAGTGCCTGCCCCTTTGCCACTGTTTCCCCACTGCAGAGGTGGGAGAGAGGAGAGAACAAATTTAAGATGACTCCAATATTTAGATTCTATACATGGAAAACTGTAGCAAATGTATAAACTTTCCCTGTATAGAATCTAATTATCAGGGAAGAAGGCCAACGTGGTGCCTATCTTCAAGAAAGGGAGGAAAGTGGATCTGGCTAACTATAGGCCCATTAGCCTGACTTCTATCCTGGGGAA
>NW_017729025.1:42463247-42469112 GCF_001723915.1 Gavialis gangeticus | reverse complement strand
CTGGGACGTCATTCTCCCCTTGTACTCGGCCTTGGTGAGGCCGCAGCTGGAGTCCTGAGTCCAGTTTTGGGCTCCACAATTCAAAAAGGATGTGGAGAAGCTTGAGAGAATCCAGAGAAGAGACACGCGCATGATCAGAGGTCAGGAAAACAGACCTTATGACGACAGGCTGAGAGCCATGGGGCTCTTTAGCCTGGAAAAGTGCAGGCTCAGGGGTGATCTGATGGCCACCTACAAGTTTATCAGGGGTGACCACCAGGATCTGGGGGAACGTTTGTTCACCAGAGTGCCCCAAGGGATGACGAGGTCGAATGGTCATAAACTACTACAAGACCATTTCAGGCTGGACATAAGGAAGAATTTCTTTACTGTCCGAGCCCCCAAGGTCTGGAACAGTCTGCCATCGGAGGTGGTTCAAGCACCTACACTGAACGCCTTCAAGAGCAAATTGGATGCTTATCTTGCTGGGATCCTATGACCCCAGCTGACTTCCTGCCCTTTGGACTCGATGATCTTCCGAGGTCCCTTCCAGCCCTAATGTCTATGAAATCTATGAAACCTTGGATTTGAATAAATACAGTAGTTAAGATGGCCCAACATGGTCATTTAATGAAGTGTGTTCAGTTGCTTCTCATAACTTCACCAAACTTAAATTGTTCAGACTGAAATGTTCCGACTCTTTTCAAGCACACTAAGGAAAACTTATGAAAACTGACCTACAGCCAAATCCTATTCTACCTAGTAAGTTTATGAGGGCAAATACAGAAGTGCAGCTCCCTGCTGTGACTGCGAATGCTTTGCAGGAAGTGTTCTGAGTTACAATGATCTCTCAGACCAAACAGAAGTTCACTGATGGTTCCACGTTCTCTTGGCAACAGTCCCTTCTCTCTCCCAGCCTGTCCCTGTTTCAGAAAGGGAGCAGAGGGATCTTGCCCTAGGTGTTCTCCAGCCAGCACTAGAGAGTGGGATGGGTGAAGAGGAGCTCCTCTATTCGGGTGGGGGGGGGGAGGGCTCCAATACACCCTCCCCACCCTCTAGCAGGGGCTGAAAAACCCCCCAGACTGAATTCCCTCTGCTCCCTTTCCCCACTCCTATTCCGAAAACAGTGACAGCCTGGGAGGCAGCACAGACAGAAGTTACCGAAGACGCTTTGTTTTGAAATGCCTTCATCTGACCCCTCATGCCATTTTTCAAGTGGTCTGCAGCCATGCACTTGTGTTTGGTCACAGCTATAAACTGCTTTCTGTGGCCAGAATGAGCAAAAATTGTCACTGCTGTCTGCCCCCTAAGTGCCACCTTATGCCATTGTATAAGAGTCCCAGAAGAAATAATTAGTTTTGTAACATATCTTTATCTTATACTTTACAGAAGGCCATAGATAGGTGTTAAATATGTGTCAGGAGAAAATCCTCTCTCCCACCACAAACAGTGTACAACCATTCAATGGGTTTCTTACTGAAGAAAACTTCCACAAGAAAGTTAGATCAGTTCCTATCAAGACCTTCCCTGTCCTGCACTAACTTGGTTATATGCTTCTCTTTGGTGTTGAGGACACACAATATCCCGCAGTCCTCTGCTCTCCCTTCCCTCCGCTCAAGGGAGAGGAAGGGAGGGAAATCAGTGGCTCCCCGATATCCCACCTAGGGGCAAGCTCTCAGGGACCCCCCCCCCATTTGCAGACGGGGAGGAGCAGGAATTCTCTTGTGGCAAGAACCCTCCCAGAGCTTCAAAAGCAGTGTGGCCAAGGGAGAATGGCTCCTTAACCAACCCTCCCTGGGGCTGGGATGCAGCCACACTGTGCACAGCAGCAGCCTTCGTGGGGCTCCAAGAGTTTTGCAACTGCAAAAGAATCATCCCCCACTACCGGCACTTCTCTCGGTGGACCCATAGGAGTGTATGGAGCAGGGACTGTTCTCCCGCAGCAGAAACTATGTTTCCTGCTGTGGAAGAATGGCTCTCCTATCCTGCCAATCAGCTATTTGGCAGGATGGGGGGCTGGCAGGATCGGGGGCTGGAACCCTCCTGGGGCAGTCTCCTTTTCAGCACCTGCTAACTGCCTATTGACAACCTGCCTCCCTTCCCAGGCAGGTGAGAGGGCAGGTTGCCAATCAATGGGCAGGGGTGACCCAAGGTACAGCCCTCTAGTGTCCCAACTGGAGAGCTCACTTATGTACCTCTCCAGCCAGGGGACTGAAACACATATTTGCTTTAACTCCTGGGCTATTTTTCTAGTGCTAAGAATTTCATAGTAAGAGAACACCTGTCAGTGGCCTTAGTCACAAAATGTAGTGAGGTGGAGAAGGATCCACCACCCATCTTTTGCATTAGCAGTTTTTCAAGGACTTAAGCAGGGTGTAAGAGGCTAATACTTAAACAAATAACAGATGGCATAGGATCTGACCCCAAATACTAATATATGAAATGCTCCCCCACAAAAAATTGAGTTACTTTGTTCTGAAGCTCTGAATTTTATTCAAGGCATGAACAAGACATAAAACTGTAATTGAAAGGGGGAAGAACCCTGAGGCTTGTGTTGAAAGGGCTACCAACTAGATACCTGGATTTTCAATGTGTCTGGCTCAAAATAAATACTGAAATATAAGTTGAATAAGTAGCCTGCTTTTCAGAAGTTATGACCACTTACAGTTTGCATTTTCTTTAGAAAGTAGGCTACTTATTTACTTGACTAAATAGAGAACCAAGTTGTTACTTGTACTTCAGATGAAAAAAATGGTTTTTAGATATTATTTTTAACCCAAAGTCTTTTTAAAGTCTTTTTCCATTATGGTAGCTCCTCTCTCCCCTCCATATGTTTACTTTGAATGCTCAAAAGAAATATATTAAAGCCCAATATAACACCAGAGACCAAATCTTGTCTGCTGATTTAAATACAAGTCCTCCTTTGACTTCAAGGACAGAATGTGGTCCTATGAGTTCTCAGTGGAGTTTATGCACCCTGGAATACTGACTGATAAAAATAGAAACCATTTTTACTCATTGCTGAAAGTCTATTAATAGTAACATATGGCATTACATAATTCTAAAAATATGATGTGGCATAACTCTTAAAATATGTTAAGCTTCTGAGATTAACACTGTTTTGAAGTTTTAGTGACTTACTCATCATTCAAAACCTGCGCCGAAAAACAAACCTAAATAAAAAGAACTGTAGAATTTCTATGTAATTACTTTCCAACTAATTGTATCCTACATTACAAAAAGAAATAGCGGGGCTTATAAAGAATTCAAAAGAATAAATAAGGAAGTAATAATATAGGTCTAGGGTTGAATACTAATATGAAATCCAGAACTTTATGAAGAAATGGTTGCCTCTATCACTCACATCCATTCCACCACCCTGCTTTATGGCAAAAAGACCTTATAGGCTAAGTAGTAGGGTTCAGATCAGACATTTGAGGAACATACAATATTATATGATTAAGTAGGTGGTGCACTACTAGATCTTCTCTGTCATTACACAGCCAAAGGTGATGATAAAAATGCCTTGTGTAAGTTTTTACCTGCACTTAAAATTACAAGGTAGTTTTCAAACACTTGTGATCTTTTAAAAGCCTATACCAAAAACAGAACAATTATATTGGTTCCTTGTCACATTCTAAATCTGAAAAATACATGCGCCGCCCTTGATTCGTTTTAGCTGGACACCATAGTTTTCTCTTCTTGCCCCAACCTGTTGTGTAGCATGGATTGATCATGTTAATCAGCAACTGTTTTTAATTTCAACAGTTGCAAAAGATCTCTGCACAGTCAGCCAGTCTCAACCCTAATGCAACTTCAGCTGCTTGCCCATGTTAAAAAAAGAAAAAAAAAAAAAGGGGTGCTTTACTTTAAATTGGGCGTGCTCCTGCACTGAGCCCAGCACATGCAGCATGTTAGTTGAACCCGGCCTGTCCAACATCTTTATAGATCAGGTGCTTTAGAGATGATTTTTTGGCACTTTTATGTAATAGCTGATTGGATGAGCTTTAGTTAAAAGCACCAAAAAGCCCCACTGAAGTGCCCAACCTATACAGATGCTGTGGTGCCAGGTCAAAGTAATGCACTGCTTCTTCCAGTAAAGTGTAGTTTGTAGGGGTGGGTTTAATGTCTGTAAGCAGCCTTTATTTACTTTAGTTGAGTTATACCAGAAATGAATATGGCTGCACTGATACCTCGGATTAAATATGCCCTGTAAGCTGAAAGGTGTTCTACACTCATAAATTATTCTAATTTCTCTGTGTTGGAGAATGTATTTTTGTACAGTATCTTGAAATCATTCCTAGTTGGGTTTTACGCTGTCTGGAGAAAAACCTGTAAAGATAACATAAATGTCAGTAACTCATATGATTTTCCCTCCCATAAAAACTCCGCAGCCCTTGCTGCAATTCCAGGATTTGGTTTTGTCTTCAGTTTCTCTGGCAATGAACATCAACTTAATTTTTATTTCTCTAGGACTTTTCAGTCCAACTTTGCTGTTGCCTCTTGAAAGGTTTTACACTCGTAGGCAATTATGCTGCTACAAACATACTAACGCTTCCAGACTGACACAAATCATACATCTTTGGGCCTACTATGGCCAGGTCACTCTAGACAAGTGGTGCTCAACCTTTTGGCCCCACAGGCCAGATGAGTGTCGCAGGAACTGTCTGTGGGCCAAATCCAGGCTTGGGGCCTGGCACTGCCCCATATGTTAGGATTGGGCATGGGGGCCCAGCACTGCTCCTTCCAACTAGAAGTGGGCCCTGTGGGCCTGGCACTGCTTCTACTCAGCCCTGTACACTGGGATCAGGCACCAGATCCAGCATACAGGGCCCTGGGCTCCTCATGTGTCTGGAGATTTAGCAGTAGGGAAATGGTGGCACTGCTCTCCCATTGCCACAGGGAGCCCCACAGGTAAGATGACATATGGCTGTGGGTTGAATTTGAGCCATGGGCCAGCAGTTGAGCACCCCTGCTCCAGACTAAAAGTTTTGAAGGTAGGAATAGGAAGCCAAACCTCTACCTTACTGGCAAAACCCTATGTCAACAACTATACTTTTGTCAGTTTAGCTATGTTGTTCAGGAAGATGGTGTAGCTATGCTGGCAGAAAAACTCCTTTTGTTGGCCCAACCTACACTATGGGTCTTTTCCAGCATAGCTGCATCAGCAAAGGCTTTATTGTGTAAATAAGCCCTATACCACACATTCCTTATGGGGAATGTCAGTGATGATCAGGCATCCCGGCTTTCTCTGTAGCCTACCAGCACCTCAATCATTATAATAAAATAAATCCTAAATACCTATATATTTTGGCATTTGATTTATTTTTTATCATGGAAAAATCAGAGCTCCCCCTGCCCCCTTCGCTCACCAGGACACGGATCCAGCTGCAGCTGTCCCCCATGCTGTTTTGTGGTGTTAAGCACCCTGATATGCCAGTACCACTCACTCCCCACCCATGGCCTCCTGGCCCCGCCAGTGCCCCTCACTCCCCACCCACAACTCCCTGGCCCTGCTGGTCCCCCCACTCCTACTGGTGCCCCTCACTCCCAAACCACTGCCCCTTAACCCCCTAGTAGGAAAGGAAGGGAGTGGGTGTGTGGAGAACAGGGTGGGTATGTGGGGAAGACGGGGGGTGTGGTGGGGCAAGGAGGCACAGGTGATGTGGTGATGCGGTGGGGAGGCGGGGGGGGGCAGGTGCCCCCCAAGATTTCTGCACCCACATCAGGGTGCAGGGCTACAGCCAGGCCAGACCAGCTCTGAGCAGGAGCTGCCTCTGCAACCCAGCAGGCAAGACACTGTGCAGGAGGGAGTGCCGCATCACCACAGTGAGGTGCAGCAGCGGCAGCAGCAGCAGCACAGAGTGCTGCCCGCCCCCCCCCCCC
>NW_017729025.1:42452207-42463196 GCF_001723915.1 Gavialis gangeticus | reverse complement strand
CCCCCCCCGCTCAGCAGGCAACAGGCTCCTCACCTCGGCAGCCATGGCAGCATGGCGCAGCACTAGCTCCCAATGCTGGGTCCTGCCTGTTGGGCTGAGGAGGTATCGCTTCTGAAGCTGATGTAGGCCGGCTGCAGCTCCACAACCCACCATGGGCACAGAAATCTCAGAAGGCATGTGCCCCCACAACGCATAGCCTGTGACCCCCACTATCCCCACAGATTTACCTGGAGGGAGCTGCAGAAGATGCTCTCCACCACACTGCCTGGCTGCCACATGTATGTGTGTGCACACATGTACGTGGTGACCCCTGCATCCTGCTGTTTCCAGACCTAAGCAGTCTCTTGAAGGCTGGGACTCTGCCAGCCTACAAGAAGAAACCTGTGGTTTCCCATGCTTTTCTCCATTAAAGGAGAAAATCTGTTTTCCCACAGCAAGTGAAACACTCAGATCTCTGGTGATGATAGCTGTTTCATAGCTAATTGCAACAACTTATCTTTGTATAAAGGGATCAAAAACAGTGCTGGCAGCATTTACAATTACAGATAGCAGAAGAAGAGCATAGCACTTGAAATTTCACAAATGTATTGTGGGAAAGAAGAAATCTTATTTTTTACTCACCTAAAACAATAGCAAGTTACATTACATGAAGAGTGCCTAGTTCTCAAATAAAGATACATAAACTAGAGAGGACAGCAGTCCAGCAAAGAGTGAAAACGTCTTTTATCATTTTATACCTCTGAGCAGAGACAAGAAACTGCAATCAATATATAGTTACAGTTCTGGACTCTATTGCAGGAATACAAAGAAAAAGAAACCGCCCCCCAAAACTAACAGAAAAACTCACCGAAATAAGCGGAAGGATTTTCTTGAAAATGTTAGACTTTTAGATCATGCCCTAATTATTTAGCAGATGCACTGCAGTCATGCCTACAGTCAAAGTCAGATAAGGACCCCATTGTGCACTGTCCAAGCATACAGTAGAGACAGTCCTTGCTCTTAAGGACTTTACAGTACAAGAGCAGAAGCGACTTACAAAAAGTGTGTGGGTGTATGTGCACAAATATGAGAAATGAACAGTGAAACACTTGCAGACACAATGATCTATTCAAAAAACAATAAGGGTGTTGTATTGTGCACTACTTAATTATCAGAAGAGCCAGAGCCACACTGTATAATTAAGGGCCACATTGTACTGCCCTGGGATAAAAGCAAAAGAAGGGGATGGACAGATTTAAAATACTAATTTTGAGACATGTTTATAATTAACTGACAAATTTTTAAATGGCTAGAACATTTTCATTTCTGGCTATCTATGGAAAAGATTTAGTAGAGCAACGCCCAGGTCATTGGAATGTATGACTCAATGATTACAAACAGAAATCAATTCCAAGTCTAAATCCTTTCAGAATGTAAATCTTTTAACTAATCCCCAAATGAATTTTTCCTAATTATTTCAAGATCCCTTTAATAAGAACTAGTTAAAACAAAGCAGAATAGGTACTAATAGCAGCTAAGTCGGGGGGAGGGTGGAATTCTGTGTATTTTATTTAATGATAAGTCTATATATAAACACGATCAGCATAGGGTCTTAGTTGTGTTATCTTTTACCTTTCCTTGAATAATAGTAGCTGCAAGCTTCCCACTAAAGGGGAGGGTAGGTATAGATTCATAGACATTAGGGGCTGGAAGGGACCTCATGAGATCAGAGTCCAGTCCCTCTGCCATAGGCAGGAAGTCAGCTGGGATCAAGTGATCCTAGCAAGAAATATATCCATATGTCTTTTGAAGAGTCCAGAGTATGTGCTTGCACCACCTCTGGGGGGAGTCTGTTCCAGACCCTGGACACTCATACTGTAAGGAACTTTCTACTTACATCTAGTCTAAATCGGCCTTCCTACAGGTTATGGTCATTAGACCTTGTTATCTCTTGAAGTGCTCTGGTGAACAGCTGTTCTCCCAGGTCCTGATGTACCCCTCTTATATATTTGTAGGCTGCTACCAAGTCCCCCCTGAGCCTTCTCTTTTCCAGACTGAAGAGTCCCAAATCCCTCAGCCTCTCCTCATATGGTCTGCCTTCCAGGCCTTGGATCATACGAGTGGCTCTCCTCTGGACTCTCTCAAGCTTTTCCACATCCCTCCTGAAGTGGAGGGCCCAAAACTGGACGCAATATTCCAGCTGCGGCCTCATCAAGGCCAAGTAAAGTGGGTGGATGACATCTCTGGTTTTGCTTGAGATGCATCAGTAGATGCATGCCAGAGTTTGGTTCACTTTGCCAGCTACAGCATTGCATTGGTGACTCATATTCATCTTGTGGTCAATCAGGACCCGCAAGCCTCTTTTTGATCATGGTGCTAGTGAGTATAGCATTGCCAAGCTTGTAAGTGTGTTGAGGGTTCTTCCTACTGAGGTGCAGCCTTGCACTTTTCAACATTGAAGGCCATCAGGTTTTGGTCACCCCACCTTGAAAGCGTATCCAGGTTGGCCTGTATCCCTACCCTGTCCTGTGGTGTGACCACCCTCTCCCATAATTTGGTGTCATCCATGAACTTTGCCAGTTTGCATCTGACTCCCAACTCCAGACTGTTAATGAAGATGTTAACGAGTACTGGCCCAAGTACCAAGCCCTGAGGGACTCCGCTGGTCACCCTGCACCACACTGATTTGCTCCCGTCAACTAGTACTCTTTGGGTCTGACCCCGTAGCCAATTACCTAGCCATCAGACCATAAGATGATCAAGGTCACAGTTCCCCAGCTTAGCCATGAGGACATCGTGGGGAACTAGGTCAAAGGCTTTCCTGAAATCTAGATATATGACATCCATGTCATCCCCCTTGTCCAGGGCTCGTGTCACCTAATCATAGAAGGAGATGAGGTTGGTCAGGCAAGACCTGCCAATCACAAAGCCGTGTTGGCTAGCCTTCAGAAGCTTGCCTTCTGTTAGTCTGGTGTTGATGAATCCCTTGACAATATTCTTTAGGGTTTTTCCAGGGATGGATGTCAGACTGATCGTTCTCTAATTCCCTGGGTCATCCCTCCTCCCTTTCTTGAAGATAGGGATCACATTGGCCCTTTTCCAGTCTTCCAGGACCTCACCCAAGCGCCATGAATTTTCAAATATCTTTGCCAAGGGGGGTGCAATAATGTCTGCTGGCTCCTTTAAGACTCTCAGGTGCATTCCATCTGGGCCCATGGACTTGTGAATGTCCAGATTCTCAAGGTGTTCCTTCACCTGATCAACATCAATTTTGGACCTGCCACCCACTCCCAGGCTGGTTTGTATAAGGTTACTAGTTACTGTGACTGCATACAGACATTATATGTCTACTGGAAGAAATTTCGTCCTGTAGAAAAACAGCTGTGGAGCTGGACTGTACAGGCATTCCTGAAGCCTCATGACTGGAAAGCTTCACAGGTGAGTTCTCATGCCAGGGAGCACTAGTGGGTTGCCCCCAGAGCCAGCCCTGTCCTGCAGGGAGCTCACATATTGACAGCCTACCTTCTCCCTGCCTGGCAAGGGGACAGCCTGTGAAGTGGCAGTTAAGAGTCAGCAATTGCGGGCTGCCCAGTTTGGAAAAGAGGCTACTGCTCCCCTCATCCCCCAGTCTACAGGAGTAGCTGCTCCTCATATCATCTCAAGAATAGGGTGACCCCAGTCTCAGGAAAGCAGGGAACCTTTTCCCCAGCTTCACAGGCGAGTTCTCAAGCCAGAGGGAAAACGTATAGATGTTCAGTTTCCTGGGAGAAACTCTCCTGGGACCAATTTACCTTGGTTGTTGCTAGGTGATTTTTCTCCCAGAGTGGCCATTTTTGCTTCAGGATTAAAAATCTGAACACCTGTACACTTTCAATTTTCTACCAGGAGAACATACTGCTAACATGCTGATTAGAGTAGTATACCCTGAGTTCTGATCTCTCTCAAAAAGACAGTTTAGCTGCCAAAATGATTTAGAGTTATCATTTTGTTAATTTTATTTTGTACCACTTTATCATGAGTGAAGAGACTCGCTTTCTTCTGTCAATTTGGTACAACAGACTAAATTTTGAAAGTGGCACATGTTCCTTATTTTCTAGAATTTAATCACAATTATTAAATGTAAAAAATATTCAAGGTAGCTCCGAGAATTACAAATGCAAACAAAAGGCAAATTACTGAGTTTCAGCACTACAGAAAAAATAGTTCTCATGCACTTAAAGAAGCGAATGACGTGGATGAAAGATTGCACTCAAAATTAGTGTAAAAGTATATTGAAGAAAAAGTCACTGATACTAAAATAAAGCAAATATGTAATTTCAGTTTCTGACTTAACTTGATAACAGTGAAAGAATTCAGAGTTAATGTTACCCGATCGTGTCTCAATTTTTCAATAAAAACTATCATCCATTTTTGTCCTGTTCAGCTTTATGAGCATAGAATGAGAAAACTTGTACTATATACACAACTTTTTTTCCAGGCAAAGGAAAGATCCTTCATCCTTTCCCCTACAGCTTTTCGATGTATAGGAACTTCCATTCCATTGGCCCTACCCTTGCTTGGTCCATCTACAATTTCATCCCAGATGGTGGCATATAGGATACTTTGAGGTTTGTGAAATGAATGTGCTTTTAGATGGAATATTATTTGTAGTGCTCACTCTAGGTTTTAATAAACAAATACTTCTTAAACTAACAAGAACTTAAAGAATCACATGAGAAAACTCCTAAGGATTTCTGTATTATACAAACTTCCACCAAAGCCAATCTCAGAGCTAGGCTAGACACCAAAACTTATCCATTCCAGCCCACAACTCCATTCTGCTCTTACAGGTACCTGTCAAAGTTTTGGCTAACACTTTGTCATACTTAGCCTATTAAGCTGGGCATGAGCATGAGTATGTGCACCAAGCTGTCGTTCCTGGTCTTGCAACAAAGTTTAATCTACCGGTTATTTTTCTGATACCATTTTTAAAAGTATGTTTGGTTGTACGTCAGTAGCCATAATATTATGACAGCATTTGGCTTAGCAATCAAACCAAACCAACCTGTGTATTTATCTCATAAATTCACATTAAAAAAAAAAAACTGAATTCAAAGTACTTATGGATGTGCTTTCTCTAAGGATACTCAAAAGACAGTGGGCAACAAAATCTGACTGTAGCCAAGTCAAGTCCCTCTGATGTTTGCTAATGCTTATGTTCATGTCTAGAGTATACACAAATGAGATTACATGTTGGAAACAAACACCTTTAAACCCATTTGCAACCAGGTTCACAACTAGAGTTCTTGATTCTTTTTCAAATCTGCAATATTAGATTTTTCTCTTCTGATAAACACAGCCTCCGAGTTTAGGTTACACAGGACAGCCTCGTCTCTACGAATTCCTTTGGAAAGCTGTGCAGATAGCTGAATTTGTTCAGATATGTGAAATGGGAGCATCTTGTAAGGAGTTATGCATGCCAACCATGATGCACAGTGTAAAACCAGAACAAACTTAACAGGACAAATTTTACATATGATAAAACTTGCACAAGAACAGCCTGTTATATAACACCAAAAGTTACAAGTTTGCAAACCAACTTGTATTCCCCTCTTGCAGCAACAACAAACAGTTGGACCGAAGCACTGCTGAGAGTGAATCTGAGACTGTTTTTCACTAGGCTTCTCACCCAGACTTTGTGATTTAAGGGAGGTGGGTTATATTTACATTTCCTCAGATTCATATTCTGGGAACTCCGTGACTCATTTTTCACTGTCTAATAGATTCTTCCTTACTTTTTTTGTGACGTTTATAGTCACTGCCATGCCCAAGTTGATACCAGACTCAGATTTCCTGAACCCTCTTCCTCTTACCAGTATACCACACCACCTTACTAACACAGCCACTGGAACTGGTAAAGCCAGTGTCTAATAACGCGAAACAGGATTTAAAACCATTAATACTTTTTTTTTTTTAAAAGTTACCTCTAGAACTGACCAGCATTAAAAAAAAGAAGTAGTTTTAAAATAAAAATCTTAACAAATTGTTTCTCAGAATCCCACATTCAATAACTATAACAAACTGCAGTACACAGGAAATGAAATAAAATTTCTATAACTATTAGATGTTTTCTTTAAACTGTCTTTAACATACAGATTTAAAACAATCCCATTGGAAAAGGCTGTGTGTTAAAAGACTGCCTACTTTACTACAATATCATACCTGCATATCCCATGTACAACACCTGAACCACTTTCTAGTTTTCACAGTAATTGGGCTAAACCACAATCACCTCAATGAACAGGCATTATCTGACGTGGCCCTGAGCACCCTCAACTCCCATTAATGTCGACCTGACATGAGGACTCTTAATACATTAATAAGCAGCATCTCACAGAGGCACTCAGTGTTTCACAGGATCAAGGCCTAAATCTGCTGCTACAAAACTAAACAAGACCATGAGTGACAAAGTTTTCTTCCTGGAGGCCTTGTACTTAACAAGCAGTCAGGACATATTCAGTGCCTGTTGGAATAAACATTTAAAGGCAAATAGCGTTCTTCTGAGGGGGAGTTTAAGAATGATGATTTATATCCCCATCTCCAGCTCTATTTCACTTCAGCACATTTCTCTGCCAAAATAATCCATGTAAGAATGTGTTACCAGAAGAATTTGTTCAAAGTTCAGCAGTCTGGCTTTTACTCCCTACATCTCTGGCATGCTCAATTATAATTAAGGGAACTTCCATCATTTTGGGAAGATGTCAGGACCAATAGCAAAAAGGGAGAGATAATGGAGAGCAAAGTGAAGAAAGTGCATTCCCTTGGACCACATATATGACTTACTATATGTCAGGGAAGGCTCCTCCGGAGTAGATAGCACCTATGCTTTTTGCAAACCAAATGAATTAAGATCTCTTCTTACTGCAGTAAATTGTCTCAGCATCAATTGGGTTTACCACTTTCAGATGCCACCAAACTCCACTAAAAACACACTTTCTAGTTTTGTAAAAAATACACCATCCAGAGCTGCTACAATACATGTTGGTACAATACCGAGATAATTAGGAGGCCTTTATGTATTTTTTCTTTGGCTACAGCACAGCATGACAAGAATACAAGGCAGTGAAAAATCATCTGCCTTGTATAGGAAAAAAACCCACAATATTTTAAAATAATAGGTTTAAAAAGACAGTGGACAATAATCTACAAGGGAGATGACAACTAACAAGTCACAGTAAGCAAGTGCTGAAAAAAAATCAATGGATTTATGTGGGGTGTTTTCTATGCATCTGTTATTAAACTATTCAGAATACAGAATAAAAGGCCATTTTATAGAATTCTGCTATAAATAATCCTTCAGCCCCATTCTGTACATAAGAGTATTTGCAAGACATGCCCCATATCAGTTTGCCCCAAAAGTTACTGCAGTTGCTTTAAGCTAGAAATATATTTTGATAAATTGATGAGTTATTAATTACCCGTAACTGAAAAAGACATTTATTTTCCAGATTCCTTTTCTATTTATGTTGTGTATCTCAGTCTGAGATTTTATCCTATGTTTAAGTCCCGTATATAGGCAGGCATTCAGTGTATGTGAACAAATAGTAATCGAAAATATAATAATAATAATAGTTGCTCTTTGGCTAGTAATAGCATGCAGAATATGGTCATTCCTGTTTGCAACTCTTCTACTTCATATGTTTTTTTACTTACTTCATTTTCTGCCAAAAAGGGAAATCAATACATTTGTAATGCTCCACAAGATAACTCAATATCATGGTTCTTGCAATAAGTCAGACTGATTTGCTGTTCTGGAATGCAGCATAACTTTCAGATTGTGTCAACAGCATACAACCAAAGGGGCCATATTTGTCTCTGGCATGCTTCCACTGAAGCTAATGGAATTACAACAAAAACAAATACAGCCCTTTCAAAGCAGGCCTGTGTGTACCCACATCCTTAAATAAATGGAAATCTAAAAGCTCAGTTTTATAATTCAATGTTTTAGATGTGAATAATGTAAAGAATGAACAGCCTCAGTCATGTGGTCATAGCGTACTTGTGATGATGGAGGAAATATGTAAGACGCAACATTTGTAAGGTGAAGAATTATGTTTTATTGGACCAACTTATGTTATGGGGAAATGTTAGATAAGGTTTCTAGCACAAAATGCCCTTCCTCAGGTCTGGAAAAGGAGCAGATAAGGTCTAAGATAAATACCAGTTAGAACAATTAGTTTTGTTTTAACCTCATTAATAAAAGTGATCACTTAAAACAGACACGGGCAGTAAACCTGCAGAGGAAAGAAAAAGTATCAGAAGTAGCTACATATCCAATAAAGAACATTAGTTATATCTAATAGTCTTAAAGAATAAGACCATTCCAAAGGAAGCGTGGCCGTTAGCACCTGGGGAGCAAAGAGAGGGAAAGCAAGAAAGTTATAATGAGCCATAAAACCACTGTCTGTATCAACTCCATGTTTTCCAAAAGTTTGTTCCCGGGTCTATCTTCTGTAGGTGCAGTATAAAAGTTTTCTTGGAGGAAGTCAGTCCCCAGTGAGTTAGACCAAAGTAAACAAGAGTTACTAGGAGTATACTTCATCCCAAACTAACTTAATTTTCAAAATTAATTTGAGTATCCAAATACTATGCTAATGCAAATCAAGCATCTCTTTGTGATGAGCTATGCATTTAACTGGCTATGGGCTAGCTCAAGCACAGAATGTAGGCACACACATGCATGCACGCACATTCATGGTACATGCACACACAGCTGCAAATACCCAGGCACCAGTGTGCACTGGTACTGGTGTACTGATACTTTGAATCTTTTCCCAGCACCAGTTTACCAGGAACCCACACAAGCAAATAAGTTTGTCAGGACATTCATAAAAACTTTTCCTTTATCCAGTTAGCTGAATATTTGTTTAGAAATCATTCATCTTATCTCTGTCCCTTTGAGTTGTCTTGTCTCACACAGTGCCACAAACACAGTCAGTGTTTAACAAATAAGAACCAATATCTTTTGCCCAGCACAGGAAACTTCTATGCTAAACCTGATGCACAGCTGCCATGTCCCATTCTTTTGTGCATTCTTTTTAATGTTAATTGCAAGATGAACTGCTCCAAAAGCCAAAGTTCCACTTTGGATCAGAACATATGTAATTAAAGGGAAGCTGAGATGTCTAGTACATGACAAAAATTTAATCTGGTTATTTTCAAGGGCACACTTTGTTGTGTGAAATAGTAGAGAATCACTGGGTTAGGTAATCCACTGCAAGAGACGGCTAGAGAAGTCAAGGTGTCCAGTTGCTAGTTTGCTTACCTCCCGAAGTTCAAGCCTCTGAGCTACAGCCTCCAGGCTTTCCTGGCCCGTGCTCTCCACAGAGAGGGTGAACTCCACAAATTCATGGTTGAGCAACTGGATGCGAGCCACCAAGCAGCTCTTGCTGGACACTGTATAACGTCGAGTTCGTTTCAATTTCAGCCCAAAAGGCAGTGGCATCTTCTTTTTCCACCCGTGTGGTCAGTGGAAAAAATACCACCACACGGAAAAATAAATAAGGGAAGTAGATGTATCCTCCCAAGGAGTAAGAAACTGTAAAGCCTCCCACTGATCAACCAGCGGCAGCAGCAGCCATTAAAGGACAGCAGGTTCTCCACCAAGGTCTTAATGGAGGAAACATTCGCAAGAACTCTAAAGAGGGAGAAGAAGAGAGAAAGTCAGAAGCAATTTACTTGAATGGGCAATAAGAAACTTGTGAAATCTACAAAATTACAGTATATATTTTTCTAAATCCATCATGCATTTTTCTCCTTCAGAGAACTCTGTTTAGGGTTGGAAAAGTGAAATAGGAACTAGAATTTCTGGCTTTGCCACAGACTGATAGAATGCCCTTTGGTAAGTCACAACAGCTCAGTTTTATTCATCAGCAAGATGGTGTAATGAGTAAAGCTGTTAAACGACTGTAAAGGAAAAAGGGCCATATGAATGACTAATACGTTCATGATGAATCAGTACTTGTATGAAAAATCTCCTGGGAAAACCTAAGTGCCCCAAGTGTTTGGAACTGCAAGTCAGTATATGAAACTATCTGCTTTCTGTCAAAGAAGCTCTCTCTATACATGCAGGTAAAGGTGGAATGGGATCTACTCCACAGAATCACACCTCCTCCCTGCCACACATGCATGGCATGAGGTGCGATTGTGGGATCGTGCATTAGATCCCACAGCGCTTTACTGCTGGTGCAGGCTCCCCCCACACTGGCAAGAGACAAGCTCTTGTAGCTGGAAGCCCCCTAAGACAGGGAGATCTCTGCAGCAGAGATCTCCCTGCTCCACGGGTTTCAGCACCCCTGGGGCTGGCAGATCACAGCTGTGCCCTGCGGCTGTCAGGGTCCAGCTTGGCTCAGCACTTTGCTCAGTCCCACAGCTGCGGGACTCTAGGTCTTAGCAGCTGAGGGACTCAAAGCCTTGGCTGGGCAAGGTGCACCCCTGTGGGTAGGAGCCCACAGATGACAGAACTCCCAGCCACAGAGAAGAACCTGCTATACATTCAAATTAAAGCTGGATAGCACCAGCTATAAAGCTAGTACATTTCCCAGGTCTAACTTTATAGCTGGTTGGAGCTTTTTATGGTGTGATAGCTACTTTGCACAAGTAGCTGGTCTCCAATTCCATATACGTATAGTGCATAGAGGGGGCCAGAGAAACCAGGGCTCCAACACTGCCTTAGAGCTACTCACTACTGTATCATTTGAGGCCTTCGCTTTTGAGCAAAATGCAGCTTTCATTTTTGGTCATAGAAGGGGTGTAACAACTGCATCCTAACCAATGTCAGTGTCATTCGTTCTATTCCTTTAATATTCCCCAAATCAGCACTCAGCTGCAACCCCAAGCAGGTGATCAGTGTTTCAAGTGCCAGCACTCCTTTCTCCTTCTCCATTCTCCCCCCACAACAAGTGGGGTCCATTTCAGTGGGGGGGGGGGGGGGGGGGGAGGGGGAAAATTTTTTTTTTAAATTTCCCCCCC
>NW_017729025.1:42447624-42451765 GCF_001723915.1 Gavialis gangeticus | reverse complement strand
GGGGGGGGGGGGGGGCAGGGAAGTGGGAATACTTTATTTTCTAAATTCCCTCCTCAAACAACAAAGGCTTCTTTCATGAGCCCTACAAACCTCAGTCATCCAGCGACCTGCTCATCCCAAATGCTGCCTCAAGGTCTGCTCGCTGTTAAAAAAAAAAAGTCCATGAACACATTACAGCATCCAGGGGCCTGTGCCAAAGACAGCTGTTGGTCATGGCATGATGCACACAGGGCAGATGACCCAGCAGCCAGGCCAGGCAGTGCAGAGCCTGGGTGCAGGGTAAGGGGATCAAACACTGAGGCTGGTGTCTCCCACTGACAGTCAGTCTATGCTGGTGGGGCAGCGATGCCCCACTCCATGCCTCGGCCAGCATTCCTCAAGCAGAACCTGTAGCTGTCTTCACACTGGAGCCCGTGAGGGGATTGCACCAGCCACAGCAACATGGGGGCACTGCTTTGCCAGCAGGAGCAGAGCCAGAAAACACATCTCCCCGCAGCCTACTGGAAGAACAAGAACCATGACCCTGAGGCACCAGAGCCCTCACCTTGGAGCACAGTCGTCTACCCAGTCCTGAAGCAGAAATTTGCAGCACTGCAGTGGGGCTCGTCCCCAAGCCTGTGCTACAGGAACTTCCACTCAGTCCTGTTCTGGAGGGATTGGCACCTGGGCCAAAGATCCACATGAGGGCATCAACCCACCCACAACAGAGAATAAGACCCTCAATGCTCCCTTGCTTTTGGTAAGAAAGAACCAAACCATCCATGCTGAGTTCCCAAAGATATGCTACCTCTGTCACAATCCCCTCAATTTCCCAACCGTCTCATCAGATTGGGACACGTGAATAATACAACTCGCAGATGAGGTGCTGGCCTGGATTTCTATAAACTGGCCACTCTCAACATTTGCTAAGTCTTCTCTTGCTTCAATTCTAAACACGTATTGCCAGAACACAGCATGACTGTGTCAGGGCGGGAAGAACTGGACTTCCTGAGCACACTCTAGGTTTAGCCCCTTACTACATTTGATGGTCAGATTCATATTTAGGTGCTAGATTATTCTACTGCAATCAAAGAAAAAACATTACTTGACTCCTCACCCTGAGTTATGTAGTTCCTTCTTTCAGGCTGAAAGTTTCCAGCACAATAGAAAAGAATAAAGGAAAGCAAGGAGGAGGTGATAGGGTAAGACACAGGAGAGAAAGGAACTGGTGCCATGCTTGCAGCTCTGGGTCAGAAGACCCTCCATGTCTGCTTGGCAGGAGCTTCTAATGGTTGGCTGCCCCTCTTCCCTGTCCCAGATACTGGAAGATTTCAAAGGCAAGAGGGCGCAGCTTAGCTCAGAAGCTGAGTCTTCCTGGGTGTCTAAGCAATACCTAACCCATTTCTGGATGCTACTACAATACTAATAGACAGAAACAGGTTTCCCTGCAGAGCCAAGTGGGTTTATTTCCGGTCCCAAAACCTTTGGCTCACTGACCTCAGCTCATATCCCCGTGCCTTGGTTAAGCAGGTTGTACAATAGACCACAGCACCACTCTCTCACACACCTTCACTACCCCTCTTTACTAACACAAGCCAAATGCTGAAGACTTCTGCAAGTTTCAGGCACAACTTTAAAGCTGATTGATCATGGTTTTAAAGGAACATAATTAAGTTTTTCAATCTTTTTTTCATCCCCCGAAGTCCTTTAAATAGACACCAAATAATGTTGCCAAATAATATCTATACAACTCAAAACCTCCAGAAAGACAGGCAGGTGACATTATAAGAGAGTTAACACTTCCATTAACAAGCATAAAACAGCGCTCATTTCTATCATTTTATTTTAATGCAAACAAAAAAAAATTGCCTAGGAAGGAATTTTAAATCAGACTAAATGTTCTCTTATCCAAAGAAGGAATTTTTAAAGGTCATATTGTATTCTCTGAACATTTTTCTTAAAAAATCCCCCAATTTTCACTTCAATAATTAGACATTTTGGTAGCATTTTCTTGTTTCTAAAATACACTTACTTCATTTAAAAACATTGCCAGAAAGGTACAATAAGTTCAAATACCTGTACTGAGCATAGATCCCAGTGCCTCTTATGTACTACATCAGAGGTAGCCCCTGATAAATAACAAAATACACTAGCATTGCACAAGAAAGGGAACGGAGGAGGAATACTGGTCACAAGTCATTTGACAACTTCTACTGCTGGCCAAGCACAGTTCTTGCAAACAGTACAATATTGTTTTTATTTAGCAGCTGTCATTTCCAAGGACCAGCTGGTATCATATTTGTCTCACACATTATTTCAACATACTGCTACTTCGGGACAAAAGAGCCTCGTGCTATAGTGCCAGAAGTTGGAAATGCAAAAGTCTGGCTGCTCTTTAGACTTCTTGTGAATGTTCCCTTTATTAAGAAGGCCTAGTATCTATCTGGGAATTATAAACATTTTTTGTCTGATTTTACACATCTATATCTGAATGCATATATATCGTTTTCAATATTCACAAGCCAAACAGGAGTCCCAAGGATTGTCATAGGTAGCTCCTCTTTCTCTACAACTCCTAGCTCCTCTCTGAGAATTGCCTCATATTTGACTTAAAACAGGTGAAGCTGCAGGGATGAGTCTGCCTCATAAAAGTGCAATGAAGGGCAGAGAAAAAAGGTGCCCAGAATGGCTAACACCTGCAGTTCACACCATTATTTTGCGGTTATACGGAGCAGCCTAACGGGGGGGGGGGCGGAGGGGGGCACTTTCTTCCCCATCTCAGGCCACCCCTGGCACAGCTCTGCAAAGCGCACCAGCAAACTATCACGAACTTCCCCTGGCACCTCCGTCCCCAAGGCTGCTTCTAGCCACCTCACCAGCCGGGGAAGGAAGAAACAAAACAGGGAGGAGGAGCCCCGCTGTCCCCCGCGGCGCCTGCCCCGGCCCCGTTACCTGCCGCCGCGATCCGGAGACACGCAGGCGCCTTGCCCAGCCCGGGGCGCACGGCCCGATTGTGCCGGGACAGCTGCCGCCCGCCCGCCCCTACTGAAGACAGCCCCGCCGCGGGTCACGGCGCTGGGCGGGGAGTCAGGACCGGCCCGGCAAAGTAACGCTGGCGCTGGAGCCGGAGGCGCTGTGCGCGGGTAGTGTTGTGGCCTGGAGGCGTTTCCCGGCCGTGCGGAAGGATACGCGGAACCGCCGGCTACTAGTCCGCAGCCCGTGACCTCAGGGAGCAGGAATGTGCGGGGCGGGGGATGGGGCTGGGGCAGCGCCGCTGCTTCTTCTCTTCCTGCCGCCCCCTCTCGCCGCCCCGCGCGCACCCCCGGGACAGCGCTGGCTGCAGCGGCTGGAGGGGCCGGGCCGCCCTTGCCTCAGGCGGGCGCGCAACGCGGGCCCTGCCCGGGGCCGGCCCGTGCCCGTGGAGCACCCCCCGCCCCGGGATGTGCCGGGAACAAGAAGCCTTTACTCGGTGCCTCGGTCACAAGCACTAAGCGGAGGCCTGAGCCCCCGCTGACTGACTAAAGGTGCCACGGTCGTGTGGCCCGGGTGGGGGATGCGGCAGCGCCGGCTGGCGCTCAAGGGTCCCCGCGCCAGCTCCGGGCAGCGGCGCAGGCGCACTAGGGCGCAGGGCTGGGCCCGGAGCTGGGGTGCTGCGTGCTCGTGTGTCCGGGCCCCCAACCTTGCGGGGGTACGACAGCCATGGTGTCTAAGATCGTTCCAATCCTCGTACAAGCAGGGTCAATAATAGTAAAAGTGTTTAAAACGCATGATGACTTTTGAGGCAGGTCACTGATGCAGCAAATGCAAAACCCAAGTCACTCAGAGAATCTTAATCTGGTTTTGGGCTGGCTGTCAGCACCTCCTAATGACTGGCCTCTTGAAACAAATAAATGCTTCCACTTCCACCACCTGGTTCTCGCTTGCGGACTGGTGACTTACAGTGATCAATATAAAGTACAGAAGAAGACGTATTTGCATGCTGTTTCAGTGTATGATAGGTTTTTTTTCCCAGCAAATGCAGTAATTTTGAGCTTCCAATACAATCATTTCATATTTAAGACCTGGCACCATCTCCCCGGGGCCACAAAGATCGTAAGTACAGGGAATCTCTAATCAAGCAGGGTCTCCTCCCCTGCATAGGTGGGGAGGCACATGCCCCCCC
>NW_017729025.1:42444885-42447232 GCF_001723915.1 Gavialis gangeticus | reverse complement strand
CTTGCCTCAGGCGGGCGCGCAACGCGGGCCCTGCCCGGGGCCGGCCCGTGCCCGTGGAGCACCCCCCGCCCCGGGATGTGCCGGGAACAAGAAGCCTTTACTCGGTGCCTCGGTCACAAGCACTAAGCGGAGGCCTGAGCCCCCGCTGACTGACTAAAGGTGCCACGGTCGTGTGGCCCGGGTGGGGGATGCGGCAGCGCCGGCTGGCGCTCAAGGGTCCCCGCGCCAGCTCCGGGCAGCGGCGCAGGCGCACTAGGGCGCAGGGCTGGGCCCGGAGCTGGGGTGCTGCGTGCTCGTGTGTCCGGGCCCCCAACCTTGCGGGGGTACGACAGCCATGGTGTCTAAGATCGTTCCAATCCTCGTACAAGCAGGGTCAATAATAGTAAAAGTGTTTAAAACGCATGATGACTTTTGAGGCAGGTCACTGATGCAGCAAATGCAAAACCCAAGTCACTCAGAGAATCTTAATCTGGTTTTGGGCTGGCTGTCAGCACCTCCTAATGACTGGCCTCTTGAAACAAATAAATGCTTCCACTTCCACCACCTGGTTCTCGCTTGCGGACTGGTGACTTACAGTGATCAATATAAAGTACAGAAGAAGACGTATTTGCATGCTGTTTCAGTGTATGATAGGTTTTTTTTCCCAGCAAATGCAGTAATTTTGAGCTTCCAATACAATCATTTCATATTTAAGACCTGGCACCATCTCCCCGGGGCCACAAAGATCGTAAGTACAGGGAATCTCTAATCAAGCAGGGTCTCCTCCCCTGCATAGGTGGGGAGGCACATGCCCCCCCAAGATTGGCTGACACCGCCGCTGGCTTCTGTGGGCGGTTGCTGATCACTGCTCCCTGCGGCCAACTTCTGCAGGCAGCCTCCGCTTGCCACTGCCAACACCACTGCCAGCTTCTGTGGGCATTTGCCAATCGCCACTCATAACACCCGTCTCCCAGCTGGCTTGCATGGGTGGTCACCGCTCACCACCATGCCGCCAACACTGCCATCCACAAATTGTGCCCCCCACCCCAGTTTCAGGAGGTACCAGTTATTTATGCTCCTGTGTGTGGCCCGGGGGGTGGGGGAGGAATTCTGCAAAAAAAACCTGACTGGGGTCAAGGTGTGCACAGATCCCCACCAGTACTGTGGAGCCGGGGCCAGCAGCAGTGGCAGCCAGAAGGAGCTGCTGAGAAAGGCACAGGGTGGGCTTCGGTAATCTAGAGACATTTCCACACATTTCCACACAGTTCTCATCAGATCAGTGAGAAGATCCTGATTCCTGAAAAAAGAAGAGTAGAAAAAAAGATGACTAGCGATTATTGCAGGGGTTAAAATCATATCTCCTTTTTACGAATCCATTTTCTTCCCCACTTTCCTTTTGCTCTTTTTTCACGGCATCTCTGAGACCTTGTGGACATTGGGGAAGAATGCCACGATCTAATTTATTCATTGGCAGCAAAAGGCAGAAGGTCCCCTGTTAAGTGTCAGACATACCCAGCCTTTCGCGGGTTACAACAAATCCACATCCTTTCTATGCAGATTAAATGTCCATCCCTGTTTACTTGACTGCAGTCCCTCCATTTAGGACAGTCTACCCCAGCTCACTGACAGGTCTTGACAGTGGCAATGCATGGCCCAACCCTGATCGGCTGTGCTTGCCGCTCAGGCAATGAGCAGGGGGGTCAGGCGGGAGCACCAGTGCTCCCCCTGCGAGCGCTGGCTGGGGAGTGGGGGCGCTGCCGGTGAGAACAGCCATGGGGGGACTCCCACCTGGTCAGCGAGAGTGGCCGCTGACTGGTCACCGGGGGGGCATGTGCCCCACCCCCAACTAAGGTGACACTAGATGCCCATGGGTCTTGAGGTGACTTTAGAGCCCAGTCCTTGAGCCACAGACCCGCCTGCAGAAGTTGCAGGTCTTTCTGCAGGGGAGAATAGGCCGTAGGCCAGGACATCTCTCTTTTTCCTTCCTCCGCTCTCTCCTGTGCTTCAAGGGTGAGTGGCTTCGCCTCAAAATGGGCAGCTGCTTGGTTGAGGCTGCCGCGCCACTGGACTCAGTGGGCAGCCAGCTCCTTCCGGCTCTTGGTGCCGGCTCCCTGTCCCCTGCAAACAGACCTGTGCCTGCGCTATATTACCTTATTGTGGGGCGGAGGTGGGCTTTTGATAAGGACTGACAGCGGTGCTTGAAACAGGACTCTCCCAGCCCCTGGGGCAACACCCGACCATGCCCAAGGCCCCCAGGCATGAGTACTTCGTGCGCATTTTAAAACGCGGCCGCCTCCTGCTCACTGCCCGGGCGCAGCGGGGCCCGGCAGGCGGCGCAGGCCGAGGCCGGGGAACGCGCTGGGGGCGG
>NW_017729025.1:42438830-42444706 GCF_001723915.1 Gavialis gangeticus | reverse complement strand
GGGGCCGGGGCCGGGGCTGGGGCCGGGGCCGGGGCCGGACTCGGCCTGGCCGCCCGGGTGCTCCTCATTGAGCCCGCGGGCGAGGCCAGGCGTCTCCCGCCCCCACAGCGCAGACTCGTGGGCGGGAAGGGGCCTCCAGAGGCCGCTACCGCGGCCAGCACCAACCATGTCCAAGCCTCCCCGGCAGCCGATCGTCTGCCCGCGACGTGAGACTAACGTCAGCCGCGACATCGCCCACCCCACGAGTCAAGCAGTTCCTGCTCCTGTAAAGCCTTGTTAACATGCACGCAAGAGGTCGCAGGAGGAGGGCCCCGGCTACCGCCCCTACCAGTCTTACTGTGGGGTAAAATTTCTTGTTGACCCCCAGTACGCCAGTCGGCCTGAACCTGAGCAGATAGTCCCTGCCCCTAAAGCTGCTGGCGGGGGGTTGAAAACAAAAACCATGCTTTACCTGATGAAGCAGTGCGTTAGTTCAACCCTGCTTCACAGCGTCTGCATAGATCAGGCACTTTAGTGGGTGCGCTTTTATCTACAACTGATTCAACCAGCTTTTAGATAACAGTGCCAAAAAGGCCCATTAAGGCGCCCAATCTGTACAGAAGTTGGGGGAGCCGGGTCCAACTAATGTGTTGCCTCTTTTGTGCATGCACTGGGCTCAACGCAGAGGTACACAGAGTTTAAAGTAAAGCACTGATTTTGGGGGGGGAATTACTTCTATAAGCAGCCTAAGTGCATATACTCAAGAGGAGACAGTAGGTGGGTGCTGACCAGTGTGGGAGACAAGGATATAACAAGGCAGCCCTTGGTCCAGGAGCACTCTCAGACTAAGCTTTGTCAAGGTTTTTGTAAGTCCTGAGGAAAAAAGTCTTTTACAATGAGAAGTGACTTTGCGTGTGCTTATGGGCAGGTGCTTACAGGCAGCTCTTCCCAAGTGTAAGGGGCAGCCAAAAGGAACAAAGGGGTGTGTGTCTAATGCAGCCTGAAGTTATGCACCAGGTGGAGTCTGGAGTTGACCTCAGCATTGCATGAGAGCATGGGAAGGATGAGGATCGGTTGGAGGGCTTTCAAAATGTTGACAAGCGGTGTACGTTGGATGTGATCGAGAAGGGGGAAACCAGAGAGACGGGCTAAGATTTTTAGTATAGATAAGGAAGCAGTCCTGTAGTAATAGGTGGAGATGTGAATTGTCTGTGTAGAGACAGTAGTTGCATTTGTGTTTGTGGATTAGCTTTATCCAAAGATAAGTGAGCAAGGGAGAAAAATGAGCCCCAAAGAAAGAGCACTATGAAATGTAATTTCTCCCATGACTGCAAATTCAACAGGCTGCATTTTTTGTTTTAGTGCAGCCAAAGTGGGTAGTAATTAGACAGTTGTGAGAAGAGATTCAATCCTCAAACTGGGTATATGCTTATAGTTCAGGGGTGGGCGAAATGCAGCCCTGGGGGCCAGATGCGGATTGCCAGGCCATTCTGTCTGGCCTGCAGGGCCCCTAAAAAATTTAGAAAATTAATATATGCTCCTGGCTGCCTATCATGCAGCCCTTGATGGCTTGCCAAAACTCAGTAAGCAGCCCTCTGCCCCAGTTATAGTTGCCCACCCCTGTTATAGTTCCTCTTGTGGTACCATACAGAATCCAAGTGAAGTAGTCCATAGGCGGTTGGCTACATGGGTTCAGGAATCATCTTGCACTTGTGGGATCAAGCCCAAACCTCATAACTGGATCCTAGATTATCCTATTAGAGATGGCAAATGGATAGCTGCATTTACAAACCAATACAAAATTATTTTGAAATGATGTCCATCCCATCATCTTTTCAAACTCAGCATGTCCTGAGGAAGAGAGCTCATCATTTTTATCTTGCAAGTTTTCTTCCCAATTTTTTCTGTCAATAGTACTTTTTTTAGTTTCTGTTATCCAAGCTTACAACCTACACATGCTTAGTTATTGTTCCCCCTTCCTCTCTCACTAGGCTTGCAGTACTTCTACCTTTTTTGTCATCACCACTGTCTATTCTTTCCCATTTCTAGTGCCGAGATATTATTAGTAATCTCTGATTTCAGGTGCTTCTACCGTCTCCTAAGTTTTCTTTTCACTAAGTCCATTCACTACAAAGGTCATCTTTACAATGGCTTTAACTCTTTTCTCTTTGACTTTTCAAAATCAATTTTAATGTTTTCCTCGTTCAGTTCTAACACACTGCCCTCATTGTATCCTTTCCCGTTTCTGATTACCTGCACTACACCCAAGTTTCTGTGATCATTTCTTTTATTCCTTTCTCACTCCTGACCTATTAGTGCTTGGATCAGCATTCCAGTTAATGTTTACCAAGTGTCCCCTACTTCTCTTCAGAAAATTGATCAATTATTCTCTAACTACCCTAGACATAGACTGTTTTCTATCTATCTGTGTGCTTTTATTCTGTCTTGTGACAGGTGGTACTATTTATTCCTTTGTAAGATCGCTTAAGACAAAGTTATTTATCATGTCGATAGAATTGTTAAAGGAAAGTTTCACTCCATAGGAAATTAAATAATGGAGAAAAACATAAATATTAATCCATAATTTATCAACATTGTTAAAAATTGAACATACTCTTCTGTTTACCAGTGTGCCAGTAATTCCTGCACGTGATAGTAAGATAACTGCATGTTTGGAAACAGTAATAATGTGTCACAAACTAGTGGTATAGGGCAAAATGTAATCTTAAGAATTTTTGGTTTGGTATATGAATGTAACCGCTATAGTCACATATTCAAAAAATGAAATAGACTGGTAGATCGAATTGCAGCAGTTATAATAGTATTGCACTCCTGTCCATAGCTGGGAAAAGCCTGGCTGCATTCTCCTTAACAGACTCACTTTCCTGGCTGAGGAGATTCTACCTGAGTATCAGCGCAGTTTCAGACTGCTCAGGGGTACAATAGATGTGATCTTTTTTGCTAGACAGGTGCAGGAAGAGTGCCGTGAGCAACACCAAGATCTTACGTAGCCTTTGTTGACCTGACTAAGGCCTTTAATTCAACCAACAGAGAAGCTGCCAAAATTTGTTACCATTATCAGATTTCTTCATGATGACATGACAACAGCCATCTTAAGCAGTGGCTTGGAAATGGACTCCTTCACTATTAGAACTGGACTCAAGCAAGACTGTGAGGTTACACTAATGTTCTTTTTTCCATCTGTATCGCAGCTGTGGTGCATCACATTGCTAATAGACTTCCATCTGGAGTCAGCATCCAATATTGCATGGACTGGAGTCTCTTTAACATCAAACAGTTACGGTCCAAATTCAAGATAACCCAATGTCTCCATTACTGATTTTTAGTGTGCTGATGATTGTGTCATATATGCTCAGTCAATCAAAGAGCTCCAGGTCACACTTGATTGCTTCTGTGAAATATGTGAAATACTTGGGCTCACTCTCACAAAACCCAAAATACTTTACCAACGTATCCCAAGCCAAGTGCTGTTCCAGGTATTACAGCCAGAGGGTGAATGTTGAGCATTCCCCTAGCTGGGTAGCCACTTTTCTCAAGAAAAGTGATAGATAATGGTTTTAAAAGTAGACATAGATCACAGCCCCTAGTTCTGGTACTTCAGATTTACAGAGAGACTGGAGAACGTTGATTATTTCCTGTACCTCAGAAGCCATCTCTAGCAAAAGGCTGACATCAATGAAGAAATCCAACATCAGCTTAAAAGTGCAAATCTGGTCTTCAAATACCTAAGGAAACAAGTGTTTGAAGATTGCACCATCAGATTTGAAACCACGCTTATAGTTTATTGAGCAGTTGTGATCCCCACCTTACTGTATGGAGCTGAGACATGGACAGCGTACAAGAGACGCCTCAAGTTGTGGGAGAATACTATCTATGCTGCCTGTGGAAGATCCTTAGAATCCTGTGGGAAGACAGATGAGATGCATCAACATTATCATCCTCTCGGAAGCAAACGCCATGAGCACTGACGGGATGATCATCCAAAATCAACTTTGCTGGGCCGACTACATCATCCAGATGTCTGACTCTAGACTCCCAAAGCTAGTTTTATTTTCCCACTTCAGTCAAGGTGTACACTCAAGAGGAGAGCAGAGAAAGCTCTTCAAGCATCCTCAAAGTCAACTTGGAAAAAATGTAACATCAGCTCACTGATGATTATCACCTATGACCACTCTAGATGGTGGAAGAGTCTGCTGCAAGGATTTCACTACTTTGAAACCTTACAATGACAACAGGAGACAGAAAAGCAGGAGCAGCAGAAACAGTGTGTCATGGACTGAATCAAGAATCCAGAACCACCCACCCTGCACAGAAACACGTGCTTGAGTTGCAACAGTTTGTCGATGTCAGAACGATCTCATTAGCCATCTTCGGACCCACAGATAAAGGAATCATGGAAGACAATCATCCTTGAATGCAAGGGATTGCTGATGATTCAACACCAGATAAAATCTGCTGGTGCTGCCTTTGGATGTTTCTGATATCTTGTCATTAATATCTTGGGTCTTTAAGGGACCCAAACCAAACTTGTCATCTACCAACTGCTGTCATCCCTACCTTGTTGTATGGGTGTGAAACTTGGACAATATATCTGTCTCTGGAAAATCCTCCATATCCATAGGAGGAACAGAAGAATGAATGTCATTGCTGTGGCTTAAGCAAACACCACCAGCATTGAAGCCATGTTTATATGGCATTAGTTCTGTTGGGCAGGACTTGTCCCAAGGATGCCTGACAACTGGCTCCTGAAATAGGTCCTATACTCCCAATTCACCAGTAGTTACTGCTCTAGAGGTGGGCAAAAAAAGAGGTTCAAGGGCACTCTGAAGGCTAATCTGAAGTACTGCACTATTAACATCAATACCTGGGAGACTCAAGTACCAAATTGTCCCCAAAGGCACAGTGATCTATGATAAGGGATTAACCATTTTGAGCAAATTCATCTCACTTTGGAGGTAGACGGATGACAGCGACAAATAAAAAGAGCTGTGCCCTTACATCACCAGATCTACTTCTTCCTCCTGGAGCTATTTGCCATGTCTGTAGCAGAACGTGGATTTCGGATCAGTCTCCTCAATCATCTTCAGACTCCCCTGTGACTTCCCTATTTCCCTTGTATTGAGGGTTGTATCAGATACAGTAATAAGGAGGTGATAATATCTGTAAAGGGTTACAGGAAAAAATGTAGCCCTGATCACTTGTGTTTTATTTGTATTTAAGCATTCCAGGCTCTCTTTTCTTTATGCCTTGATACAGCAGAGACTTTTGCACTTGTTAAACAAGTCCTGCTGTAATCCAGAAGACTACCTACATTGTGTGAATTTAAGCACAACAGATGTTTCAGGATCAGATTGTTTAAAAAAAAAAATGGATGTACTGCAGCTTCCTATCGGTACTATCCTGACTTCTTCATACAATGATAGGACAGGAGAAGGTTTGAACTGAATTGTCCTCAGTCAATGTTATTGGATCTCCTTTTTGTTTATTGATAGCAGTAGCTTGCTGGTTGAACAACATTTTTGAGTAAAAAATAAATAAATAAGGTCTCTGACTCTCTTCATAAAAGCTTTTAAAAATATGGCTGCCTCAAGAGCTATGTGGATTTTTGTAATATACTACTTTGCACTTCCCTGTAGAGTCTTTATCTCAAGGTACCTTATGCACAATAAGGAGCGAAAGTAGGAAGACTCTTTCACTAATGTTCATTTGAACCTGGTAACCCTCCCAGTGCCATCACCGTCTGCCCCAAGCCCAGCCCAGCCCCTGCTGGGAAGAGCCCAGGACAGCCCCGGCCCCAGCCTGCAGCTGTAGCCCGCCCCGTCTGCACCCTGTGCAGATCTAGGTACACAGGCCGTGCCCCCCCCCCCCCCTTCCCC
>NW_017729025.1:42438200-42438622 GCF_001723915.1 Gavialis gangeticus | reverse complement strand
CCCCCCCCCCCCATTGCCCTCCTGGTGTGCAAGCAGCAGCAGGAGCTGCAACCCCCATATGAGCTGTGGCTCAGTCTGTGCTCTAAGCCAGCTGGGCAGTGCCTTGCCCCAGCCTCCCTCTGTCACCACAGGGGCCTTGATCTGCCCCTCATGCTCCTTCTCTTCCCGCTCTTCTACTACAACAGACTTACTAGCTGCGCACAGCTATGTCAGAAATTGGATCAGTATCGGCTAATATGCCTCCTTAAAAATTGGCTATCGGTATCAGCCCCAAAAATTTCTATTGGTGCACCCCTAGTTTTAACCTGCATACAAGCCTAGGTTCCTGTTCAGGAAAGCACTTGAATTTGTCCATTTTTACCTGGCTTTGGGATTTCCAGTGGGTTGGTTCTATACATGCTGATGTGGTTTGTTCACTATCT
>NW_017729025.1:42393693-42438032 GCF_001723915.1 Gavialis gangeticus | reverse complement strand
GCCCTTTACTTCCAAAAAGTGATCTTCACCATAAAAAGGTTGGAGACCACTGGTGTAGAAGGTCTTAGACAAGAGCCATTTAGTCTCTGTTAGTGGAGGAGAAAGCAGTTGCAGCATAGGGCTGTTAGCTTTAAAAGTATCTGAATAAATGAGAAAACATAAGTAGGCAACTGTCTGTCCTTCTGGACCATGGTATATGTGTGAGAGGTTACCATGCCTTTTGATGCATATGTGTAGGGAGGGGAGTGGAGGGTGCTCAGACTTTCAACCCCTGCATAGGCCATTGAGACAGAATCCAAAGGCCAGACAGTCTGAATGTTCAGAGGCTTGATAGCTGTAGTTATATGTGAACCTGGGTTAGGATTCTACCACTGAACCTCAACAGTGGGTTGTTATATCATGAGTGTTCAAATAAAAGTCTGTCGTACAAAAATGAAAAGGTATTTTGATATCCTTTTTCTTTTCATTTCCTCCGTGTGTGTGTGTGTGTGTGTGTGTGTGTGTGTACTTCATTTATTTATTTATTTTTAAGTTTTATTATTTCTTTTGATTTGAGCTCTAATAGAGTTGACAATCTTATGTGCTTTAGCTATGTCTGAAGCTTGTATTAAAATTTAAAAATTTGTCTCTGAAAAGATTGTTTGTTCATTTGCTTATTAGAGAATCTCCCTGTTGTGCTGTCATAAATAAGCATTCCATAACATAAAAAAGGTTTTGCTAAAGTATCTTTGTGTTACGGTAGTATTGTCAGTGATACAGGGTGGGTTTACACATTCATTAATGCTCTTTAGGAAATGTGCATTAAATCTAGTACCTCCATTGTGAGGTACTAGAAAATGTGCATTAGCCTATTTTAATGCATATTAGCTAAAGAGCACATTTTTTGTGGCGCTTTAATGCACATGAAAGCACACGTGTAGACATGCCCACAGAATAATTTGTACAAATGACAGGACTTCTAAAACTTTGCAGTTTGCATACAGATTTGCAGGAAATTATTAGAGGACTTAAATATACCACTTTGGTCAAGATTTTAGTCTTTATTACTTCATTTAGTACTAACTGATTAATAAACATCTTCTGTGGTGTTTATAATAAAATTGGGGAAATAGTCTGATTTTTTTCAGGGTTGTAATCACTGCCTCCATTCTAGGTCTGCCATACTTTAAAAATATCTTTAAAATACATCATTGCTGACTGGAAAGCTACTTTAAAAGTAACATATGGGTTTATTCTTTCCTTTTCTAATTAGATGAAGAGCTTCCTGATTATATCATGGTCATGGTTGCCAATAAGAAGAGTCAGGAACAGATGACAGAGGATCTTTCTCTTTTCCTCGGGAACAACACTGTCAGGTTTACTGTATGGTATGTTTATCACTTCTCCATAAGCATTACTTAATACAGTTGTTTTGTGAGTGCTTTCTGTAAATGAGGTTTGAGCTTATGAGAAATTGTGTATCTTATCACTATGCAAATAACACTGATCAAGTAATTGGTTTTTTATATGTAAAGTGAGGCAGTATGGGGAAAATGGTCATTAAAAATTATTATTCTTAGCTTGTCAGTAATTAAGTAATTATTATACTAACAAATACATACAAAAATAAGTGATTAAGAAGCTAGTATTCCCTCTGTATTCGTTGTTCCTGCTGACCTTTTTATAAGGCTTTGAAACATTATGGTAAATGAGGGGACTGTATTCATAAAGGTTAACAAAATGAATTTCAGACATTTGAATCCTATCAAGGGAATTGCTTTCAGAAAGTTATTACTGCAGAATTCCAGATTGTCCGGGGCAGGGGTTCCTGTCTATTGTTTTCGGCAAACCCCGCCCCTTTCTTCAGGGTCGTCCCCCTTATGACCCACTCAGAGTTGCTCCCCGTCGGCTGTACACGTCCGGACCTCCTGCCACGACTTTGGTGATCACCTGGTTCAGTGTTTATTGTCCGACGTGTGTCAGTCCGAAGTTGAGACTCCGGGGTCTTTGGGTGTCCCACGTAGCCGAGGGCTCTGTCGCCCCTACACCCGTTCTACCAAAGTAAAGGGACCGCCCATCACGCGTGTCCCTCGTCAGTTCGTTAACACAGATTCCACAACGGAAAAGGTAAATAACAACACAAAGTTAACAGCTAGGGTTTCTCACCCACTGGGGAGTGGCCTGAGCACCTTGCTGGCCCCCTGGGTATCTCCCTGTATGCTGTGGGCGTCGGTGCCCTCCCTCAGGTGCTCCTAGGGCCTTTCGGTCCCCTTCCAGGCTCCCTGGGGACCCTCGAGCCCTTTAGGCACTGTTGAGGTCCATTCACCTCTTCGCCATGCTCCTCTATTGAGGTAAATACGGCTCCCGCCGGGACGAACCGCTCTTCTGCGGCGTCTGCAGTTGCAGGGACGGCAACGCCGGAGGTTCCCGGCTCCCGGACCCGCAGGGGTTTCCCTTACCCCGGAAGACGCAGCTTCGGTGCTGGGCTGCTTCCCTTCGCCCCCGAGGGTTCCAGCCGGCCTTTCCTCCGCCGCTGCTTGCTTCCGGTTCCTCCTTGCCAACAACAGCCGGCATTTCCTTTATGGGGCCCCAAGCTGCTGCGAGCCCCTCCTCCTGGGGACACCTGTGGAGGGTAAGTAATCCAGCCCTGGGACTTTGTGCCGCGGGGCGTACCGCGGCCCTATTAGTGCCATGGCGTGGGGTTTTAGGGCACGTCGGCTCCTCTCCTCCCCCACATATCCCGCCCCTCAAGAGACCGCCAGGTGCTTTCCTAGTGCCGTCTCCCTCCTTCTCCTCTTTGTTATCCTCCCTTAGTGTTTCGTCTCCACATCTTGACAAGAAATCCGCGACAGTGTTGTCCTTACCTGGCTTATATATCACCCGGAATTGGAAAGGTTGTAGGGCTAAGGCCCATCGCATGATGCATGCGTTGTCCATTTTGGCTGTGTTCAGCCATCTTAACGGAGCATGGTCCGTGACCAATGTGAATTCCCACCGGAGGAGGTAAAACCTAAAATAATCCACTCCCCAACGAATGGCCAAACATTCTCTCTCAATGGTAGAATACCTTTTTTCGTGGTCATCAAGTCGCCAGCTGGCGTAGGCTATTGGTCGCTCAACCCCTTCCACTTCTTGTGATAACACTGCTCCCAAGGCGTAGGCTGAAGTGTCTGTCTGTAGCGTGAAAGGAAGATTAAAGCTGGGTGTATGTAGAACTACATCCTGGCACAGGGCCTTTTTTAGATCTCCAAACGCTTGCAATCGTTTCTCAGTCCATTCGATGCCGCCTGCCTTGCGCCCTTTCATGGTCTCTACTAACGGGTTAGCCATTTCAGCAAACTTAGGAATGAATCTTCGATAGTAGCTCGCCAGCCCGAGAAATGCCCGCATTTGTTTCTTGTTCGTGGGAGCCACGTAGTCTCTGATCGCCTCGACCTTATCCATGAGGGGTTTTATGCAGCCTTGCCCAACCAAGAACCCCAAATATTTGGTTTGTCTCTTCCCTATGGCTCATTTCTTTGGGTTAGCGGTTAAGCCCACCTGTCTCAATTCCCGTAGAATGGCACGGAGGGCTCTTAGGTGCTGCTCCCAGGTTTCTGTATATATTACAATATCGTCAATATAGGCAGAATAGCTCTGGTGTGGGGCTAGGACCCAATCCATTAGTCTTTGAAATGTGGCCGCGGCCCCATTCAAGCCAGAAGGCATTCTCCTAAATTCAAATAAACCCCAGGGCGTGCCAAAGCCTGTTTTAGGTTGGTCTTCTTTCCTTAATGGAATTTGCCAGTAGCCTTTGGACAGGTCTAGGGTAGAAAAAAACTTTGCCTGCCCTATATGCTGAACCAGTTCATTGACCTGAGGCATTGGGAATGCATCGAACTGGGACATAGCATTTAACTTCCTAAAGTCCACACATAGCCTTAAGCTACCGTCTGGTTTCTCCACCGTGACTAGGGGACTACGCCAGGGACTGCAGGAAGGCGCAATAATTCCTTGCCTTAACATTTTCTCCAGTTCTTCCTTTATGGGCTGTCGCCTGTGATAAGGAATCCTGCGCCACCTTTCTCTAGCTATTTGCCCCTCCTTGGTGATAATCTTATGTTCGATTCCAGCCACCCTCCCAGGCTGTTCGGTGAAAACGTCATCAAACTCCCTTAATAACCTCTTTAACTGCAAGAGCTGATTACTTTGCAGCTCCTTCCCCACTGATACGTGCTCTCAGGGTGGGTCCCTCTCCTTATAGCTACTAGTTAGTGCTCCTGGTTCGGCCGTCTCAGGGTCCCGTGATATTAGCAGGCCCTCTGGCTCATGCCATTCTTTCAAAAGATTGATGTGGTATATTTGTCATTCTTTCTTAGTGCCTGTGCGTAATACCTCATAGTCCACAGGACCTGTCTGCTTGGTGATGATAAAAGGTCCTTGCCAGCTTGCTGCGAACTTGCTGGTTGCACTGGGCAGTAACACCAACACTTTTTGTCCCACTCTTAGCTCCCTAGTTCGGGCCTGGCTATCGTACCTTTCTTTCTGCTTGTCCTGCGCATGTTCTAAATTAGCCTGGGCCACTTGGTTCACTGTCTGCAGACGTTCCCGTAACTCCTGTACATGGATTGGGGCTCCCCTTCCCGGGTCTGGTTCGGCCTCCCACCCTTCCTTTACTATGTCTAGTAGGCTTCGAGGCCTGTGTCCAAACGTCAATTCAAACGGTGAATACCCTAGTGAGGATTGAGGAGCATCTCTGACCGCAAATAATAAGGGCGGCACCATTAAATTCCATTTTCTGGGTTCAGCCTGGGTGCACCGCCGCAGCATACCCTTTAACGTTCCATTGAAATGCTCCACCAGGCCATTGGTCTGAGGGTGATACACCGTGGTTTTTAGGTGGTGCACCTGCAATACCTTGCACAAGGCTCCCAACACCGACTACATAAAATTAGTTCCCTGGTCCGTTATAATCTCCTTGGGTATCCCGAACCGAGCCACCCATTTCATCAGCTCCTGAGCCACCTTAGGCCCCGTGGCTGTTCTCAATGGGATGGCTTCGGGAAAACGGGTCGCGTAATCAGTCAATACCAGTACAAACTGGTGCCCTGCTGCACTCCGAGGCAATGGGCCGACTACATCCAATGCCACTCAAGCAAATGGCTCTCAGATCACCGGCATTAATTGAAGGGGTGCTTTGGGCGGCTTGTAGGCACTAACCTTCTGACAGGCTTGGCAAGCCTTACAGTATCTTTCAATGTCCTCATACATACGAGGCCAGAAACACCATCGTATGAGGCGGGCTTCGGTTTTATGCTTCCCCCTGTGTCCCCCGAGAGGGTTATTGTGGGCCAGCTTTAAAAGGGGTTTCCTGTAGGACTGAGGTATAACTAGTTGGGTCACTTCCTCTCCCTCGGTCTGGCCTGCCTTTATTCTATACAACAACCCTCTTCTCAATTCAACCCGGGGAATGGGCCTTTCCCATTTGGGGGACCTTACCTGAGTGGCCAGTCATTCCAATTCCATCTCTCAAAATGGCCGCAACTCTCAGTCATCCTCCTGGGCCTCTCGGAAGCGGCTAGCGTTGGTTAGCGCCTCCATCTCTGCCTCGTCAGTCCCTTCAGACTCGCTCCCTACCAGTCCTTCTCTTGGATCCTCAGACCGTCGGAGTGTGGCCAGTATGTCATATATCTCCGGCCAGTCCCGTCCTAAGATCATTGGGTACAAAATATCCTCATCTAGGCCCACTGGCATTTGTCGCCAGATGCCCTTTACTTGTATGTCCAGTAGCCGCCTTTCTACATACGATTTCTGCTTGTGGAGACAGAGCATATGTACTCCGGGACACTGTCGTGCCTGTTGCCATTACACCAGCGAGGGACGGACCAGCGACTGGGTACAGCCTGTGTCCACCACTGCGGTGATGGGATGTCCTCCGACCCAGACCCGGATTTCTGGTAGGGGCTGAATCCCCTCCGCTCCTTGGCCTCCTACCCCTCAATCCATCGCTTCTGTCTCTGGGGTTTCTTCTAGCTCTCTTCGGTCTCTCCGTGCCCTTGGCTGTCCTCACTCGAAGCCCCTGTGGGCAGTTTTTGACAAAATGCCCTTTTCGCCCACACAAGAAGCATACCAGACTTGTGGGGCTACCCCTTCTATTCACCTTACTTTCCTTGTCTTGTCTAGCGGCCGTGACCTTTCCTTTACTCTCACTGCCTTTGCAAAGGTCGCCCTGGGCGGCATCAAATTGTTCGGCTAACCTCAGGGCTTCCCTTGACGATGAAGGGCAGTGGTATTTTACCCACCTCCGGGTCTCCTCGTTGAGGTCCAATATGAATTGTTCCAGAAGGATTTGGTCACATATCTCCTCTTTCGAGGTCATCTCTGGCCTAAGCCACTTGTTTAATTTGTCTGTCAGGTGTTGCCACAACAGGTGAGGTGCCCTCATTCCTCCCGACTTTTCCTTGTGGAAGGTCTGGCAATGTCGCTCTGGTGTAATATCCAGTCATCTCAAGATCTCTGATTTGACCTTATTGTATTCCTGAGCATCTGCCCTGGACATCACCCTGTATGCGGCCTGGGCTTGTCCGGTGAGTAGGACCCCTAGGTGCCCTGCCCATTTCGACCTCTCTAGTCCGGCTGCTAGAGCCGCTCTCTCAAACGTTTCGAGGAACGCCTCGGGATCATCTTCCCTGGACATTTTTGGCATCCTAAAATCCCATGGCCCTCTCTGGGCCCACACCTGTTGTTGAAGCATATGTTCTTGTATGCTGGTCTGCCTCATCGATTGTTGTTGCTGTAGAACTTGAGCCATTAAGGTCGCAGCCTGCTGCAATGTTTCGGTCACCGTAATTACCTGGGAATGCTCCATCAGGCTTGGTAATCGCTGCTAGGAGGCCCCTGTCGGGTTCCCGGCCAATGCACCAGATGTCCGGGGCAGGGGTTGCTGTCTATTGTTTTCAGCAAAACCCGCCCCTTTCTTCAGTGTCGTCCCCCTTATGACCCACTCAGAGTTGCTCCCCGTTGGCCGTACACGTCCGGACCGCCTGCGATGACTTTGATGATCACCTGGTTCAGTGTTTATTGTCTGACGTGTGTCAGTCCGAAGTTGAGACTCCGGGGTCTGTGGGTGTCCCACGTAGCCAAGGGCTCCGCCACCCCTACACCCTCTCCCGTTCCACCAAAGTAAAGGGACCGCCCAACACGCGTGTCCCTCGTCAGTTTGTTAACACAGATTCCACAACGGAAAAGGTAAATAACAACACAAAGTTAACAGCTAGGGTTTCTCACCCACTGGGGAGCGGCCTGAGCACTTTGCTGGCCCCCTGGGTATCTCCCTGTACACTGTGGGTGTCGGTGCCCTCCCTCAGGTGCTCCTAGGGCCTTTCAGTCCCCTTCCAGGCTCCCTGGGGACCCTCGAGCCCTTTAGTCACTGTTGAGGTCCATTCACCTCTTCGCCGTGCTCTATTAAGGTAAATACGGTTCCCGGCTCCCGGACCCGCAGCGGTTTCCCTTACCCCGGAAGACCCGGCTTCGGTGCTGGGCTGCTTCCCTTCGCTCCCGAGGGTTCCAGCCGGCCTTTCCTCCGCTGCTGCTTGCTTCCAGTTCCTCCTTGCCAGCAGCAGCCGGCATTTCCTTTATGGGGCCCCGAGCTGCTGCGAGCCCCTCCTCCTGGGGACACCTGCGGAGGGTAAGTAATCCGGCCCTGGGACTTTGTGCCGCGGGGCGTACCGCGGCTCTATTAGCGCCACGGCGTGGGGTTTTAGGGCACATCGGCTCCTCTCCTCCCCCACAGAGATGAACTCGAGAACATCATACAGTGCAGTCACATCTGGTTAAAGCAGATTTATTTTGTAAATGTCTCTTTTGTGCATTGTCACAGGCTTAGATGATGATATTGTACACCTGCTGTAGATGCATAGGAATTAGTGTGTCTGGTCCATCTGGTCCTGTGTCCCCTCTTTCACAGTAACTAGTACTATATGCTTCACAGAGACGAACATGCGCAACACCCTAAAAAAACCCAAATACTTATGAACAATTAGGAACCAGCCTAGTTAAATGGGAAATTTCTTCTAAGCCATCCACTCAGGAGCTTAGTTTGTATCCTAAAACATCGCTGGTTATACCCTAGGGTTACCATATTTCCAGGTCAAAAAAGAGGACACCTGTCATGTGAGAGGAGGGCAGGGGGGAATATGATGGGGGAGGCAGTGACATGCTGGTGCCCTGCCCCTACCCATTCTGTTGCCCCTCACTGCCAAGCCATAGCCCCCCTCCCCCCAGCCCTGCTGCTACCCCTCACTTCTGACCCACTGACCTGGGCCCCGCCAGTGCCCCTCACTCCCAAACCACAATACCTAGGCCACCCTAGACCACGATGGTGCCTTTCACTCCCAAGCTGCAGCCCCCCCCACTGTCCCTGGTGGTGCCCCTCACTCCCAACCTCCTGGTGCGGTGCCAGTGCCCTGCACTTCCAACTAACCCCTCGCCCCCCAGCCCTGTTGGAGGGGCCCCAGCTGTTCCTGTCTTGATCAGGTCAGAGATGTCAAATGTCTGGGATTTTGCTTTGCTCTGCTGGTGGGAGCAGGGAGGGGGCGATCTGGAGCACCACATGGGTCTGCATGCTCCTCTGCAGGTGCAGGCAGGTACGCCTTTGTTCCCTGTTACCTCTGATTGCCCTCCTCCTGCTCCCACCAGCAGAGCAAAGCAAAGTCCCAGAGATTTGGTCAGATCTAAAAAACCTACCCAGACAGAGATCAGAGGGCTCAAAAAGAAGATATCTGGAAAAACCTGGATGTATGGTAACCCTATATAATTTTCACCTATTTAAAACAACTCTCTGGTGGTTTATGGAGTTAACCTTTTCTTATGTTCAGGTCTGTAGTATTTTAAAGAGATACTGTGTCATTCTGGAGATTTCCTGACTTTCTGAAAGTTTTTGTCATCATATGGAATTGGTTTCTGGGTTTTTTTCCATCTGGTTGCAAGTGATATTTTTAATTTTTAATTGAAATAGATTCATCGTTACATTTCTCCATTTTTCTCACTTGGCTTGTTTCACTTCACAGCAATTTGTATATGATCACTTTAAATGTTCCCTGTATAATTAGTCAAGTTTCTTTTTCTTTATTTGAGTCTTTCATATAGCAAAAGGGCAGGAAAGTAATTTTAAAGGATGGGGAAACAAAATAGTAAAGGGGCGAAAATTATCAGGAGAAGCTGATGGGGCAGTTGTTTACCTCAAACTCTACTTATCAAGTAGATTTTGATGTTGCATTTTTGTTTCCTGGGCATATTTTTCAATTGTGGTAAAATGTTATATCTCACTTTTTCTTGACACCGTCAGAAGTATCAGAAAAGAGTATGCAATGTAATACTTAAAAAAAATAGGAAGACTTTTACTCACTCATTGATTATTTATCTTCCTGTACGTAAACACTGTTTTAGCTTGTCAGTTAAGTAGAGAATGATACATTTGTGTCTTTCTTCCTTAGTGACTGTGAATACTTTCAAAAACAATATAGATACTCTCAATTTCAGTACTAGAATTTTCCCTAACAATTTTTAGATAGACTTTGTCCCAGACTATGTTATAAAATACTTACTTGACTAAAAGACAAGGTTTTCCACTCCAATCAGCAGGGGCAGGGGGGCGGGGAAGGAAGCTCCTTGTCTTACATTTCTGTACATGGAAACCTCATTAAATACATTGTCTATCATTATACTGCTGCTAAAAGCAGCATGTGCTCAGCAATGGAAACTAGCTGTGAAGTAGATTAAATGTAGCCAACACTGTGCATGACTATAAAACACATGGCCTATATGGGACAAGCATACTGATGGAAACTACCACAAAAATAAGTTAGTGCAGCCCATCTGGGTAAGATGCATGGTATTAACCTTTGCATGCATTTCCCCTCAACACCAACTCTAAAGTCATGGTGAACCACCACACTGAATACACTTTACTTTTTCTTCACCCCCACAATTGAGCTGCACCTTTCTTTTCTGTTTCCAGTGATTCCTGTTTCTTCACCAGGCTTAAATGTCTGACAGACATCACTAAACAGGGCCTCAGACAGTTCATTTAGAATCCGTTTTGCCTCCTCTCTCAGCCTGTTGCGCATGATTAGTGTGGCCCTGCCCTCCATGAAGTGGAACCAGACTAGGTTACCCTACACCTCATTTGCATATAAAAGTTTGAAGGATCTCAGAACTTGTGATAACACCTGTTTCCTGTCATAAGCGGATGGGTGGGGATTATTAGCACTTGAATCTTTTGTAGGGGGTATCTGAAGTACACACAAACTGAGCAATACTGAGCTGTGGGATCACCATGGCTTGAAATGTTGTTTGTTTACTGTGGTGGGGCCCAACCCAGTGAGCCATATGGTAAATTGAATCTTTTAGTTTTGGGCTAATATCATACATACTTTGTATTATGTATAAGTAGGTGCTGAAGTGCTACTTAAAATGTGTTTATGGAGTACCTGTGCTAAAAATTGCAGCAGTTTCAAAAAAACGTAAAATATGTGAATTCTGGATGAACTATCAATATGACATGCAAATTACTACAGCTATATTTATTTAAGTCTTTTTTTTTCAAATTTGCTTCTCATTTCTATCTGCTTAGAGAGAGGAGGGTTGAAAAGTAAGGAGGCGGGGAAGGAGCTGCAGGAGAAAGAAATTGAGGGGGTTAGAGGGCAAAGGGGCTACCTGACCCACCAGATTTATATTCCCTTCTGTAGCAGTGGGAAGGGGACAAATTCAAGACAGATACCTAATAATTACATTCTATATTTATACATTTTCCATATATAGAATCTAATTATTAGGGGGTGATTTTATAATCGAGGTTGTCTTGTATTCGAGTAAATGCAGTGGTATGAGAGAAGGTAGTATGTAATAGAGAGTAATGTTGTTCATTTAGTCTTGAAGTTTAAAGCATTTGTTCATAATGAAGTTGGGGGGATAGAGAATTTGAGGTGTAAAAAGAAAATAAGAAGTGATTCTTTATTGTTGAATAGCATTGTCAAGATTGATTCATTTTTTTTAGATTGCTGATTTTAACAATATCTTTTTAAGCTATAAAGAGAAATAGGACTCCTGATCTATAAGAGAAATATAAATTTACTTTATAACAAATGTTTTAGCAAATATAAATATTGAAGAATATAGTAGTTAAAAACAGAAAAGATTAAGATTATGTGAAGCATAAATTTATGCTACCATTTAAAAAATTAAATGGTAAAAGATAAATCAGAAGAGATTAGTATTTTGAAATTTGGCTTTTATGGTCAGATCTCCATTTCCTAGATTTGCTTCTCTAACAGATGGTCCTAATTCTTATATAAAAAGTTTGAGGTTTGAGTTCCAAAAGTAGATACACATTTTTGGTTTTGTCTGCTCAGTCAGTTTTAAATTTTACACAGGTTTGGTTTATGCCTTTTAAAGTAGTGTCTATTTGGTGTTTCTTCATACATTCTTCATGCTAAGACATTGAATTTGATCTGGCTAAAATTCATTCATTTTTTAACATATCTCTTAAGAGCATTGCCTATAAATCCAACATCTGTTAGAAATATGGAGACTGACTAGATTAGGTGCAGTACACAGCATTTTCAAAAAGGTTGGCTGTAGAGTCATTTTTAGCTGTAGTTCATATTATAACTGAAAGGTTATTTAGATACAAATGTTGACTGGTTTTCTTTTGCAGTTGGACATAGAGATGGAGGGTTGATTGATAGATGAAAAGTGGGATGTCCCACAAATTAGATGCACGGGGTGGAATATAAATCTAAATAATAATAACTGTAACAATAACATATATAAAAAATCTATAGAATGTGGATGACTTTTGATAGATTATTGCTTTGAAACAATTTGAATAACTCATCTTTTCTTTCTCCTTTTTCCCCACCTCTCAGGCTCCATGGTGTGTTGGATAAACTTAGATCTGTAACTACTGGTGAGTAAAGTTTGTCCAGAAGAGCAATAACTTAGCTTTGGAAATAGGCATCCATGCAGTTTTGTATGCATTCCATATACGCTTGGCAGGTATTTTTAAAGTTATTAACTGACTATCCTTAGTTTGTATGATTTTATATAGTTTATGTAAACTTAAGGGTCCTGGCCATTGAGAAAAATGTTGTATGGTACTTTGGCGTTTCAGAAAATGTGATTTTGCAAATGGATCTTGCTGCTTTTTTACATTGGAATCAAGTTGCTGCTGATGGTTAGTTCCTCATTCTTCTGTAGTTTTGAGGTTGCACTTGCTGCTTACATTTTACTTCTTAAATTTTATGTAAAGGTCAAATGTAACTTTCTCCACAGAACCAACTAGCCTAAAATCCTCAGAATCTAGCATCTTTGAGAGCAGCTTGCCTCCCAGCAAAAACAGTTCAGGTGGGAGTGATGAGAGAAGACGTGAGGAAATCTTACAGCCTCTTACAGTCTCCAACTCTCGGTCTGAAAGAAATGACTCACGAGTTTCAACCAGCTCACAAGAGCAAAGAGCCAATGCTGTACGGTACGTCTGCTAATTGGCAGGTACACAGACTACATGAAATATGTTACTCTTGTTATTCCCTACTGCCCTTTGAAACAATTAGATGGTGAGATCAGAACTAAGATATGGAACCTATTTCAGCTTCAAGAAGAAAACAAGTTTGCATAAACATCATGTTATACCAGGAAAGTTATCTTTATGCTGTTTCATGCAATAAATGTGCATAGTTTATCTACCAAAAGATAGAGGTTAAATCTGTCAGAATTCTTAAGGAATCAATTTTGTATTTTTCTTTCTTATCCTTACCTACCAAAAAGGTTTTTCCAATCTTTTTTTATAAATGTTTATTTGGGAATTAGTTAAGTATTTGCAACCTCTTCTTTCACCAGGCAGTCTTGTGAAGATGGATCTGCATCCCGCTTGATGTCAACAGTCAAGCCCCTGAGGGAGTTGTCACCTTCTGAAGCTGTGATTGACATTAAACCCGAACCAGATGATCTCATTGATGAAGACCTAAATTTTGTTCAGGAAAATCCATTGTCACGGAAGAAACCTATTGTAACTGTAACTTACGGCTCTTCTCGTCCTGCTGCTGAAATCTACAGACCACCAGCTAGCAGAAGTACAGATGCCGGCATGCACTTAAACAGATTGCTGCAGCAAGGTGGCCAACAGGGAGCCAGGCAGTTAGACATGCAAAGCTGCAGGTCTTTGGAGGCAATCCAGCTATGCAATCCAGAAGCATTTGGCAGCTTAGCAGAGAGTTACAGGCCTGCCTCCAAACTGAGTGCTGATAAAATAAGCAATGAGGTTAGTGTACAGATGTAAATTATATTTGTGCTTGACCCACATGCAACAAAGACATAGGCCACGTGTACACATGGTGTGGATGTTTGGTTCCTCAGAGACAACTAGCGGCAGCGCACCTTGCACTGCTGCTTCTTGTCCCCAGGGAACACCTGTGCCATGCATGCTCTTGCACACAGTGTGTTACCCTGGGGGCGGCAGGCGAGGCTGCAGGCAGCACTGGGCTGGCCCCAGCAGCCTTACCTGAGGACCTCACGGGGCTGCAGCAGTGGTGATTCTGCCACGTGGAGCCTGGCTGGCAGCCACAGTGCGGCTCTGGGTGCCCAGTTCCACTTTTGAGGAGCGCACGCTGCTGTGTGTGCACTGCTCCACTTTTATTCTCTGCAGGATTTTTTGACCCCTGGAAAGCACAGAAAACAACTGAACATGTGCCACATACTGCATAGCCACACTCGTCTGGACACGGCCATAATGGGCATCTACAGCTAAATCCTGCCTTCATGGAGGTCATTGGGAGTTTGACATTTATTTCATTTGGAACAAGTTTTTACCCATTGTGTTTCCCATCCCAAACTGATTGTATAATTTTTTAAAAATTGTCTCAAAAGTTGCTGACTAATTTGATAGAGCAGCTCTAGTTGGATGCTTTACTAATCTGGGGTATTGAAAGACCATATTTACTTAAATACCACATGCACCTTTTCCCCCAAAACCAGCCTCCCAAAACTGGGATGCATGTCTTAATCAGGGAAGCTGATTTCTATGCCAGAATGGAAGCTTGGGGGCAGGGGGATGGCTGTTCCACTTCTCTCTCCTGATTGCCAAATTGAGGGAGGAGCAGAGTCCACTCTTCAGCGTCACAACTACAACCACTGCCAAATTGGTTTCAGCTTTTGGCTGCTCAGTCAAAGGCTGCTGCCATTCAGCAGTGGCTATGAATGGCTGTGTAGATTTTGGCTAAGCAGCCAGGGGAAGGGTGAGTGACCTGAAGAGTATACTCTGCCACTGCCCCACGTGGTCAGAATTCATCCATGATTCTGGAAAAGTCTTTTGGTATGTGGTATGCAAGTGAATACAGTAAAAATGATGGTAATTTTGATCTCTAGACCATTGGAGTAGTTGTGGTCTTGCATGAGTTCTTTGCAGATCTGTCAAATAAAGACTGACACTAAAGGGTGAAAGAGCAAATACATCCATCTACTTGTTTATGTACATATTTCTGTATTTTTAATGTGCCAAGCACCTTGGTATCCAAGTTGCTTGAATCTTGGTCTTAAAAGCATTATTATTTGCATTTCAAATAATGAGCCATAGTCACAGACCAGGATGCTGTTATGCTAGACATTGTACAGACACAGATTAAAAGATGGTTCCTGTTCTACTCTCTTATGGAAGCCAAAATCCTTTTGACAGCTAGCTGATCATTTTAGGAGTATCCAGGTACATCTGTGACATCTGTGTGTATGAACGAAAAAGGAATAGCTGACTTTCAGGTTATTAGGGCTCCTAGCTTCTTAATGAAGTTTAATGTTTACTTAGGAAAATACAAGGAGTATGAATTATCCCCTTCCCAGCCAGGTTTCATCTTATGTTAACTCAAAAGGAGTTGACTTGCCTACAAGACCTCATTCTTTCTATTACTGTTAGTTGGACTATCTCTAAGTAACTCTCTTTTTTTGCTCTCTGCTATTTAATGTTTAACCATGGAAAATTGCCAGTAATTAAAGTAGCTGTTTTTTCACATCCTTTGAACTCGGGTTCTCAATGTTTTCTGTACACAGTAAAAAAAAATCTCAATGTCCTAGGTATTGTTTAACAGGAAGTTCACCATCTTTTCCCTTTCAGCAGAGTAATAATTTCTTTCCTTGTTTGTATATCTGCAAATCTGATCAGTGAATTGTTTTGACTGCCTGGTTAGTTGCAGGAAGAAAGCTCCAGGAAGAGAAAATTGCCAGTTATAAGTTCAGTGGTCAAAGTGAAAAAATTCAGTAATGATGGAGAAGAGGAGGAGGAAGAAGAAGACTGTGGGTTACGGATAGGAAGCATCTCCAGCAGTGTTTCTGTACCGGCAAAGCCTGAAAGAAGGTACTTGAAAATTTCTATGATCTCAAATTTTTCATTATCAGTCTAATCGGGAACAGAAAGCCTTGAGAGTTGATTTTCTGTGCCCCTCAGTGTTGCGATGGGGAACAAAAGTAAACACTGTTTACTTTCATTCCCACCCCTTGTCCCTCCCCCAGCCCCTCAGCAGCTTCCTGATAGCTGCTGAAGGGCTGGGGAAGGGACAAGGTTCCCACACGCACCGTGTCAGCTTGACGTTGCCGATGCGGTGCGTGTGGGAAGAGGAGTAGCCATGTGCTGCTTGGGACAGGATGAGCCCAGATGGAGCGGCAGCTGCACCTTCCCCCTACCTGTGCCGGTCAGTCCCGAGTGGCACCCAGCTCCACCGCCGCTTCTCCTGGCTGGTGCTGACCTGGGCAGGTCTGTCACTTCCAGAGCAGCACGCAGCTGAAGCCGGATTCCCACGTGCTGCTAGGGACAGGAGGAGGCTGACCAGGTCAGCACCAGCCAGCAGAAGCAGTGGCAGAGCCATGTGCCACTCGGGACTGACCAGCACAGGCAGGGGGAAAATGCAGCTGAGCCCCTGCTGCTCCGGCCGGGCTCATCCCATCCCGAGTGGCACACGGCTCCACCGCTGCTTCTGCTGGCTGGTGCAGACCGGGCCGGGCTCCTCCCTTCCCCAGCAGCACGTGAGGAGCTGACTTCAGCTGCATGCTGCTTTTCCTGGCCGGTGCTGACCCGGCTGGATCCGTCCCATCTGAAGCAGCATGTGGCTGAAGCCGGGTTTCCAGAAGCGGCTGGGGACAGGAGGAGGCTGGCTGGGTCTGCACCACCCAGCAGAAGCAGCAGCGGATGGGACGAGCCCAGCCAGAGTGGCAGGGGTTCAGCTGCATTTTCCCCCTGCCTGTGCCAGTCAGTCCCGAGCAGCACACGGCTCCGCCGCTGCTTCTGCTGGCCGGTGCAGACCGGGTCAGGCTCCTCCCTTCCCCAGCGCATGTGAGAAGCTGACTTCAGCTGCATGCTGCTTTTCCTGGCCAGTGCTGACCCGGCTGGATCCGTCCCATCCGAAGCAGCATGTGGCTGAAGCCGGGTTCCCAGAAGTGGCTGGGGACGGGAAGAGGCTGGCCGGGTCTGCATCACCCAGCAGAAGCAGCGGTGGAGCCGTGTGCCACTCGGGACAGGATGGGACGAGCCCAGCCAGAGCAGCAGGGGCTCAACTGCATTTTTCCCCTGCCTGTGCCAGTCAGTCCCGAGCAGCACATGGCTGCGCCACCGCTTCTGCTGGCTGGTGCTGACCTGGTCGGCCTCCTCCCATCCCCAAAAGCACGTGGGAAGCCAGCATGGGGGCCTTGGCAGGCGGGGTCATGGCATGACCTGCAGGGCAAGGCGGCAGGAGCCGGTGTCTGCTGGACCCCGCGTTCCGGGCTCGCAGCGCTGGGGCCACCAGGGCTGCGTACACGGGCGGCCAGACACCGTGGTGCGAGGGGCCGTGCGGGCAGGTGGGTGAGGGGCTGCGGTGCAGCGGCCACCTCACTTCAGCCCCCCTCAGGCAGCACCGGCTGGTGGGGATGTGCTGCTTGGGGGATGGGGATGTGGAGCTATTTATTTCTCCCCTTCAGTCTCTGGGGCAATAGCTGGCTGGATGCGGAATGGGTCCCTCCTGCCCCTGCCCACCAGCAGCTACCATGAACCTTGCAGTAACAGGCAGGTGCAGTTGGACTACACAGCCCAAGACAGAGGGTGTTTGAATATGGCTCGCCGGCGCACTGGGTGATTAAAAAGTTCATGATCCAGCCCCGCATTCAAAAAGGTTGGACACCCCTGCTCTGTAGAATCCTAGGGCAGAAGAAGCAACTGGCAGAAGCGTTACATCTGCTTACAGCCTCAAAGAAGTTCCTCTTTGAAAGGAATGTTTTTGTGGTGTATCTGCCATTTTCCTGGAACTCCAAATGGCCTGAGCATGTGAAAACATGCTTTTTGTAATGCTACAAGGGAGTTCATAGTGCTACATATGCAGCCTGTGTCCATACCCTTTGCTAGTTTAAATTGTAGCAGCTGCTGTATGCTCCTAAGCAACAGCTCCCCTTCCCTTTTTAAACAGTTAAAAATTGCATTTGTTCATATGCTGAAATGACCTTTTTCATGATGTTTAAAAAAGGAATGAGGCTGGGGATGTACTGAATTTTTACTAAGGATTTTGGTTCATTGCTGCCTGGTCACCTGGTCAATTGGTTGAAAACATTTCGATGGAAAAAAGGATTACTTAATCATATAAACATATCATTTGTAGAGTGTCATGATAGTGGATATTATGTCAGTAAAATGATAAACAAGTACCTACAACGGTCAGCTGAATTCATATATCTGCATAGAAAATTAATTGTATTTCTCTCTCTCTCTCTCTCTCTCTCTCTCTCTCTCTCTCTCTCTCAGACCTTCACTGCCACCTTCCAAACAGGCAAATAAGAATTTAATTTTGAAAGCAATCTCTGAAGCCCAGGAATCGGTTACAAAAACAACCAATTACTCCACAGGTAATGCATACTGTTTTTATGCTTGGCAAAGCTATGCTATTTCTACATCATATCTGATAAATCAGCATTAATGTATGGTGTTGCAAGGAAAATAAAAGTGTAATTTGAAACCTGATATAGTTATACAGCTTGATCTATGGAGAATTCTTTATATATTCTGTATCTGGCAATAACCTACAGAGAGAAATTCTGGAAATAGAGCATAAACAAAGAAGAAAAAGTGCTTAAAATACTTGAAATTAGAAGTGGTAGAGAAATGCAAAAAGGCTTCCCCCAGTGTTAGGAGCTGCACAGGAAAAGTCATATGTTCCAGCAGTAAGGGGCTTCTCTGGTGTAACTGCTAACATCTGGAACTAGTTACCTTTTAGTTTTTAACCCTTTTGACTTGTGAAATATGTTTCTGTTTGGCCAATTGCTACTCTTCACCTCCTTCACATATTCTCTTCCTGCTCTCATAAAAAATGAAGCTAAGTAGATAGCAATGAGGCAGACCACATGGGATTTATGAATAACGAAACCTGTCGAAACTCCATCAATGATGCTTCACTCATATTCCCTGAACTCTGAACATACTCTAGATAGGAGGATTATAACTCCATTTGAGTGGTTCATGGATACCTTTGAACAGCTGTCCAAATATAGGCATTAAGTTCTAGGAAAGGATTTAACAACAAATGAGTGATTCTTCCCATTCCTACCAGTGTCTGCACCTTTCCACTGACACATATGAGTAACTCACATATGATAGTACTGGATGTGGTCTACCTTGACTTTAGCATGGCTTTTGATACGGTCTCGCAGAACATTCTCACAGGCAAGCTAAGGAAATATGGGTTGGATGAATGGACTGTAAGGTGGATAAAAAACTGCCTGGATCATTGGGCTTGGAGACTAGTAGTCAATGGCTTAATGTCTAGGTGACAGGAAGCCAATTAGACATCAAGTGCCGTGCCCCAGGGGTCAGTCCTGGGACTGGTTTTGTTCAGTATCTTCATCAATGACCTGGAAGATAGCAGATGACAAAGCTGGGAGGAGTAGTAGATATGCTGTGGGGTAGGATTAAGATTCAGAGAGACTTAGACAAATTGGAGGACTGGACCAAAAGAAATCTCATGAGATTCAATAAGACAAGTGCAAAGTCCTGCACTTAGAATGGAAAAATCCCATGCACTGGTACAGGCTGGGGACTGACTGGCTAGGCAGCAGCTTTTGCACAAAAGGACCTGGGGGTTATAGTGGACAATAAGCTGAATATGAGCCAACACATGTGCCCTTGTTGCTGGGAAGGCTAATGGTATACTGAGCTGCACTGGTAGCACTAATGAGTCCTGATGCAGCACTGATGAGGCTACATCTGGAGTACTGCATTCAGGTTTGGGCCTCCCACTACAGAGGGGATGTGGACAAATTGGAGAGAGTCCAGCAGAGGGCAGTGAAAATGGTGAGCAGGCTGGGGCACGTAACTGCTGAGGAGAGCCTGAGGGAACTGGGCTGCTTTAGTCTGCAGAAGAGATTTGATAGCAGCCTTCAGCTACCTAAAGGGGGGTCCAAAGAGGATGGAGTTAGACTGGAACAGATTACCCAGAGAGGTTGTGGAATCTCCATCCTGGGTGGTTTTTAAGACCCAGCTAGCTAAAGCCTTGGGTGGGACAATCTGGTTGGGGATGGTCTGGCTTTGAGCAGGAGGTTGGACTAGGTGACCTCCTGAGGTCCCTTCCAACCCTAATTTTCTATGATTCTAATGTCATGCTGATACTACTTTGTGCACGACTGGGAAAAGATCATTCAGTGTATCTGTCTGGCTAAGGCTTCTCCTGTACTTCACCATCATCTGAAACAAGAATGAAAGTGACCCAGAAAGCTAACCAGACCCATCATGGCCATCTCCCACAGACACAGAAGTTGACTGCAGCAATAAAATGATTGGTTATTTGCCTGCATATTTGGTTATCACTGGGCTTCTTTCTCACTCTGAAAGTCCTTGCTTACATGGGCATGATGGCATGGGTGCTGCCAAGTATATTAAAAAACGTAAGAGATGTAGAGGAGTACTCTGTGGATAAAAGTACAATGATAAACACATATTAGAGTCAAGGAGATGGAATATTTTCCAAGGACTATTATTCTGTCTTAGAGAAGATATTTAACTGAACGAAGTTAAAGGTAAGGCAGGCAGGAAATGTGTCATTAAAGATATGTATCCAGTAGCTAGCTGTATTGATCGATACCACCTGAAGGTTAAAGATAACATTAAGATGAAAGACATTTAGAAGGGAATCTGAAGATAGCATAGATCTGTAGCATGGTTTGGGCTGAATGGTTGAGGATTGCTCTGAAGTCAAGGTGATTTCTTCTTAGCAAGGCTTCTTTTTTTTTGCTAGATCAAAAAAAATCAGAACTGAGAGGTATTTTGGAGAAGAATTTTAATACTGGATACTTATTTTTTAAATCTAGTACAGTATGTTTGCAGAAGACTTCAAATATCTGTTTGAAAGAGCTGGAGAATGTAGTTTGCAAAAAGTTATCAACCGGTGGTATAGAGAAAAATATAGGGAATGGTGTCAAATAGGTAGCGTGACCCTTGAGGCATGAATTTCCTTAAGAAAAGATGTGTCCTACAAAGGGGAAATAAAGAAGATGGGAAAAATACTGAGATTACATAAGGTGTTATAGTTAAAAGGATTCTTATACTGAGAGAGAAGACGGAGGAAGCATGGCTATAGAATGAACTGGTATAAATGTAAATGGGGATGGAATTAATAGTATGAGGAGGAGGCAAAGATCACTACCATCTTTGGAAATAAACAATGAAGTTAGCTTGTTTGGGAGAATAATTTATTGAATCACTGTTATAAAACACATTCCATACAAAAATAAACTATTAAAAGAACATTTTAATGGCTGAAGTGAATCACTCATAAATTAGGAAATGCCCAATGTAAAGTAATCTGTACATCATTAATCATGTCTTTGGGTATAAGCATCCCAACATAGCTTTTAATTGCATGTTCACATACTAATTTCTTCACAGGCCCCTTACCCATTCAGTGCCCAATGAAGGAGGTAGCTATTCATTACCTTTTTCTTTTTATCCTCACTATGCAGTGTCTTTCACTAAATAGTCTTCAAATCCTCCAATAAGTAATGGAAGTTTCAGTTCTTCCTGGAGCTTTCTTTCACTCCTACCACAGTATGTGAGCACCTCTCAGGCCACTAATGAACTTGTTTTCAAGAGTTAGGAGGACCGTGTTATGCCCATTTTACCGATGAGAAGCAAAATTATTAAAACAAGCTAATGAAAGAGATATGAGAAGTCAAACCTATGAGTCCTGACTCCAACCCAGACATTTACAATCAAATGGCTTTGGCAGCAGGCTCCGTAAATGTACCATGAAACACTACAGGAGGCTCAGTGGAGCCTGGGAGCACATACATTGCAGGAGAGGAAATGTGGCCAGAAACATTTACAAATCCACTGAAAACTTTACTGTGCTTGCAACAACAGTAATTTTGTGTGGTTTTTAACTTGGCCAAAATGGGAACATATGCCAGGAAGAGCTGGGGCTGCACCAGGTGGGCAGTGGCGGCACTGGGAGATGGGGCTATAGGGGGCTGCAGCCCTGCCCCATAGCCCCCCTTCCCATGCCACTGCTTCCCACCCCGAGCCCAGCTCCCACTGAGAAGAGCCCAGCACAGCTGCAGCTCCACCCTGTAGTGCAGCCTGTCTGCCCCACCCCACACAGATCCGAGGGTCACATGCCCCCCTTCCCTCGTGCCCCCCCGATGAGCTGCAGCTCCATTCCCTGCCCCTTCCTGGCTGGGCAGCACCTACCCCAGTCTCTGCCGCACTCCCTTCCTCACCGTGGGGAGTGTTGAACTGCCCTCCTCTTCTACCACAACAGACTTACCGGCTGCACACAGGTCTCCAAGCTGCCAGGCTGTGCTCCTCATTGCCTGCGTGCTGCGCTGCAGCTGCACTCACACAGGCATCTATTGGCTGCATTGGGCTGATTTCCAATACAGCCAGTTTTGTTTATATCGGTGCAGATCCGATATCAGACCAATGTATCGGTGCACCTCTATTAGGACCAGCTGACTCTAGTGGAAACTGCCAATTTATTGTGCCTTAATTACATGTATAGATGCACCCACTAAGTGTCAGATATCCTTAATGCAGTTGGTTCTGCCATCCCAGGCATATTATGGTTTGTAATTACTTCACATTGTATTTAAACAGAAAATGAAACTAAGATAACTTAAAACATACTGGATAAAACAAAGAAAAAAGAGACTGAAAAATAAATCCAACACTTGGCAGTGCCTCATATACTGTCAGGTCTAGCCACGTGAAATTCATTTAGACTACAGCAGTCCATCCCCCTCCCCACCAACACACACACACGGTCTGTTTACCATTTTGTTCTTTGTTTAATTATAATACTTCTTTGTCTTGGAAAGTGGGTTCATGTATGCTGTTGCTATTATTAATCCGATTGCTTCAGTGGAGGCTACTGATAGAGCCCGCTAGCTTTTGTGAGAGGTCAAAAATATATCTTACAGCTAGGTGTTCTGAGAAGCAGTACATGCCAGTCCATATACTGCTTTTATTGTATATATTTACTTAATTTTTGAGAAATAAATTGCATGTAATACCAAAATAAATCTAGCATCACTGCTTTATATTTCATTGTTATCGTGCTCAACTTTTGTTCTCATGATTTAAAGTTCCACAGAAACAGACGGTTCCAGTTGCACCCAGAACTCGAGTTGCCCAGAATGAAACTCAGTTAGAAGTAATCCATGTGCAGACCCGACCATCTAGACCATGCTCGCAGACTCAGGCAGAAGAACTAAAAGACCAGACAATAGAAGGAATTCAAGGTAATTCTGACAATGCTGTTCAAAAAGCAATAAATAGTAAAACTCCTATGCATGAAAGCCTGAAATAGGCTACATCAGTTTGCTGCATCAGAATGCAAAAATGGATGCCTGTTGTTGGCTTTAAAAGTAGGTATCAGTTATAAGCAAGGGGTGCATACAAGTATTACATTTCTACCAGTGGAATTGCAATTTGACAAGCGCGCGCGTGCCTCCAGTTTGAGATGCTACAAGAGGCATGCTGTGAATGAAAAAAAGTTCCCCACACTGGAAATCCAGGTATCAAAAAAAAAAAAAAAACCCGCAGGAAAAAACCAGGGCAAGGTACAGTCCTGAACTGTGCCCTGAGGTAATCCGAAAGCCGGTTCTCCAGAGCAATGCTCTGGTTTCTGGACCAGGAAAGCTGTGCGCTAGCAGGGCAGACCAGGCTGGGTCCACTCAGCGTGTACAGAGCCCATGTCACACAGCACAGTGATGCCACAGGGCGGGGGCGGGCAGCGTGTGGAGGCTTCTGCTCAAGCCCCCCACTTGCCCAGTGCTAGTATTCTAGCACTGCTAGCCAGCCGGGCTATGTCCAGTGCAGTGCTGCCGGACCCACAGTCTGAATGGGCTCGGTGTGACCTGACCTGGCACGGCACAACCCACTAACATGCCTTTGCACAGGACTGGGACATACAGCTGGCCCCCGGTGCTGGCCCTGGGCTCTAGCTCCCCCTGGCTGCAGATCTGGGAGGAGCTGGGCAGGGTCATTTTGCCTCAAGTGGCACAACTTGCCCCATGCCAAAGTGCATGTCCAGAAACGTGCGCTAAGGCAAAAATCCCCAGCACAAATTTGTTTGAGCTGCTGCAAGAGCACGTGCCTGCATGTGTGGATGTGCCCTAAGTGTAAAAGCGTTCAAGCAGTTTCTGTCAGAGCAAAAGTAGCAGATCTGGTAGAAACTTCCACCACCTCTGAGGAGATAAAAGTAGAGTTTCTACTGGAGAAATGAACATCTGTATACTTTACCTCTCCAGTAGAAGCCTCCATGCTATTTTCTGGCTTCCCAGAGTGCATAGCTCTAGTCCTTTCCCCTCCAGAGAGATAGTCTGTGATATAGCTGGACTCTACTGCTGTGGCCTAGCACCAAAGCAAACCTTTCCCCTTGTCAGTTTTGGGGCTGAGAAAACCCCCAGCCCCTCTCCACAGCTCCAGGGATGTGCAACTGACAAGTCCCGTGACCAGCGCCTGGGCTTTAAATGCTGCCCCCATTGCCTATCCTAGCAGTGGAAGTGGTATTTAAAGCCTGGGTGCCAGGAATGGAGTAGGGAAGCTGCCGCTGCCCACTCCCCGGACAGAAATCCCTAGTGTGAGGAGTCAATGAAGGGGTGGCCCTGCTGCTCAGTCCACTTGGGAGCACCTTGGCGTGAGCAGTGCCACAAGGGGGTCTGCTCACTCCCATCTAAGGTTCTGGTTTGAGGAGTGGGCAGGGGATTTGCCCCACTGCTCCAGTACCCCACTCCCAGGACCATCTAACCCCAACCACACACACCTGACCTGCACTGAAACTGGGAACGTGGGCTGATGCAAAGAGTAAGGCTCCAGGGCTGCTGGCAAGGAAATCGACAGGCTTGAAAAGTTAGTAGTGGGTTTTCTGTCTGAAAGCTTAATAGCTGAGAGAGAGGAGGGGTGTTGTGAGGAGGGCAGATGGCCCCCTCAGCCAGCCAGCCCTGACCTGTTTCTTTGGATACTGTCAGCTGTCTCCAGGCTAACAGGGGAGCCTGCAAAGTACTCGGGGGCCCCTTGGCTGGGCGCTGTTGGCAGCACAGACTGTCTCAGAGCACTTATCCAGACAGGCTCATGGAACCTTGCACAAGCATTACACAGTAGTGCTTCTAGCTGCTCAGACTAAACTGGTTAACTTCTACTGGTTCATCTGAGAACTTGCATGCATCCAAGGTTTGTTATAATGAAGTTTTGCTATAATATATAACAGACATGATTTGTTGGAGCAATAGGACCTAAAACTTCTAAAATCTCTTGAAAGATGTGGGATAAAAGCGCCTAAGCACTTTTGAAAATTGGACTTGGGAGTCTAAGTCCTGTTATATCAAAGAATTGCTCCTAAGTCACTTAACATAGGCATGTTTGAAGATATTACTTGTCTTTTAATATCATACAGCTGAATTCCTTGAATATAAACTGTGTATACAAATATCTGGCCAATGTTGTACCTACAAACTGGTGTTCTTTAGTACTGGTCTTGCCTACTAGAGTTCATTGTTTGTTCTGTATGCTCAGTTAGCCTCAATCTTACAAATACACATTGTCTTAGGTTGTCCTTTCATGATGATAAATCCTGCAGGTATTTGAAGGGCTGTTCTCTTGTTCGATAGAAACATTTTTGAGGAAATGTCTTTGAAAAACTATTTTCGTTGTGACTTGGCTATAAACTAATGGTTCCCAAACAGAAGTTTGTGAACGTTGGTGGCCTGAGAAGCCATAATCAACAGTCTAATGATCATGCCCTTATTTAGACTGCTTACTTTTTAATTAAAAGCTTGTTGATAAGGTGCCCCATAGTCCTTGAGAAATACTTGGTCATATGCATAACAGTGGTGGGTTGTAGCACGTGTTCCAATGAGAAATGTTCAGAGAAATTCATTCTTTGTTTTTTAAAGGAGATACCAGACTTAGAATTTATTTATTCATATTAAACATGTAGAATAAGTTAAAACATTACATGGACTTGAGTGGGATGGCCGTCAGATTAGCTACATTTTATTGCATAAAGTGGTGACCGTTTTGCATTAGAATAATGTAATTGCTGTTTTTTTAATGCCTTTGCTTTTTGTTTAGTTGTATTTTCTCTAGTATTTTATGCAGGCAGAATATTTCAGCATTAGAATCAGTTGGAATAATATACAGTAATACATAGTAAATAACTTTTCTGGTTTAGTTTAGTTTATAAAAATGCATCAGTGTGTGAGTCTTTGTCTGTGTATGTTACTGCGCGCATCATGTTTCCTTAAAATGTGTAGATGGAGACTGGTGGAATAGTTTTTCCAGGTCCTAACAACATATCTAATGCAGAAAACTGCTAAGCTAATTCATCTAGTAGTTTTAATGTCACCATAAATTAACCTTTCTTTGAGTTAGTTCCCTGCCTTCAAGCATGCACATGCTCTTAATCCATCTAAAACCTGGAGGAAGGAAGGTGCTGACAGATTTGGTCTTTCTTGTACTGTTTCTGCCTGAATATGCTGCATCTACAAACACGTTCTAAAGCCCGGGACAACAGTGAGAGAGACTGTAAAAGCGTTCAAGCAGTCTTTCAGTAGCTGGATATTGCCATGATCCTATCCTGTTGCAGGACATTTCTTACAGCTTTTGAAAAATTTGAGACAGAACACAAAAATTGCAGGAAAGCAAACATGTTCCTCTGTTAGATGTTATATATTTTAAGACTGGAAAGAATTAGCACCTGCTTTGGTGTTCTCATTCACCCTGTAGGTTTAATTTTGCCATGCAATACAATGTGCTTCTAATTTCTGTTTTCTTTAGAAACTGAACAAAAGCAGCTGTTTTCTCGGCTCCAGATTGACCCTTATGTTGAAGAAACTTTGCAGATGGCTCAAGGTCCAAAGTCTTTTCTTTTATAAAAAGTTTCTACCATGTGTTACTTTTTACTTTGCCACAAATGGGTCAAAATAGTTTTCCCTTTCAGTTAGTTATACAGGCATACCTCGTTTTATTGCGCTTCGCTTTATTGCGCTTCACAGATACTGCGTTTTTTAAAAATTGAAGGTTTGTGGCAACCTTCACTGTTGTCTTATTTTAAGAAATTGCCACAGCCACCCCAACCTTCAGCAACCACCACCCTGATCAGTCAGCAGCCATCAACATCGAGGAAAGACCCTCCACCAGCAAAAAGATTACGACTCGCTGAAGGCTCAGATGATGGTTAGCATTTTTTAGCAATAAAGTATTTTTTAATTAAGGTATGAACATTGTTTTTTTAGACATAATGCTATTGCACACTTAATAGACTACAGTATAGTGTAAACATAACTTTTATATGCACTGGGAAACCAAAAAATTTGTGTGACTTGCTTTATTACAGTGGTCTGGAACCGAACCCGCAATATCTCCGAGGTATGCCTGTATACTGATTTATAATATTTTTTGGTTTGTAGAGCTTATGAAGTGAAGTCCCTCTGTCAATAAGTGCCAAAATCTGAGGTATTGGCATATGAATTCTCCCCAGCGCCCACCCCAGTAACAAGGTGTTGGTCAGGCTCAGGCTGGAAACAGACGTCTTTGGTAGAGCGCTATCATCTGTGCTGTGATATGTTGTGGCACAACTCATTGCATTCCAGAGACGTCTACAGATGTCCCCAATGCCACCCCCCAATTTGGGGCACATCTGCAAGTGGGGGAAGCCCCTGCTTATAGAATTGCCCCTCGTGTTGGGGAATGGGAAAACTTTCCATGGGTGTCCTTCCACACCTGCAGGTGCACATGGGGAAATTCCTCTTCAGAGGAAACTCCCTGTGGGAGTTTGAGGGACCCAATCCTGACTGAGCCTTAAAACCGGGCTTTTCCCTGCCTAGCCAGACCTGCCCCTTTGCGGTTGTGGGGGACAGGTCTGGGTAAGTGGGGAACCTTTACTTCCATACTTGGAGAAGCACCCCAAAATTCCCTGGGGTGCCTCTGTCAGCGGGAAAAACAGGCAGGTGGCCCAGGGGCTTGAGGGGCCCTCAGGATCCCAGAGCACCTGCCTGGGGTGGTGGGAGAGTACAAGCAGCTCAGGCTGCTGCACTCTCCTGCCACAGAGGTAATAGACATTCATTGCAATAATGTGGCAGAGTCTGTTACTGTCTTTTAAGCCACTGATATTCTTTTGAAGTGGTGGGACAAAGGATATCAATGTCTGTTTCCTCACTATTTGTGTCGCCATAAAAATGTTTTTGGTGGCACAGATGAGACATTAGGCCATATCTGTTTCTACCCTCAGTGTTGCAGTAGTGTCAGCTGATATAATCAGTGTTTGGTGATGTAAGTAAGGAAGTAAAATGATTTTTCTATCAATAACTGTTAGAAAGAGTTGAAAACAAGAAATTGCTAGTTGGTCAGCCTTTGCTAAGTATATATTCAAAAACAAATAGTTGAACAATGGAGTACAATAAAGTGATTTTTGCCTTACCCAGGTTATTATGATGTGGAGTCTGTGGTCCACACAGACACTAGATCGTTTATTCTGAAGAAGCCGAAGCTGTCTGAGGAAGTAATGCCACAGAACCCGGAACTGGGGAAAAGGGCTGCAGAAGCCATGCAGGCACTGTCAGGACGTCTCATACAGACACGGTAAAATGTCATTTCTTTAAATGCAAGTAAAGGGTTAGAGGCCCAAATGTATATATGCTAAGCCATCCTCTGGTAATACATTTTTTCCATCTAGTGTGTTGATTTAACTATAATGGGATTCACAATTAGAGCAGCAATTAAGTATGTTTCTTGGTTTTTGTATGTTGCAAAAGTCCAGTTAGGGTTGCCAAAAATATATGGGCAAATGTGCTGGCAGTATAGAAGGAAGGGATACAATCTGACATGGATTTCTTTTAGGGTGAAGATAGATTCCAGGCTTGAATGTAGCTTGAGCAGGTCATTGGAACTGAGTAGCTTGCAAGTATGCGACTGTTGGCCTACTTGTACTGTCCTTTTTATATTTGTACTTGTTATGTTCCGCTATGTTAGCAGGAAGATGCATGTGCTGATAAGAAATTTAGTTTATTTAACTCTTGTACTAGTTTTATTTATTCTTAGCCTGTCAGACATCACTAACAAAGTAATTCTAGTTGTATCGATAACCTCTTGCTTGCCATCATTTTAAACAATAGTTAAGCAAAGAGTTGGTGGCAAACAAGGTTGATTTTTTTTTTTTTGATGGTGGAGAGAGCAGTTGTGTCCTGATTAGGATTTCCTGGGAGCGTAGGTAAAAATTTTGCTGCTATTACTGTTGAATCATTGCCCAGGAGCAAGCAAATGGCTCATTAAGGGAGTAGGGTGTGCAGGGAGGGAAACTAAGTTAGCAGAATTGGCCTTTAAAGAATTTGACCAAGGGGAAGTGTGGGGCTTGGGACAACTGAGAACGGTCCATATTAGTGAGTCCTTTTCATTAGCTTAACTCAGTGACCAGTGGCAATAATGCTTTTATGTAATCTTACTGCTAAGTAACTCCCACCAGTGAGGGTGGTGGGGAGGGTGTACACACACCCTCCAGCATCTTAAATATGGTCTCATTGAACTACAAACCACTTTTGTGGAAGTAAGTTGCCCTGTGTTGAGTGGTATTTAGCATACTCCTTTGACCCCTTCACTGCTACTCTATTTTTTGTTTAGCATCCTCAGAAAACTTCTGATATTTCAACCCCTTGAGCAACTGCAAACAGCCTCTGTTTAAAGAGAAACCATTTTCCACATTTTCCTGCTCTGAGAACGGAATTTGCCCATCAAAATTTCACTGACTCGAGGCCCAAATGGGCATGATTCAGTTCAGCACTAGTGACATAGTGAGGGTCCCAATAACTCAGTGGTCTCCAAAGTGGGGTGTGCAAGACAATCCATTGGGGTGTGGGGAGAAAATATTAGAACCTCTATTTCTATTTATTTTTTATCTAAAAAAATAAGAAAGAAATTAAGCTTTACTAATATTTAATATACGGATTGACACTGGTGTCCTCACTCGGTCCATATGTTAGACGGTCACGTGTCACGTATGGTACACGAGGTATCCTGAGGGAAGAGCGGGAGTTTCACAATGCGGAGGTACAGTAGTACAGTGTACAATGGTCTCCAAACTTTCTACAGTGTTACACTGAGTAGTACATGTATATAATTTATAAATAAATAAATATACATATATTGGAGGTGCGTGCTCAAAATTTTTTTACTGATAGAGTTGCGCGATCAAAAAAATTTGGAGACCACTGCAATAACTTGTGGCCCCCCCAGGGCTTACAGTTACTCCTTTATATCAGCAGTATGAGTTGAGCCATCCCACCTAGGGGGCCCCAGCTTTGACTTCTGTCATGAAAGAGTCAACTTATTGGGCCTTAAGCTGGTAATGGTTTTTATGCATTTAAAAAATGTCTGTTTTTGGAGGTGTGTGTTAAACTTTAGTTGTTTTTCCCTCTGTAACATATGTAGGCCAGAGCTGTATCAGCACTTGTTTGGGATAGCTGCTGAATGCACTTGTGCCTTTTCAGCTTGTGTAATGCAGACACCCCAAACTCATGCTTGTAAAATCTTTAAAATGTATCAGGATAGATGTTTGGACCTGTCTGTGTGGGGACAAGTACACATGCATTGGATACTTTTTTTCCAAGCATACAGTTTACTTTTATGCCTCAAACTTGATTTCTCTTGAACAGCTTAATTCAGTGGTTTTCAACCTTTTTTAATAAGTGTACCCCTGGCGGCTGGACCGCGGGGAGGGGGGAATGGTGCATGGCTGGACGTGGGAGGGGCGGGATCTGGCTCACGATCAGACACGGAGTGGTGGCAGTGCAGAGTGGTGGGTGGCGGTGCCCCATCTCCGCCTGCACATACCCCCTAGGGCCTTCCCAAGTACCCCCTGGCTTAATTGACAACCCCTGGTTTAATTGTAACCCTTTGGTAAGTTTTGCATAAATGCTTCTCTGATCAGTCCACTGAGTCAGAGTGCACCATTGTGAAGCTTACCACTGTGGTGCAATTGCCTGCTCTACACTGTGGCAAAAACCAGTTCTAGCTGGGTTTCAGTGAGACCTCAAGCAACACTGAAATTTGAGGCTAATTATTATTGGTAGAGAAGTTCAGTTCCAGTGAGTGAAAAGGCTCCTCGTGCTTAACTTTCAATCTCTGGATTCATTGGTAGAGCTCTGTATCAGTACAGCTTGCTTCACTTGAACTTCTTTTCACTTACAATGGTTGTGATTAGTACATTGTGTTCTCTTTTGTCTGGTAGAGAACAGCCTGCACAGCCAGAAAAGCCTCCTAGTCCCAAGTTCATAGTGACACTGGATGGTGTCCCCAGCCCACCAGGGTACGTGTCTGATCAGGAGGAGGAAGAGCTGTGTATAACTGAAGGACTGAAACCAGTTACCCAACATTCAGTCACAAGCAAGGGATTAAAAATCCCTCGAGCACAGCAGATGCAAGTTGTAACCAGACAGCTGGGGAGCCCTGAAGGTAATTATTCTAGCCAGTGGGACCTTTGTGCTAGGGTGGATGAGGGGCTACACTTGGGAGAACACTTAGGTTGGTTTATTTATTTATTTTAGTCTTAAACATCACTGCTTTCACCTGTTTTAATACTCAGTATCTCATTGATATAACAGTGAGAGTCCCCTTAGATAAGTGAAATATTGCAGGAGGTTAAAGGTGATATAACCTTAGTGCTATTTAACTTGGTGAACCAGTTTCACATCGGGAATTCTGCTCCACACAGTTTAATACCCTGGTAAAATGTGTTTGTTATTTCCACAATTCCCTGGATTTCCAATTGCCTCATTACACTGTTTGATCCAGGAGTGTTTTAGTTCCATGTAGAAGAGCAGGAGATTCTGAGATGCACCTTTTTACTCAACTTACCTTGAACCTCTGGAAATGTATCAGTTTGGTTATTAACTGTAATCTTTCAAATCAGGTTTGCCCAAAGCTCTTTTTCACTATAGCCTACATATCTATATCACTTCAACTATAATTTGATGATTCAGGATGAAGGGCTAGAGTGCCATTTCCTTCCCAATTGCTTCATCAATCAATGCAGAGATTTTAAGAATAGTCTAAGGAGCAAGCCACAGTAAGGTAAACAGAAAGGCTGAGATCCTCAGAGGTATTGAGATCTTGATTTCAGTGGGAAGCAGACACCCAGGTTGCTTATTCGTGTGCTTTGGGAGGTGGGGGAGGAGCACTTTAATTATTGTGGCTCCAAGAACCGTTCTAATTAAAGCACCTGGAGCATCATGTGTATCAGTGTCCCTGCACTGAAAAATGGCATTGGGGGGCGCTTTAACTAAAGCTCATCAAACAAGCTTTAGTTAAAGCGCCTCCACTGCCATTTTTCAGTGTTAGGACACTGAATACGCGTGATGCTGGAATCTGCTGGAGAGTGGTAATTACCACACTCCAACAGACTCAATTAATCAAGTCCACTCTGATGCACTGTAATTACAGCACATCAGAGCAGCCTTAGTGCACGTGTATAGGTGCCCCCAAATATCTTATAAGGATGCAGGCCCAATCACTAATGTACAGGAACTGCTAGAAAGTAAGGGCATAAAAGTGAGGACTTCTAACTCAACAGATCAGGCCTCAGAGTAATAAGGATTCCTATTGCTTACCAGCTTAGTGTCAGAAATAACTTTTTTATGCTTCTTTTGCATAATGGCTTTGGCTCTGAAAGACTGTCCCGGAGAAGTGGAGCAGCGTTGTGTAAACTCATGCTTCAGCAAGACAGTTAACTAAGTCTGAACTGAAGAGGAAGGGAGGACCCAGATTAATGTTCACATCTGAGGTTCGGCTTACAAAGTGGGCAGAAAATAAATCTGAATTCATTTGTAGTCTGAGTGATTTCCATTTTTGTCTGACATCAACCCTGTGCTGGGCATGTGCTGCATATAAGGTGATCTGCTTCATATACGGTATTGCGCACGCAGTAGGAAATGTCCCTTTGTATTTTTCCCTTCTACAGTGGAGATAGAGCAAATGAGTGTGCCACAGAAACAGGAGAAGGTGCTTGAGCGTTGCAAGTACTGGCCTGCTTGTAAGAACGGAGATGAATGTGCATACCATCACCCCACGCTGCCGTGCAAGTGAGTAAAAAAGCTTCTCTCCCTGAGTTCTCATCTTCTCTGCCCTTATGCATTCCAGATATTGCTTCAGATATTTCACCTTCTTTATTAGAAGAACATGGTTCAAGCCAGTGTAAAGCCGGTCATTTGAGGACTAAGCTAAGCCCCCTCCCCTTCTTTTTTCCACTGATTGTTGGGAAGTAGTGAGTTTTCTCATCAGTGGGATCACAGCTGTGCTGTTCAGGGGAGGAAAGGAGTACTTCTCAGTGAGGGGCCACAAGAGACTTGAACACAAAAGCGAAGAGCCTGGTTATGCAGATCTTTAAAAAACAAGGCCTGTGGATGTCGTTATGCCATTGACTTCTTTTGAGTAGGCGGTGGCTGTCCAAGATAATGTTTTCTTGCCACTGTCATCCTAGCAGGTGGGTGAGCATTTAGCTGAACCAGGGAGTGGAGGAGCCTACTGCTTTAGTGTGAGTTCATTATCAGGTTTGGCCTCCATCAGTCGTGGTTTGATCTCACTCAAGAAGGTCATTTTAAATTATATCCTTAGAACACAAATCAAAAGCTTGAACTCTCACCTTTTTCCAGGCAGATGAGCTGTATGCACTTGTCTGTATGCAGTCATTACTGTGCAGTAGGCTGGAGGGTGTATTTATGTGCACCAGTTATTCTATGCTATCTCCCCCTGTGCACAGTAAGCACAGGGAAAATGACTGCACTTACTTTACACTGAAGGCCAGGTTCTCTTCCACCTTTCACATATAGTAGGGGAATTAGGTGCCTAAGTGCAGTTCTATTCCACCTCACCCAAATCCCAGAAAAACTGAGTGCAGAAGGTGGGTGGGTTCTCCTCCTCCTCACTGCTTTGTTGTGAGTGACTTGGTCTTAAAATGACAATGTGTTACAGCAGTAGATGCATTAATGGATTTTCAGAACTTGGACAGGCTGAAATAGACTCCCAATTGGAGGCATAATTGGTGCAGAATGTGGTTCTGAAAGCATCAGAGTAGCTAGCACGGAGTAGCTAGTGTGGTACAAGTGGACCCTGTGGCTTATTTGGCAGAAACTGCCCCATGTAGACAAGCTCTGGGTGCTGGCACAGACCATCTCTCACCCTAGGAACTGTTCTGCTTCAGGAGGGGGTGTGCAGGAGCTGCTCTGTGGACAATGCCTAAAATAATTGGTTTGTTTTTTTCCCTAAGAGTCTTTCCCAATTGCAAATTTGCTGACAAATGCCTGTTTATCCACCCAAACTGTAAATACGATGCCAAGTGCACCAAGCCAGACTGCCCCTACACCCATGCCAGCCGACGCACCCCATTGCCACCTCCAAAACCAGGTGAGCAGGTTTTACTACAACCATGGGAATTTCATTGAGTAGGGGAGAGATGGTGCATAGAGGGCTGGGAGCTTCCCTAGCAAAATCTGATTTGGTGAATCCAGGTGGGGCACAGTATGTGCTAGATTAGACAGTTTTGACTTTATTACCCACTTGGCACTGGGACCAAATGATGTCAGAAAGACAAGGAACAATGTCAGCCAGGCCACTGTCACTGTTGTGTTGGTTGTGTTGCCCTTGGTTGCAGGAAGCTGAGTTGTGTGTGGCCAAGTTGATGGCTCAAGCACTTGTCATAGCTCAAATAAAGCAGCAGCTATACAAGAGCAACACATCTAAGCTTGGCCCAGGTTGGATGTGCAGTGGAACAGGGACTCTCTCGACACAAACTGCAGACTTACATTTCCAGAAGCTGGCTTGGCCACCAAATTCTACGTGCTTGCCATCTGATGGATCTTTTACTCCAGAAATCATAGCAACTCACTTTCTGGAGTGAAACAGCTTATTGGAAATTTGGTTAGTCTCAGCCCACAAAAGCTTGTGCTATACAGAAATTTACTTTAATTAGTCTGTAAAATACAAATCTACCCTGCCTTCTACTAGAATTACTTAGGTTGATGATCCTTTAAGTCACATCCCAAAGACTGCACCTCCACTAGTATGGTGCCTCCTGCTGTCCTACAGAGATGTCAGGACAGAGTCCAGTATACTGATCGGCAGCATGACGCCATTTCCCAGCAGTCCTAAGTGTTTGTGGGATAGATCCCACCCACCGTCTAAATGCAGTCTTTGGGTCATTCTGCCTAAATTCCAGTGCAGAGTTGGAAAGAGTACTTGGCACCTTCTGTACAGATGCACTGAAGAGCTTTTTCATGTGGCTACATCATTGTCTTGTTCCATCCCAATTTTTGTGGTACTTTAGTGCACCGTAGAAAAGTAGGGCTAGCAGGGGCCAAAAGTAGGGCTAGAAGGGTGGTCAGGGTCATCTAGGAGACCAGCTTTTTTTGGCAGGTATGCCACAGACTAGTCCCACAATCTCCTTAAATGCCATTCCTATCCCCTTCTTCTGCTGCTCTGCTTTCTGCTCAATATTCAGTGTTCCCTATCTAATTGCTTGCTCTGCTTTCAACTCCCTGCCCTATGTACCCAGCTTGATATCTTCTCCCTTCTGCTTCCTGCCCTATCTTCTGTCTGTCCCTTCCTTGTTCTGTCACAGGCCACATGCAAAGGCTGGCTCTGCCACTTATGGTACTCTGTTGCAGGTTGGCCCTCCATGATCTAGTCCAACCCCTTACTCAAGGCAGGATCATCCCTGTCTGAATCATCTTAGATTAGTAATTCTCAACCTTTTCAGACTCGGGCACCCCCTTGGAAAATACCAGGTCTTAGCTTTCACTTGTGTTTTTTGACTGGAAAAATACTAGAGCAATTCTTCTTTTGCAAAAAACTCAAGGAAATTCTGACCACAACAGGTCAGGATGTTTTTGACACTGGAGTCCTATTCAAAATCTTCCGGTTTATCATGCACACTTAATAGTGCTAATATTGTATAGCTCCCATGGCATCTTTAAAATGATCTTACATCATTTAAATCCCTGTCACAGATAACTGTCTGTTCTGCTCTTAAAAAACTTGGAAACAACTGTCACGTAAATCACCGAGCTATGATAAGGTTTAATTGTTTGAGATCCTCAGACCTAAGGGTGCTCAAAGTTCAAACTGTTAATTGATGGGAATGTGGAATCACTTTGACCCCTGCAGCATTTTTGTTTTTGTGTTACTAGCACCACTGCCGGCACTGCCTGTGTCCTCCAGCAGCCTGCTCTGCAAATTCTTCCCTGCTTGTAAGAAAATGGAATGTCCATTTTACCACCCCAGGGTAAGTGCCCCTCTTTGCTCCTCTTTTCCTTTGTAGTAGGATAGCTGAAATGTGTTATGTGGTTATGTGCTGTATTTACATACATTACTTTGAATTACTATTTTACTAATTATATTTTAATATCCATGAAGAACATTTTCATACTTTCAAGGGCCCCCAGTTACCGTATCCCCCCATTTCCCATATGTCACAGATTGTGATGCAGGTGGATGCTATTCAGTACATAAAATTAAAACCTGAAGGCCAAAATAAACCAAGCTGGAGATTCAAACTGTCCACTGGTAGAAACTCTAAACAAAGGTTAAAACTTTTTGAGATTGTCTGCAGCTTGTATCGTAGGGTGTCCACAGTGCATTTATAAAGTGCATTTCTGCATGCTCACGTAGAAAGTATGCTGGTGGCAGGGTCAAGACTGTGGGAGTTACTTTGCGTAAGTAATATACAGACCTTAGATATATTACCCAGCACCAAGTAGCTGAGGACAAAGGGCTTAGGTACATGGGAAAGTGAACCAGCAGTAGCTATCCCATGTGTGCTGACATGGCTAGAGCTGTAAGATGTAACACTGAGTGGAACACACCTTATTGTGGGGAGCAGTGCAGTACAGACATGCCCTAGTGCTATTTCACTAACCTGAATACACAGGTTGCCCAGGCTGCACCTTCTGAGATGCAAGCTTTCCTTGGTCTGAAATACTGGTCCCCTAAACTGGATGAACCCTATGCTACAGTTGATGCTGTCCCATGATACATACTTCCCAACTCTGTCCACCCCCCAGGTGTTAATCAAATCAGTAACTGTGTCTTTCAGTGCAGTTTATTCCAACGTATGTTTTCATGCTCATTATTTATGAAATACCTTGTGTATGTACAGGAAGTAGCACCTCTTCCACCATTGGGCTCTATTAACAATGTGATTCATTTGTCCAGTTATTAACCCATGATAGTATGTTAGATCATACAGTACTATGTACTTGTGCATCCAGTGTGCCAGGTTAGGTTGCTTGTGGATTTAGGAGACTAATTTCAGTCCTTTCTGAATGTCTCTAATCTGATTTGTTAGCATTGTAGATTTAACACGCAGTGTACAAGACCAGATTGTACGTTCTACCATCCAGCTGTTGCCGTACCTCCACGCCATGCCTTGAAGTGGACTCGAAGTCAAGCTAGGTGAGCTTAAGCAGCCTTTCCTCTGGTTAGTTTTAAGGCCCTGATCCCATAAATATTTATGCATGTGTGCAACTTTACTGACATAAGAGTCTGAATGATCAGGGCCTAAGACTGTTTGCAAGAAGCAGCTTCCCTAATATTTATTTAAAAATCCTATTATAGAACTGTGGTCTAAGTTTTAGAACTCTGTATTTTTTTTATTAAGTTATTTAAATATTTTTTCATTTAACATTAGAACAGTGATACTCAGCTTATCTGGCTGTTCTAGGGGGAAGAAGGGGACATACCAGATCAGGCTGTATTGTATCTTGATCAGTTCTGCCTTAGAACATGGAGGAACTAGAACTAGAACAGAGTTAACTGGATTCGTAACCTCCAAGTAGACCTTACTGTTCTCCACTTGAGCTGCAAACACCACATTTCTTCTTCCACCTTGTGTTATATAATAATGTAGACTCCTCTTACCCCTAGCTGTTAATTAGCCCTCATCTTAAACAATGAGATTTTTCTAATGTGGTGTGAACTGATGCATTAGTAACCATTTTTGGAAAATATTAATTACTTCTGAAAATATTAATAGGAGGAGAAATTTTACCTGTAAAACTTCTGTTGTAGAGAGAGAAATGAATTAAAAGAATGCAATATAAAATGGTCAGAATATACAGCTGACCTAGTTTGTGTTGAGAGGGTCATTGCTTGTGAGTTTCTGTTTCACTGTAAAGATTTAAGATCACCGTGAATATGTTTTTCTGCATGTTTTGCATATTCTGGTAGTAACAGCTTATTTGTTTGTTATTTTTTATCATATTTACATAACAGTTTCTACAAGTTACCAGCTTTATGCCAGAAAAACCTTTGTAAAAATCTCATTAAGAAAATCTGTACCTTTAACCTATTTCTCTTTATATTCCAGTTCCCGTAAAAGTAAATGCTTATGTAGAAGCAGGATTTACAGGTTTTGAAAACAAACTCTGAAAGCCAAAACTTCAAACTTAGGTGAATTGAAGTTTGACATCTAAGTGAATGGCCTAGTTTTCAGAAGTGTTCCAACAGAAGTTGAACCAGGCCTGTCCTGGAATAAAATGCCTAAACAGAGATTTAAGAGCTTAGATTTAGGTGTCAAATGCTGGCTTGCCTTAAAAACTCAAATCTTTGGAGCCTTTTTTTTTTTTTTTTTTTTTTACCTGAAAAGGAAGTTTTGCTGCTTTGACTTAACTGAATGGGATGGCGTAGCACTCCTCCCATCACCTTTCGTAAGTGGTTAATTGTGTGGGGTTTTTTTCCTCTCCAGTGAATAATTATGATACAACTTGTGGATAAAAGTTACCACCTTTGGACAGAGTGGAGAGGAACATTCACTAGAAGGAAAAGAGGATGCTACAGAACTTTACACAATATGAACTTTGAATATATATTGTTTTCATAAGACAAATTTGATTGCATATTTGAAATGTCTCTAATTTTTCCAAGTTTGTAAGTTTAATAGCTGGTTTTACATTTTTTTACACTGTAAAGAGAAAATGTCTGTGTAGGGAAAGGTTTTACTTTAAATTCCATTAAAAAGTTTCAAGGCACAGGTTGGTGATCTGCTGTTTGTTTGGCCCTGTTCTGTCATTACTCAAAGATCATATACTTAATCCATTTCTTAAAATAGAATCAACTTTTTACAGAGCTTGTTCCTCCAGCTTAGGTCACCATGATATTTTTTTGGGGTGGGTAATGGCCAGTGTTATCTCCAGATGCGTCTAAAGTTGAAGTGATAGGCAAGGGAAGCAGTGTTCTTAATTCTCTCATGCAGCCACTTCTGGCATGTGGGAAAGATGGAGGTGCTGATGAATATCCTATTCTGTAGGCAGGTTAATGCTTTCTAGTTTTTAAGCAAAAAGACACAGGCCGTTGCTAAATTGCCAGAGAGCAGGAGATGAGAACAAGAGTGAAAGCTGTCATTCATAAGCAGTTCTTTTTCAACATCCCAGGCAAAGGGATGAGTTATTCCACTGTTCTGAATTAAAGAGCAATCGAAATGGAAATCCAGGTTGAAAGTTCTGAACGCACAGCCATGGGCAAGCAAGAGGACATCATTTGGAATGACTCTTCCAGAAACCATTTTTCCACAGGCACCCAATCCCACTGAGTATACTCTTATCTCACTCTAGGGACCGTTTACAACTCACATGACAAAGATAGACTCCATTAGAATAATAACTCTAAACAGTTTAAAATCTGTAATTCACCCGCTGGAATGACAAAGTGTTAAACAGTAACATGAATGCACTTTTTTATTAAATCTTTTGTATCTTTTGGGGAATTACATTTTCACAAAAATATACAAAAGATATTTTATCTTTACAAATATTTACATTAGATACCAGAAAACAATGTTAAACATATATATAACTTAAATTTGACAACTATACTTCTGAATTCTGAAACTTAACACTCCAGGAAATTATTTTCAAATATATTTGTGAGATAAAGTACTTAAAGTTTAGCTCATATTCAAATTTTAAAAAAATCTTAATTTTTGCAAAATCTGACGTTTTAATTTATATATTTAAACAACATAGAAACTACAATGTTGCATGGTTACAGGGGTTACATGTTCATGGTGAAAAACAAAATGGGAGCACGCTTAAAACCATGATCCTTATTACAGTAATACATGATCATACACCTTTGGACTAGTTCAGAGTACATTTTTTTGGTTAAAGCAAGAGGGATTATCTGACAAACACTTCATAATAAAATGCAACAAATATAAAAAGACATCTGGGATCTGTGATTTTAAGCTTAAATAACTACAGTAAGATATTTTCCTAAAATGACCTGACAGCTGAGTGGAGGGGCATAGGATAGGATCTTTTCCCATAAGGAACAGTGCTGAAATACTCTTCTTTTTTCCCCCGAAATAAAGAGACTGCAAATGAAGTTATTGTTATACAGAATTTTAAAATATTTCCATTAGCTGCACTTTTCAGAAGTACATTTGTTAGCAGGAAGCTGTTTTAACCTTTTGAGTATGAGAGAAAAGAAAAGCATTATCATTGGTGGGGTAGCAGAACAGATTCATAATATCTTCACTACTGAATTTCGACAGCTTTGATGTTTTATCTCCAACTGTACAGTATTTAGCATAAGGCAATCTGCTCATACTCTTCACTAATAAAAATAGTGGTTAACCAAGCCACAAAGTTAAAAGGATATGTAGTTTCAGGCAGAGGGGAATGTTTTCTAATGTGTGCCACTTAGATTAATTTTATATTATTTTAAATGCCTACTGTGGTCTTGATTTTATTCTTATGTAAAACTTTACATAAGACGTACATTAACTTTCTTCACAAATTAATAAAGCAGCTTCTCCATTACGTAGCATAATATACTGTATACTCAGAAATTAACTAAAAAGTAGTTGAACAAAGCTCACAAGCACCGGCTGCTTCTTTGTTAAACTTACAGTAGCTACGCCAAGCCCGAAGAGCACAACAGGATGATAACTAATAGTAAGTAAAGGAAAATGACTAGAAATATGGAAAGCATTACCTGACAATACCAAAATTGCCACAAGAGTAGTAAACCAACTTTATCATGCAGTTTGTGCCAATGTTCATGCTTGGAGTTTATAAAATGCATTTAATATATTCCCAAAGAATTACATAATTGAGCATGTCCTGGGTACAGCAGATGTTTGAAAAAAGCACAGAATTATGGAAGTGCCACATGCAGCTCCAATGTTACAGGTGAGTAGTAAGCTTTAAGTCTTGCACTGAAAGCTGGGGATCAAGCATTTTATTCTGTATGAAGAATACACTATCATTCAAGATTGCAGCCCTTACTTTTGAATACAGAATGTTTTTTCTGAGAATCCAGAAGTCAATCCACAAACCAGTTTGAGCTCACCAGTTTTAAAGTGGACTATAACAATTGAAATGTTGTCTAGCAACTGTTTTATTTCAAATGACAGACTCTGCAAATTTCCTGTGTAATTCAAGCTTAATGACAGTCAGAGTCACAGAGAAGTAAGGCTGAAAGGGATCTTAAGAGGGTCCAACCCCCTGCCTAAGGCAGTATCATCTTTATCCAAACCACCCCATACAACCATAATCTAAACTGCATAAGTCTGCCCTCAACCTTGACACAACATAGACCTGCCACAGGTAGGTCACCCTAACCTGCCACAGGTAAAGCAGGGAAACCACAGCAGCCAATGTCCTGCTCCTATAAAATGTCAATATATACTCAAGAGGTTCCAGGTAGAGGCCCACGCCCCCTGCTTCAGAGGAAGGCAAAAACCCCATAGTCCATACCAGTCTGACCATGGGGTAAAATTCCTTCCTGACCCCAGATGTGGTGAGCGGGCAGACCCTGAGCAGGAGGCAAGACCCTCTAGCCTGGAACATCGGGCTTTGCTCTTAGCAGGTGCAGCAAACACCCAGTGCTTCTGGGAAGGCTTAAAAACATCTTGACATGTATAGCAGAAAAAGGGTGGGAGAAGGGGTAGGGCAGGGTGGGAGAAACCAGCAAAGCCCAGAAGCCTGGGAAATACCCATAGTAGAAAATCAGTATAGCTACATCTAGATCATCCCCAACCAGTGGCTGTCCAACCCCTTCTTGAACATCTCCACAACTTCCCTAGGCAGTCCAGTTTCACCATCTCACTGTGAAGACATTTTTCCTGATATATAATCTAAACTTACTTTGCTGCAACTTCAAGCCATTGGTCTATGTCCTCTCTGCAGCAAGAGGGAAAAGGTGCTTTTCCTGTTCTTTGTGGAAACCCCTCAGGTATTGGAAGACCACTATCATGTCCCTGCTTAAGTGCCTTTTTTGCAAGCTGGACATGCCTAAATCCTTCAGCTTCTCTTCATACAACTTGCCTTCCAAGCCTTTGATCCTCTTTGTTGCCTGCCTGTGTACCCTTTCTAACTTGTCCACATCTTTTTTAAAATGTGGAGCCCAGAACTGCACACTGCTCCAGATGAGGCGTAAATAGGGCCGAGTAGAGAGACACTGTCACCCTGGTGTCTGCACCCAATGGAGCCCAAAACCACATTAGCCTTTTGTGTGACTGCATCACACTGCAGACTTGTACCGAGTTTGTGGTCTACTAGGACTCCTCAAGTCCTTTTCCATATTGCCATCCATCAAAGTGTCTCCCATTTTGAATGCATGTTTTTGATTATTCCTCCTGAGGTGCAGCATATTGCATTTGTCTACACTGAACTTCATCCTGTTAGCTCCAGCCCAGTTTTCCAGTCTGTCAAGATCTTTCTGAATTGCATTTACATTTGGTTCACAATTCTTCCCAGTTTCATGTTGTCTGCAAACATGCTCAAGAAGCTTTCCATGCCAGCATCCAAACTGTTAATACACATGTTAAACAGAACAGACAGACCCCTGTGGGACTCCACTTGAAACCTAGCACTCTGCAGACCCATTAATAATTATTCTTTGCTTGTGGCTATTGAGCCAGTTATCTACCCACCTTGTAGTTTTATCCAGCCCACATTTTTCCAATTTATCTCATGCACTGACTACATTTGTTTAGACTCAACTTCTAGTTTTTGCCATTATTCTTAACTAAGTTTCTTCCTCAATGGGCTGACAACAGTGTTCTTCTACAGAAAATTCCAGGGAAAAGTGTCCTGGGAAAATGTCTCTTAAAATAGCCATGAATGAAATAGGGCATTTTTGCAAGTACATGTTCTTCATGAAATCGGCTGAAAAGGGTGTTCCTCACACACTACTGAAGAAGAAACTAAAGGAGAACATTCATCCTTAATTTTTGTTTAAAGAAAAGAGGTTAACAAGCAAAAGAGGGTAGGGGTAGGCTTCATAGAGGTGTGCAAAGGGAGTTGTGGGGTGAGGGGAAACTGGTATGTGGGTGCTTGTGGGGGAACATGGAGGTCACACACCGCATCACCCTTGACTGGTTGAGAGCCACTGCTCTAAGGGAACTGGCCACAACACTCCACCTGCGCTGCACTGCTCCAGCCTGAGAAACTGCAGAAGTGCACTGGTGAATCTAGGCCTAAAAATGAAAGGATGATACTATCCATCTTTACATCATGAAAAATATCCCATGGCAACATTTTTTGGGATTTCATAATGGTCTTTTATGAACATCTAAGCAATTTGGTAAAAACTCCCAGCTAATATCTACAATAACATGGAGGTACGACAGAAAATACGTATCAGTAATTTAAGTATAAAAGCACCATAACTGTCCCAGTGGATCCAAAAGCAAGCGTTATGAACCCAGGAAGTTCATGTAGGTTAAAAAAAGAAAAGAAAGAAAATGAGACTATACACCTACGGTACTAATAAATCTCAATTCTGTCCTCTAGTGACACTAAGAGGAAAAAAACTAAAGCATTTAAATCCCAGTTTAGGATGACATATGTGCTGTGTGTCACTGCAGTTCTACAGTGCTTGCATGGTATTTCTTCAGGGCCAAGTAAAAGTTTTTCAAGTGACTAACTAGATTTCCAAACTTGAACAGATTTGGATATTAGCAGTTTTAACCTATTTCCTGCATTCATAATGATTTTCTGGAGATAACTAAAGAACTAATGATTTTTTCCCCTTATGTTGCCGCTAAGTGCTCATAACTTTAATTCACATCTTAATATAATTTATGTTTGGGAATTTAAACAAGGACTAGTGTGTAAAGCCTCCTGAAAGGGGGAGACAGATCTTTTAAGATAGGGAGGTCAAGCTAACCTGGGCCCTGGGGGTGGCTCAGGACTATGGGGCTGCCCAGAGGCCAGATTTGGGTTTGACAGTGGCAGCGCAGGAGTTAACGTAGCTGTCACGTGCCCCCACCCTGCTGCTGCCATATTCCAACTGGGACTCCGCAGCTGAGAGTTTGGCCCTCTAGGAGCCCTGAAGACTGACTGAAATGGCTCTATGGTCTCAGTCTTTGATAGCTCTGTATGAGAAGATGGTGATCATCTGTCCTAGGGAAGTTGAGGACAACCATTTTTTGGAGGAGGAAGTGGCACATGAGCTTGTGTTGCTGAAGAGCTGGTCAGCAATACAGCTCGGAGTTACAGGACTCCAGTAGTTAACATCGCTCTACTCCACCCCAGGACAGAGCTGGGCAAAAGTGGTGAGGAGGAAGGGGGATCTCTGCCATGCCCATTGGTGCTGCGTAGAGAGGGGATAATCCCTTCTCTGAGTCAAGGAGGCCTCTTAGCTCTGGACAAAGAGCACATGGTGTCCTCAAGAGCAGAGCCAGGCACATGGGGCAGATTTCTCCACCAAGGAGCCAGGCAGCCTGGCAAGTCCCTTTCCCCATGCTAGACAAAGTCCAGGGTGGTGCAAAAATCCTTCCCCTGAGCCAAGCAAGTGACACACAAAGAAAATCCCTCCATGAGCAAAGCAGTGTGGGGGG
>NW_017729025.1:42386322-42393641 GCF_001723915.1 Gavialis gangeticus | reverse complement strand
ATGACAACAAAAAAAAATCCCCCCAGGAGGAAAGGAGGGGGGGGGGGGGGGGAGGGCGCGGAGATTACTCCCTCAGTAGGGAGCCAAGTGCCTGGGGAAGCCCCTGCCCTGTGCACAGCAAGGATGGAGTCCCTTCCTTTCCACGCACCAAGCAAAGCACAGGGTGGGGACAGTTACCACCAGAACAGAGCCAGGCACACAGGGAAAGCCTTTCTCAGGGCAGAGCAGGACCTGGGGTGGGCTGTTGCCTCCCTCTCCTTATACCACGCAAAGCACAGGTGAGCAGGGGAATTCCTGCCTGGCTCCATGCAATTCTCCCCTCACCTTGCCCTTTGCTTACGTTGGGGAGAGAAAAGATATCCCCAGTCCATGCTGCGAGCTGGGGAAGAGTTTTCCCCATGCTCTTGGGGTTAGTCCCAATCCCCACCGTGCCTTGCTCTGGGAGGGTTTTTTCCTCGTTCCAGAAGTCTTCTCTCACAACCACATTGGATGTGAGTGGCAAGACAACAGATTAGGACACAAGTTACCTTTCAGGAGCAGCTGCAACTTCCCAGGAATAGAAAGCATGGGATATGCCCTGTTGCCTTCTATTAGAGAGTCCCAGACTTCGCCTCAGGTGACACCAAGTCCTGCCCCTCCTCCCTACCAGCCTTAGACAGCCAGTGGGCCCTAGGGATAGCAGCAGGGTGTAGTGGTAGGTTGTTTGACTCATTCTTTCATCTTGCACCCTCAGTTACAGCCCTCCTCACTACTGCCTACCTCACTCTCCAACCTTTACCCTATTTTTTCTTTCTCTATACTTCCCTTGTTCCTATTTTCTCATCCTCTCAATTAAAAAAAATGAAAATAATGACAATGCTATGGGTATACTTCTTCCCCCAACCTCTTATCTTCTTAGATTGTAGGGGAAGGATGACTCTCTTCCTAGATATTTTTAAGTTGCCACCCACCCAACTAAGTGGGCCCCAATCCTGATTAATGGTTTTAACCCAGATGATGCACATAGATTAGAATTATAATCTGCACGCTTGGGGTGGGAGAGGCCTGTTTCAACCATAAATTTATAAATAACTTAGTTTCTAATAACCCAATTTTTCAGTAATTCAATGTGAACAAGACAAAAAGTGTCAACTGCTGCAATTTCACTCAGTTATTTGTGAATGATTTGGGCAATCATATCCACTGCAGTCACACTCCACATTATACACACATTGCTTTCTTTCTCCTAAATAATTGGGCATTCAGAGTTTGTTTCAAGACCAGTTTGTTAAGAGACCAGAAGTACAAGAAAACCAAAAGCAAGAAAAGGATTTGGTCTGACTACCACAGAGTCTGGTACAAAGAGTGCACAGCAGGCTTTGGCATGCTTCCATCTATTCATGCGAGAAAAAAAATCAGATGGTATCACAGCCACTGGGGGAAAACAAGTTGCAAAGAGAAATAAAGAGTCTGCAGGTATAGAAGAGCATGCATATGAACCACAGGTAGGAGCACTAAAACACAAGTGTTACAACTAATATCGCAGTTTACAGTGTGACCTACAATATTTTTCTTCCCTTTGCTTAGGGGTGGTACATTCAGGAAGAAGGCCACAATATGATTCACTCACTGTCCAAAACACGAGCAAGAAGTTCATAGATTCACAGATGTTAGGGTCAGAAGGGACCTCAGTAAGTCACCAACTCCGACCCCCTGCCCTGGGCAAGAAAGAGCACTGGGGACCCCAGCTAGGTGCTTGTCCAGTCTCCTCTTGAAGACCTCCAAGGTAGGGGAGAGTACCACCTCCCTTGAAAGCTCATTCCAGGTTCTGGTAACCCTCAGTGTGAAGAAGTTCCTTCTAATGTCCAACTGAAATCTGCTCCCTGTTAATTTGTGGCCATTGTTCCTAGATATTCCAGGGGGTGCCCTAGTAAATAGAGTATCTCCTATTCCCTGCTGCCCTCCCCTGATGAATTTATAGGCAGCCACAAGATCACTTCTCAGCCTTCTCTTGCAAAGGCTGAAGAGATCTAGGTCCCTCAGTCTCCCCTTGTATGGCCTTGCCTGCAGGCCTCTGACCATACAAGTGGCCTCCTCTGAACCCTCTCAAGATTCTCTGCATCCCTCTCGAAGTGCGGTGCCCAAAACTGGACGCAGTACTCCAACTGCAGCCTGACCAGTGCCACATAGAAGGGAAGTATCACTTCACTGGACCTGCTCATCATGCATCTGCTAATGCATGATAAAGTGCAGTTAACTTCGTTGATCACCTAGTCACATTGACGACTCATGTTCATCTTGGAGTCAACTATGACTCCAAGATCCCTTTCCACTGCTGTGCTGCTGAGAAGGTCATCCCCCCAGCCTGTATGTATGTGGGTGGGTCTTTTTGCCCATGTGCAGCACTTTGCACTTGTCTTTATTAAACTGCAACCTATTTAATTCTGACCATTTTTCCAACCTGTCCAGATCCGCCTGGATCCGCTCCCTACCCTCTGGTATGTTAACTTTGCCCCATAATTTGGTATCATATGCAAACTTGGGCAGGGTGCTCTCCACACCCTCGTCCAAGTCACTGATGAAGACATTGAATAGCACCAGTCCAAGGACGAAGCCTTGCGGGACTCTACTGCCCACATCTTTCCAGGTTGAAATTGCCGTGTCCACCACCCCTCTTTGGGTGCAACCCCTAAGCCAATTTGCCACCCACCTGACCGTGTAATCATCTCCATCACATCCTGTCAGTTTATTTACGAGAACAGAATGTGATACCGTATTGAAGGCCGCCTTAAAGCCTAGGTAGACATCTACCTCGACTCCTACATCTAAGCATTTTGTTAGCTGGTCATAAAAAGAAACAAGGTTAGTCGGGCAGAATCTACCTGCAATGAATCCATGCTGATTTTCTTTGAGCATTATTTCCCCTGCAGGGTTCCCACAAATGTGATCCTTAATGATTTTTTCCAGGGTTTTCCTAAGGATAGAGGTGAGACCAACTGCCCTATAGTTTCCCAGTTCCTCCCTCCTCCCCTTCTTGAAAATAGAGACCACACTGGCCCTTTTCCAGTCCTCTGGGACCTAACCAGACCACCACAAGCGTTCGAGCAGCTGTGTCAGTGGCTCTGCTATGACACTGGCCAATTCCTTCAGCACCCTTGGATGAACTTCATACGGGCCCACTAAACTGAACACTTCTAGCCCCTCCAAATGCCCCTTCACTAAGTCTGCACTAACAGTTGGTGGGCTGGTGTCCCCCCTGTGACTCTCTATGATCCAATTGGGAGATTTGTCTTGGTCTGTGTCTAAGGATATAAAGATGTTCATCTATAGCTTTGATTATGGATAAAAAATTTTTTTCAACCAAGTTTAAGGCTTGTCACTTCTCCTGCATTGAGAAATGAAACCAAAATACATACGTTTTCTTGTGCAAGAGAAGTACAAGGAATAAACAGAGTTCTCATGCTTTCACAGTGTCAAGGGGAGACTACTATTGGCTGGAGCCAATAAAGGACTTTGGTATCTTGTTCCAGATGGGAATCATGCCTCAGAGGTGGGTGCATGGAGGCAGTGGGCTCTTCCTAATGGGTTTCAACAGGCAGCACATTTAACAGGAAGCTGCCTACCAGCAGCCAGCAGGAATTGCTGGTGATAGTGCGGGGTCTGAATCCTGTCTGGCTTAGGATTCCAGGAAGATGCCTCTATCTGTTTGCAATCAACTCCCCAGAATCCTCCCCTGAAGGAAAGTGCCTACAACCCATTCTCTGAAAGAATGCCATAGTGCTCCTTTTACATTGCAACGTAGCTGGAGAAGATGGTGCTGATCTTGTGCAACATCCCGTGGGGTAGAGCACTAGCCCAAAAAGATAGGGACAGATTTGTCCAGTGACTATTTAAATGTAAAATGGAGAAGCAGACCTTGGAGCAGGGGCTGGAAACAACAGAACTCAAGACTTCTCACACTCAGGTGAGCATCCTAACCTCTCAGCTATTGCATCAGAGTCATGTTCACACTCACTTACTCTGACCTAATGAATCCTCAACTCTCTACAGGATAATGGCACATCTGCAAAAACAGGGAAGGTACGGAGGGAATTGAACCTAGGTCCCCCACTCTCTGGGTAAAAATACTGTATAAGAGGTAGGTTATGTGAGGACATAAGTGAAGGCCCATCTAATTTCTGTACCGTACATAGATTCAGTTTAGGCAGTTGATGCTTAGACTGGGACAGTCTAAGATTTTCTGGTAGTGCAGATCTTGTTTGCGTTACCCGGACTTACTCAGGGCAATGAAGTCTGTTTTTAGCCAAAACAAGCAGTGCTGCATGCATACATTCAAGCATCAAGAGGGAACTTTGCACAATCCAGACAGCCTGAATTCCAAAAGCACCATCCAGTCTCCCTATTTTGCCACAGTCAAAAAAGGTGCATTATGAGGATTTACTACAACAAAATGAGAGATTAAGGCTAAATGATCCACTACTTTTGGCTAATTAGTACCCTCCTCAAGCCAAGGATTTTTTGCCCATCGAGGCTCCAAGCTGCTGCTTCTGATAGGAGCATTGTTAAGCCTGAGTTGATGATTTGTTTTAAATTCCAGCCCTTATGCAAGATGTGGAATTTCCTTTTCTAGTTTATTTAAATTAATGAGAAAAGGAAATAATCTTCAAGAGCAGACCTGGGTCTGCGGGCATGGTCTGTTCTTTCCTTTCTCTAATGGGCTGTCTAGGTTAACGTGCTGTTTTTAAAAGTGCTGGATTCACTCCCAGCAAGAAAACAGGGCAAAGATAAAACAGTGACCTGGGGAAGGCCTAATCACTGCTGATGAAATGGGGAGTGCCTCTACGCTCACAGATCCCTGGGCAGTAGAGCTTCTTTCTTCTGTCAGCAAAGGAACATCTTGCAACCAACCCAAAGCATGCAGAGGTACCCCCATGCTTTTTGCTGGCTGCCGCCCCCTTTAATGGCTGGCATGAAGAACCTCCAGGAACAGGTTTACACACCCTGGCAGCTTCTCTATGGTGGGTGCAGTAGGACTTAAGTGCCAACTTTTAATTTTCATATGATGGCATATGTGGGAAATGAGGGTGCAAACACAGCTTGACTCCGCCACGAGGGTGAGGACACAGCCATATAGAACATGCTGGGTTCCACTTGGTCAGTGATATTACCAATGTAATGTTACTGTGAGATCATCATCAGAGCCACAGACCTTGGTCCCAGGAGCTAATGCTTTGGTCCTATAGCACAACTGCACGCTTAGTAAGGCTATGCACTCTAGCAGTCCAAGTAATAAAGCAGTATGTTCTAAATCCTGCTTGAGTTGCTTCAATGCACTTTCCATGGTAAAAATTCTGCTTAACCTAGTTTGATAGAGAAAGCGTCCTGATGCCATCTTAAGATGTTTGTTGGGTCACTAGTTTATACAGTGTTTAACAACAAGCATTGCTGGACACAGCAGAGCGCAGAAGTTTGGCTGAGTTGCTTCTACTTTCATACCTAATTTATAACATTTCTTCCATTCCTCCTGTCACCATCACCACCCCCCCCCCCACACACAATTACACAGGGTGCTGAAGTTTACCGGTTTAATTTTAACATGAACATGGAGTAAGACGAGGGATGAGGTGAATAAAAGGAGTCTACTCACTGCCTGACTTGTAGAATCAAATAAAGAAACTCTGAAAGCCCTCAAAGAAACTCTGAAAGCCCTGTGTCCTCAACCAATGCTATTAATTAATAAGCATAGCGCTGCCAGCTCACATGGCAAGTTGCTCACTTTTGACCCTTTTCACATAGCATGGGAAATAACCATTTGGCCTAATACCCCAAAGCTGTAGCTTGGCAAATGGCTCTGCCACGTGACCCACTCAGACAAACAGTTGAAGCAATCTTACCAGCTTGTACGAAACTTGCTCTGGAAATTCAACACTCCTTAAAGACTTTTTCTTTCTCGAGTCTCATTATTTTGCAATTTTCAGTATACCCTAAGGGTTATAGCAGATTCATGGCCTTACTATGGACGGCTTCTTTAAAGAAGTGTATGATGGGATATTATTACAATCAGGAGCAAAAACTAAACAGAGACCTCTTCTAGCCAATTATTCCTCTTAAAAAATTAGAATGTACAAAATACCAATGTTTGGAAAGATTCTGTTTTCTCTGAATCCCCAAGTGATGCTGAGAAAATAAAACCAATGATTCCTATTGCTATGAAAATCTATTTTTGCAACTGGCGACAATCCCAAGTGTTAGCAATCACAGATACTATCATCTTCATCATCTTATTCAACATTTCCAGTGTAGGCTAGCAGCCCAGTCAAGTAACACAGCAGTAATCTCTTTCACTGAGTTCACTTTTATTCACAAGGCAAAAATTGGAGTTAGACTTTTAGGTTGTGGGCAAGGCACTCGCAAAGTGAGCAAATTGGCTTTTGCTCACAGAACTAATTTAATGTTTAAGTGCAACAAAAACACTAAACTAGCCTTGAAGAATGGATTCATGCACATCCAGCAGGATTCACTAGACATGATCGTGACCCAGGCCTCAATACAAGAATACTGCAACAAACTTTACTATTTTTATTTCTTCACCTGACAGTGCTTAATATTTTGATCTCTCATAGAAATGTTGTTTCCCATTCTATTACTGTAAGTGCTTATTAAAATACTGTGTAGTTTTATTTAAGATCTGCTAAATGCTTCTCTTTCAGTAATAAAATATGGAATATTCTCTCTCAATGACATTCAGTTTGCAGAACTCAAAGGAAACATATTCATGCTGAAAATAAACATATCAATGTACAGCACTAGGTCCAAAATATGTCTTCAATAAAACCCAGGACTGTACTGGGAAACTGTACATTGATCCACAACTCACTTCTTTAGCTAAGAACCCTTTTATCCAGGTGCTTCTTTTTTCAACCTCTGGCAGTGAGTGGAATACAAACCTGGATTTTCCAGTTCTAGAGCAAATCTACTGGGCGGAGCACATTTGTAACAGTCCATCTCTGTCACAGACTCTCTAACCATTTGTCTTCCAGAGACAGACTACTCTGTGTCTTGGATCAGCACCATTTCTTAAGCATGCAGGGCACTTAAGAGTGTCGCATTCCAATCCTGGGTCTTTCATGCCTATTACTTCATGCAGCGTCCTTTTTGCAAAGTCTCCATGTATCCCTCAATGAGGCATATGCACACATTTCCAGACAAATAAGCTGTATTTTCAAAAAAGAAGCAAGAGATAAAAAAAAATACAGCCAGGTTAGTATATTTATAAGATAAACCTCTATTAACACTATTATCCAGTCAGTTTTAAAAAATGATTTAAAACATTATTAGCA
>NW_017729025.1:42379784-42381322 GCF_001723915.1 Gavialis gangeticus | reverse complement strand
ATGCAGTGTCCTTTTTGCAAAGTCTCCATGTATCCCTCAATGAGGCATATGCACACATTTCCAGACAAATAAGCTGTATTTTCAAAAAAGAAGCAAGAGATAAAAAAAAATACAGCCAGGTTAGTATATTTATAAGATAAACCTCTATTAACACTATTATCCAGTCAGTTTTAAAAAATGATTTAAAACATTATTAGCATTTGCAGAAGCAATTTAACTTTCTATTCTACTGAATGTTAAGCAGTTCATACTAGTGGTTGTGCTCTTAAATAGGAAGAAAACATATGCTGTGAATCTGTGACTGCTCCTGTACAATCATCAAGAACAAGCTTAGAGCTTTAAAAGACAGATACTGAACTTTAATATTACCTCTTCATTATTAAAAACTGTTTATATTAAATCCCGAATTACTTTGGCAAAACAATGGAAAGCCATACATACCTGCAGTCATCCCCACCAGCACTGACAACATATCTATCCCCGCTTGTAAATCGAATATTAGTCAAATGGGCTGAGTGACCTAAAAATCGTTTGTGTTTTGCCTAAAACAAAGAAAAAATGTAAAGCCATAAATACTCTTCTTTTGTTTACAAGATGCATCTAGAAATATGCCTTTGTACCTATCTATATATAGCACTGTATCCCCAGGCTCCTAAATGTTTTATAGGCTCCTAGTTTCAGGAGTTATTTCATGAAAAACAACCACCATTGGGGTATAATGTAGCAGCTATTAAATTGTCTCTAAATATTTGTGTGCATATGCAAGGGAAAGAAACAATCTTATCATCTATCTTTAGTGCTCCATTGATTTGAAATCTTGTGCTATTATACAAGATCTTTGGAAAGAACAAAAACTATTGTACAAGGTTTTTGGAAAACCTGAAAAGCAAATATACTCAGGAGACTACAGAGGTAATATCAAATGGGTACATTTAAAACCTACAAATTAGAGAAGAAAGCATTATCATCAATCCTTCCCCTAGAGAAACTCTAAAGAAATCACAGTATCATAAGCACTGTTTTTTGCAGTGACACAAATGAAAGATTCTTACAAACTTTTCAGGACATGGAAAGTCGAACAATTTGACCATGCCAAAATCATCGCCTGTTACAAGGTTGATTCCCGAGTGAGAAACACAGGCACAATTTACATCAGCTTTCTCAGCATGTCTGGACCAGATTCCAACTACTTCATCCCCTAGAACGCTGAAAGAGAAGAGCAAGAGGGTCCCTTGGAAACTGTTGCATTGTAGGAAAAGAAATACAAATAGATCTTTCTATTAGTTTGTGATTATGAGCCAGTGTTAATTTAAAATGATGAGAGAGACAGATGCATAATATAGCTAATGCAAAAACTTAAGTCGGGTGTGAAACTAATAGCATTAAAATTGATCAATGAGATAATTTATTTTTCTGTCTTGGCAATTACATGAGGTGCCTTAGCACAGTAAAGTAGCTGAATGAAGATTTCATAGATTTCATAGACATTTGGGCTGGAAGGGACCCCGGAGGATCATCAAGGCCAGCCCCGCCACCCC
>NW_017729025.1:42372295-42379409 GCF_001723915.1 Gavialis gangeticus | reverse complement strand
TCAGGTGTGGATGCTTTACCCCAGAGTTTGGTGTCATTGGCGAACTTGGCCAGTCCACTTCTGATACCAATGTCCACATCATTGATGTAGATGTTAAACAGTATAGGCCCTAGGACAGAGCCTTGTGGGACCCCATTGGTCACAGCACACCAAGACGATTGGCTCCCATCGACCACCACCCTCTGGGTCCTACTGCAGAGCCAGTTCCCCAGCCAGCGGATCTTGGTGACGTCAAGACCGTAGTTAGACAGTTTAGCCAAGAGGTGATCATGGGGTACCAGATCGAAGGCTTTTTTAAAGTCGAGGTATATGACGTCGAACTCTTCCCCTTTGTCCAGGTGATAAGTCACCTGGTCATAAAAGGAAATGAGATTGGTCAAGCAAGACCTACCCGCAACAAACCCATACTGGGTATCCCTCAGGATATTGCTTTGAGCTAGCCTGTTAAGGATGGCCTCCTTGATAATCTTTTCCAGGACATTCCCCAAGATAGAGGTCAGGCTGATGAGCCTGTAGTTTGCCGGATCTACTTTCCTCCCTTTCTTGAAGATAGGCACGACATTGGCCCTCTTCCAATCATTGGGCACTTCACCAGAGAGCCAAGAGCTCTCAAAGATCCATGCCAGGGGCTGAGCTATGATGCTCGCCAGCTCCCTGAGTACCGTTGGGTGTAACCCATCAGGGCTGGCTGACTTGAATGTATCCAGCCTGTCGAGGTGTTCCTTCACGAGGTCAGCTTCGATGGAGGGCAAGCAATCTCCCTTACCCAGGCCTCCCTGACCCATAGTGGGCAGGGTGGTCCCATGCAACTGGTGAAAAACTGATGCAAAGTACCCATTTAGCAAGTTCGCTTTTTCCTGGGTGTCAGTTGTTAGTTGCCCCATCTGGTTTAGCAGGGGTCCAATGTTGCCCTTGCTTTTCCTCCGGCTCCCCACACATCTAAAGAAGGACTTTTTATTTTCCTTGATATTTGTAGCTAGCTGGAGTTCCATCGCAGCCTTGGCTTTCCTGATTTGCTCTCTGCAAGTCTGGACTAATGCAGAGAATTTTTCCTTGGTGGCGGTTCCAGTCCTCCATTCTTTATAGGTCCTCCTTTTAAGACGCAGAAGGCCCGCCAGTTCCCTGGAGAGCCAAGGGGGCTGCTGTGCCCTCCTGCTGCCTTTTTTCTGAGACGGGATGGACTTTGCTTGCACATCCAAGATTGCTCCCTTGAGGAGCAACCACTCATCCTGAACTCCCCTCCTCTTTGGGTTGTGGCCTTTTAAGACCTCTCTGACAAGTCTCCTTAGCTTGTCAAAGTCAGCTTTCCTGAAGTCGAGGACTTCTGTACAACTGACTGACTAGTGTCCCGGCTCTGGTGCGAGATGCGCAGGTGTAAGCCTGCTGCGCCCCTGTGAGCCCAGGGACCCCAGCAGTGACCCCAGGACCCTTAGCCGGCAGCTAAGCAGGGGCCTGTGGAGGGATGGATCTAGCCAGCTGAGAGCAGGCTAAGTGGACCGAGGAGGGTCACAACCCCCCAGCTCCTTCTTGGCCCACCCCCCAGGGAGCCGCACGACCCCCCTGCAGGTGCGCTTACCAGATTAGGGGGAAGTCACCCACCTGTTCCTTCCCTCGGTGGAGGGGAGGGACACCCCTTATCCCCCCAAAAGCACTGAGGTGCCAGCCGGCCTTTCTCTGCATGCGCGCAGTTTAAAAAGGGCCTGGCAATGGAATAAGCCTCACTAGCGTCCCGGCTCCGGTGCGAGACGTGCGGGTGTAAGCCAGCTGCACACCCCTATGAGCCCAGGGACACCAGCAGCGACCCCAGGACCTCTGACAAGTCCTGGCCTGCCGGCAGCTAAGCAAGGGCCCATGGAGGGAGGGATCTAGCCAGCTAGGAGCAGGCTAAGTGGACAGAGGAGGGTCATGCTCCCCCGGCTCCTACTTCGCCTAGCCCCCCAGGGAGCTGCGCAACTGGAGCCTCGTGAACAGGCCGTGCAAACAGGCATGCTCCTGAGCTCAGTGCGCAAGTTAGCGTGGGAGTTCGCGCAGGACAGTGAGCAGGAGGACCCAAGGCCCTGCCTGTGAGCCCCCCAGAGTAAGCAGTCCCAGCCATAGCCAGCCCACCAGTGGCATGACACAGATGGGCACGCGACGCACCCCGAGGTAAGATGTTACAATTAGAACTGGTTGAAATAATTTTAGTGATGTTTCCAATAGCAAGGTTCCTGAAGTCCAGTGTGGACTCCTTCATTAATTTCAGCAAGAAAAAGATAAACTCAAACTGAAAATTGACCTTTCTTTCCAACAGCAGATGTCTTAACAAAAACCTGTTATGCAAAATCCTTTGAAAAGTTTAGTTTTCATTCTGCATGGAATTGCTGCTCTCTAGCCAGCTCTAATCACATTGTACATGTACACTTCCCAAAATGGACATAAACCAAGCATTTCATTCTTTATAGGTGAAGCCCTGAAAATTTGAGATGGATGTCAAAAACTGTTCTGGTATGTTTTCCCCATTCAGGCTACTGCACAATATGCTGTAAAAGATAGTTATGATGGCTAGGGACAGAAGTTACACATAAACTGGCTTAATTGATCAGAAACTGGTTTAAACCTGTAACAGAACATAAGTTCAGTGCACATAAATCAGCTTGAAAATGGCTGAAACGGGTTTAAGATAAACCTGGTTGAATGTAGTAATCAGACTTAACTGATTTGGGTCAAACTGGTTTATGCAACTTCTGTTCCAGATTCCTTCCTGGATTAAGTTAAATCAAAGTCCCCCAGCATCCCAGCATGCTTTTCAGCCCTGGACTGGAATGTCTGCTCCAGAGCAAGGCTGGTCCCACCCCACTCTTCCCTAGCCAGAGCACACTGCTCCTGGCCACCTGAGAAGGAGGTGGAGAGTTCAGACACAGCAGCGTCTTCCTGGTTTTCCCTTGCCCCACCCTCCCCTTGCTATTCAAGCAGGGATTCCCCGCCCCCTTCCCCTCTCCCACAGGACAGACTCCAGCCACACAGACCCTAGCCAGCATCTGGTCATGGTCACGCCACACCTATACTAGCTAATGCTGAGCAGTGTCTGTGTGTGCGTCTCCAAATTCACTGGGGACAAAGGCAGACAGAACAGTCTTAGGGCTTTTTGGAGCTAATTAACCGGTAAACTGGTTATGTCCTTCTGTTCCTTCCTTGAAAAAAACTGTTTAAGAAGAGCTTAAAGAGACTTTTGTTTTCTTGATGGGCTGATAAACTTTGTGTTATCAGCTCCCTGCTGGCTTGCTTGCAGTTTGCTGTAGCAACTATGAAGAAGCAGAGAGAGGGAGATTGAAAAGCTCAGTATCATCAACAGATGCATGCAGTCCACATAAGCAGTCCAGCTAGCTGGGGGCTGGCAACACTCCCTGCTCCTTGAGCAGTGAGCCAGAAAAAGCCTGGTGATGGCTGCTTCCCCCTCCCCATCCACGAATATCCCGTCTCGAGACTGTGCAGGTTGGGTGGGGTTTTAAACCCCTCCCTAATTATAGTGTCCTGTCAGGGTCTGACAACCTCCCCTCCCTCATCTCAGCACTGAAGAAAGGAAGGGAGGACTGCTCTAGAGCCCTTCTTGCTTATAGCCTGAGCCACTGCAGGCATGTGTCTGCATTTCTTGATTAAAAGTGAATGTCTATCCACTTGCAAATTGGTTCAAGCTCTGTATGTTAGACTAACATGCAAAAACTGAATCAATTTAGGCTAAGGCTTTTTGAATATCTGTCCCTAGCTGATATGTTTAGGCCTGACTGTGTTTCTCTAACGCATGAAAGAACAAAGGAATATATAGTAATGTTAATCAATAGAATATTAACTCATAACATGGAGAGGTTTAAAAATGGCTCAGGATCTAATGACTTGAAAACTCTCAAATTCTGTCCAACACTACCCCAAAGTGTGATGAGAACTCATAGTCCCCTACATTTGGTTTAAAGAAGAATGCTGGCAGCATGCTGACTCCCATTATGGTGCAATGTAGCTGGAACGTGCCGGCCTTCAGAACATACAAGAACCCCAGCTTTTGTTCTGGGAGAGAAGGATATGGGATGGCAATTTTGGGATTTTTCGCTTACTAACTGTTATATACAAGGATGTACGTATATGACTAGACTTACTATTCTGCATGGATTGTGATTTTAAATGCTTCACAAAGGGACCCAAAATTGGTAAGTGAGTTTCAGATTTGTTTAAAAATAAAATAAATAACTGCAATAAAAATATCCCCAAAATCTTGGGAAAAGATTCCAAACTTAATAAGATATTATTTATGGTAGAGATATCATCAGTTCTTAAAATGTTCCCTATATTTTTTAACAGACCAAAATGTTTCACCATTTTTAACAACAGAAATCATAGTTGTTCCATAAAGTCTATAGATAGCAATACTTGTGTGTATGTTAGTTCTGTCCACTATGGATTCTATTATAGGCTATATAAAACTTGAATTGCCAGAGCCCTGTATTCTATTACATAGCTTATATTTGATGGAATTTCAAGGTTTTATCTGTCCTTGAATGCTGCTCTATGTCACAGCTGCTACTACAACATATTTCAATTAACCAGGAGAGCAGGATGCATTTGACCTCTCAGGTTGCCATAGAAAGAGCCAGAAGACACTCTTCTGTCAGAGCGTACATACATCTGATATCCTGATTTGATTAAATGCCAACAATATCCAGAGTCATTACACTATGTCCATGCACTATGCTATTATTCTGTTGCCAGAAGACAGGTATTTAAAAAGCACACTTGGTTAAACATCAGTGTTCCAGTATCCTTTATGCATATAGGTTTTCTTTCTTGGTGGAAAAGAAATGGCCTCTTTAGCAGCAAGTATGAAACTGTGAATTATGTACCTGGTCCAAGTAGCCCATGTTATTCTGTCAATCACAGCCTGGTCTGTAAGCTGTTTTCCTGAAGGCACTTCATAGACCTGCCTTTTGTAAGACCCAGTAGAAACCTTGGAGTATGAACACAGATAATAGTTTGAGTTATGATACTGGAAGTGATTTCAAGTGGGAAAGATATCACTACACTATCAGTCTGAATCTAGGAGACACTGAAATAGCCACTTTCTTAAAAAAAGAAAATCCAGTAAGGTATCCCATGCAATGATCTGATACCTCTCAAAAATGTTTATATGCAGAATATGAAAAAGGAAAGCTATTTGAAAAATGTCTAAAAATTAATACGCAAGTTAAATACATGGAAAGTCCTTTACATATACAGCACTCAAAATGAAACCCTCATACTCTTCCTCCTCTCTAATGGTGGCACAGCAGGGAAAAGAGAAGGTGGCTGGGGCATTCATACATATTCTTGGACTATTGAAGCCATTTGCAGCCCCCTGGCTGGGTTTATAATCTCTCAAAGGGTGGGGTAGTGGAAGGGGGGAGGCTGCATGTACAGAACAACAGTGCTCAAGGTTTTGGCTCTGTGGGCCACATGACTGGTTTACAGCTGGTCCATGGGCCAAATCAGGCCCAGCTAGCCCTGCATCCCAAGATTGGGTTTCAGGGCCCTGTGCTGCCCCCCATGTGCCAGAATCAGGACCTAAGGGCCTGCACCGTCCTGTGTGTCATCTAGCACACACGGTCATTGGCCACAGGACTCTCCATGGACCCATGGGTACCTTGTTGCCAAGATGACATGGCGCTGGGGGCCAGATCTGGCCCATGGGTCAGGGATTAAGCACCTCTGATATAGAACAGTGGAGCCACAACAGTCTAGTTTGAGTGCTGATCAAAGAATGCTTGTACTGACAGGCCACCTGCTCCATTGTTATGGTCAGGAATCTGCTGGGCATGGCATGGCTTCCTGATAATCTTTGGATGTAAGGCAGTATTTTTTTCCCTTTTTCAAAAGGTTGTACACCCAACCTCATTAAGAAAAACGTATAGCAGGGAAAGAATGACTGCCATCTCATGGTAATTCTGGAATATATTTCTCCTTTCTGTATTTGTTTCTCACATTTAGATACTTATGAGGCCAAACAACTCATTTTTTATTTTTATCTGAGATCTATATAACCTATAACAAAAAGAACACCCCATTTGGGACAGTTATCAATTTTAACTATGCAAGGCCTGAATTTAGACACCTCAGGTAGCTGCTGATCAGGACTGAGATACAAAGGGTAGAGCTTCGTAAGACATCTTGTACACAGCATCTGTCACTAACATATTTGGACAAGTAAATATTAGCAGACTCTGATGCTTTCATCAGCAACACATTAACTGACAAAATTTAAATTATATATATGATATACACAATTATCTCAAAATATATACAATGTAAACAGTGATCTCAAATGACAGGTACCTGGAGATAGCGGCTGTCTGCAGAGAAGTCCATCTGGATCACAAAGCTTGGGATATCTTTGCAATAGCTGACTCGATTAAGTGTGGGACCCAAGGTTAAGTCATAAAAATCTACTGCATTCTCACTAGAACCCACCGCTAAATAACGAGAATCTGGACTAAACCTGAATAGAGAAATGATTTAAGATATGTTAAAATCAATAAGCAGCAGCAAATAAGAATCTGTAAGCAATTTTCATTGCCATCCTTTGACATCAAGTTTCATGGCATACCAAGGTCTTATTCAGAGGAGTAAAAGACATGAAGCAAAGTGTATCTGAGGCGACTTTCTCCACCAATATGATTATTAAATAGTAAGAAAAGACATTTAAAGAAGCAAATGTTGTGATGTTGCTGTCTGTGGTTTACTCTTGCTTGACTCTATGGGTACGTCCAGAGCTCACATGTCCCTCTTGCAGCATGTGAAACCACTTTGAGATGCTGCAAGAGGCACATGCAGGAACAGGAAAAGGTTCCACCCGCTGCGAGTTTGCAGCGCAGGGGCAAAATTAGACCCCTGGATATCCAGGGGTCTAAAAAAACAGAGTTAAAAAAAGCAGGGCAGGTCCCAGACCATGCCCTGAGGCAACCGGAGCCCAGGTCCTCCACAGAGACACTCTGGCTGCCAGAGCATCTCTGTAGTTGGCCCTCAACCTAGTGCTGAAGCACGCTACCTGCCCATGTAGGGCAGGCAGCGTGCCAGCAGCAGGACTCCAGTGCCGGTAAGTAAGGGGTCGGGGGTG
>NW_017729025.1:42352668-42372102 GCF_001723915.1 Gavialis gangeticus | reverse complement strand
CCGCCTCCCCCCAAGTCCCCCAATCCCTTTTGTGCCCAGCCCCACCCCCCACCTGCCTCACAGATCCCCCTGATCCCTGCCCTGCCCAGGATATATATATAAAACACTGTCCAATTGATTGCTGTCTCTGTCTCACTCTCTCTCTCTCTTTATAGTGGTCTTTTGTTTTAATTGTGGAGGAACATGGATTTGGGCTTTTTCTTCAGAGTGACTGGGATTTTTTTTTATCAGGGATTTTTCAGTTTTCCAACAGGGAACAACAGAATTCCTGCTAGGGAGGCCAGTGGCAGGACCCTGCTTGCTCAGAGCTGGCACCTTGGACCCAGCTGGCTGTGGCTGACCTCCTGGCCAAACAGGGCCAGAAGGACATGCTTTGACAGTTCAAAGCAGGCCACCACACCTGGAACATCTTCCGGGCAATAGCTGCCCAGACGGCAAGCAGGGGGCACACATGGCATAGTGCCGTACAGAGGCCAACCCTGGAACCACAGTTCACTGGCACCTGGCCCAGAGGGGCAGATGCCTCTACTGGCTGTGCAGTCCCCATCCGGGTCCAGCAAGTGTGCAGCTGGTCACAGCCAGGCTGCAGCCCCCACTGTCAGACCCCTGCAGTGGGTAAAGGGTGCAGGGAACTCTCAGAGCTCCTTCAGCCATCCAGATGGCACAAGGGGTAGTGTCCCCAGGTACCAACTGCCTGGGGCCCTGAAGCTCCTGAGAGCGAGTAGCCCTGACCTACTTGCCAGGGCAGCTTTTTGTACTGCTGGGGCCAGGACAGGGCAGTTTTTTATACTGCTGGGGACAGCACAGGTGCTGGCCCTGGGCTCTAGCTCCCCCTGGCTGCAGATCCAGGAGGAGCCAGGCAGGGTTATTTTGCTCCAAGTTGCACAGTTTGCTCCACAACAAAGTGCATGTCCAAGCATGTGCACTGAGGCAAAAAGCCCTGACTCAAATTTGCACCGCTTCTATTTGAGCTGCTGCAAGTCCACGTGCTTGCATGTGTGGACACGCCCTATGATATCTCTTCACAAAAGCACTTTATGTTTAGTATAAGAGAATTTTGTTCTAGCCAAAGAATAAGTTTCCAGCCCCTGGATGTGATCTAACCTTCACTACTTTGTAAAAGAAGAGCACAAAAATTTATGACACAAAAAATGAAATGTAGATACAATATGAAATTTAGCAGGTTAAATATGGAGGAATATATACTTCTTAGGAACAACAACAGCTGAAAAAAAGAAAATAACAACTTCATATATAGAGTAAGGTTTGAAACTGTAATAATAATTTGAGAGGAAGTCAGAAATTGGAATGGCAACAAGGCCAGACAGAATATCCAGCACAGCTTTTTAAAATACACAAGGTTCAGCAAGTGGCAGCTTAACTGTGCTTGCACCTAAATGAGAAGGATGTTATTACTTGCCCATCTTTCATTACAGGTAATAACTTACAACTTATATCTAACTGCATTTCGTAACTGCCCTCCTGATTTTCAAAATCCCTCCATGGGCTTCTTCCATCTTACCCTTTTGTTTTGTATTCAGCCTCTGCCTTACTCACTACACAACTTCAGCTCTTATCTTCTACCTCCCCTCCTTGTGACTCCCACAGTTCAAGAGTCACTTGTTCATTTGTGATTCATTCTCTGCACAGGGTTTCTGCTTCTGTTCACAAGAGGAGGAATTTCTTCTCTTTTGGATTTTAATAGATCCATCGTCATCTCAGTCTCTGGCTCAATTTACTAACATTTTTTTTCTCTTTAAGTCTCTGCTTTCTGTTTGGTTACTCTGTTGCATCTTCAGATAATATGTCATTTCTCCTGGTTATGCTCTATATGGGTGTCATTGCACCAACTCTGTGAACTATTCATTCTGTTCCGTCTCTGCAAAAAATGTATACAGCTCTGTACAATGGATACTGAACAATTTATTTTCATATTTGAAAACTACACTCCAAGCACACATTAAAAAAATTGTACTGAGTTGAGAGTGAATAAATATATTTTTTAGGTATTTTAGCAAATCTGAATCTGGGGCTTATAAAATAGATTACTCCATATGAAAAAAAATGTATTTTTTTTAACTTTACCAACTCAGTTCCTCTCTCTCAGTTCTGCACCAGACTAGATAAATGGCATGAATTTTCTGACCTGATGTCTTGGATAGCTGATCTTCGGTCTCTTTTTTTTCCCCATATTTTCAATGAGGTCACAAGCAAGATGATAAATTCCCCATTTTTCATGCCAATAGCCACCATATCACCTTCTGGGCTGTAACAAACTGTACGAGCTGCATGTCCCAAACTGACTTTGTTCAGCATCTTCTGTGAGAAAATAATGAAAAAACCCACAGAGGAGTAAATGTTTATATCTATGCACATTTCAAAATACCCTTCAACCAATTTAGAAGTGTATCAACTTAATTATTTTCAAAATGAAAGACAAAGTAATGACATGTTAGTGTCACTTCTCAAACTACATTAAGAAAAATAAATTTCAAATCCTCAGCTGTTACATAAATCTAAGGATCATTTTTGCCAAGGAAAACAGATAATTGCCTTATCTTACTAATTGTGCACCTACCTTTTCAGCAATATCCCACAGTCTCACTGTCCCATCTTCTGCGGCAGAAAGGAAAAAATCTCTTGAAGGATGCGTTGCCAGTCCCCAGATAGGACCATCCATATGGCCATTAATTAGAATGTTACATGCTGCATTTTTCTCTCCAACTTCAATTATTTCAGCATTTCTTGTCCCAACAAGAATTTTCCCCTTGAACAATAGTGAAAGAAGTACTACTGTTTTACACAAACTAGGGATAACAAATAGCAAGAAACCAACTGTTGCTACAATTCTACCAACAGGGACTGCTTAAATCACGCAGTAAAAGTTAAATTATTTTCTAATGGGAAGATCATATTTGAAAATTTTTTTTCAAAATTTTTTCATGATTTGAAACCAAAATGGCAAGATTCTAGAAGAATTGTGGAAATATTATATGTCAATTATATGACTACCTGAATTTCCTTTCAGAAGACAGATATGAGATATAAATCTGAATAGAGAAATATCAGCCTAATTAGAATTAACATTTCTGAATTTAATTTCTGTTTTTGCTGGAAAATCAGCTTTCTGACAAATTATCCATAGCCATACCAATGCCTTTAATTTAAGAGTATTTAACAGTTTAAATTAGACACCACTTAATACTACATAAAATAAGCTGGCATCAACTTAAGTTAATTATTCAAATGAATACTCACAAGAGCAAGTAGCAACAAAGCAGCAACAAACTCTTCTACATACCTATCAGCTGAATAATAACCCAAAGATTCTCAGCAGTGTATTAAAGAAAACAAGCCTTACTTTGCCTCTGCACACAGAGCGAACACAGTCAGTAATCTGTCCTGTCTCCAGTCTGAAGGCACGACATCGCTTCAGCTCTTGATCCCACAGTTTAACTGCTCCTCCTTCCTTTGACCTTATAAGAAAACAGCCAAAACATACAAAGTATGAAAGCCAGCTGAAAATTTTAATGAATTTTAAAAAATTTTATATAGTGAAATATAACTTCAGTAAAGACTTTCCAAGTTTATTCCTTAAAGATTCCTTTTGCTTTGTATAGGACAAGCTCTTAATATTTAATATAGCCCTCTATAAAACTCTGTAACCAAACAAAACAAATAGAGTTTATACATGTAGAATGGTTAGTTATGAATTGTTTTCAGCTTTTGATTTAAGGATAGATTTGCTTTTCAGTTATTTTGAACCTCTCAATCTCATCCTTCAAAACATACCCACTATTTGACGTGAATTATTGATGATGTACTACTTCTATGAAGCTGACCAACTTGGTTTAAGTAACATTTTTCTTGTTTATTGTCCATGGAAATAACAAAATCAATTATCGACAGAATTAGTTTCTAGGTTCTGCAATCCAGTCTACTGGGATGCTTCTCCCTCTACAACAGTGAACTTAAATTTGGAAAACTCTTTTAACATGTGAAAAAATAAAATAAGAAACAGACAAAACAAATGAAACCAACAAACCTGTTGGTTTAGTACTTTAAATTAAAAGTGATGCTATGACAATATAACACTAAAGCCAGAAGATGGTGAGAGGAGAAAAAGTTGGAGGAAAGTGGGAATTAAAAGAAAAAGAAACAGAAGAGAAAAATGTGAAATGAGAAAGAGAAACCAGAGAATCAGAAATGAGAATCAAATTTGGAGTACACACTCTTAATGACTATAATCAGTCAGCATTTATTCAATACCCTTAGTGTGCTAGATGTTTAACAGAACAAGTTACAAATATAATGTCTGCTCTATAGGGCCTCCAGTACACATTACACTTAAGGCATGATTAACTAAGTTATCCTGCCCTAAGTTGTGACCCAGCTACGTATTCAGCCAATTAATGGTGTGATAAAACAAGCAGCAAGCTACAAAGTTATTCCACAAAAATGTGTAAAAACTTTGTAACTTGTTCTAATCGTGCCATTAATTGTATGGCCAAGTGCTCCCCTGTAGCTGGGGGCCACATCGTCTAAGGGACTGAGCCATAGGGCTGCAACACCTGCTGCCAGCCCTGGAGCTGAGGGGCTTGCAGCTGAGAGAACATTGCCCCCTACCCCCTGAGCCTCCCCAGCTGCGGGGCTTGAAGCAGGGGCAATGGGAATAACATTTCCTCCGGTATGAACTTCCTGTGGTGTGGGGCTCACAATAGCAGCAGTGTTCCTCCATGCTGCCCCCACTACAAGCCCCACAGGGACCTGGGCTCTGGGCTTGCAGCAAGGACAGTGCGAGGGAATGCTGCTGCCACTGACAGCCCCATACCTCAAGGCTCCCAGTGGAGGCAGTGTTCTCCTCATTGCCCTGCTGTAAGCCCCCAGCCAACGATGCTCACAGCGGGGTAAGCATTTGCAGCATTGCACCCACTGCAAGCCCTGAAGTCCATATTGGCTGCAAAGCTTGCAGGGGGGGCAGTGCAGGGAATACTGCCCCACAAAAACAGGAGTAGAGAGAGCTTGTAGGGTGTAGACAGAAGTTACATTTTTCATGTGATCAGCTCCCTGAAAGTGCTCTACAACTGACAGATATACACAACTGCAGAGCCCTTTTAAACTGGCTGTTCGCAGGAAAAATTAACCCTCCTCAAATGAGGTATCAGGTGAAGATGCTCTACTTTAGAGCACATTAGGGAACTTGTCTTCCCTAGGGTTAATTTTTTGTGTGTTTGGGGCTGAGCTGATGCAGCTGTCATCAGGAAGGGAGGGGCAAGCCAGCAGCAGTGAGCTGCTCCTTTCACAAGCCTGAGTGGGTGGTGGGCGTGGATTGCAGCCCCCCCATCCCTCCCTCGGCTGGGGTACCACAAGGCAGGGGGGGCTCTGATCTACCCCCCACCTCCATCCCAGGCCAGGTGAGCTGGCAGCACTTGAAAAGAGTAGCTCACTGCTGCTGGCTTGCCCATCTCTCCTCCCCCTTCCCTCCCTGATGACAGTCCTGGAGCTAGGAGGGGTGCTGGAGCTGGGAAGAGGTGCTTCTTGGCTGGCTAGGCAGGCTCAAATCCCCTCCCCCACCACAAGCTGTGGGGTTGAAGGGGGAGTGCTCTAACTCATGGCACTTTATAAAAAGCACCATGAGTTAGAGTGGAGGCCTGAACTTCTGTCAGAACCCCGTGTTATTCTTGTGCTCTCACTAATTCAGTTCTGGCCTTGTCCATGGGCCTGTCCAACTTTCAGTACAATTCAAAACAGCCCTACCCCATAAAGCAGTAAGAAGGAAGGATAGAACAATAAGACTGAATATCTATTTGACAGGTTGTGCACGCTCCATGGAAACTATTTTTAATTATACATTCCACTGTCAGTGTTATTAAACTAAAACACATTAAACGGATGATTCTAACTTGTCATGAGCACATGCTGGTGTGTACTTTATACAGATTTACACTGTTCTTAGAGGAGCTATTACAACAGATCCTTCAAAGTCTGTAAAGTTAAAGGGCCACAAAGGTATGCAAGTGTATTGCATACATCTAGTTCCCTCTGACACATATGTACATATCCATACATCTTCTGTTTCTTATTAATAAGAAAGGTTGTGATTTGCAGAATACAATTCAAGGAATAAAAAAGTATATCTTTTATTTATTCTGCTGGACACTAAGTGCAATAATGGACAAATGAAAATTCAGCCTGAACACACTTTTTTCCCTCAAGGTAACACTATTGGGACAAGGAAAACTGCACTTTTTAGCAAAACGTTAGGGGAAATGATTGGGGATGAACCTACGAATACAACAATGATGGTTTCAATTTAAAATAGAGTCAAACTATCTTCAACTTAAGGGGACTTGCTTTATCTCAGTGAGGACTCCACAGAATGAACTCAGAAAAACTCTAGTTACTTAATGTGCTGGAATGGATTTAATGCTTCCATCAAGGAACTGTTATGTATTTACCAGTACCTAGTTGGTCTTCTAGCCACACGTAAATATTGTATTAACTTGATTAAAAGATGAATCCCTCCATTTAACATGGAGAAAAGATGAATCCCCTTGTCTTGTAACTGAGTATGAGGAAGTGGGGGGCAGGCAACTGCTGCCTGACTGTATTGGGGTCAGAGCCACAGCTGCTGCCTGACTCCACTGCCTCTGCATACCTTGCCACTCCTCCCCCTTGGCCTCAAGCCCCCACTGCACCCTCTATCCCTGCCATGCCGCTTCTCCCCTTCTCTTTCCCCCTGCTGCACTCCTCAATTTTGCTTTGCACAAGCATGCTCTGTCCTCATGGCAGCCAAGAGCATGGAGTATGTGCTCTAGCCTGACCCTGTAGCAGTGGTGTTGGCTCCAGGCCACTGCTGTCGGGCCAGGCTGGAGCTGTACTTAGTGCCCCTAGGCTGCTGTAGGAATACAGCCTGCTGGCATGGAGCAATTGTAAAGGGGAGGTGGAGAGGCAGGTGCGGGGGTGGGTGGAAAGGACAGAAAGAATCAGGGGGTAGGGACCCAAGGCTGCAGGGAGCAGAAGCAGCATGGAGGGAAATGTGGGGGGATGGGAGAAGGGGAAGAGACAACAGGACAGGTAAATGGGGGGGGGAGGGGACAGGCAACAGGGGTCAAGATGCCTGCCTCCCCTGCTCCCTGTCCTACCCACCTCCACAGTGCCTGCCCTCTACTACCTGTCCCCTTACTGTCTGTCCCCCACTGTTTCCTCCACTGCCTGCCCTACCACATGCTCCCCTACTGCCTTCCCCACTGTCTGTTCTTCTACTGCCTTCCCCATAACTGCCTTCCCCACTATCTGTCCCCCTCATCACCTCTCCCCCTACCACCTGCAATAGTGGCAGGGATGATCCTCCAATAACTTAAGATGTTCCTCCAATAATTAGATTCTATTCATGCAATATTTTTAAAACAAATATATAAATGTTTTCAGGTATAGAATCTAATTACAGAGGGGAGTCATCTTCAGTTCAGAGCTGTATTATATTTGGGTAAATATGGTAGTAAAGACATCTTGAAAAATTGGAAGTAGTTTGCATATGTGATTAAATAAAATGACTGAGGGTACACACTGAAAGTTAATGACATGAAGTATGTTTATATATTACATAATATCTTAGTAACGTATATTTGTATGAGAATAAAAATAAGACTCACGGTCTTTCCTTGCCTCCTGTTACAATCAGGCCATCTCTTAGTGTGGTGTACATTGTGAAAACAGGCCCATTGTGAGCTTTGGCCACAATTCGTACCAATACATTTTCTTTCCAAACACAAACATCTCCACTGATGGTACCTGTAAATGTCAAGTTATTCTGAAAAGGGGAAAAATATACTCATCATATAATTCCAATTGAGGCAAGAGAAATAAATACATTAAGAAATCATAATCTATACTGAGGGTAGACTAAGGTTTTTTTAGCATCTGGTATTAGGGTAGCAGACCAATGGCAGCTCATGGTGGCATTTTATTGGCAGAGGAAAGAGGTAGGCAGAGATCTCCCAAGGTAAAGAGTAAGCATATGCATGAAAGACTTTAGTTCTAGTCCCTTAAAACTGTCACCTGTGTTCTATTTTAGCAATATAGGTGAAGGATGCAGCAAATATCATTCCTGGTTTGTGACGTCCAGCCCTGTAAGCAGCATGAATACTATGCCTTTATAAAGGAAGTTAAAATATAGGATTCAATGGCAGGGATCTCTGCACCTTTACCCCATCATCCCTTTGCACAACCATGAAATAGTAAATTACAAGCAGTCAATGTACTAATGATGCATGTCACTCCTGCTTACCCTTCATTATGCTACTGACCTTTATCTACCATATTTACTTGCATCCAAGACAATTTTTTTCTTCCAGCACACAACATGGGAGAAAAAAAGCTTTGTTGGGCAGGGTTTGAGGGAAGCAGGTATGGGGGCAGAGTGAGGGGAATAGGCAACAAGGGTTAAGCACAGGCATGGGGGAGGTGTGACAAAGCGTGAGGGACAGGCACTGAGGGGGGGGAAGATGTCAGGGATTAGGCACAGGCATGGGGTGGGTACAAGGGCTACAGGAGGCAGGGGGCAGGTGGCAGGGGGGCAGGTGGAGAGAACAAAGAGGTGTGGGATGCAAGGGGCAGGGGTATGGCCCCTTGCCCCCCACTGTTGCTTTCTCTGCCACAGTAGTGGGGGGGACAAATTTAGGATGGCTGTCCACCGATTAGATTCTATACCTGGAAAATTATAACAGATTTATAAATTTCCAAGCACAGAATCTAATTATTGGAGGGGTCATCTTAATTCAAAGTCATCTTGGATGCAGGTAAATACGGTATTTATATGGCCCCAGCACTGTAGTATTTGAGCTCCTCCCAATCTTTAATGTAATTATCCTCACAAAACTGCGGTGAGGTGGGAAAGTACTATTAGCTCCATCTTACCGATGGGGAACTGGTGCACAAAAAGACTATGTGGCCAGAATGTCAGTAGCAGTTGGGGGCCTAAATACATTTAAAAATCTGGCTCTGTGGGCACTGACAGATGTGCAGCTCCCTGCTGGAACTCATGACATCTCACAGCAAGGGCCATGAGTTACAATGCTCCCCCTGACCCAACAGATGTTTGCTGTTGGGTTCAGCGGGGCTGGAGGATTGAGTCCAATGATCCACCAGGTCCACAAGATTGCCCGGGGGGCCCTTCCACCTGGTCTGTGGGACTAGTCCAGGGGAGGCATGTACCCCCCTTGACTAAGGTGGCACCAGTCGTCCATGAACCCAAGGTCCAAAATCCCAGACCAATTGCTCTTCCTGCCTAACTCCTGTAAGAGGTAATTTTTTAGTCTGTTTACAGTTGTCCACTTAAAAAAAATTCCTTCCTTCAATCTAAAAATGGCATAAATCAGGAAACTTAATATTTTTGGTGACATGATTTTACTTCACCTGACAAAAATATTAACTTTACTTTTCTAAGAAAGGACATGTGTACTATGCACAGTGAAATGCAGATAGAATTCCCCAAAAGGAATCATCCATTTATTCCACTGACAATCTGAACAAAATCTACCATTTGTGAATCTTTACAACATTGCTAAAAACATGTTGTACCCATTTAGCACCTTTAATGCCAAAGAATCCTAATTCATTGTTCAAATTATCATTTGCAACCAATACAAAAATGCAGCTGATTTTATATGGGAGTGATATAGCTGATTGACAGTTAAGTGTGTCTACATGAGATGCTTAATGCACCAATAAATTGATTCTACTGAGCACTAGCATGTCACAGCAAAAGCTGTGCTAATGTGCAGTAGAATTAGTCTATTGCACATTAAGTGCCATGAAAAGACCATGTGCCAGTACTACTATGCATTTAGTTAGTATCTTATATCAGAGGTACTAAACATAAGGCACAGTAACAATGGCACATTAATGTATGTGCAGATGTGCCAACTGCATAGTAACCCTCTCACTACAATTAACAAAAAGGGAAAAGTCTATCTGAATTCAGATAATCCAATTCAGTATCCAACTGAAACTGCAGCATGGAGCTAGCCAGAATGAATATATGTGTGTGACCTGAAAGCTGCCACTGACACCATCCTTCTTTATTTGTGAAAAGTGGCACATGCATCTTAAACTGAACTATTTAAATTTGTATCCAAAAATAAAAGGAGCTGCCAGCGGCCTAACTGCTTCCAGCTGACCTACAGTTACCCTTATGGTTATCTGCCTAAAAGCAGCAGCTTTGTCAGTTCCCAGAAGGCTACTTAATAGCATAGTATCCTGTTCAGGAATAGGACCCTGTCTACTGGCTTGTGGTCTCCTGGCTCCTGTCTGCTAGTTCCTGGTTCTTGCCTGCTCTTTCCTTGTTCCTGTCTTCAGCCTAGGTCCCTGCTTCCTGATTTGCTTGCTCCTGACTCCTTTGCTTCAGTCAGGACCCATGCTTCTGATTCCCTGGTTTGTGATTTTCTTGGCACCCCCATGCTTTCTGACCTTGACTACACCCTGCAGGCCTCCACAAGAGGCTGCCTTTAGATGAAAGGGAACCTCCCTATGCCACCTACTTGGAGGATTCAGGCAGGGAAGAAGCAGCAATACCACAGAGCACCTCTGTCCACTTCTGCTGCTGTCTGCAGGCAAGTCTGCATCTTCAATGAATGTGAACTGTGAGGATCTGAGAGTTTAGGTTTCATCTGACTGACAGCACTTCTAATACATGCCAGCATAGTCACCTAATTACACCAGGCAACTGAATAAATAGACGTAAAAGCTAAGGTGGTACCTACTGAAGTACCAAACTTCTTCCTCCACCATCATATGCTTCTCTTGGAGGTCTTCCATCCAAGTAGAATTTTGTCTCAATACTTGAACAAAATAATGAACTTGCAGTCTGAGCGGTATAGATCTTTTTTATACCTTTTCATAAATTTCCTATACATGCCCAGACTCTGAATTATTCCTAACTGGACATTTCTTAAATATTGTTTTCAAATATAAATATGGATTGAAGGTGGACATTTATTGCCAACATGTCATATCTTCTGATAGGGTTTTTTTTTCCTTAATAACATAATAAAATTAGACTATACCTAGATATTCTTAGTTGCCCGAAACAAGTACATATAAAGTTTGGTAAACACTGGAAATATCTAAATTTTTATAAAACTTATTTTCTAAACTAGTTACTATGAATAAGTGCTGAAAATAACAAAGTGGGTTAAGTGCATGGTTTACATACTCATCAGCAGACTACAAAGATCTGTTATATGACTAACCTAAAACAGAAAAATCAGGACAAACTGTCTTGTTTGGGGGGGGGGGTATGCACGCACACACGTGTGCGCATGCACACACATGTGCATGCACATGTGTGCATAACCATACACATGACAGCAAAAAGAATGTTTTTATCTATGGATTTTAAAATAGTTCCTTAAGGTACATACAGCTCCAAAAGCTACGGAGAGCATAGTCTGCATCCGGGCATCTTCTATTGAACTCAGTAGCCCCTTTTTACTAAGAAGAGCTCTTCCAGCAAGGGTCCAGAATCTCACATGCTTTACTCCCACTGAAACAAACTGCGTGTCTGAATCTGGTCTAAATTCTGCTACAAATATACGCTGGTTATGACCTGCTCGGCTGGCAATTTTGGCACCTGTCAAAAAAATAGGAGATTTTGAACTTGTGACAAATATACATTCTTTCCAGAACAAAACTCTCTACTTTGGAGTGCGATTGAATGGTTCATGCCCACAACTGTCAAAAAGGCACTCCAAACCCAAACTGCTTTCCCTATACGTGGCTTGGAATTGCATACACAAATGTTTTTTAAGCCCTGGAATAACATAAGAAAACACATACATGTACCAGAGTAGGGAAAAATTCAAAGCTAGAGAAACAGATACTAGAAATGTTGGATAAGAGAAATGAAATGAGACTTGAGAGGAATAGTGGAATATGATCCAGCAATCAAGAATACTATCTTGAAGTTGAAGGTCTGTTTATAAGCTCCAATTTTACAAGGAGCACAAGGGAATTAGGAGCTCAAATCCCATTACATTTCAATGAGGCTTCTCTGAAAATCCCAGCAGTTGCACCTACACAAAATATGTAATGTGTACCAGATAGCTGTTCTGCAGGCTTTTTTTATTTTTTTTTTCTATAAAGACGTTTTCTTATTTTTTCTCAGTACAAAATGCAGAAACTGATTTTGCTGGATGAGTCATAAGCAGGGATCCAGGTTTTCCATTTCCCATGGAAAAACGGAGAAAACCACGGATTCCCTGTTTTTATCGGAGAAAATGCGGATATTCCTTTTTAGCAGAGAAATGCATGGATTCTCCGCTTTTGCAAAAAGCTCTTGCAGGCTGGAACAAGCCTGCAAGAGCTGATTGCAGAAAGGGCGGGAAATCCCCAGCCCTGCCTGGAGGGGAAGGTAGAGGGGGAAACGCAAGGCCTGAGCCTCTGAGTCAGCCAAGGCCAGGCTCAGGCTCAGGCTCGCCCTTCGCCCCTGGATCCTAGAGGTAAGTGGGTCTTGGGGGCTGTGGGGCAGGGCTAGGGACTGAGGGAGTGGGGGGTGTTGCCAGTCCCAGGTGGCACACTGCTGCCAGGTGCAGGGCTAGGGGGGGGGTGAGGGCAGGGGGCTTTACGGGTAAGTGATGGGGGGCACGCATGCCACCCAGCCGGCTGCCCGGGGGAGGGGGAGGTTGGTATGTGGCCAGCTGCACAGCTCTGTGGCCAGCTCTGCGGTGGCAGCAAGGGATGGTGGCTGGGGGGCCAGGGGGACTCGCATGCAGTGGCCACTGCTGCTTACCTATAGGTCCATGCTAGCGGAGATGGCTGCTGTGTACAAAACCTCCCTGTGCTGCTGCAGAGTCATGCCCGTGGAGCATGCCACAGGGTGGCAGCGGCAGTATGGTGGCAGCTGGGTAGCACATAGCCATGTCCACCACCATCCCATGCTGTGTCACAGCCATGGCCACCACCACACTGCTGCTGCTGCCTTGTGGCCAGCTGTATAGCTCCACGCATGGCTCCGTAGCAGCAGTGGCGGCATGGGGAGGTTTTGTACACAGCGGCCATCACCATTGGCACACAGCAGCTGCTGCTGCTTACCTGTGTGGGTGTGCCAAAGGGGACAGCCATTGCGTACAAAACCTCCCCATGCCACCACGGAACCATGCTCAGAGCTGTGCGGCTGACTGCACGGCAGCAGCAGTGTGGTGGTGGCTGTGGCCACAGCACGGGATGGTGGTGGGGATGGCAGTGTGCCGCCCAGCTGCCAGCCACACAGCTCTGAGCATGACTCTGCGGTGACACGGGGAGGTTTTGTACACAGCGGCCATCTCCGCTGGCATGGCCCCACAGGTAAGTGGCAGCAGCTGCAGCATACGAGCCCCTCCCTGCCCCACCAGCCACCAACCCTCACTGCTGCTCCAGAGCCAGCCATGGAGATGTGCAGCCGGCTGCCTGCCAGCTTCCCCCTCCCCTGGGCAGCCAGCCAGGCGACATGAGTGCCCCGTATCACTCGCCTGTAAAGCCCCCTGCAGAGGGGCACCCCTGCCCTCACCCCCAAGCCCTGCACCTGGCTGCGCTGTGCCACCTGGGGCCGGCAGCAGCCCCCACTCCCTCAGCCCCCAGCCATCTTCGCCAGCCCTGCCCCACAGCCCCCAAGACCCACTTGCCTCTAGGATCCAGGGGAGAAGGGCACAGCCCCCTTTCCACCCCCCAGCTGGGCAGCATGTACATGGCCCACACACAGTGGTTGCCACCACACTGCCACTGCTGGGCCCTGCACCACTTGCCCACAAAGCCATGCGGGTGGCAATGGGATAGTAGCGCAGGGTGCAGTGGCAGAGTTGCGGTGGCAGTCTCCGTATGTTAACCCCGTCAGACTGGCCAGCATGTGTGGCCCACAGAGTGGCACCCCTGCCCTCACCCACTGGCCCTGCTCCTGGGAGTAGGCACAGAGGCACACTCCCCTCCTTCTTGTTATACCTCCCAGCACCTTTCCTTTCCCCCACCCTGTCCTGCCCCTTCCCCCCACTCGCACTTACCTGCTGGGGGGGGTGTCTGTGTGTGCCTCTGTGTCTGCATGTCTGTGCCTGCGTGTCTGTCTTGGGGGCTGTTGTGAGGGGCATCAGGAAGGCTGTTGAGGCTGTGCGGGGGAGTGCAGGACACCAGCAGTGCTGTGGGGGAGCTGTGGGGGTCCTTTAATTTTTATCACAGATTTTGGGTTTTTAATCAGAGAATTTGCTATCAGAGAGAAAACCAGGATCCCTGCTTATAAGGCAGTGCCTTTGTAAAATCAAGAATTTTTCATCATATCTAAAGATACTAATTTGTGCGTCCACATCCTAAGATAACTTATTGTGAGGTAAATGATAGTGTGGACTTAAAGCACATCAGGTATTCCACAGTAACTTCCCGAGAGCACACTTGCCACACAGTAAATGTTAGATAGCTTATTCCACTTTCACCATGGGAAAAGCTCTCTTTCAACTTCCTACACTGTAAGAATATGCACCCAGAGTCACTGACATACTACTCAGTGTAAATTTTCACCCCATCTTACTTAGTGGTAACATGTTCCTAAGCCCATAGTCTTAAATGCACTGAAGCTTTGTTATTACCCAGGGAGAAGATGAACAAGGCATCTGGCTCCCTGAAATACTTTTTCCTTTCTGGGAAAAGCTCAACAGCTCTTAGCTACCAAGTGGAACCATATACATTCTGAAGTCCAACTTCTGAGCGGCCAGGGGATGGATGCCATATTCATAGATGCTAGGGTCAGAAGGGACTTCAACAGATCATCGAGTCCAACTCCCTGCCTAGGCAGGAAAGAGCGCTGGGGTCAGATGCCTATAAAGCCTTCTCTTAAAGACCCCCAAGGTAGGGGAGAACACCACCTCTCTTGGAAGCCTATTCCAAACTTTGGCCACCCTTACCATGAAAAAGTTTTTCCTGATACTTAGCCTAAATCTGCTCTCTGTCAGTTTGTGACCATTGTTCCTTGTTACCCCAAGAGACGCCCTGGTGAACAGAGCATCTCTGATCCCTTGCTGCACCCCGCCAGTGAATTTGTAAGTGGCCACAAGATCACCTCTTAGCCTTCTCTTGCGGAGGCTGAAGAGGTCCAGGTCCCTGAGTCCCTCCTCACAGGGGCTCTCCTCTAGACCCTCTTGAGTCTATCAACATCCTTCTTGAAGTACAGCGCCCAAATCTGGACACAGTACTCCAACTGTGGTCTGCCCAATGCAGCATATAGGGGAAGTATCACCTCCTTGGTTCTATTTGTCAAGCGTCTGCTGATGCACAATAAAGTGAGGTTAGCTCTGCTGATGACTTTCGTCATACTGATGACTTGTGTTCATCTTGGAGTCCACTATAACTCTGAGATCCCTTTCTGCTTCTGTGCTGCTGAGAGGATCACTTCCCAGCCAGTAGGTGTGCTGGATATGTTTGCACCCCAGGTGCAGCACTCTACACTTGTCCTTGTTGTACTGCATCTAATTGTGTACTGTCCACTTTTCTAACCTGTCCAGGTCTGCCTGCAATCATTCCCTACCCTCTGTGTGCACTTCACCCCACAATTTAGTATCATCCACAAACTTGGACAGAGTACACTTCACACCCACATCCAAGTCACTGATGAAGATATTGAAGAGTACAGGTCCAAGTACCAAACCCTGCAAGACCCCACTACCCACATCCTTCCAAGTCGATACCGACCCGTCTACTACAACTCTCTGGGTGCGACCGATAAGCCAATTTGCCACCCATCAGACCATGTGGACATCTATATCACAGCCTCTTAATTTATTTATGAGAATGGGATGAGATACCGTATCAAAGGCCTCGCTAAAATCCAATAAAATGACATCCTGCGTCTAAGCATTTTGTGACCCTGTCATAAAATGAAACCAGATTGATCAGGCATGATCTACCTGCTATGAATCCATGCTGGTTTCCCTGCTGCACTATTTTTCCCACTGGACTCCCCCAGATATGATCCTTCATAATCTTTTCAAAGACCTTTCCAAGGATGGAGGTGAGACTGACTGTGGATGGATGCCATATGGGGTGTGGGCCCCCAGGGCCTCCCTACCCCCTCCTACCATGCTGCCCTGCATCAGAGGCCCTGGCTGTCAGAGCAGCAGGAGCAATAAGAAGGAGCAGCAGCCGAGCAGGAGCCTGCAGACCAGGCTGCAGACCACATATTGGGCAGCCCTGTACTAGAGGATGAGCAATTTGAAGATGGATGCCTGAACTGAAATGGTATGGTTTTTCCTTTGTATATCATGTATTCATGCTCAACATGCATCAGTCTCTGCCTGACCTGATCTGAATGATTGCTACCATCAGTGACCTAACTAGGGTTGGGCCCTTTCCCCTGGGTGCTGCTTTATAGAGTTGTGCAAGAATACTGGTTGCCAGGGAGCCATGGCAGCAGTAGCCCTGGTGCAGAAACCTGTGCCACAGCAGCAGCAGCCTGGGTCTTTGAGCCTAGTAAAGCTTGAGCATTAGGCCTGGCAGCTGTGAGTGAGGATTGCTCTTACAGTTTTTAAGAATAAATTAGATAAACACTCAGAGCTGTAACTGGCCAGAACTTCACTGAGAGCACTCCACCCACTGTCTGTACCTGCTTTGCAGGGCTGTAGCTCTGGACAGCCCAGCAGTGGGCATTGTACAGGAGCAGCTGCTGAAGTTGGCTGCTGGTAGTGGGAGATGGCACCTCATTTTCTTTTTGATGCAGAAAACCCTGTCACAAGGGCAAAAGGAATCCTGTTTTCAGCAGCAAAAAATGGGGTGTCATCTCCCCCCAGCAGCAGCAAACTTCACCGCTGCTCCTATGCACTGCCACTCTTAACAGAACTACATTTCCCAGAACATCCTTCACTCACTGACACAGTCCTGTGCCTCTGCTGCTTGCTGCCAGTGTTAGAGCTGGAAAGGCAGGAGAAGAAAGAGCAGATGTCAGGAGAAAGAGCAGATGAGATGCAGCCCTTGCTCCATTCTGGATCCCCACACCCCCTTCAGGCAGTGCTTGGGGCTCACATCCAATTCACTCACCCACCCATCCTTATGCAAACACTTGTCTAGGATGGATTAGATATAGATCTTTCTACCTTGAGCAGGGGGGTGGACTAGATGACCTCCTGAGGTTCCTTCCAGCTCTATTTTTTTATGATACTGTCACTTCTGATAGATTTTCTTTGGCCAACAGAGACATTCAGATGGGGAAGGAGTATGCAGTGGTAACTTTGGGTCTAGGTCTGAGTACAGACTTTCCAGATAGCAAAGAAAGGAGAGAAGGAGCAGGAACATGTAGAAGAGAAGGTGATAAAAAACCCCAGGGGTTCCTAATTCTTGAACCCAGAGTGAATCTGCTGGAACAAAAGTTTACAGTCCCTATGACAAAATTCCAGGGACTGGATAGGAGACATTGCTTAGACATCAGATTATCGAGAATTTCATCTTTTTTTGAAACCTTGGTAGTTGGAAGTTCACTCAAGTCAGTCAATATCTAAACCAGAGGATTCCTTCTGGGTGTAAAAGAAAACTGTAAACATTTCTAATTAGCAGGAACAATGGGAATCGGTAAGAAATTGAATGAAAAGTAGGATTAGCTTTATAATTGGAAATCAAGGATTTTTCACATACAATCTTTACAATGAAAGCTCAATGGAAATGCATTCAGCAGTTATTAAAACAGTTAAGTACATCCAACTTAAGCTTACTCGTAAAGGTTATAAAACATTTACATGTAAAGCATTTATTATCATTGTTACCACCTGAACACTTACACTTTTACATTGTAGGCTTTGCATGTACTTTGAATTGATTTAGAAGAAATAAAAATATAGTCTATCAAGACAAATGCTTTCCTACCTTCCTGCCACTTCCAAATGGTAATGGTGTGTTCAGGATCCAGCCCTACAGAGAGAAGAAGTTTGCCCGTGGCACTGAAACTGACTGAACAAACTCCCTTTGAATGGTAGCATCTCAGTACAGACAGTGTCTGTTTGCTCATTGCATCCCACACGTGGATAGAAGGAGCTGTAGCTAAACAAATATAAACAAATCAGTTATTTGTTATATATTTAAACTGTATCAATGTTTTTTTGGTCCTGAAAGCAAAAAAGGTTTTTAGTACTAAGAAAATTAAAGTGGTTTGGTTAAAAAGGAAGATATTGGCCTCTACTTTATAAATTGAACTTCTGTGAACAAAATCACTAGAGGCAAGTTATGTTGTCCTACTTAGACTTGGTGGCTAACCCCTCTCTCCAACTGCTGCTTGACTTTAGAAATATAGCAGAGCCCCTTATAGTGGCAGTCCATTCTTCCTTTTATCCCCAGGCCACGTATAGACATTCAGTATCTCTTTGGAGACTCACTGCTCTTCCAGTAGAAACCAAGAATGTACAGATGTTCAGGATTTTTCTCATAGAGCAAAAATGGGTGCTCCAGGAAAAAAGATAACCTAGGAACAACCTTGGTTAAATCTCTCCCAGGATAAATTATCCTGGGAATTTGAATACCTGTACATGTTCTTTTCTGAGAGAAGCCACAGCATGATTCTCAAGCGACCCAGGGTGCTTTGCTCCTGTTCCTCTCAGGGAGACCATAGCACTCACTACACTCTGCTGCTCCAGCTGAGCAGAGAACAGAACATGACCCTTCACAATCCCTACATTATGCTACAGGGAAACACAGACTAAATCTGAACAGTCCGGTTCAGTCAATTGGGCTGCCCTGTGCACTGCTTTCATCTGTCTCCAGGTAAACTGAGGAAGCCAGCAGAGCACTAAAATGTGTTCCTGGGCACCTCCTGGCATGGCAGCATCAGTACTGCAAGCTCTCTGCTCTTCAGGAACTCAGCATTTGAATGTCTGTTCAGATGTCACCAGGTAAATTGTCTTAGCCTGATCTACTAACTTAGAAACTTAGAATCCTGAAGCACACGTTCTCTAGATGTTTGTAATTTGTTAATAATTTAATATGAGTGGGGTTTTCTCCAACATGACCATCAGTCTAAAAGTGCAGGCTACATGCAGCAGTACATCAGCTAAATCACTGGCTAGTTTATCAATGTAGAAGAACAAGGGTGTGTTCTCTGTGTGTGTTATTTCAGTTGAAAATTCTTTAAGATACAAGAGTATTATTATTATTTGCTATTTCTAGAACAAAAACACCTGGGATCTGCAGAGATCCCAAAGATCTATGTATCACTTGCAATCTATGTAGTGCTTGAATGATTGTAACCATGATGGTCTAGGAAAAACGCGAGAGGCTATGTGTGTGGATGACATTTTATTGGACCAACTGTAGAGCTAAGAAAGACAAAGACAAGCTTTCAGGTATCAGTGCCTTTCATCAGGTTTCCAAGATTGATGCAGATACATTAGGCCTAAAGAGTAAATGAAACAAAGGCTTATGTAAAACTCCCTATTGTAA
>NW_017729025.1:42344640-42347668 GCF_001723915.1 Gavialis gangeticus | reverse complement strand
GGAAAAATGCGAGAGGCTATGTGTGTGGATGACATTTTATTGGACCAACTGTAGAGCTAAGAAAGACAAAGACAAGCTTTCAGGTATCAGTGCCTTTCATCAGGTTTCCAAGATTGATGCAGATACATTAGGCCTAAAGAGTAAATGAAACAAAGGCTTATGTAAAACTCCCTATTGTAAATAAAAACAGGATACAAGAGAACTTATCAGGTTGCCAACAGATAAGAGAGATGCATTAAAAACCTGGTAAGTGGGACAGCAAGACAGTTTAGAAGGGTCATTATCACCTGTGAAGTGCAGAGATTAGTAAATATCACCATAGATTATAATGGGCCATGAAATCATTACCATGTTAATTCTGGGGTTCTTGTTGTCCAACAGCCTAATTACTTTGTTCACAGGCTTGTCTTTTGAAAGTTTCCCTGGAGCATGAAAACTGCAAGGTCAGACTGGAAGTGTTTCTTTCTGTGAAAAATGTTCTGGCTGTGTTCTAGTGCCTCTGTCCATTATCTTTTTTCTGTGATCATTCATTCTGGTGCTTAGTTCTTGTCTGATTTCACCCATATAGTTTCCATCAGGGCATTTGGTGCACTGAAATCCTTGCCTCTTGCAATCTGTGTCTAGAATAATGAGGCCTCAATCCAGACTGCATGTGAGATTTTTTTTTTTAATGTCCTTATAATTCAAGCGTCCACATCTACTTGAAAATCAATAATAATCTCCACAAAAGGTGAAACTTTGCTCACAAAGCAGTCAGGCTTATCTAAGGGTGGAAATAGATGTTACCCTTCCTCACCGTTAAGCTGCTGAGCAAACAGATATCCATACCCCTTGTCACACCATGAATGCCCAAAATTTGTCGCTGTGCCAGAGATGGTAATAGATTGTAAAACTTTTTAGCGACGGATATCTGTTTGCTTTTGTGACAGGAGAATGCAGGCAGCATAGAGCTACCCACGCTCTCCAGCCACTCTGGGCAGGTACTTTGGAGGCTTGCAGGGCCCAATCCTGTGCACCCTGAGAATTCCTAGGCAGTATTGGGCCTCAAGTCCCTGGAGCTCCTGCCTGGCTTTCACCTCTTACAGAGAATATAATGTGGTTCCAGAAACTATATAGGTTTATTTAAAATATTTAAAATATTAATATTTTTAAAATATTAAAAAAATAGAGTAGTTCTATGGGGAAGATGGAAGAGAAAGAGTTGTTCCCAGGCAGAAGCGGCTGGAGTTACTTATATGCAGCAGTAGAGAAGCTCCCCCTGAACTCCTAAGCACAAATACCTTATGGTTGCCTTTTACACAGGAGATATGAGTGGGGGGAAAAGCTCCTTTGTGTTTTTCCTTCCAGCCCCAGAACCACCATAATTTGACATATCCCAAAAAGTCAACATACATTGTAAAGTTTCACCATGCCTCTGCACAGTGAAATGTTTTTAGTAAAACATAAAAAGTATCAGATTCAGTGTGTACACATGAACATACATTTATGCATCTCTGTGTCAGATGTATGACAAACAACATTACAATGACTGCCCGACAATGAATGCACTCACACATAATGGTGATGGATCTTTAAGATCACAGTTAAACATTTTTTAATTAAAAATAGCTCAGTCAAGACTGTCAAAAGACCCAAAATGATGCATCACAAAATTGAACTGACATCACAATCATTTTGGATCACTGGGAGTATTTGCAAGACAATCATACAGTAGATGTAAAGGGTGATTGCTTTATTCACTCAGTCACCTAGGCCTCCTCAGTTGAATTATATAAAATAAATGCTAGCTGTCAGCCCCAATAACTTCTGTCAAAACTGCACGCCTGTACAGGTATGCTACAGTAGCAATATGGTGTTAGAAATAGTTTATCACTGGGCAGCAAGGAGGGAATATATTTCAGCAAAACAGCTTTAACATTTTTAGCAGATTGATTTTTGGTAAAAGAAATGTTCTACTCTTACATTTTACTGAACTATTGTAGGTTATGTTCAGTACTGAGGTAATACTATGATTGATATAGGATTTTAATAGGCTTCAGATATTTTCACATAACTTATTGCTCTACAATGTTGTAGAAGACTACTAAAAGCCTAATTATACCTGAAGATGTTAAAATTTTATTTCCCTTACCTGACATATCTGCTGAGTCTCCTGTAATGGAAAAGCAGCAGAAAAATAATTAGACCAAGAATAAAATACGTGCTAAAGAAATATATGCTACATAAAGCGTAATTTCTTAACACACACCTTGAGGTCATCTCTTTGTATTACTGCAGCCCCAATACTGCTATTATCATTAAAGTTGAACTAATAATTATTGATGTTTAGTGTGTAAGTGTTTAAAGTCACGTCATAAAATACATATTACTAGGTTTAATATTTTGTGTTCAATTGTTTGATCATTTTGAGTTACAGAATATGAAAATGTCACTGGGTTTATATTCAGCTCTTTTTTGGCTAAATTTCTAAATGAGAAGCATATTTTTCATGTTTCTGGCATGAAAAAAGACCAATTGCCATTTGGACACTAATAAAACTTGGGATTGGGTATTGATAAGCAGCCTGATCCTAAAAAGTGTGGACTACCCTCAACTCCCATATGTCAGTAGAAAGGGTGAATTATCAGCATTATAAAGGATGTAACCCAAATTAGAGAAATAGCTAGGTATTTTGCATGATATTGATGATGATAAATTCATACAGTATATAGAAACTGATCTCAAATTTATTTCAAATGCAATTTACAAAGACTCCACTATGATACCACTGAAACTTGAAAATCCATTAAAATAATGTTTCTGCAAATCTTTGTAGACTGCATTATGTTGAAACTATATTGATTCAAGTTTCATAGTTTCTAGGGTCGGAAGGGACCTGAGCAGATCATCTAGTCCAACCCCCTGCCATGGCAGGAAAGAGTACTGGGGTCAAACAACCCCAGCAAGGTGTTTATCTAACCTCCTCTTAAAAACCCCCAGGGTAGGAGCCTGCACCACTTCTCTTGGAAGTTGGTTCCAGATCCTAGCC
>NW_017729025.1:42339373-42344164 GCF_001723915.1 Gavialis gangeticus | reverse complement strand
CCCCACATCTTAGTGTCATCAGCAAATTTGCACAGGGTGCTTTTTACCCCCTTGTCCAAATCACTGATAAAGATGTTGAACAGTGCGGAACCCCACTGCCCACGTCCTTCCAGGTTGAGAAGGACCCATCCATCACCACTCTCTGGGTGCGGCCCTCCAGCCAGCTGGTGACCCATTTGACTGTGTGGGTGTCGACACCACAGTCCCCCAGTTTCTTAACGAGAAAGTTATAGAACAGTTATAGAACAGTATAGAAAGTTATAGAACAGTTACAAATAACAGCATCAATTAAACATATGCATGTGACTTTAGTGCCTGTTTAAATTTAGAAACTGTTCTGATGAGAGAACATCTTGATTTTATTTCATTTTTTAAACTTCCTTTTCTCCTTTCAAATTCATGGCACTATTTACATGAAAATGGTTTTATTTCTAAGGAGTCATTAGAGCCTGGTCTTAATTGCTCAATGCAGGGTATAAAACAAGCACCAAGCAGAAGTCATCCTGTTACAGAGCACAATTATGTGACACACAAACATTAAGTGCCCTGAGGTTCCTTGTGTGTATAAAAAAGCATAGAAGAACATGAAATGAGCCATAAGAATCTGCAGTGTGGCAGCATCGCCTATTCCAGAGGGGTAAAAATAAATCAGACAATAAAGGAATAAAGAGGATCTAAGGACCCTGGGGCATTAATAACTGTTTTCATGTGAATGTTCTTGTCAATACATCGTATGTGAAAAGTGTCCAGATAAAACTCCATTTAAATGTTTTTCAAAAGTTTTGCATGAAAGAGATGTGGGGAAATGAGAAAAGCCCAGAAATACAGAATTATGACTGCCAGATCACTTGTGGGAACCATGCTATAAATCAATGAGAAAATGTTTATTTCAATTATGCAATTATGCAGCTACAGTAAATGAAGTCTACTTGTTTGGGTTTTTTTGAAGTAACACACTGTTACTAAAAATGCTGAGTTGAAAATCACATACACTACACTGCTACAGAAACTGAGGTCTGGCAGAGGAGACTGCATTTAGAATTATCTGCAGAGAAATAATAAATCTACTTACGTTAAATGAATCTGTCCTTTACATTTTCTTGGGTCTAAAACATGCACTATTAATTGCTAAAAATATTCAAATATATGCAAGATTTGTTTGCACTGTGCAAATAACCAAAGATTTTGTCGTGCTGTATTGTGTAGACTCAGCAGTGTTGTTTTAACCATGTGGCTGTAAGGAGTTCTTTGATTTGGTGAATGTGTGTGTCAATTTTAACTTTATTTTGATACATAAGTTTTTAATAAAGCCTAGATTTTCATTGCATTGGCTCTGTTTAGACGATTAGCAACATTTAATATGAGTACACCTTGCTGGGTGGGATAAATACACTACTAGTTTAAAAACTCTTTCTACTTAAGATAAAAAACAGGGTCTTTTATTGAAATGTTTTTCACTTGTCTCTCTTTTTAGTAATAAATAATTATTGAGATTATTGGAAAGACTGGACACGATGATGATGTCCTAATACAAGTTGGATATTAAGTAAAAGCACAGATGAACTCAAATGGGGCTCAACATTTCCAAATTTTCTCTTTGAAAATACTTCAAATGAAAAATAATCTTTGCCTATTGGTGGCCCCTCTGTAATTTTAGTTTAATTTGATTAAATTACATTCAAACAAAAAAATAAAGAGGACAGGTAACTGAGTAACATTCATGCAAACGGAGATAGCATAATCAAATAATTTCTGTGTTTGAACTCACATGACCCTAACGTGCTTATATGTTAATTTCTTTTTTTTTGTTAAATACAAACATACCTACTTGGCCAGTTGCCACAATGTTGATAAATTTGGGGTGCTGATTTACAGTGAGGCACAAAATATCATCATTATGTTCCTGGTAAAAAGACTGAGAGCCTACAATAAAAAAATAACAACATGGTGCTTGTTAAAATATATATACATAGTTGCAATTTTAAATCTTTTTAATGACATAATTCTGATTTCATAGTCCAAACAAAAAACTGAGAGTCAGGGACCGCTATGAGTACTAATCCTCAATCTGACACCCCTCAGTGAGGCTGGACAAGGTCCTTAAATTCTCTGCCTCATTCTCCTATAAGAAAATTTAAATAAGGGTCATATTTGTCCCCAAAGTGACTTTAGACTTCATTATTGTTACATTAGCAACAAAAAAGGATCACAAATAGTTGTTTTCTTATGCAGCTGGGGTGCTGTTTGATGATTAGTGGGCACATCTACATGAGATGCTACTGTGCAGTGGTTATTGCAAAGTAGCCCCGGTGAATGCCTTTTAAGTAACGCTACTGCACAGTAGCCTAATACTACTGTGCAGCAGCGTCTTGGTATGGTTTTTGCTATGCAGTTGTACTGCACAATCAGCACCTCATGTAGATGCACCTAGTTGATATTACATGGATCTGACTATTAGGACTTTTCTAGATATTCAGGTAAAGGTGTGATAGGATCTAATGTGCATGGCAGGTGGCGTGATTGTGGGATACAACATGAGATCCTATCATGCCTTATTTCTGGTGTAGGGGGAGACTCATCAGCTAATGGGGCTCCCACCTATGGGGGTACACTACACACTGCAGCGGCTGGGAGTCCAGCAGCTGAATGGACTCCCAACCACAGTGCCACCCCATGGGCTGCTGTAGATCGGAGTTGCTTGAAACACTGCCACTGATGGGAGTCTCTCATCAGCTTATAGGACTCTTACCCCGGGGAGCCCATCGGATGATGCTATGGCTGGAAGACCCCTCAGCTGCTAGACTCCCAACCACTGCAGTGCATGGTGCACCCCACAGCTGGGCGCTCCGTCAGCTGATACAGCTCTTAGCCATGGGGGGCATAACTATGCTACACATGCAAATTAGAGCTGGATAGAAAACAGCTATAAAGTTAGTACATGTTTTCCTGCTCTAATTTTATATAGCTGGATGGACCTTTTTATGGTGTGGTAGTTAATTTGCATGTGTGACCTGTCTAAATTAATTATGCAATTAACTAGGTAATTGCATAAAACATGTAAAGTGTAGAGGGAGCCTCAGTCTACCTTTTTATTTTTCTCAGTCCAAAAAAGCCATAAAAATTGCAGTCATCTTATACAAGAGGACAATTTATAAACTGGCTCCCTTCGGTCTTGACTTTTATATTTTAATTTTTGCACATGCAAAACAAATACCAAATTAGAATTCTTGCAGCTCAGATTGTATTTTGGGGTTTTTATTGCTTTTAACCCTTTATGTTCTTTCCCTTTTGTTTGATTCTCCTATGGGACTTTGTAAAAGCAATAGGAATTCGAGGTCTTTATCTGCAGTTATAGACTTACTTTTTCTTATAATTGAGCCTGAAAACATGAGGTCAACTTATAAATTAGGACATTATGGTATATTTAAACAGTTGTGAAAATGAAAATCTATAAATGTAATTCTAGTGCACCCCACTTTAGAAAACGGTTCTGAAAACGTTTTATTCATTATACTAAAAATACATGTAATAAACTTTACATTTGAAAAATAAATAACAATAAATGTATTTATAGAAAATGAGTGATGTATTGATAATACTTGATGATCTGCTCAGGTCCCTTCCGACCCCACTAATTATGAAACTATAATAATGTAGAATGCACAGTAAATAATGCATCTGTCAAAAGTATAGTAAATCAGTGTACAGAAAAAGTGCCATGGAAAAATTACCTTAGAACATTCATACACATGCTAAGTAAATATATCTTCTCTGTCTTTAGTCAAAAGTCAAAATATATTTTTAAGCAGTTCAGCCTTATTAAGTGAACATCTTTCAAGGTAAAATGCTCTAAAAGATCAACCTAGATTGTAACTTATATACTTATTGAGCATCCACTATATAGGAGGCTGATTGACAATATGTTGTAGTCAAATTTTTCCTAAATGAGATGTTCTGACAGACACCACCATATTTCCACTTTATCAAGAAAATAGATGGCAAAGAATAACATGAATCATAGCTGATACACAGAGACACTAAGTGCTGTGTCACTTAATGGTTACAAAAAAGCAATTTTCCAAACGCAGAAAGGAAATAGAGTAAGAAAATATATGCCAAAGCAAACACTGTTGATTGTAAGCAACTTTTCTTTCCTTTCTAATAAAGGGACACACTTAAAGATCACAGATTTAATAGTAACACATCTGTAGATAGAGATAAAGCTTTTCTTATACATAAACTAAAGATATATGTAGTACTAAGGTACTGTAATATTTCTGTGCAGTGTTGACCTGATGGTGCTGTACAGACTCGACACTAGTTCAAAAATAGAAATAAAAAAAAATAGACAATATAAAAATGTTAAAACCTCTGTAAAACATTCCTAAAATAGGTTTTTTGTAACATATGGAAAATATGATGCTGCTGTACAACATGAAAAAATTCTATTGGAGCTTCATATGGACAATATGCATAGCTAAATAATGTGACCACTGAAAAATAAGACATGAACATGTAACGTGTAACAAAAGTCAGTGGAAATGATCATAAATTAATTTATATTCTGCCTTCCTTTTGAAAGAGCACAAATGGACTATGAGGCCCTATAGAAGCTTCACCATACACTTTTTTTACCCAACCGCGTTCAAGATACATTCCAATACATGTTTCATATGCCTATCATTTTGAACTAGTTTAAGAGAAAATTCCTTGCAGAAATGTGTAAATCATAAAAGTTTAAAATTTAAAACCAAAATGTAGCTTTTTAGGATTCATGAGAAATAAAATTTT
>NW_017729025.1:42331636-42334373 GCF_001723915.1 Gavialis gangeticus | reverse complement strand
TAGTTTAAGATAAAATTCCTTGCAGAAATGTGTAAATCATAAAAGTTTAAAATTTAAAACCAAAATGTAGCTTTTTAGGATTCATGAGAAATAAAATTTTACTTCATGCTAGTTCCTGAGGGCATAACAGAAGCTTTAAAGTTTAATTTTACTTTTGATATTCCTCTTTGACCAAAGATATGGCTTAAAATAAATATTAAAGGAATTAAAAAGAAATGACACAGAAGCAGACATTCCCTCATTTCTCCTGACAAGAGAGATTCTAAAAGAGCAATTATACTAGACAAGGCTCCATGGAAGACTGATGTATGTCTTACAGGGTTGGTACAGCATAAAAATAGGAATTTATAGTCTCTCTTAAATTATAGTTTCTTTGGTAGTACATTGTTGTCAGCAGAGAACATGAACCTTTTTTTTTTTTAAATAACACCCCCCCACACATCTGATTCCTGTACCTGGGAATGGAGGATAAGAAGTACTACTGAGTTTCAGAAAGCTAATATTGCAATAATTGGATTCTTACCTCCTTCCAAACACTGTTACCACAGGGATTTGTTAAGATCTATTTTTTACACAGCATGAATAATATATATCATATACCCTTTGATTGTACTTATTTTAGCTAGATTTTCCTCCATAATTGAATTTTTTCAATATTCATAACATGTAAATTCATTCTTCCAGATAGCTCTGTAAGATTTAAAGTATACTGATTATCACATGGACTGTTAGCTGAATGTGTGTAATATAAAAATATTACCAGTTTATCCTACCTGTTGCCACATTATAGAGAATTCCAACAGATGCTGTATGATAAATTATATCAGCACCATCATTCAAATAGTGCACATTGTTCCTGCAGTCCTTGCCTCGGTAGCCAAATACCAGCTCCAAAACTAGGTCCTAAAAACAGATTTAAGCATGTTAAGTACTTTAAAAAAAAGATTAAAGATTTCATAGTGCTTTATTTTTAAAAACACATTTTTAGTTGCCTATAATGCTAGGGGAAGACACCTTTTAGGGATACACAAAAACATCAGGATTGATCAACTTTCTATGGCACCAGGGCACCTTGCTTACCCCTTGTTCACTTTATCCTATAATATTTTTTGTATGTTATGGGAATTTTATTTATGAGACAGACTACAGACAGCCTAAAACAGTGACTCTTGGACCAGGGTGCCGGGGCACCTTGGAGTACTGTGAGATCCTTTGAAGGGTGCATCAGGAAGTATGAGGAGATAAGCACATAAGGAAAGGCTCAGTCTCCAGGTGTGAGGAGATAAGTAGATTAGGGCAGGCTCAGGATCTTCCTGCCTGGCCATTTCCCCATCCCCACTGCCTGGTCCCCTGCAAAGGGATTGTAATAAATCAATTAATTCTTGAAATGGGGTGCTGCTCAATTTACAAGTTGTGGAGAGTGTCTCAAGTCAAAGAAGGGGTACCTTGAGTCTAAAAAAGTTTCTAGGTTGGCCTTGAAGGCTACGTACAGACAGTCAAGAAACCCAAGGCTGAATTGATTCAATCTTGGCAGATTAATCTAAACTGCGTAGATTGAACCCATAGGCAAGTGAACAGACATTCACTTTTGATTCTAGAAATGTAGCCACATGGCTGCAGTGGTCCAGGGTCCCTGCTCAGCTGGAACAGACACCTTGAGCCAAAACTAGCCCACCCACCCTGCGAGGAGTGGTTTTGTTGGAGAGGTACAAAGCATCCTGGGATACTGGGGGACTGAGTTAACTTGAATCTGGAGGCAATCTGGGACAGAAGTTCAATAAACTGATTTAACCTAAATCAGTTAGGTCTGATAATACATCCATCCAGGTTCATTTTAAACTGATTTTAGCCATCTTGAAAGTAGTTTATGTGCACTGAACTTCTGTTGTGTTACAGATTTGAGTTGGTTTCTGATCACTTATACTGGTTTATGTGTAATTTCTGCCCCTAGCCAAATAATACAACTCAGTTAATTAAATAGATACTGAAGGCCTGGACAAGTGACATGCTTAAATGGTTTGTACACCAATGTAAATTACATGAACGTAGCTTCATGAAGCATGACATTATTGCAGCCACTTGATATTAGGTGACAGGGAGGCAGGTAACAGCTCACTGTTCTTAAGCAAATGGCTACTTTGGAGTGGAACTGCACAAATACCATCAATGGCAGGATAACAGCCCCTGGTAGATGTTTATCCCTGATTCTCTGAGATTGAAAAAGTTGCCCCAGGTTAAGGGTTTACATCATCTGTCCATTTTTTTTGTTTTGTTCTGTTTTTTACACCACTGTAAAGTCCAATTACACCACTGTAATGCATCAGGTGTCCTGGCCCTAAATCAATCAGTTTCCTTCACCATATTCCCCTAGATTGAAACTGTCATGCTGAGAGAGCACCTAGACAAGAATAGAGGAGAACTCACACAAATTTATGAATTTGTTCAGGGAAAGTTACTGTATTTCTAGGGATTTAAAAGTAAAAATACTTTAGTGTAATGACCTACTGGTAGTATAGTGCAAAACCATATGAAAGATGAGTTCAGATTAAATTTGATCTTTTACTGATACACTATCATCTAAGTGGGACACTGCGCATCTCAGAAGGAGAATATGATGCTTTTGTAACTGATAAGCTCTGAAGAAAGTTGTGTTCAAGTACGTTTGTGGGGGAGGACAACGGACTTTTCAGAAGTCAAGAGAGAAATTAATCTTTTCCCCAAAATGAAATTTGATGCT
>NW_017729025.1:42325588-42326636 GCF_001723915.1 Gavialis gangeticus | reverse complement strand
AGTACGTTTGTGGGGGAGGACAACGGACTTTTCAGAAGTCAAGAGAGAAATTAATCTTTTCCCCAAAATGAAATTTGATGCTGTGAACATACACATGAATAAATATTTTTATCCAACTATTTATTGATTTAATTGAGAAGCACATCACAATTTTTTACAGAAAATCACAAGAAAGCCCATGTGATTATAGGATGATTAAAATAGGAGAAAGTTTTAATTTTGGCTTTCCTTACCTCTATAGGTCTCTTTTTTTTGCCAACGTTATTTGTTTGAAGTTTTTCAGGCTGTGGCAGTGCCCTACTAACTGGTGGTCTGAAATAGAGAACTGTGAATAAGAAAAGGCCGTCTGTCACCCATTCCATACCAAATCAGTATCTTCTAAACTCATACTGGATAATGAAAACAGTTAAATTAATGTTGTTTCATTGGTGATTACATACAAGACCACTGTCACAAGAAAATCTTTGTTTTTGATTGCATAAACATTACAAATTGTATTCAATAACTTGAGAAGTTTTTGACTTGTTTCCACCTACCTATTAAACAATTTTGAAGTCTTGTTCTCCACTAAGAAAAAGCCAAACATTCTTAACAATAGATTCTTTCATCCTTCTTAGTGCAAAAATGAGTGTTAGATGAAATTTAGAAGCTTGTATTCACAATCTAAACCAGTTAAGGTTGTTTGTTCTCTCTGGCTCAGTTTCCTTCAATAAGCACTAGAATCCCACATTTCTTCCTAAAACCATGAGAACCTCTGATGAGCCCTACATGCCTCTGTCAAAGTTCAAGCCAATTCTTATCTGAATAAAGCTAGTGATCAAAAAGGTCCATTCACATCTAACCTATCACCCTGCAAATGCATCATTGTTACTTATAGTACATAGGATAGTTCTCACTAATCTAAGAAGTCTCAAGTAATAGTTATTCATTACTTTAATTGAAAAATGATAGAAAGATAATTTGATACAAATGTATTTTTTTAAATAGCTATATTTTATATTCATAGTCTCATAGTACTTAGGGTCAGAAGGGACCTAAACAGATCATC
>NW_017729025.1:42321407-42325362 GCF_001723915.1 Gavialis gangeticus | reverse complement strand
GGTGCCTGGGGGAACAGAGCCTGCCCCAATTCCTGCTGGTCCCCCTTGGTGAGTTTGTAAACTGCCACCAGATCCCCTCTCAGCTTTCTCTTGTGGAAGCTGAATAGATTCAGACCCTTTAGCCTGTCTTTGTAGGGCCTGCCCCAGTGCCACTTGACCATGCAAGTGGCCCTCCTCTGGACCCTCTCAATGCTAGCAACATCCCTCTTGAAGTGCGGCGCCCAGAACTGGACGCATTACTCCAACTGGGTCCTAACCAATGCTCCATAGAGGGAAGGATCACCTCCCTGGACCTGCTTATGATGTATCTATAGATGCACGACAAGGTGTGGCTAGCCTTACTGACCACTTCCTCGCATTAGCGGCTCATATTCATCCTCAAGTCAACAATGACTCCAAGATCCCTTTCTGCCACCGTGTTGACAAGAAGGGTGTTCCCCAGCCTATAGGTGTGTTCCTGGTTCCTTCTCCCTAGATGTAGCACTTTGCACTTGTCTGCGCTGAATTCCATCCTATTCTCATCCACCCACCTCTATAATTTGTATAGATCTAACTGGATTCTGTCCCTCCCCTCCAGCATGCCCACCTCACCACACATCTTGGTGTCATCAGTGAATTTGGATAGTGTGCATTCCACACCCACATCCAGATCACTGATAAAGATGTTGAACAGTACAGGCCCCAAGACTGAGCCCTAGGGGACTCCACTGCCCACATCTCTCCAGGTTGAAAATGACCCATCCACCACCACTCTCTGGGTGTGACCATCTAGCCAATTTGCCACCCATCTGACTGTGCAGGCATCAGTGCTGCCGCCACCAAGTTTTTTTAAGAGAATGTGGTGGGAAACAGTGTCAAAGGCCTTCTTAAATCCAAGAAGATGACATCCACAATGATGCCCTCATCCAGGGACTTTGTGACCTGATCATAAAAGGAAACCAGGTTGGTCAGGCAGGACCTGCCCTCAATGAACCCATCTTGGTTATCCCTGAACATTACCTCCCCTGCTGGGCCCTTGCAGATGTGCTCCTTGATAATTTTCTCAAAGGTCTTCCCAAGGACTGAGGTAAGATTAACTGGGCTATAATTGCCAGAGTACTCCTCTCTCCCTTTCTTGTAAGTGGGGACTACATTGGCGCTCTCGTACCTGGCCAGTGCCCCACGAGCACTCATAGAGCCATGCCACTGGCCCCGCTATGACCCCTGCCACTTCCCTCAGCACCCTTGGATCGAGAGCATCTGGACCTACTGATTTAAACATGTCCAGCCCCTCCAAAAGTTCCCTAACTAAGTTATCTCTGATCCTAGGCATGGTGGTGCCCCCCCAGGTCCGTCCGCAATTCTAGTGGGGGAAATGTCCCATCCCTGTTCAGAAATATGGAGACAAAGAATTTGTTTAAAAAGGTCAGCTTTTTCATTTGTTGCAATCACCAGTTTGCCAAGCCTATCCTGTAGGGGCCCCATGTTACCTGGTGCCTTCTTCTTACTTCCTACATATTTGAAAAATTACTTGTTATTATCCTTAATTCTGGTCGTTAGCCCTAGCTCCATCTCTGCCTTGGCCTTCCTAAGACCTTCTCTGAAGTCCTGAGCAACAGAGGTATAATCCTCCTTCATGATAGCCCCTTGCTTCCACTGTTTGTACACCTCCTTTTTTGCCCTCAGGCATCCCCAGATGCCTTTTCCGAGCCATTGGGGCTTCTTAGCACTCCTGCCCCCCCTGGTGCACATTGGGACTGACTCCCTTTGAGCTCAGAGGATCTTCTCCTTGAGGAACCTGTCTTGGACTCCCATCTCCTTGAAGCTCTGAGACCCCAATGCCTCTCCTACTAACCTTCTTAGCTTCCAGAAATTGGCCCTCCTAAAGTCAACAACCTCTGCCTTGCTGCTTGCTTTCACCACCCTGTCCTGGATAGTAAATTCCGGCAGGCAATGATCACTGTTGCCTAGGTGGTCGAGTACCCACAGACCCCTCACCACATCACTGCCTGTGGCAAGGACCAAGTCCAGCAAGGCATTTCCCCTGGTGGGACTATGCACCTCCTGGGTTAGGTGGAGGTCCTGTATCCTGGTTAGGAACCTACGTGAGAAGTTGGACCTGGCTGACTGATGTCTGGGTAGTTTAGGTCACCCATGACAACCACATCCCTTGACTTTACAGCCTCTGTGAACTGACCGAGAATTCCAGGTCCAGCTTGCCCCCCTGGCAAGGCGGTCTGTAGTACACACCCAATTGTAACCATGTAACCATACTGTAGTCAACATGCATAGTTTTACTTACTGGTCAAGTGTATACATGTTTAAAAACTCCTGAAAATATTTCTGCAGAATGCAGAAAGCAAGATCTTTCCCTGTAGTAAGCAACTGAGTAGAATCAGCTAGGGAGCAGAATCTGCTAACTGTGTTCACTGCTTTTGATCTCTGAGAGTCAGATGCAGTTTTTCCTATCACTTTTGCCTATAACCAGACAGAAACTATTCTTGTACACTATATATTAAAACACTAAAATTTCCAGCAGCTGGTTTTTAGGAAAAAGTGTGGGATGTATTTGAGAAAACATGGCAATTCAAAACTGGGGTTAAAAAAATATTTTTGTGAAGTCTACATTATTTAACTTAGCTAAGGAATCCTCCATTGGTATAATAACCAAGGTCTGGACATAAGCAGCAGCATCTTTGTTTTTATATTTTTCTATAACCTTTTCCCAATAGAATGTATTTTGCCCATTATAGCGCTTTGTATTTGGGGTGATAATTTCAATCACTATTGTGAAATATGCTTCAAACTCCTTCCATAAATCAACAGACTGTATAGCAGGGCTGTGCAAAGCTTCGGGTGCTGATTCAGTTGGGAAGAGATCGTGTAGCATGAACTAAAGTAATGTAACTAATGTTAAGATAAAGTATAATAATAGTGAAATGTAACCATGTTAGCCTTGTCCTGTAAGCAACTTGACGACTCCATTTTGTATCCTTCTGCTTGACATAAGTAAATGAATTCTGCATGGCCTTTATGTATGAGTGTGTGAAAGGCTAAATGATGAGAGAATGGCATAAAGACAAGAAAAAAAAGATTTAACTGTTTATGTAAGCAACAAGGTGCCAAATGTGTAAGTTACCAGGCAGTAAACTAATTAATAAATGGCTGAAGAATCCCTTTGAGGCCTACAGCACAAAGGAAACAGAGGTGGAGGAATGCACACATCCTGCCAAATGGGCAGCAAGGACACTCCAAGGCTGAGATACCAACTTGAATGACTAAACTGACCTTGGGCTGAGATGAGCAGAAAACATATGAGGAACAACTCCAAAAACAGAAACTGGGTATGAAAAACCCCAATATGCTGAAAAAAAGAATACCAATCCCTATAAAAGAGGACTTTAAAAATGCCAAGTTAGGCGAGTCTCTCTCTCAACTGCTGTTTTTTTTGGAGCACCTCACTCCAAAGCTGCTATCTCCAGATCTTTCTCTCTCTCAATAAGGCCTGAGCCAGCCACCCAGTGCTATTATTAAACAACTGCTGCTAGTAACTATAATGTCCAAGTGGAATGGTTGTTTTGTGTTTGCGTGTGCCTGTGTGTAATGATGTGCACAACGATGTGTGTGTGTCTATATAAAGTGGTGCGTCTGAACCTCTATGTCTAATTCATGTAATCAGTAAGTGTGGCATTTTGCCCTACCCCCTTTATAAAGGTCTCGCTCTTGATTTGGCAATTAAAATTTAAAGTAACAATTTGACCCAATTTGGTGGCCAAATCTCCATCAAATCAGGGGACCAATAAAAAGGTCCGGATCGATTCAAAGCTCTCTGGATCTTTGGAAAAGATTCGGAGAACTTTGATGATTTGGGCAGTCCCCACCTGCTGCAGGAGGGAGCTGGAGCTGGACTCAAAGCTAGTAAGTAGGGAGCGGAGGGCTGGAGAAGGGGGGAGGGGACCATGGGGGGACCCCCACC
>NW_017729025.1:42315672-42316407 GCF_001723915.1 Gavialis gangeticus | reverse complement strand
GGGGACCAATTTAAAGGTCTGAATCAATTCAAAGCACTGCGAATCTTCAGAAAAGATTTGGAGAGCTTCGATGATTCGGGTAGTCCCCAGTGAGCTCAACAGGGAGCTACAGCTAACTCCAAGCTGGTAAGTAGGAGGAGAGGGGCTGGGGGAGGGGACCATAAGGGGACCCCTGCCAGCTGCCTGCTCCCCCAGCCCCCCCCACATGGCTGCCCCGCCTGCCCCAGCTCCCAGTGCTTTAAAAAAAAGCCCCACTCACCGGGTGCTGCCGGGTGGGGGGGGCGATCCCCACAGCCCTCTACTGCCCCATGCTGTGTGGGGGGCTCTGCACAAGCCCCATGACCCAACCCCTGCTCCCCCAGCTCCCACATGGCTGCCCCAGCCACTCCAGCTCCTAGCCTTTTAAGAAAAAAAACGCCAAAAAAACCCCAAGCTCACCAGCTCCTGCAGCAGCCTTGGGGCTTCAAGGGACTCATGAAGAATCCCCCACACAGCACAAGGCAGTGGGGGGGCAGCAGGGATTGCCCCCCACTGGGCAGGAACTGGTGAGTTCGGGGGTTTTGGAGGTTCATGGCGGGCAGAGCAGCCATGGGCGGGGCTGGGAAAGTGGGGAGGGCTTGGGGGACTCATGCAGAGCCCCCCATGCAGTGGGGAGCAGCAGGGATTGCTCCCCCATCCAGCAGCACCCGGTGTGTCAGGGCTTTTTTTTTTTTTTTTTTTTTTTTTTTTTTTTTT
>NW_017729025.1:42311321-42315661 GCF_001723915.1 Gavialis gangeticus | reverse complement strand
GGGGTTTTTTTTTTTTTTTTTTTTTTTTAAAGTGCCAGGAGCTGGGTTGTTCCAGGGAAGCGATTGGTGGGGCTGGGAGAGCAGGAAGGGGATGGGCCTGTGAGATTCAGAGATTCACAGATTCCGCAGCAGCTGAATCTCTGAACCAGATTTGGACAAATCCATTCGGGATAGTGACACTTCACACGGGCCTACTGTATAGATATTTTGTGCAGCAGATTTTATGAATGTTCTTAGCTCTCAGAGAAACTACTTTAGATTATAAACTTTGAACTGAATTTACCAATTGCTAATCAGTTTTAGTACAGTAATCAGTACACTTTTAGTACAGTAAACAGTACATAGTAATCAGTACAGCTAATAACTACACTTTTACTGGCATTTGATTATATTGTTCCTCATTTTTTATAAGACAATTTCAGCAGACTCTGCCACTGTGAAGACAGTTCCACACAAATATCAAAATCTTTTACACATATGTATTACACTGTAACACAAATTTATTTCCTTACGTATTTCATATTTAAAGGTTTTTTTCCTCAGCTTGTCAATACTCATAGAATAAAACATTTCCACAATGAATACATGTTAGAAAAATTTACTTTCCAGTAAAGAAATTTGTAAGAATCATTCCTCTAACCATAGTCTGATTAGGTATAGAAAAACTAGCATATTATTTTCTTTCTTCCCGGTAAATGGCATCATAATAGCTGTTCTGTACCACAACAGAAGAAGACAAAAGGAAAGCAGCTGATACATTTCCTTCATCATGAATAAATCGAGCTTTTATATTTTTATTGTAAATGCTGTTACTCAAAATCCTAATCTGGCTGTAAAATAATAAAATAGATTGTGGTTTTTTTAGAACAAATTGAGCGTAACTGCAACACTATTAAATAACTTAAAGAATTGATTCCACTGTACATTAAATGTCCATTTATGATGCAGACATCTGAGAAACAATTAGGACAAGTAGAGTACCAATTAAATAACACTATTACAGAGTGTTATGGGAATCTGTTCCTTCAGTTGTCTCAATATTTTAACATTAAAGAACAAAAAATATTTATTATGGTAGTATGTATATGTAATATGTATGTATATGTTGCAACCTCCAGAATAAAGCAAGTACAGGGAGCCTCAAAACCCTGGTCCCCATTGCCTTGTGGGTACTTCTTGGCTGGAGAAAGGCGAAGGGACATCACCCTGACAGAAATGTGCCCTTGCTGAGGTATTAAGCAGTCAGCAGCAGTTATCTGTTGTTCTCCAGCAGAAGCTACAACCATCAAGGCACTGAACATCTCAGTCGGGCCTTTGGATTCTGTCTCAATGATCTAAAGTGGGGATGCTAGATCTTGGGCAGGCTCCACTCCTCCACACTCTTGCCTAGGTGTACATATCAAAGGTCTTGGTGTGATGGTTGTAGGACTCCATACAAGTGGATTCATCAGGAACCTACACATACACTATGCTCCCGAGGATCTAGGGTTGCCTTCAGTGTATATGAGTGCTTTTTAAATTCTGGTGTATTGTAAGTATGGTTCCTGAATGGTGAGAATTATACATAACAAAGAATAGTTTTTTGTTGAATTTCCCTAATCAATTCCTGGTTATAACTTTCTAGTTCTTTGCAAAAATCTTGTACTTCTTTGCAGGATACCGAATAAAATGTCTGTGTCAACATGCTACCATCAGCAAAAATACTGAATAGAATAATCATTTTTCCCCCTTTCCTCATATAAAAAAAAAGTCCATTAAAATAAACATTTAAACAGTAAACCCCCTGTTTAGGAGTCTGGGAATAAAATTAAAGTAATTAAAGTGCTTTATTTTACACAGAACAACAATACCTTTATAAGAGTTCAGTTTTCACTAATACCTAAACTTAAAAAGAAAAGTTAAGGGCACTGGAAAAATATTTTAATCTTTTAAAGAAGTCTCCATATTTTCTTTTCTGTAAAGGGAAACATTATATCACTAGTCTTTGAGACAATGGTCCCAGTATGCAAATAGCAGAAAACCTGTGATCTTAGAATTTTGGGAGCAATTACCCAAACTAGAAATAATTATCACAAGTGCCTAGTGGTGAGCACATCAGTGTTTTCCTGACATCATCTTTTTCATATTAACAGTACAAAAATTATGGATTGCCAATATTTACCTTCAACTCTGCTTGAAAGGCTGCTGTGTGGAAATCTGTTACTGTTTTTATTCTCTAAGATCCATAATTTCTCTAATGGTACCAGCTATATTAGGACTCAGAGAGCTGTGATTCAATGGTGAAGACAATAGAAAAACAACTGAGCTCCTCAACCATATTATCACAACCGGCTCTTGGCTCCATTGCCCCATACCTTCCTCAGTATCCTGAACACAAAAGAGAGGCTACCCCCTTTCTCAGTAGAGGGGAAGAAAAAGAAAGCTAATCCTGGACCAGCTTCCCCCACCTACCTTTGCATTCAGCACAAGGTGCTGCCAACTCAAAGATTGTAAGGAGTCCCTTCCTCCTTTCTACAAACTTTTAAAACCTGTGTTCTATTTTACTAGTTTCATTAAGGACTCCCAAATCTATTCTCCATACCAAACATCCAATTACTTGATCAGACTTGAATTCCCAGTGTCTCAAACATCTTCTCCTGCTTTTGTCTTTTATATGGCCAAATCAAAACTCCCAACCAGCCTAATTTATTTCCCTTCTTTATCTCCATCTCTTCTCTATTATCCACTGCTGATCTATGTGCTCCCATTCTAATCATCACTCATTACATTCCTCATTGTGTTAATTATTATTCCTTTTGTCTCCTTTTTCAGTTTTCAGCTTGGTTCCATATGGTTTGTAATAATTCCTCCACTTTTAATTTACCCACAAACATATGCTTTGTTCTTTAAATTGTTCTTAGAAACACATTTTTTCATAAAGCTTTTTGATGTCAGTTTCTCTCTCAGCTACCTTCTACGTATAACTTGTTGGCCCACATTTGTTTCGTCTTATTGTGATTACACATCATAAGCTCTGCATAACAAGGGATGTCTTTCCCTGACATTTACAAATCACTTTATTTATAAAATTACTACATTATTACTATTACCAAACAAAAAAACCATCAGGCATGATTGTCCATTTTTCTAATTTTGCTATCCAAACAAGCAGCAAAACATCAGTGTTTCCTGGCTGTTCATTCTTGTTTATCCCAGGGCTTGACTTCAGTCACAAGTCTGAGAAACAGTGCTGCCAGATTGGCAGGCACAGAATATATTGTGAACATAATGTAAAACTGTACATGCATTGACATTAGCAGATTCAAGAGAAAAATAACTTTTGATTCATAAAGACAGATTCAACATATTTACATATCTCACAATTCTATGTACACCTATAATGTATAAGTACTGAAGTGTAGCTCATTTCATAAAAGATGTCATTTGACATATTTATGTTTTTCAATCAGACATGACACATTTCTCATCGGAAATAAATGACACATTTATTGGTACAAAGAAGCACCAATGTTTTCCAGTGAGAAAAACCATCTTTTAACATGTTCTATGCTTTTTTACCATAAATGTAAAATTTCAATTACAAAAATATATGATCAGGACCTTGGAGAGGAAATGCATGTCTGGTCTGGACACTTCATAACTGTACACTTGACCAAATTCCAACCAACTGTTATCACTAAGAGTTGTGAGATAAATATCTTGTATTACCTGTTTACTCAAGCAACCAAATAAATCAAGCAAAAAAAAGAAATTTTACACATATGAAAAAATCAGGGAAAATAATTGAAATATTACTTTGTTACAGATAAAAGTTATATAACTATGTAGTTCCTGTCAGAGGGAATTTAAAGTGAGATTTTCAAAAACATGTAAGAGATACAGAAGCAATCTGCCCTTTGTTCTTTAGTCCAGAAGTGCTCAATGCCCAACCCACAGGCAGGATCTGGTCTGTGCGAAATCTGGTAGCAGAGAGCAGTGGTAATTAATGCTGCCACTGCTCCTCCACCTCCAAATTTCCAAGCCCTGTGGCCCTGTGCATGAGATCCCATCTGTACACGCAGGAGTGGGCAATGGGACCCTATCAGGCACTCATGAAGCCAAAGTGGCGCATGCACCAAGCATGTGGGTGGGCAGCAACTGTGTGCGCACTGGGCAGCTGGCCCAATCCAGAGCATGTGGGGATGGGGTCAAGGTGATGGGGCCCAAGAATGCAACTGTAGGTGGCTTGACCCAGTCCAGAGTCCATGGGGGTGGACCCTGACAGGGTCCAAATCTGTATGTGTGGGCTGGTGCTACGGTAGTGGGCCCAATTGTGCACGGGAGTGCAGCCATCATAAAGA
>NW_017729025.1:42310571-42311310 GCF_001723915.1 Gavialis gangeticus | reverse complement strand
GGGGGTGGACCCTGACAGGGTCCAAATCTGTATGTGTGGGCTGGTGCTACAGTAGTGGGCCCAATTGTGCACGGGAGTGCAGCCATCATAAAGAGTGCAGGACTGGGACCTGATCAATCACATGCCAGACCGGGCCCCAGTCCCATGTGTGCTGGATTAGGCCCACAGAGTGGAGCCAGCTCATGGACCCATTCTGCACCAGTCATCCAATTCACAGAGCATAAAGACAGAGAAATACTACTTTAGTCGGAGAAGAATTACAGGCTATTGGAAGACATCATCAAGTTAAGCCAATCCTGGCTGAGGCACCTCAAAGTCTGACCAGCGAGGGGATCTCAAGGACTAGGATAATGAGGTTTTCTATTCTCAAGACAGCTTGTAATTTATTTCAGCAACACAAATGAGTGGTGGCCCTCCAGGTTTATGTCTTTCAAGGAGAAAAAAAAATTTTTTTTTAATCAGTTGGCCAAAGTCACTGCAGGGACCAGAATCTTAGCTTGATAAATTCCCCAGATATACCATCCTGATGTAAGATTCATGTCAATGGCAACAGAGAGGTAGAGGATAGGTGGAAGAGAGAAAAATTGATGCAATATTCCTACAGACCAAAAAAGAGTGAACCACCACAGGAATAAAGAAAAGAAGATTCAGAATTATATATACGCTGCAAAGCATGCTAGCAGTCCAAGGATGCTTCTACACTTGTCGCCTGAAGTAAGTTCCCTTCTCTCAACTTAGT
>NW_017729025.1:42290421-42305571 GCF_001723915.1 Gavialis gangeticus | reverse complement strand
GATGCTTCTACACTTGTCGCCTGAAGTAAGTTCCCTTCTCTCAACTTAGTCATGGTAAGAGGACCTGTGGAGGACAGAGGAAGCACTACAAGGACTCCTAGAAAGCATACCTTAAGAAGGGTGGCATCAACCCTACAAATTGGGAAGTGCAGGCTGGTAACAGGTCTCAATGGCACTGCACCAGACATCAAGCTACAGCCCACTTTGAAGAGAACCATCTTGCTCAGGAAGCCAAGAAACAGCAGAGGAGGAAGGGAAGCTCACAACATCTTAGCAAACAGTTGTGCCCACCCAAAGCACTGCTTGTCATATCTGTGGAAAAACTTAGAGCATAGATTGGACTCCTCAGCCACCTTAAACCTCACCAGTAATCCCCCCTCCCCTGCACCTGGCAGACATCATCCTCATACTGAAAGATAGATGATGCTTCTGACTGGCAAGGTCAACAACAGGATAGTCAGTGAGGTCTGAAGCCTTTAACAGGACATACAAACTTTCCAGAGATGGTTATTTAAGACCGGGGTGGACCCAAAGGGATTCAGTGATGTGGTTGCTGCATACACACTGAGCTCTCTGAGCTCACTAATTGCTAATTGCTAAGTGCAAAATCCTGCTGGAGTTACTGCTTCTGGGCCAGATTTGGCACAGGGAAGCAGGTGGGGGCAGGAGTAGTCAAACAGTGGAGCCACTCACCCCTGGGATCTGGGGCCCACATTGACCAGCTAGCAACATCAGGGAGCTCCCTGCATGGGTGGACCTCCAGCAGGACCCCACACTGACCACCTGGGAGCTCAGATTGCTCAGTGGACAGGAACCACACAACCAGAGGGGATGTTGATTACACCCCCTCATTCCTCTCCTGGAACTACTCACATTGAAGACAATGCACTTAAGAACAGAAATTACTAGAAATAGGTAAATTGAGATTTGTCCCAAAGTATTAAAAATCCTAGGCACATCTACATATGCAATTAATGCACAGCAATAAACTCCAGCATTTATTGCTCCTGGGCATGCTGTTTGAATGTGTGCCCAGGACCAGAGCACATTGAGCTGAGTTGGAGCAGCCCCAGCTGGTAGGGGATCCTGGGGGTCAGTCTGGGAGTCTTTCCTGTTTATCTGTTGCTCCTCTTATGGTTCTCGTCTTCCCTTCAGCATCACATAACTTTTTAGAGACCCTTGCAGCTGACCTTATGGCTGCAGCTCCCCAAGGCCCCCAAGACCCCAGGTAAGGCTGCTGGGGCCAGCACAGTTGCTGGCCCTAGCCTCCCCTACCCCACCCAGGATAACCTGCCACACACCAGAGGATGCATGGCACAGGCATTCCCTAGGGACAAGGAGCAGCAGCAGTAGGGGTGCCACTGCTACTTGTCCCTGGGGAAACAAGTGTCCACACTATTCTGGATGTACCCAAAGGAGCTAAAGAGGTTGCACCTGGAGCAGCAGAAATTCCTGCAGGAGCAAAAAAAGATAATATACATGTGGGAAGGAGATCAGTATGGGTCTCAACAATGGAGAGGCAGAAGAAATACCTGCCAGAGTAAGACTGGGAGTGGCTCAGTGATTACAGGTCCACTAGACCCAGAACTCTACAGAGGAAGAAAACCTGCTTTTGAACTTTGGAACACAGCTGCATGACAGTCTGACATGTTTGGGGAGTGGGTGCCCTCCTCCCCCAGATCAAGGGAGCTTACTCCTTTTTTTAGAGTCCCTCCAAAAAAGACATTTACAATAGAGATGCCTAGATGTCTTTAGTATTTTTATTTTTATGTGTAGTCCTGTAAGACATAACAAGTGAGAAAAAGAGTAATAAGAATGGAAAAAGCAGGACAACAGAGATGACGCATCCAGTTGTGTAATCAGTGGTGGGCAACCATGAGTCCCAGGTGCCAGGTGGGAAGTGGTGCCAGCAATCAGAGTCAGAACTGGGGAGACAATCAGAGAGGAGAGGTGCCACCAAAATCAGTGTTATGATGTTTCAGTGGCAGAAGAATTTGGGATCACCTCCCTTAGCAGTAGCGGTATCTCTCATGGGTGAGGAAAGGCCACTGGGGGCTGTGCCCAGAGCAGAAATCTTAATTATTATACCTCTGGAAGCATCTATATTTCTCAGGAGACAACCAACAAAACAAAACAATACTGGTGTAAGGGTTAGAACGGTCTTACCCCAAATTATGTTGTCAGGGATAAGGTCAATGGAGGTCTTGGTTCTTTGCTTCTAGTGCCTGTCATGCTTAACATTGTCTGTTCTTTAATCCCCTGTTATAGGATGGGAGCATAGAAAGATGCCCCACAATTTTAAATTATATTCAATTTTGAGGAAAAAATCCAGTTTTTGCATAGGATAGATCTCTCCTTAACCAAACCCTTGACTTGTTTTATTTTAATTTGCCCCCTGCTATCCAACAACATAATGGATAAAAAACATAATCCACTTATGATCAAAAAGAATGTTAAACTTCATTACTGTGTGCCTCATTTTTTCTTTCAGGCTATCCAGTGAAATTGCACATCAACTTATAAAAGACTGCACTCTGTATATTTACTCACAGTAATGCAAATATGAATGCAAGATGAAAATAAAGGCATATATATATTGTTTGTTCATGTATGCTTCAGAGAAACAATCTTGGCATTCACGAGCAGGACTTATTGAAGGACAAAAGAGAACATTTTCAAAATACTACCCTAAAGGTACAGAATCTAAAAATGGTGTTTTCCATGCTGATTCCCTATTTGGTGTAATATCAGGTGACTATTTGCACGTGCAACATACAGTGGCCATGCATTTGCCTGTGCAATATGACTGCATACCCAAAAACAGTACATGCAAAAATTATGTACAATAGGCATGGAAAGCTTTATTGGGAGGTTAGTTTTCTCCTTGAATACATACAAAAGAAATGTAAGCCATGAATCAAAGGGAAAACAGACCCTTAAGAATAATTTATTTTATGCACAAAAACACATTTTGAATGTCTGTATTTTAGCATTCTTTGTTGGAAGACTATAGAAATAAAATAAATATATTTTATGTTACTCGTACTTTAAAAAAAAATCTGCACACTGATAGATGTGGTTTCAACACTATTGACACTGCTTCCCACAGTCCCATACAGTGCTAAAGTCTCTCTCTTCCTAGGTTTAATTTTTAAGTTCCAAACTCTAATCTATTAGTAGATTAAAGTATAGTCTTCTCTGATATTGCACATTTCCCTTCATACCTTTTATTTACTAGTATAAGCTGCTGCAATCTTTTAGTGTTGAATAAAATAATAAAGATAGACTGAAGTATCAGGAATGACATCTTTAGTTCTGTATTAAGGTTTAGACATGCTGAATATGTTTTCCAGAGACTTTTTTGACAAATAAATTAACCCCTGTACTGAGTGTCACCTTATGGCTTTACCTTCTACCTGTTTTGGAGTGCTTAAATGGGACTTATTTTATACTCTGTGCTAGCTCTCAGAAGATGGCTAAATCTCACCCAGAGAAAAAATGTGCTATTAAATTCCAAATTGTGAATGGATGAAGAGACTGAAGACTGAAAGACAATTTTGTTACATTTGTTTTTGGTGAGACTTAAAATCATCTATGCAATTTAAATGCCTGAGTCCCATTAAAAGTTAATGGATCCTATTACCTTGCCTTCTGAAAATAAGTAGTCAAAATGGGCACTCATATTATAAATGAGTGTCAGTTGTGTGTGCATAAGTGTAACAATGGTAAATAATTTAGCACTTTAAAAATCTATATTAACAACCTTTAGAAACTGAATGTAGTGGTCCTGGTGGGTGCTAAATTGTTAGCACTGGAGACTGAAACCTTCTATTTATTCACAGAAATGGTGCTCAGGGAGTGTTAATGCAACCCTCCTGCATGCTGCTTTGTCAGTCTTTCTTGACTCTGGTCAGAACTCACTGGTTAGCCGCTCATGGAAAATTCAGTCATTGTGGCTGTTTGAGTTTCTACTTTTTAGCTGCAATTGCCAAAAAGAATGCTAAACAGTGCCAGTTTTAGTGAGTTTTTTGTAATATGGATAGCTTTCCACTCAGAACTGGACTGAACTGCATTCCCATAACCTCAAATTATTTCACACTAATTAACTAAACACTTAAAATATTTAATTAAAATTTAATTAAATATTTAAAAATGTATGCAAGTGTATTGAGTGCATGTCCATTTTTATTGGTGGCAGCATTTTAAGTACTGTTAAGTAAAGTACAGAATCCCAAAGGACATCAAAATGAAAGATGGCTTTCTAATCAGAATGAGGGATGAAGGCAAAATATGAAAAAGAAAGCTTAGCAAAATAAAAGTATTACCTGGAACCTCTTTTCAGCAGCAAATAAGAGAAAAAGAAGGATTACATATACAAGTTTGGCTGAATATTAGTTCTGAGTGAAATAATTTTTAAGGCAAGAATATCAGCTTTTTGATTTTTATAGCAAGATAATTTTTTTTAAATAATGTCATTATGCAACATAATGGGCCATATTTGCACAACATTCCCATTGACTTGAAAGTGTGATGGAGGGAGGAAATTATTCCATCCATCTGAATAATTCCCTATATAATTAACAGGGGAGAGAGACAGAGAGAGAACAAAGAAGTAAAGAAACAAAGTATGAAATGTGATAATCATTTAACAGAGTTGACAAATATAACACCATCTGAATCGTTAAAAAAAAATCAGTGCGTCATCCATAACTTCTCTGAATAGGCCAATACAGGGAGATTCGAGTCACTAATAAAGAAAGACATACAACTTGTATAAATTCAGCCACAAAAACAGATTCAGTTGTACTGAAAAAAACTGTCCATTAACTGGAAGGCAGGGATGCTAGACAGTTACGAATACATAATTGTACCATTATCCCCATCATGCTGATAAACTGTAGGGATCTGTTTCATTGTATAAGATTTGTATAATTCTTTGCATTGTTTTTCTCAATTACCATATACAATGCATTTCCAGCACTCTAATAAGCAGACAGTCACTATTACTACTAATCAGGGTGCATTTTTAATAATTCCACTATGAATACAAGTTTTTCTACTCTGATTGTCGACTATAATTTCTATGCTTTAACTTCTTTTGTTTTAAGTATGTCCAAGCATGTTGCTAGGAACAGTTTGAGAGACAGTAAGATGCCTTTTCAAGTTATAAATCCCTTCAGATGAAGCCAAAATAATTTATAATTATTCTAAAAGAGGAGAAAAATATTTATAAAAAGAAAAGAAAAGAGGGTTCTCAACTTGCTGATAATGTTTAAAATAAAACAGCATGTTGAAGTAATTTCCATTTTATCTTTCCTACCTACTCCTCTACCAAGGACAGCAGGGGTTTGGTTCTCTGAGCAACATATAGATTCATCTTTGCATTGTTTCCTTATCCCAGTAAAATTTCAACATTCTCTCCTGATTCAATTTCAAAATAATATTCAGCAGAATTTGCAGTCAATGTTATAATTAGAAAACTGAAACAGCCAAGCCCAGGTCATGGTTATCAACGATGGTCTACCTGGTTTTTCAAAGGAATTTTTAAGTCAACAGAAACTGAAAGAAACCATTAAGGGTGTGTGTAGATAAAAAGGGGTCCCTAAATTGAAGTGGTGGGTTTTTAAAAACACCATTTCAATTTACGGCCAATTAAACCCCTGTGTCATGCACACACCCAACTTACCTACCTTTCTGGTAGCAGGGAGGGGAGAGCGAGCTGCTGCAGCTGCAAACTAGCCAAACTGTGATAGCAGTTTCCCTCTTCTCTAGGCTGAACTGTCATATAGTACTATTGTTGTGCTACTAGCACTGCAAAAAGTACCCCGCCCTATCACCTTACTACTGAACCTCTTGTTCTGTATTGGGTGTCTGCAGCTTATCAGTCCCCTACTGACCAGCCTCTCCTGGCTGCTGGTAAGCAATTTACTGCATCTTGAGCTCCCTGCAGCTGTTGGCCACTCTTAAACAACAGGGAGTCCCCAGCTCCCTGTTACAGATACCTTTCTTAATAAATCCTGACCAAACCATCCTGAAGAAACTACTAAAGATAAATTATCCAGATATGTGGGAATATTGTTTCATACAGGATGTAACTAGATAAATCAAAAGAATTTTCTAGTAGAGTTATGTTTGGACATCAAAAGTCCATCAATGCTGTGAATTCCTGTTGAGCTACACTCATCTTTCAGTGCCCAAGCTAAAAACTGAGGTACTCCAAATCTACATAAGGAGGGAATCAAAGATTCGAGATTTGCCCTTGTTGCAAATCACATCATTACCCACTAAAGCTCCCAAAATTCATTACCCTTGACAAATAAAATGAATGTGATCGACTAGATTTTCCTATTAACTAAGCAGAATCTATTAGTGTAATAGATTGGCTTTGAACAAGTTGGCTTTGAAACAGCAAAACCAAAAAGGAGCTTAGAGTCATCTAAGATGGTCCAAAGTTGTACAATACTTGTGCAGAACATAACTAGATTCGTATTTCAATGAAATTTCACTTCTGAGAAATGAGTTCACCAACTTAGATGCCAGTCCTCTGGAAAAGCTACTGCTAAAAAAGATGTTCAACTGAAATAAGACCCCTTCAAAATATTGTTTGTAATGCTTAGTAATAAAAGGATATGAACTTTCAGGAGAATAGTTAAAGGTGCAGTTACTTTATCTATCTTTCAGCTAAATCAAAAATATGGGTGTTACACTTTCAAATCAGGCACTAATGCTCACATAAATGAAAGCAGCCTTTATACCTGGCATCTTTGAGGGCTTATCTTTAGAATAAGTAGGATTTGGCAAATATTAGCAAGTCTTTCTGATGCAAGGAAAACCTTGGTTCAAACAGTCCAAATAGCTATGATGAAGAAGGAAGACTGTGTGTTAGAACAGACATTCTTTAGTTTAATCACCAAACTTTGGGAATGGAGCATAATGCCTGGCCCTTCAAGCGATTCCTCCAAGGCAGTGGTTTTCAACTTTTTTTCATTTGCGGACACCTTGGAAAATGTTGAATGGAGGTGTGGACCCCTTTGAATTGTAAGCATAGGCAATACATAGGGGGACATTGGGTAGCACATGCCGCCGCCCCAGAGATTGGTCACTACCAAAGCCACTCATCTTTCACAAAACTCTTGGATATAGTCTGCAGACCTCCAGGGGTCCATGGACCACAAATTGAAACTGCTGCTCTAAGGACTGCAAATGCAAATTAATTGATCATCTAGCACTGGTTATACATGTGCTCACCAATGCATAAGGAATGCCATTAGCATAGCCATGGACTTACCAGAGAGACAGAAGGGGACAGTTGAGTGTTTGTTTCCATGACAAAAGCACGGATGGATTGTTTTGGTATGAAAGTCTGGAGACCAGTTTAAAGGGAAAAATCAGCATACATATTCTGAACTCATTTTGAGTCTTTATGTGTATAACAAGAATTTTCAGAGCTGTAATGGTTAATGCTAAAAACCACTGAAATAGAAATAAAATCTCATACTTTAGGGCATAATCCTAATCTCTACAGATAGAGATTAAGATTTCTGTATTGCATCATTGGGATACAATATCCAACTCTGTCCGCTCCAGGTACACAGAGACCAAACAAATGCATATGAAAATAAATATGAGAATCTGGCCAAGAAACTTTGCATGCAGAGATACATCATATCAAAAAGGCAATGTCATTTACTGGACTGTGGTGACCCCCAGGTTAAGACTCAAACATCTGTTAGTAACTCCTGAAATTGTTGAAAGTCATGAAAAGGTGGCACAGATATGGATATGACTGTGTTAACTGGAGAAACAAAACACACAACAGCTTTCTGGGGTTAAGAAACTACTGGTACCATCATCCTCAATTTCCTCAACTGATTGCAAAATGTTATTATGAATGCAACTGGTCTTGGAGAAGGATGGACAGGTCCACCAATGAGATGTGGCAAAGAAGGAGACTGTAGAATAGACCTTTTGGGTTTAAGTGAAGTTAAAGGGATAGATTTGTCAGATGGTTTCTTATGGTAACCTGTTTCCCAGGAAGCTCGGGGTGTCTTGTCTAATCTGGCAATGTAATCTAAACGTCACAGAAGTAAAAAGGAAAGCATCTGTATATAGCTGTTATAAAGGTGAGGAAGGATGGTACTGGACCAGGATTCAGGATAGGTGGGTTTGACTCCTTGATCTGCCATAAAGCTCTTGACTACCTTTCAGTAAAGCACTTAATACTATGGTGCCTCAGTTTGCTACCTGTAAAATGTGGCTAATGCACTCAGTTATGCCCTGCATCACCATAGTATAAATACTCAGTTAGTGATTGACAGACAGTGGGAGACTACCTGGCCTCCAAAACAGGGACAACCAGATAGATTTCTGGAGATTGTCATCAATGGAAAGGACCCCAGTTGTCTTCAAAATCAAGAGCTCCAGTGGATTGATGTACACACTGAATCCAAAGTGATGTTTCTTCTTCCTCCAAAATGGCATTAGGTTCCCTTGTGCAAAGCTCTTTCTGGGATCAGCTTTTACTTATGCTGAGTCTTGAGGACACCAGAATTGATATTTCACTAAACATGAGGCCCAGCAGACTGCATATCAGAGGAAAGCCCAGCACTGACTGAAAACTGCTAATCTGGAGAACTTCTCCAGTACTGAGACAGGCTGAGAGTACAGAAGCCGTATCAATATGGAGTGACCTTTACGTCACCTAGGCAACTTGAGGTCACCAACTCTGTACTTGACAATAATACTTGTCCCAGGATCTATAGTTGGAGAGGTAGGAAATGAAGCATCTAAGGATGAAACTTCTGTTACAATCTCAGCTCTTACTTTTCTGTGCCATGAGGGTATGATCATGCAGTCTGACAGGTTCATAATGTTTAATAAGGTTCATAATGTTTAGTAAGGTTGGTACAATGAGTTGGAGAAATGGACAGAAGACTGGATCAAGGCCACTGTAAAAAGCAGCTAGACTTACAGACCCCGTGCTGAATCATTATGGTTGCTTAATGTTTTTATATGTAAACTGATTGAGGAAGTCATTCTTAATGGGTCACTTTTCAAACAACTAATGATTTGGCATCCTCAAACTGGGGCACCTTAAAGAGGCCGCATGTTCAACATGGTTACTTAGGTCTTTCTAAACATAGGGGTCTTTGAAGGAGTTTCACTAGAAGCACCTAAAAAAGGAAGCACTCAAAATCACCAGAGGTAGGCAACCCCTGACACGGGTGCCAGAGCGTGGCATGCAAAGGCATTTTGCTTGGCTCATGAGCCTTAAGGTGGACGGTGGAAAAGGGGCAGGGTCTGCACTGCCAGAAGGACTGAGCCCCTTGTACCCCCCCGCCGTCCAGTCCTGGCACACCAACATCTTACAAGTTGTGGTTGTGGGTGTCATTGGCATTCTGCCCAATAATGTTGCCATCCCCTACACTATTATTTTTTTTTTTTTCCAATTCTTGGCCCTGAGCTTCAAGAAAATAAATTTTGAATAATACATTGACCCAGTATAATTAGTACATATTACTCATGGCATTGTATCAGCTGAGAAGTTCTCCTTTGATTTCCAGTTTCTGTTTTTACTACCAGCTATTTCTCTAAAAGTTATGTTAGTGTAAAAGAAACACCCAAGTTTTCTCCCCAAAACATAATTATTCATTCATAAAAATGTAACGTGAAAAAGATAAACAGTCAAGATGTTTTAACTTAAAAAAGGTCTACCAATCCTTCATGAAATATGAAATTAAGAAATATAACTGTTTTACCATTCATGCCATTTTTTCTTTCTAAATAATGGATAAATTGTAAATATACTGGCACCAACAATACACATGGCATGTCTAGCTCACTAGAGTTTGTCATGACATTAGTAGAGGTGGGGCATAAACCAAAACCCTGTATCCAGTCCCTCTCCAAATTTTCTAGAAATTCAGACCTAAATTTAATCAACTCTATGCGAGCTTCAAAATTCAGGTTTGAAATGTAAAGCTTCAGTTTTTCTAATGTTTATATTTACTTTCACAAGTCTTTAGATTAGCAGTTTTAAAAAGGCCTCCATTTTTAATTATGTTTCCCACTGACTTTAAATAGAACCTGGATATCTGTCCCTTAGGTTCCTTTGAAAATTTCAGACTTTAAAAGATGACAGTATGAGAACTAATTTTAGCTAACTGTATGTTATTTTTTTTCTAAGATTGTTAGCTCAGATAACAGGGAAACTATTTCAAATTCAAAACTAAAAAAGGTTGCTGTTGCCATTTGTGAATGTTTCAAAACTATTTTAACCAGAGATGCCTATGATGATGGATACAGAATGTACAAATAGGCAGCTTTTAGTTAAAACTAAGGACACAAGTATGAAAAATTTCACAGTAAAAACAAAGCAAGATTGGATCCCCCTTTGCCTTTGACCAAACACAGTGAAGGAAGAAATGAGTGGTGATCAGAGGTATTCATAGATCAGCCAAAGACTACACAAAATAGCAAAGATGGTGCCGAAGAATTCAGGCTACATATGTTGTGATCCTCAGATCCAAAGCTTTCTTTGCCAATCCCAGAACAAAAACAAACAAAAAACGGTTATACTACAACTATCTCCCCAATTCCCTACAGCAGGGAACCAGTGACAACTGATAGTATGAATTTATAAACCTCAAAGTAACAGTACTTTCAGTTTTTCTAGACCTAATTCCCCTATGGGGATGTATCATACGGAGCAGCTGTTTCACTATAACACAATGGGGCTACAGCAGGGGTGGGCAAAATATGGCCATTCTATCCGGCCCATGGGGCCCCTAAAAAAATTTAGAAAATTAAAATTTATCTGTCCTTGGCTCCTGTCAAAGATGAGCCGAGAAGAGCTCCTGCAACAGCCCCGCCCCCCAGCTGGAAGCCCCAGCAGGGGCTTCTGGCCTGGGACCATGTGGCTGCACCACGCCAGAAACTCAGGTAAAGGCAGTGGGTTTGGGGAAGGACAGGGAAGAAGCTGGTGCTGTGTGGGGGAAAGCAACCCCTTCCCCGCCCCGTGGCCCACTCTCCCTGCTGCAGCCACTCACAGCCCACATGCGGCTGTCCTGAGCAGGCACAGGCAGCCCCAGAGGGCTGCAAGCGGCTGCAATATGCGGTGCCAGCCACAGGGCAGGGGAGGAGCCGCTTTTCCCCCATGCTCAGCACCGGCTTGTAACCTGGCCCTGCACCGGCTCCATGCTCGCTCGTTGGGGCCGCACCATGCCAGCAGGAGCTGCGGCCCCCCCCCCCACTTGCCACGCTGGGTAGTGTTTGCTGCTGCTATCCAGCACCCGAGCTCCAGGTGGGCAGCAGCAGCAAACACTGCCCAGCGTGGTAAGCAGGGGGGCCGCAGCTGCTGCCACCGCAGTGCAGCTCCGATGGGTGAGCCCAGAGCTGGCATGGGGCCCAGGCTGGCAGTGGGGGTGGGTTACAAGTTGGTGCTGAGCGCGTGGGAAAAGTGGCCCCTTGCCCGCCCCGTGGCCAGGGCCCCATAGTGCAACTGCTCACAGCCCATGTGAGGCTGCCTGTGCCTGTTCAGGACAGCCCCACGTGGGTTGCAAGTGGCTGCAGCAGGGAGCGCTGGCCACAGGGCAGGCGAAGGGCTGCTTTTCCCCCATGCTCAGCACCAGCTCCTTCCCTGCCAGTGAGCACAGTGTCGGGCCTGCACACTGCCCCCCGCCTGTACTGCAGGGCTGTACTGGGAGTAAGCAAGTGCGGGAGGAGGGCCTGCTCCCATGTCCCAGGGCCAGTGCCAGCAGGGCCCAGAGCAGGGCAGCAGGGGTACAGGGTCAAGGCTGGCTGGGCCTCTTTGGAGACAGGTCAGGTCCCCTCAAAGCCCTGCTGGTGAAGCCCAGCCCCACTCCACAGATCCCTGCCAGCCTGCGCCCTGCTCTGGGTCCCACTGGTGCTGGCCCTGGGACATTGGTCCCAAGACATTGGGACAGTGGTCCCAAGATGGTGACCAGGGAGTGGGGCACCTGTCAAAGGTCGGAACACCTGTTAAGGGGCGGGGCTACCCATGAGGCCCTCGCCAGCTTGTCACAACTTGGTAAGCAGCCCTCCGCCCACACTAATTGCCTACCCCAGGCTACAATGAGATCAATAAAAATGGCAAAGCAATAGAAGCTTAGTCGGATGCATACCAGCTGAATTTGATTCATAACCAAAAGCTACCTAAATTATTCAACAGCAAGTGCTGGAAACAAGAATACAACCCAAACCTTATATTCATCAGCAACACCATCACTAGGCTAAGTAATAAAATGGTATTAGACCCCATCCCACATTCCCAACATCAACCAATTCAGATCAAAGCTGCAGTGAGACATATAACAGTGCCATTTTTCTATCGTTTCAACCTTAAAATGGAAAACTGGAAAGTCTTTTCAGAATACCTTGATGCCACAGTCAAAACCAAAGGACAGCCTGAGAACTATGACCAATTCATAAGAAATACAGAAATCCACAAGGAAAAAATCCCTCAAGGTTGCTGCAAGAATTACATCCCAGGCCTCACTCAACAAACCACTAGCCTATATGAAGACTACAGGCAACAGTATGAACAGGCAAGAAGCTCATGTTAGCCATCACAGAAGAATGCAGGAAATACTACCAGACCCTGACTGAGCCTACAGCTTAAGGGCCAATATAAACCCGGCTTGAAAACAGACTTTTGTCTGTCAAACATGCTTGCATCACTGTTATATAATAACTATACAAATGACCAGCCAATTGATTTGGAAACAAAATGTTTCATCTATATAAATGACCTGTGCATAATAGCCCAAAACACTGACTTTGGCTATGTCAAAAAATCCCTAAACGTGCCACTAATTGGCCTAACCTCATACTACATTGAAAGCCAATTATGTGCCAACCCAGTGAAAACACAAGTATTTTGCCTTCCATCTGAAAAAAAATGAGGCCTACTGCTAGTTCAACATTACATGGTCTGGGAACCTACTATCTCACTGTCCAAATACAGTTTACCTTGGAATCACCCTTAATCAAACCCTCTCATACAAAGAACACATCATTAAGACAAAAGCAAAGGCAAGTACTTGGAACAACATTCCTTATAAGCTTGTTAACTTGAAATGGTGAGCTAGCCCCTCAACCATCCAAACCACTGCTCTGGCTCTCAGCTTCTCCTCTACCGATTATTCAAGCTCTGTACGGGAGAGATCTGTACATACTAAGTGCCTTGACCCCATTCTAAATGATAGTTGCCAGTGCATCACAGGATGTCTGAAGCCTTCCAGCCAGAACACTGTGTACCTGCTGGTTTGCTTCACTCTGCCTGACATCAGAAGAGCAGTAGCCAGGGGGACAGAACTATTGAAACGAACTGAATATGTGAGACACCCACTGTATGACCATCCCGCAGCATACAAACATCTGAAGTCATGCAGGAGCTTTCTAACCAGCACTCAACCTTCTAATGCCACATTCCAAGGAGATATGGCTACAGATGTACAATGAGAGGCTGAAGAAAATACCTGACAGTGAAAAAGTATACATTTCTTACCACCATGGGCTGACAAACCATAGCAAAGGTAGAAATGTCTCAACTGCCTAGGTACCAGAGCTGGACATTTCAAGGAAATAATGAAATGAGGCTATACCACTGGTTCAGCCACCCACGACTGTGGCACAATGCCTCAGACTTATGCAATACCTGCTGCAATGCCCACTCCTCAAAAGCACATGTCCAATGAAAAATCTTGCAAAGTACAATAAATAAGCACAAGCATACATAATAAAATGGTCACATGTGGTGTAGAGACATGAGAAATAGACCATAGCACAACCATTTTCCTGTATAGCTCTTCTGCATTGGAAATTATATGGATGAATTGCAGACAGTTGTGTCATGAGTTCTGGAGAGTCACATGGGTACAGCATTTCTTCCATGCATTTCCAAATCCCATTTCTTTCCAACTTTTTCACCCTCCTCCCCAAACCTGGCCCATCCCATCCATACTGTGTCACGTAGGGGAGCAAAAGTCTCCAAACATTTCAGGCTTTAAAAACACCTGTAGAAAAATCTTCCTTTAAGGAGAACACTGCCTATCCATGACTGTCAGCACCACTTAAAAAAGTATCAGTGCTCGTCAAGTGTGAAATAAAATGATTATCTAAATATGAACAGTATAGTTTAGAAAAACGGATGCATAAGGCCAGTGGCAACTCAGGCATGGCTATCATCACAAACTTCTTGAGCACTGAAGTTGATACCATGAAATCTATATAATCTAATATCATATAACACTTAATATAGTCAATTACTTAGTACTAATAGTGTCTCTCCCCCCATACATAAACTTAGTTGTACTATCCATTAAAGTTAAAATAATTCTAAATATGTAATGTTATATTTATACACAAGTATAAATAAGGTACATGATATGAAATTTAATATAAAAAATATATAGTGTGTGTATATATATAGATATATATATATATATAGATATATGTAGATATGTGTGTGTGTGTGTGTGTGTGTAGATATATATTTATTAAATAAGGGACACCTTGAACATTCAAGTTAGTCCAATCTATGGTTCTATGAATATATTTATTCAAACACTGCATAATAACAAAAATATATTTTCTTCAGATAATATTTTAACTTTTTTGTAAAAGTCAGTGTGCAGGTTTACCAACATATTCATACTAGGAATGTCATACTGACTGCTGGCTCAGCATATATTGTATACTCAGTTGATATGTGAGTGCATAAGCACTAAAGCAGCATCCCTCTTCAACTTCTTAAACAAATATACTTCATTAAAAACCCATAAACCAGAAAGTATAATCCTATCTAACACAGAGATGAGTTGGCATAGTCTGCTGTTTTCTTGTCATGTTCTGGAATTCAATTAATAAAAGTGGCTTTTCTACCTTCCAATCATAAAAATATTCAGCAATGAGTTGTACGCTAAGACCCCCCTCCAGACGTTATGTTTGTTACAGACTATATGAAAATGACCCAAAACAAATGATAATATGCCAAATGTTAAAGGAGTTTGTCCCTAGATACAAACGGCCAACCTGCCACAAAAATGATAGATCTGTGACAAAAATCCCAGTTTAAACAGCAACTTTTGTTGTGCCAGGACAATTTAATGTTTGGTCAGGTCACAACCA
>NW_017729025.1:42271325-42285421 GCF_001723915.1 Gavialis gangeticus | reverse complement strand
CCCAAAACAAATGATAATATGCCAAATGTTAAAGGAGTTTGTCCCTAGATACAAACGGCCAACCTGCCACAAAAATGATAGATCTGTGACAAAAATCCCAGTTTAAACAGCAACTTTTGTTGTGCCAGGACAATTTAATGTTTGGTCAGGTCACAAGCCCACTGTGCTCTCTCTTCCCTTCCTCCAAACGATTGTACTCGTCTTCAGACACTCCAGAGCCTTGGTGGAAATAAGTAAGATTTATCCTCCCATCCCATGCTCTTGTGTCTAAATGCTCAGCCCATCTAGGGTGTATCCAGACAAGCATGCACATGTTTTTCCCAGGAGTCCAGCAGCAGCAATCCAGCAGAAGGTGCCTTGCTGACAGCCAGAGTGTGGCTCTAGCCAGCCAGGCTTTAGTTTTGGGCAGTGCATGCAGTAGGCATGTGTGCCACCCCGCTTTTTTCTAGCACAGGATTTTTGATGCTGAGATATCCCAGGGTCAACCTCCTTCTCCGACCCCACGCTGCAAATTAGTAGCATGGGGAATACCTGCATGTGCAGTGTGTGCAGTGCCACATACTGCATATGTACGCTTATCTGGATGTGCCTGTACCCAGACCAGATTCTGGCTCTTTATTTGTTTCTTAATTTCATCACTGCCCTATACCAACTTGTCCTTTTAACAAAGGGCATGCTACACTATGCCCCTCACCTCACTGCTTCAATGTACAATTTTACTTGTCTGAGCAGTATTGTAATTATCCTAGGTTTCTTTATGATAACTTACCTTACTACCCCCTGCCTTCATAGAAAGCAAAATAAAGTGAAAATGAAGGAGAAAAACAAAAATTAGTATATATGAAAGCAGATTTGTTAACATTTATGGGGAAAAAAAGAATTACAATAAATAGTCTACCAGAAATTTAGGGTAAAAAACTAAAATACACACAATAAATCTTAGTGTCTTCAGTGGTCATAACAACTGGCTTTTACTTGAAATTTTATTCTAAGCTTTCAGAGAGTCTGATCCAACACCTGCTAAATTCAACAGGAAACTATATTGGTTTATTTGGATGCTAAATCAAGCCCCACTCCTTTCCCTATTTCCTTCTGCTCCTTTTCACATCTTCCCTACCTCCCCCCTTGTTTTACATAGCTCCTAACCACCCTCCCCCTTCCCAGCTCTCATCCCTCTGCTCTTCACTCTCCTACATTCAAGCTACTGTTTCATCCTCCTTTTTTTTCTTTTTTTTTTTTTTTACACTTGGGCATCATTTAGGGGACTGAGAGCACTGGGTAGTCAGTATCCCTGCTCTTACTTCTACTAACCAGCATCAAAACAGCTCCTGGACAGATCATCTTCATATTCTCTGCAGGAGCTACGTGGAGTTGGAACAAGTTTATCCCCAATAAAATCTGTGGAGAATGTAAGTGCAAATCTACATAGATAGAGGGAGACCTGGAATTTTGGGGGTGTATACCTTAGCCAAATTTGAATAAAATTCATGGGGATGATTAAAGGTTTGTCAAATTTCTTCAAAAAACCTAGAGCTTCCCATTATAATGGTTCTAAGAATACTTTAACAAGGACTAAAACCAATTTTTACTATCCTTATTCTTTCAAAGTGAAAAAATAATCATCATGAGACAGACAATTTCAGCTTCAATAGTTAGTGAGGTAAAATTACAAGAAGCTGAAAAAGGTCTTTTATAGCAGAATATGTTAAGTCACTATAGGTGCTACCACCAGCTCCGTTTATCAAGTATTTTACAGGTTTCCAGAATAGAATATTGGAGAGAAGTGATGAAACCCTAAACGATTACATCTGATTATCAAATATTTTTTAAAAGATGTTTCACTTCTCTTAATGTATACAGCATATCAGTATGGTACCAATTTAGAAATTACCTTTCATCTAATGATGGTTCCTTTTGTTGCAGGTGAGGCTTAATTCCAAACATTGGTCTGATGTTTGTTGATAAGGCTTTGATGGTGTAATTAATTTCATTTTCTCGTGTCACATCACTGTCATAGCCTAAGAAAATCAATATAGAAAACAAGATTAAGAAATAAGAAGTAAAAAAATAGAAACCAACTGCATTTATGTTGAGCCTCACCTGCTAGCATACTGGACAACAGAATAGAGTACAACATTGAATACCATCCTTTAAATATACAAACTTGAAAATAAGCTAGGGTGGCCACTTAAAAAAAAGTATTTAAAAGATACTAAGATAGTATCCTTTAAAAAGTAGTTACTCTAAAAACATCATTGGGGTGGTAGAAAAGCTCAAATATATCTTTAAAATGGGAAAAGCAGTTTTAGAAAAGTAGTAATTCAAAAGTAGTAATTTCCATCCAATTATGTCCAGAATACAAAAACAGAAATTATCTGCTAACTGAACATATAGTTTAAATAATTTGTTTTATTTTGCTTATTTCTATTTCTAAATGGCCTCTTTAGGGTATTTGCACTGTCTTTAAAATTTGTAAGCACAAGTATTATGAAGTCACATCATATATATGTATTCTTACATTTTCACTCTTGAGTCTCTTGAGTTTTCAGGTCAGAACTGCTCAAACACTTTAAAAATGATAAAACCCACAGAACATTAGATAAATGATTGGCATATGTGTCACATGAACCATTAAAGGTTAATTTAAAAATTATGCCTCTGGTATTTGAATGCTGAAATAAATTGCTGTTTCCCTTAGAGGAAACAGATCACTTAATTTACTAGCATACTATGCACTACAAGGGATCTGCAGGCATTACATTTATTTCTTTGTGTGTGGGTTTCATATCACAAAACATAGAGAGTCACATATTCATACTATTTGCCATGCTATAAAAATGGTGGATCTCGCAACCCGACCCCCTCCCACAAAACAACAATAAACCATATTTACTCGAATATAAGATAAGGCTCCCTGCCAGCCCTTAGGCTAGTACCCAGGGGAGCCTGGAGCTCCCCCTGGCTGCTGCAGGGCAGCAGAGCAGGGTGGGAGCAGCTCTCTACAGGCTGCTTCTATTGGGTGCATCCACACGCACTTGAAGCAGCTCAAATAACAGCATGGTGGGGCACAGGGTAGCCATAGAGACACTCTGCCTGGGTGCCAGAGCATCTCTCTGGAGGCCTCAGTGTCCAGTTGCCTAAGGCATGTGCCACTTTTTTCCAGTTTTTTTTTGTTGTTGTTTATTTGTTTTTGATACTGGGATTTCCTGGTATCAAATTTAGAGCCCATCCTGCAAATATGCAATGGAGAACACTTTTTTTTTGTTCTCAGCATGCCTCTTGTGGCAGCTCAAACTGCTTTGAGGTGCAGTAACAGGCATGTGTGCGCTTGTCTGTATGTGCCCATTGGGAGCAAATCTGCTTCCAAGAAGGAGCACGTGTAGATGTGCTCCCCAGTAGGCTTACTACACAGTATTTTTACTGCACAGTAAGCCTACTTCAAATAAATAGCATGTGTAGACATTAGGCCTATGCAAGGCAGCTAGCATTTGCTTCAGATTTGGCTGATTCAGAGGACAGTGATTCAATTCAGTGACTCGAATCGCTGTCCCACGTTGATTAGGCTGAATCTGATTCGGAGACTTGACTGCCACCAAATTGGTCAAATCTCCAAATCAAATGGGCCCCATCCCCCGCCTGCTCTCCCGGCCCGTCAATGGCTGTCCCACCTGGCTGCAACCTCCTGGCTCTTAAAATAAAAAAGCCCCGCACTCACCGGCTCCTGCCAGACAGGGGCAGCGATCCCCACTGCCCCCCACTGCCTTGTGCTGAATGGGGGACTCTGTCACAAGCCCCCAGAAACCCCGATGGCTGCTACAGCAGCTGGTGAGCATGAGGCTTTCCTTTTTTTTTTTTTTTTATAAAGTGCCAGGAAGCTGAGGCCAGGCAGGGCAGCCATTGATGGGGTTTGGAAAAGCAGGCAGTGGATGGAGGCTCATGGAAGAGCCACTCACACAACATGGGGCAGTGGGGGGCTGTGGGGATTTCCCCCCTGCCTGGCAGCAGCCGGTGAGTACAGGGCTTTTGGTTTTTTTGGTTTTTCTTTTAAAAGCACCAGGAAGCTGAGGCAAGGTGGAGCAGCCTTTGATGGGCCTGGGAGAGCGGGGAGGGGCTGGTGGGTGATCAGGGGGGCTGAGGGAGCAGGCAGGGGACAGGGCCTGGCAGAGGTCCCCCCATGGTCTGCTCTCCCTTCTTACATCACCCTCCCGCTACTTACCAGCACGGAGTCTGGGTCCAGCTCCCTGTGGCAGTGAATGGAGACTGCCCGAATCTCTGAAGCTCTCCAAATCTTTCCTGAATAGATTTGGGAGCTTCGAATTGATTTGGACCTTTTCATTGGTCTCCAGATTCAATTTGGATTCGGAGATTCAGCCACCGAACTGGTCTGGATCTCCTCCAGATCCAATCAGCACCCAAACCTTCGCACAGCCCAAAGCTTCGTACAGACATGCCCACTGATAACTAAAGTTAAATCACTATGCAGAACTATCAGTAATGTTTAAAGATTAAAAAGTCAAACCTGGAAGAGAGAGTTTAAAAGTATTTGAGAACTATGATTAATACCAGAACAGACAGGCAACCCTCACTTGGAAGCACAGGCAGAATACTGTACCACTTTGGAAAGTACTTGAGTACCCTGACTCATGAACCTCTAGGTCTACAAGATGGCAAGGAGCCTTTTGAAATGCACCCATTAAATATGGTAGGGAGCTATTTTAGTACTATGAAAAGAACTAAGTGTTGATAGTACTATAAATTTCAGAAACTTACAATAAGGTGGTCTGTGTATTCATCAGTCCCTATCTCACAGAGGGTGTTACAAGGTTTAAGCAGTGTTTATAAAACATTTTGAAGCATTTGTGTAAAAATAGCTATGTCAGTTTTAGTATTTCTAAATGGACAATTTCCCTAAAGAATCCAAAACTGCTTTATTAAACCAACATCTTAAAAATATTACTGACCTCCATCTTCTTCAGAATCTAGATCAGACTCTTCACTATCACATTGTCTGCTGTCTCGATGTCCCTCCATCTCATAGGTCCACAGCATTAGAGAGGTGTCTGCCCCTCCAACAGTGACTAACAAACTGTCATCATGAGTCCAACGAACATTTGTTACATGTGTACTGTGTGCCACATACCTTTTAAATTTTCCAAACTTTCCCTAAATAGGAAAAAAAAATCCCCAAAAGACAATAATTTAGTTAGATTTTCTACATAATGTTAATGAGCTGCTCAATAAAAATATATTTTTGTCCACTGGTACATCTAACTTTTTTAAAACTCAGGTTTTAAAAAATGTTCTCGTCTGTATTTTTTTCTGAACTATATATTTTGACAGCTTCCTTAATCATTCAGCAACTTGATGAAATATAGACCCTTTGGTCTATTCACAAAAGCCTTGATTAAAGGCAACAAGGAGCAAGATGACTTTGTTTCAGACAGAAGTGACTGTTTTCTCCTGATCTGGCCACAGAAAGCAGTTTATAGCTGTGACCAAACACAAGTGCATGGCTGGACTTCAAAAATGGCCCATCAGTGAAAATCTGGCCCTTCATTGTATGAGATATCAGATAAAGATGTTTCAAAATGTAACACCTTCTGTAACTTGTGCCTGAGGAGCTCCCAGCCTATTGCTGTTTTCAAAATGGGAAGAGGGAAAGGGAGCGTAGGGATTTTAGTCTGGGGTTTTTTCAGCCCCCCCCCCCAGAGGGTGTAGGGGGCCCTCCAAGTTGGGGTGGGGAATCCAATTCACCTACCCCACACTTCAGCACCAGCTGGGGAGCCCCAAGAACAGGCTCCCTCTACTGCCAGTCCCCCCTCCCTTTCTGGAAACAGTGAGCACTGGCAGAGAGCCTGGCCATTGCTGTAGGAACCTGGCTACAGGCTGAGCTGACAGCTAGATACCCCTCCCCCCTGGAACCAATAGTGAACTTCTGTTTGGTCTGAGGTAATGACATCCTTCTGAGTTACAGCTGGGAGCTGCACTTCTGTCAGCATGCTGCTGACATCACTTGTGTGATGGAGCATGTTGGAATGAAGAAACATGCAATGACAAATATATTCAACAATGCATTGTAAATTATAAAATCATCTTTATTTCACTCTCTAAGCATGGTTACAAAATGTTTAAAAGAAATATTACCAGATTTGTGGAGCAGTGAATTTTTAAACTTTGGTATAAGTAATTTTATCAACCAGTTTTCTAATACTACGATTAAGAAAACAACTTACTTTAGCAGGGTATCGAAACAGTTTCACAAACCCAAAATCATCGCCTGTGGCTAACACCTTATTATCACTAGTGAGGCACGAAGCAGTTACATCCGTGACTTCTCCAATAATTGGCCAGATTCCTTCACAGCAAGATCCCAGAACACTTGTCCATGATGCCCAGCCAATCTTTTCTACCTACAAAAATAACCTGTTTGAGATACAGTATACTTATCCCAAGGCAATTATTCATCAATACGATCCCAACAAAGAAAATCCTTACATGTTAAAATATAGTGTTTAAGAAATAACATTTTAATATTTTATTATCCTTGCTTATTATAATTTTAGAAGTTCCCACTGTGCTAGAAAATGGCTTTCTGATAGAGGGCTTCAGAGGCATTTGGCAAAGGAGGGCTTTGGTAGCAGTCACTTTCCCATGCTTGTGTAGGGAAAAGCACCAATTGTGGGAACTTCTCTTAAGTTGCCATGCGAAAAAGTAGCTGTGGCGACTGAGTCCTACTGCCCACCTGCCCTTGAAACAAATAGGGTCACTCCAGCCCCTAGCCTGAAAAGACTGCCAGCCACTGTTTTACATGATTCTTTCTTCTGATAAAGATTATTCTGGCGATACGTAACTAATTTCTGTTGAATTAAAGAAAAAGACAGCAAATAGCCTAAAGGAAGTTTTCTCCTAGAGCCACTTAAGAACTGTGGCATTTAGTCTACTGATGTAGTTTATACTACTTTACCCCCCTATGAGGTTTGCAACTGCATTAAGAGGCCTTGTGATTTCCCTACCTCCAAACTGGGAATTGTCTGCCTCTTCCCACGAGGAGCTTCAAAAAATAATTGTTCTTTAGCACCAGTGTTAACTTGTAGAAGTTTCCCTGTAAAACATAAAAACATACATTGATTTGTTGGATTAAAACACTCCAACTGAAAAAAAATGTCCATTCAGAACATTCCTGTTTAGGATTTTCCACAGATGTATTTAATTGATTTAATTTAAAAATGCATTTGTAAATTAACCATGCATTTACTATTTAAGGCCCCTGCAGGAAAGCCAGTTTTCCTTTTGAGTGTGAGAATATGAAAAAATCTGTTTTCTTGGATGCGAGATGCAACAGTACATAGTTCAATAGGTAGTAAATAGATCTGTATTTGTATGTAAGGTGTATGAGAATCTAGACAGAATTCTTCTCTTGAAAATTTGAACTGTTTTAGGTAGCTAAACTGCTGGTAGTTATTCAGTTACATGTAACTGAATACATGTGTATTCACTAGCTATATCAGCATCTCACTAAACTAAGAGAATGGCATCAGAAATTTACACTTTAGGTATGTTGGATTAAATTAAACAAAATCTACATGTTTAGGAGAACAAAGACTACTCTCTGACTCCCCATGAAGCTTTGGCTACAAAGGACAGCCCTGAGTTAGGTGTCAGCCCCCAAAACAATGCGAGGGGAGAGTTAAACACCTAAAAACAGAATCTACAAAAGCTAGCATACTGAGCTGAGAGCCACTAAGTTTTGGCAGTAGAAAAAGGCAAGGAGAGGGGTGGGAATAACCCACCCATGTGCACCCCTCCCCTCTCCCCCACATTCCTCCACTTGGGATACTTAGCCCTGAGTCAGCCCTTTCCCACACAACACAGCAAGGAGAAGAAAGTAATGGTCAAGCAGCTTTTATCTGAATAGCATAGTGATTACAACACCCACCAGGGATGTAAGGATATTCTTCAGGAGCTCTGCTACTCTGGGACTTAGGTGCCTAAATGTACTATTTTGCCTCAGGTGATATGAACCCATATCTCCCACCTACGAGGAGAATGCCCTAATTACCAGGCTGTAGGGCGTTCTGCAGTGGATCCTTCTTAATATCTTCAGCTGAAGTTGCTTCACTTATATACAGTATGTATTAAATATTCAGTGGAGCAGGAACTAGATACAGGTCTCTCTCACTTCACCAAATAAGCGGCCTAACCATCAGGCTAGATGGTCACTCTTCCCTTCTTTTTCTCTCCCTCCTCTGTTTAAGTTCCATATGTGGTTAGGTATGTATTATATACGCCTATTGAATAAGGCAATAGGTGAGAAAGGTGAGGCCATAGTCTTAGGGCTTATGTACAAACTAAGGGCCCAGCTCCTTGACACTGAGGACTTGAGCCATTTTCTATGTGTTTGCTACCAGACATTTAGGTGCTTAGGGAATTTTAGTGGCAAAAACTTGGTCATCTAGGAAATTTTGACATTAAGGATTAGGTGGCAGCTGAGTAGGGCTTTAGAGGATTTAAATTTTGGAACTAGACACATAGAGTAGGTACCTAACATTTTGTGGATCAAACTATTAAGTGTATAAGTAAATTTTGAAAATGGTATTTTGACATTTTTCAAAATTTAACCTGTAATTAACCTTCCAGTCATTATTTAGATACATTTTTATAACTTACCTCTTATGTCCCAGTCCATGTGTGTTATGTAACTGGTTGCTCCCTTGCAGATTCCTACTCGCTTACTGCTCATTACATTGTAGATGTCTACAAAGTTGTCACATGATGCCACAGCTAAGTATTTTCCAGCTCCTTAAATGCATTAGTAGAAATGTAAGACATTTAAAAAGGAAATCACTCTTCTGTGCATTAGTGGATAAGCTATTATCCTTTGACTTCTTGGATCTCAGTTAAGTTAAACTTTCAACTCTCTGTTAAGTTAGATCAGTGGTCTGTGAGCTGCCTCTGATATATCAGTATCACAGAATAACCAGATGTGGTCCATGGCGCCATGTCATCCAGTCCATAGGGCTCTGCATGGGTCTGCAAATTTGGCAGTAGGCAAACAGTGGTACTGCTTCCCTGCTGCCAAATGGGCCCATGGGGAGCCCTGAGCCCTGCACACTGGATTTGGTGCCTGATCTCAGCCCACAGGGCTGGGTGGGAGCAGTGCCAGGCCCCAGGACCCAATCCCACTGCATGGGGGACAGGAGAGGGCAGTGCCAGCCCTCCCCTCCCCCCACCAACTGAACCCTGGCATGCAGGGGGCAGGAGTGGGTGATGCCAGGCCACTGGGACCCAATCCCAGGGGGTGGAGGGTGAGAAGGAGCAGTGCTGGGAGCCTAGGGTCTAATCCCAGCATGCAGGGCAGGAAAGGGGTATGCCGGGCCCTAGGACCTGATCTGGCCTACTGATGATGGGCCCCACGTCTCTCATCTGGCCTGCGAAGCCAAAAGGTTGAGCACCAGTGGTATAGACAATCAGGGTCTATAAAAATGACCTGACAATCCAAATAGTTCTTGCCTGCAGAGGCTGGTATGCATAAAATTACAACTCAAGTAGCAGAAGTACACTACTCATTTTATATTTTATACAAGCTTTACCTTCTTTATTGAGACCAATATAGCTTGAGCTATATAGTTAAGCTCCTAAATGGAAACTTCTTTGAAATTACCTGATCTCAACTGCAACTGCTAAACCCTTTGAGAAAGCTAATGCTAAAGCATTAGAATCAGGAAGAATCAGAGAGAAGTAGGGCTAGAAGGGACCACTAGAGGTCAGTTAGTCCAACATCCTGTCTGAGGCAGGATCATCCCTATCCAAAGAATCCTATACAAATCCACTGTCTAATCTAGCAAAACTAGACAGTCAACCTAAGCACAATGTGGCAGAGCACTATGTGTGTCTGCCACTTTAAGGCCCTGGAGCTGGCAGCCTCCAGGTGCCTAATGAGGGCAGCCATTTTAGGCTCAGGGCTGCCTATATAAACAAAGTAGTTTGGCTGCTGGAGGGTAGGCAACAACACTGCCTGGCCTGAGAGCTGCTGAGTTTCATCTGGAGGTAAGGGAGGAGCTGTAGGGGATGGTAGGAGGCTCCTGGTCCTGGGTATGACTGGAAACTACACCCTGCCAGGAGTGGGTGGCCTGGTGGGGCTCTCAGTTGTGCGGCAGCCCCCAGGAAATGCCAGGTCAGTGATCACCCCGGTGAAAGGCGGGTTGGGGCACCTTAACCCCTAGCCCTCACCTTAGGGGGGGTCATGCACACCGGAGGTAGTTGTGGGGGTTTGAGACCCCGAGGAAGAGAGTTGGAGGCCAGGTGTGGCCAAGGCTGCCTAAGCCCTGCAGGGGTTCAAGCCCCCAGTGTGAGGGGGACAGCGTGCGGAGCCCTGTGAAAGGAGAGGGGGCTCAGCCAGAGAGAGAGAGCTGAGTCTTGACCCCAGTAAGTCCTCCAATGTGGGGAGGCAGAGTTTGGGTCGAATATAACACCAGTAGTAGTACCTGCTGCCCGGGGGGGAGTGAGAGTTTCCTGTGAGACCCTGATGCACCAGTCATGGTGAGGTAACCCTAGCTCCCCATATCTGTGGAGGGGGACCCCAGGATAAGAGTATAGGTCATACATAAAGGCCTACCAGAGCTTCCCCTGACTAGCCCAGGCGGGGGTCAGAAGGGCAAGGAGGCCCACCAAGAGGGATGCCCAAGAGCCAGGGGCCTGGGGTCCCAACTGGCCTGGAGGTGGGCCGGGGCTAGTGTGAGCCAAAGGTCCCAGTGAAGGGACCACACCCGAAGGGGAACTGGTGGCGGGGAGATAGATGGCCCAGTATGACGGTGGCAGAGTCCACCTGAAGGGAGGAACTCAGGTGGGGGTCCTACAGCGGGATTCTGGTGCCCATCGTGGGGGACTGGCGCGTATGAGAACATCATTATGTCATCAGCAAGGCTTGGGCTGCGGTGTAGGGGAGGAATGGAGCCACAGATAGCGCCCCCTAGCAGCAGGGCAGAAAACAGGCAACCTCCTGCTTAATTATATCTATTAATCAATCAATTAAGACCAAGGCATGGCAGGAGAGAAGGCAGGCGGTTAGCCCAATAACAGGTGGGGGGGCCACGTGGAGATCAGCCCCAGTAGGCCCCCTGTTACACACAACACAAGACATAATACCCTAATTTGCCACAAGTAAAACAGGGGGACTACAGGGGCCAACATCCTGCTTCTGCAAAGTTTGTTAAAATACACTCAAGAGATTCCAAGTCGAGGGCCATGCCCCTCCTCCCCCGCCCCCACACCACTACAGAGAAAGGCTAAAACACTGATCATCCATACCAATCTTATCATGATGAAAAATTCCTTCCTGAACACAAATATGACAAATCAAACTGACCCTGAGCAGAGTGGGAAGACCCTCTAGGTAGAAGCCTCTGGCTTTGGTCCCATCAGGAGCTTGGGCACACCCGAGTCAAAATCCCTAGCCTTGGCTGCAGCCAAAACCCAATGTTTCTGAGGAAGACTTTAAAAAATCTTGACATGTAGCAGCAGGAGGGGAAAAATTCCATCCCTTCCCCATGCACAAACCTACAAAATGCAGAAGCATGGGAAATACCCATACTAAAACATAGGCATAGTTATGCCTAGATCATCTCTGACCAAGGCCTGTCCAACCTCTTCTTGAACACCTCCCATGATGGAAAAAAACACAACTTCCTAGGCAGTCTATTCCACTGTTAAACTTACTTTGCTGCAACTTCAAGCCATTGGTCCATGTCCTGCTCTCTGCAGCAAGGGAGAAAATGTGTTTTCCCCTATTCTTTTTTTGCAGCCCTTCAAGTATTAGAAGACTACATTCATACCCCTCTTAAGCACCTTTCCATAAGCTGAACATGCCTATTTCCTTCAACCTCTCCTCATATGACTTGCTTTCCTTGTCTGGAAGGCAAGTCAAATGTCTTATTTTCACCTGCCTCTGGAACCTCTCTAACTTGTCCACATCCTTTTTAAAATACAAAGCCCAAAACTGCACACAACACTCTAGGGCTACAGACAGAAATTCAAAGAGCCAGAGCCTGAATTGATTCAACCTTTGCAGGTTAGTCTAACCTGAGTAGACTGAACCAATTCGCAAGTGAATAGACATTCACTTTTGACTGGGAAAATGCAAGCACATGCCTGCAGTGGCTCAGGCCAGAAGCAGGGGGGCACTAGAGCAAGCCCTCGGTTACAGGGAAACTAAGCTGAGGGAAGGGGCACAGACAGGCCTGACTATGACTGGGGAGGGGTTTAAATGCCCACTCTGGCCTGCAGGTCTGCCTGGAGGGATAGGGGGAGAAGCAGGCCCTGTCAGAGGTCCCCAGACCTCCACCCCTGCTCACTCACTGGCTGGTGGCAGGAGTAAGGGCAGGGCATGACTCCATTAGCCTGAGGGGAAGTGGGGGTTTAATCCCCACATTGCAGTGGGGGCGGTATGGGTACTGATAGGCTCCACTTGTGCATCTGGGGCCATGCACTCAGTTATGTGGCCCAACTCACTGCTGCCTCCTGCTGCAACAGCGTGGCCCAGGCTAGGACGGCCCCATGGGGTGGGGGTCAGCAGACTGGGCTGCACTCCTGGGCCGTGGGGCAAGGCTGGATGGGCAATGAGCCGCCACAGCCCGGTTAGGTCTGGCCCCATGGCCCACAGCAGCCTGCTCCTCACTCTCCCAGCAGCAGAGCAAACCATCACGGCAGGGAGAGATGAGGCACCAATCACCCACTGCCTGCTTACAGTGGTACCAGGTTCTCAGGGTGGGCTGCTGCAGACCAGTTGCTGCCTACGCCCCTGGTCTGAGTACTGAGCTGGACAAGGCTGCAGCGATCCACTGCTTCTCCCTGCTGCTGCCCCCACCCATGGTCCACAGCAGCCTGCCCTGAGTACCAATCCCGCTGTGAGCAAATAGTGGGTTACTGGTGCTTCACCTCCACCTGCCACGATAAGTTTGCTGTATTGCTACCGCTGAGAGAGGGAGGGGGCAGGGAATCACACTGCAGCAACAACCCACCTGGAAACCACAGCCCCCATGCAGGACTGGAGGCAGGAGGTGGTGGGTGCTGACTCCCATCCCTCTGGGGCTGCCCCAGCCTGGGCTGCACTGCCACAACAACAACAAAAAAACAAAATACTCTCTTTGGCTACAGACAAATTTTAAGTGAAAACCTTGAGGCACAAAATGTCACACAGCCACTGCCCAATAATATCCTCAGCCTGAATGAAGCGGCAAGACTTTGTAAAGTTCACTATACTTAGCAGTTCCCATTGTTTTCAATGAGTCAAACTTGACACTGATCTCTTTAATATTTAGCCTAAAATATGAGCAAACCTCTTCTGATAACCCTGTACTTAGAAGACACAAGGTGGTGAAACATGTAAGAAAAAACAAATATATTAATCCTGTTTGCTAAATGTAAAACCCGAGTGCAAAATTTTACTTCCTCAATCTTTTTGAAAGAGATTCAGAAATTAGGACACAAAATAATCTGAAAAAGACTTGGGTTTTATAATTTATTTTATAATTTGCTTAGTATTTTTTTACCCCAAATTTCCTGTATTGCATATATAAAGGAACACTATCAAGGTTTTATATTGGAAATGTGACCTATCATTAATGTATTATAATAGTTTATATGATAAAATTATGGGAAAAATAGCATGCTAGTCAGTGAAAATGCTAACAATCCTGATGTGCATCCTACTAAATGTATTCAGATGCAAAAAATTTTTTATCAACTTGGATATGATATGACCATCATTGCCTTTATTAAATCACTCACCAGGAGAGAATCGAATTTCTGAAATAACATCCTTCCTATGGTGGAAAGAGACTAGATCCTCCAAAGTGTCTGCATTCACAATCAAGAAACTTCCATCATTGAGACCTACAGCCAAAGCCTTCCCATCAGGAGAAAAGCAGCAACATCTGCCCCCTGAAAAAAATACATGGGAACAATTCTGTTAAGCTTTCATGAAATAGCTTTCATTCCTCGGTAACCTTCACAAAAGTCATGAATACTTGCTCTTATAATCCTAGAGAAGCCTCATAGTATTTTGGGCTTTTTTTTTTTTGGTTGGGGGGGGGGGGGGG
>NW_017729025.1:42263698-42271249 GCF_001723915.1 Gavialis gangeticus | reverse complement strand
TTTTTTTTTTTTGGTTGGGGGGGGGGGGGCGGTCAGGGTTTGCAACGGAATACCAAAGTATACTATAGCTAACTTCCATGAAAGTACAGGTGCAGTTACTCAGATCAGAAGATGTGTAATCCCTATTTTCACTTTTTAAATTAATTTGCATTCATTTATTAATGTTATCCATATCACTTTATTTTTCATTACTAATCAAAGTAAAGTTTAATAATTATTCTTTTATGTATTCCTAAACTGCTCGTTATTCTAGTACCAGGTAGCTGTTGCTTGTTAAAAAGTGCTCTATTTCAGACCCAGAATATGGCATATCCCTTCCTCTCCCTTATCTCTCCATTCTATATAACATTCAGTAGGTAAAATACTTCTCTTTTCTCTTAACTCCAACTGCATCAGCTGTGGACACATTATTTTGTGCTAAAATACCAAAAAAAAACCCCCCAAAAACTTCTTTTGTCAGCAATTCAGACCATGTTTTATAAACTTCAGACATTCACAACTAGTTTCTTGTTTTTATTTATCCCCATTTGGTTATTTGTACTTTTCTCTTGCTAGCCCTATGATCATCTTTCAGCGTATTAATTTTTCTTTAAAATGAAGGAAAAAGGAGGATTGTCTGGTGGGCCTCGGACTGGCCCTCATGATTATCAGCATTCAGACCTGGCTCTACCAGCTTTCTTCCATGGCCGTGAATCAAAAAATGATAGAAATGACAGAAACAGCGGGAGAGAACCAAAACTTAACTGATATCCAGAAGTTTCTGACAGACATTTGACTAATCTGTTCTTTAAAACTTCCAACAAAGGAGGTTTCACAAGCACCCTATTTTCTTCAACCTTTCCTCCTAGTACATGTTTTCCAAACACTTTATTCTCTTGTCTTTCTCCAATTTGTCTGCTTTAATATGTATTCCACCTGAGGCCTCATCAGCATAAGTGAAAATGTTCTGTGTTTTGCATATAGTACTTGTGCTAAAAAGGCTGTGATGTTTATATAACATCACAATGGTGACTTACATTCAGGCTATTTCCAATATTACTCCCTGGATTTCTTCCTACAGAATACTGTGCATTTGATTTCTCCTTTCTAACTGAAATTCTTTGCACTTGCCTTCAATAAATTTCATTCTGTTAATTTTGGCCGATTTCTTCAATTTATCAAGATCATTTTGAATCCTATCCTGTTCTCCCAAGTGCTTACAACTTCACTCAGCTTGTTGTCACCTATAGATTTCATACGTGTATTCTCTAGTCCCTTATCCAAGTATGGAACAGAATTAGATCCATTAACATCCTCCTGTCTTCAGGGTTTGACAGCAAGCCATTTGTAGGTACTGGAGTATTTTTTTCAACTGCTTGTGCATCCCAACTTATTGTGATCATCTAGACTGTTTTGATTATAAAAAGTAATGTGGTACAGTGCTAAGACCCTCACTAAAGTTATCTACTACTTCCCCTTAACTATGAAGGAAGCTACTTTGTCTAAGAAGGAAATTAGATTGGTTTGGCACAATCTGTTCTGGACAAACCACATAGGGCAATTTTTATTACCTTGATGTCCTCTACAAAAAAAAAAAAAAAAGTTTCAACAAACTGGCATATTTTGGTGAAAAATATGTTGGTGAAAAGTTTCCTGGTAAACTCCAATAATAATTATAGAGCTATGGACCTAAAATAGCTAATGTATTTTCTGTCAGGTTTCATATATTTTTCTGGTAGGTCATCTTTACAATTTTAACACCCCCCCCACCAAATTTAACAAAATAGTATTGTAACCCTGCGGACTAGCTCAAATAACAATAACTTGGTAATTCACCCTTAATCTTGAGGTTTCTTCCAACAACATCCTATTTCACAGTATATATAAATATGAAATATCTTCCAGTTTAAAATGCCTGTAATATTAGATGCAAGATATAGATTTAAGACTGGTTCTGTGATTTTTATATTAAATTTAGATATTTTTAATTGCTAACACCTGCAGATAATCCTAAAACCATTTATAAATGTAAATACTTCTTAAAGATATATTCTCTTAAGTAGGTTAGGGCTATATAACTCATTAATGCCTTATCAATGAACTTGTATGAAGTAATGAAAAAAGAATTAATAGAATACTAATAAGTACAAGCTAAAATTAAGTAACAATCTCTTCTCATACTAACATCTTACCCTTTTTCAACTTGCGAACAGCTAACATGCAATGGCTTGGAGATAAATCCCATATTCTTAAGGTTTTGTCATCGCTTACAGTGGCACAAATAGGTAAATGAGGATGGGTAGCTAGACCCCAAACTTCCCCGTCCATGTGACCCTGTAAAAACAAAATTAATCAAGTACTTTATTGTGCAAAACAATACATAAGGAAGTTATAAAGCTATGTATAATAAAGAAAAGCTCCCAAAGAAAACAATCTAACATAGTAATCAATACAAAATATCCTAAAAGTTAAAAAGCTGCTGATTAAAATGCAATTTTAAATTATAGTAAATAGTATTTGGGAAAAGACCCTAGTGAGAAACTGAGCATTGGCCTGTTTTGCAGCATGTCAGAATAGATGAACATATTGTTTCCTTCTAATAGTTTGCAAGCTAGGGCTGTGCAAGGCTTCAGTCATTGATTCGCTTCGGAGGAGATTTGGTCTGATTCGGTGGCCGAATCTCTGAATCCAAATCAAATCAGGAGACCCATTAATCTCTCCAAATTGAATAGGAATCCTCCAAATCAATTTGGAGAGGTTTGACAATTTGGCCATAGACACAGCTTTATATGTTTTTTTCTACATACCTCAAAGTACCAGGCATGGCTCGTGAATGCCGAGATGGTGGGGCAGATGGAGTGTCCCACAGGAGTGCAGGGTGGTCCCCAAATCACTTGATGGTGGACTCAGAAGCGGACCAGAAGTACTTCTGGTCCACTTCTGGGTCTGCTGCGAGCATGTGGGGGACCCCCCATCCCCTGGCTCAGCAACAGGTGCCTCCTGGGTTTGGAGGGGCACCCGGGGTTCCCCCATGGCTGATCGCTGAGCCAGGGAGGCACGGAGGCTCCCCTGCATGCTCAGTGGTGGACTGAGAAGTGGACCGTGGACCGGAAGTATTTCTGATCCACTTCCAGTTCCGCCACTGAGTGTGTGTCGGACCTCCCCCCAGCTGCACTCCCATAGGATGCTCCATCTGCCCCACCATATCAGTGTTCATGAACTGTGCCTGGTACCTCAGGGTACATAGAAAAAAACATATAAAGCCATGTCTACGGCCGAATTGCTGGTTCTCTGAATCAGAATCAAATCTTCAGATTCAGATTCAGTTGAATCGAATTGGGACAGCGATCCAAATCAGCAAATTGAATCACTGTCCCCCAAATTGGGCTGAATCTGAATTGAACACTGCCTGCTTTGTACACCCCTACTGCAAGCTTCATTAACAAGTACAGTGCTTATGAGCTCATGTCAATTTTATTTGTTTTTTTTCTACTTGTGACAAACTCTTTCAGACTACCACATTCTAGGAAGGAAATTAAAACAATAAGAAATGTGTAATTACAATTTAAAATATACCTGAACCAGCAGAGTTATTGGTCCACTTTTATCCACCTCTAGTATTTCACCATTTTTTGTGCCCACTAAAATATGACCATGTCCTAATGATATGGCACGTATAGAGGGGTTATCTTCTAAAAGGAGACCTAAAACATTAAAAATTTAAAAGGGAAAAACTTTAATTCCACAATTATATGCAACTTATTTTAAGAGTATCTTTTTATAAATACATACATTACACCCAAAATAAAACAAACCTCAACACTTGTCCTTTTAGTGAAACCTTGCCTTGCCTCTATTTGTGTAGATTTAACACAGTAGACAGTTTTAAAATATTGCCCTCTTTGATGGTTATTACAGGTTCTCCATACAATCAGGTTCCACATTTTTGTGTCTTATCCTTCCCCAATAAACCTGATACATAAAACAACTATCAATGAGCCTTAAACTTATTAGACCCTTCTTAAATTTAATTGAGGAAAGCAATAACTTTGCTAACTAACAGGCTTCCTGCAAACCTCAGTGAATGACATTTTTATACATTGAGATAATTTGGTATCTAACAGGTTTCTATACAACCCTTAACTATAGCACCTTACAGCAGAGTACATTTATAAAAAGGGTTAAACAATAATGGTTGGTATCAGAGTGATGTTGTAGCCACTACAGTCTAGAAACTATGTAAGAGGCAATGATTTCTTAGGGTAATACATTTTATTGGACCAACTGTGTAGATGGGATAAAGTTAGACAAACTTTCAAATGCAAAACGTGCTTTCTTGGGCATGATCACAAGGGCTAGAGACAGACATTCAAAAAGCCTGAGCCTAAACTGATTCAATTTTTGCCGGCTAGTCTGCCCTGGTTAAGTTAAACAAATTTGTAACTGTACAGACATCCCCCCTGGACTGGAAAAATGCAGACACATGCCTGCAGTGACTCAGGCTAGAAGGTGGGGGGCACTACAGCAGCCCTCCCTACATTCAACCATGTTTATCTCAAACTGGTTTCAGCCATTTTCAAACTAGTTTATGTACACTGAACATTTGTTCTGTTATAGGTTTAAACCAGTTTCTGATTGCTTAAACCGGTTTAAGTGATCAGACCCTAGCTCCTTGGCTAGGGTTTATGTGTAATTGTCTGTCCGTAGCCAAGGAGCTAGGCATAGCGTAGTGACGAGCATCAGAGGGAGCTCTGCACTATGATATATATTAATGCTCAGAAGACGTAAATTTTAAAGGAAAAGACAGAAATAAATCTCCAAACAGGGAAACCTACATATATATTAGATCCAGCCAGTAGCAAAAAATAGGTAAAATCTGAAGGATGAAAAAAAAGAAAAATAGCCTTATGCAACTCATATGAAAACAAACCAAAGAATGACAGAAAAAAATATATTCTGCTACCTTCTTTATGTCTCTTTCTTCTCCACAGCAGACGAGACTGACATATTAGCTGTATGATCAGACTTGCTCATAACTGTTTATCAAATAACTATGTTTTATTGCAGGGGTGGGCAATTATTTTATGTGGAGGGCTGCTTACTGAGTTTTGGCAAGCTGTCGAGGGTCACATTGGGAGCCGCACTCCTTGGTAGGTGCCCCGCCCCCTGGACACCTTCTTGTGACTGGAAGCCCTGCCCCCTGATCCTCAACCTTTGCCACCAGAAGTCCTTCCCCTTGCCCCCGGAAATACTCCTTTCAACAAGGGTTTTTGCCATCTCAGAACCAGAAAAATACCAAACTTTATTCTAAAAATCAAACATCTACAACATTCATTAATTTGATTTCAAAAAATATTTTAATCCTGATATAGATGCGTTTGCATAGCGTACATAGTGGTGATTGCACAACAGCTTACACTTGTATACTATGGAGAGTGGGGGGCATGGGTATAGGTTTGTGGGGGGCTGTTAGTGTGTGGGTATGTGGGGTGTGGGGAAGGGTGTGGATGTCAGTGTGTGACTCTGGGGTGAGGGAGCATGTAGGTGCATGTGTGGATATGCAGAGTGTGGGTGGCTATGGGGTTTGTGGGGGGCTGTGGGAGGGGTGGCAGGGGTGAGCAAAGGGGGTCTGCATGTATGGCAGTGTGGGTACATGTGGGACTCATCCTATGAACACCTTCACACTCCAGCCCCATGCTCCCACAGTCTGGTGATGCCACCACATGGTGCTGCAGCAGGTGCGCAGGGAAGCAATGAAAGCTGCAGCAGGCAGAGACTTCTGGTTGAGGGGACTGGGGTAGGAGGGGGCTGGGGGTGGAGTGGGGCCAGGTTGGCCTTGCTGGTGAGTCCTGCTGGCTTCCCCTGGGTCCTACTGCCCCTATCTCCTATCATCTTTGACAGGCAGCCAGGAGCAGATAAATGCACGTTTTCTAAATTTTTAGTGGCTCAGCTGGTCAGACAGAATGGCCTGGCAGGCTGGATCCAGCCTGTGGGCTGTATCTTGCCTGCTCCTGTTTTATCCTGATATTGCTATCATAAAACTATTTGCAAATTTGGGTCAAATTGATTGAGTAGTTTTCACCTGAAAAAAACCTAGGGCTAGTTGTTCACAAAACTAGCAGAAAAGAATCCTCTTCCCCTCCTCTCCATCCTCTACCCTCCCTGCCCTCCCAGCACCAGGCCCATACTTTATTCCATAATTCACTAAAGTTCTCAACCAGGTTGTGGAAAATCTTCTCTCTCAGGGGATTTTAACCCGTATCTCCCATCTCTCAGGGACTGCTCTGGCTACTATACTACAGGGTATGTTGGAGTCTATGAATTTCTCCCACTGATAGTGTTTCAATTTGTATAAATGATTAAACATCACAGGAGCAGGGCTCAAAACTCAGGTATCCCACATATACCTCAGTGTCCTAACCCCTGGGTTAGAGGCTAATTCTCTCACTCACTCTGTCTGAATATTTAAGTATTTTATACAAAGTGAAACAGCTCTAGCAGGAAAGACTAATAAAACACTACAAAACACCCTGGAGCTTACTGGTTAGGACACTCAGTAGTAGGTTCAAATACTCAGTTCATCCAAGATCAGATTCACTCTCTGCCTGATTCAGAGTAGGAATCTGAACCAAGATGTCCCACATCTTACATCAACATCTTTATCACTAGGCTACAGTCAAAAAAAAGAAACAAACGTAACTAGATCCACAAGTTTTCCCCCAAACTTTAATTTTCCTTTTGTAATTTTTACCACAACAAAATCTAATCTCCTCCGATTGTGAAGAAAGACAATTCTACAGAAACAACTTACTAAAAAAAAAAAGTGTTTAAAACACAGACTTAAACACAGTATAGGGGGATGTACCATAAAATGACCTAATTCCTCAAATCACCTTTAGAGCCAGGTGCCAAAGCAGCTCGTTTGATGGCATAGGTTTTGAGACAGCGTTCAAAGGTATCATCCCAAAGAGCCACTACCCCATCTTTTCCTCCTGTTACAAATCCCTGCCAAAAAAGACAGATTAGTATTTTTTAAAGATTGTCTTTACTCAGTGTTACAATGATATTACCACATGCAATACCGTAGTTGTAAATTCACAGAATCTTTAAAAGTTGAGATGGAAAACGCTTATTAAATTACCCAGTCCTTCTCCCTGCCAATGCAGTGTAGTATTCTCCAATACATTTCCCATTCTCAATTTAAAAGTCTCAAGCAATAAAACCTGCATTTGCCACTCTAGGAAAATGACTTAACTGCCTAATATATTCATTGTCAGGATATTTTTCCTGATATTCAGCCTAAATCTTCCCACTTACTCCAAGTGACAATTAGTGCCTCATGTAGTAACTTTTTTCCCCTTGAGATTTGCACCCTTCAAATATTTATGTGTGCCCATACTGTATTATGATCAATGAATACTAGGTATCTAGTGAGTCAGAAGTACAGTTAGTGTTGATAGAAGTAATATTTTTATTTTTAAAATTTTTGTATCCCAAAATTAATGACAGAACAAGGAGCAATGGTCTCAAGTTATATTAAGGAGGAATACGCATCCTCGTCAATTAGTAAGG
>NW_017729025.1:42261560-42263555 GCF_001723915.1 Gavialis gangeticus | reverse complement strand
AGGTCCTTTCCAACCCTAATTTTCTATGATTCTATGATTGTAACACAGAATTGAGGGCTTCTGTATCAGGGTTCAGTCATATGCTATCCTGTGTACTGTGGCCTTAATCCAAAAAAAATCATAAGATTGTGCCTAATTTAAGCATTAGAAAAGTTCCACTGCTACAAAGAGAATATTTACCTAAATTTAAGCATGTGTTTACGTACTTTTCTGGATCAGGTACTCAGAAATTTACATAATTTAACCTGTCATGTTTACTACCAATCAGATTATGGCCTCACTGCAAAAGGATTAACTAAAAGTCATTTAAACTATGTTGTTTTCCCACTGTTAAAACTCTTGGTACAATCCTCAAATATAGAGGTCAAATAAATGTGTCTTATACTCAGTAAATATTTAACATCACAGGCTAATCTATCTACATTCATGGTGCTATATAAATAGCATCTTGTTCTTGCATAATCTTTCACTAGATGCAAAGTGCATTTTACAAAGCAGGTCAGCATTCTTATCCCCATTCAATATTAGCTATATTTATGTACACTAAACTGTTATTTAAAAGATGGATCATAGGATAATATGGTGCCATGAGTTGTTGAAAATTTTATCATTCTCCAGTTCTTCATACATACTTATCTTTAAAAGTTAGGTGTTCCCCCTTAGTCTCTCAAAACACACAAAAGTATAAATCACATAGGTATATTATTTTTAGCACAGCTACATTTTTTTACATTTACTGTAAGAGTAACAAGGCTGTAAACTAAAAAGGATGAGAAACATTGCACTAAATTACAAAATAAATAGCCCTGGATATGGGCTTCATAATCTTCTTCGACAACATGACTAGAGTAACACACGCTTGTGAATTTGGAGAAGAGGTAGAGCTAGCTGTATCTGAAGTTTGTAGTTTGTGACATTTGTCTTTAACAGGAATAACTTATATTGGTCTCTTGCCTGCGCTTTATAAGGGAAAGCATGTTTCCCATAAATAACATCATAATTCAGCAAGAAACTTGTGTTACAAATTTCAAAAAAAATCAGTTATCTTAAAAATTTCTACTTCCTATAACCAAACTGATAAGGCACAACAAAAAATAAGAGTACAGCCCTTTCAGTTCAGAAAGGCATGCTTTACTTTTAACTTGTGTCTGTCTGTTCCAGATGACAACGTTTTTGTTTACAAATAAGACTTGTACCAATATATGGTAACTATTCTGGATGGAAGTGTGATTTTTATTTATTTGTTTTACTAAGAAGATTTGTGCTACTACATCCCCTGGGGTGAACACAGCTATAACAGCATAAAGGTGCCTTATACTTGTATATCTTACTCTTTCTGCCCTAAGGGAATAGCTGTGCCAGTAATAAAAACAGCATATACAAATATAAGTGTATCCAAGCCAGATGGTTTGTTTTGCTTTAACTTTACAAGTAGAGTTAAAGGGATATAATTTTCTAGTGTAGGTAAGGCCGTACTGTATGTTGACACCACAGTAATTTTCAATTAGTATTCCATAAAATTCACTAGCCAATACAAATAAGGAAAATATACAAAGGATGGAGTTAAAATGTTTATTCCATTTTCAAAGTTTCTATGAAGTTTCCAAGTTTGAAAGAAATTTGCTACATAGAAAGGGGGAAAACTGTGAGAAACAGTAGAAAGATTTGAGATATGCCCATTGTATATGAATCAAGCTTCAGATCTACATCTTCTAGGCAAATTTCATTCTACTCCATTCTGTAGGGTTAAGTACAGACAGTCAAAAAGCTGAGACTGAATTGATTCAATCTCTGCAGATTAGTTTAAGCTGCATACATTGAACCAATAAGCAAGTGAAGACATTCACTTTTGATTTGAGAAATGCAGCTACATGCTTCCCAGCTTGCCATGAGCAGGCAGCTTGGGCCCAGGCTAGCCCGCCCACCCTGCAAGGGGTGGTTTGCAGAGGAGGTGCAAAGCATCCTGGGATGTTGGGGGACTAAGAGTTGATGAAT
>NW_017729025.1:42251904-42256560 GCF_001723915.1 Gavialis gangeticus | reverse complement strand
CTCTGCAGATTAGTTTAAGCTGCATACATTGAACCAATAAGCAAGTGAAGACATTCACTTTTGATTTGAGAAATGCAGCTACATGCTTCCCAGCTTGCCATGAGCAGGCAGCTTGGGCCCAGGCTAGCCCGCCCACCCTGCAAGGGGTGGTTTGCAGAGGAGGTGCAAAGCATCCTGGGATGTTGGGGGACTAAGAGTTGATGAATCTGGAGGGGATCTGGGACAGAAGTTCAATAAATCAATTTAACCTAAATCACTTAAGTCTGATACTACATCCATCGAGGTTTATCTTACACTGGTTTCAGACACTTTGAAAGAGGTTTATGTATACTGAAGTTCTGTTGTGTTACAGATTTGAACAGGTTTCCAATCACTTATACCAGTTTATGTGTAATTTCTGTCCCTAGCCTATGTAACAACAACGTAGCTGGTATACGTTTTATTCAATGTAACATACCAGAATTCCCACTCCACTAATCAAAAAGGGAACTCTGAGATCCCCTTGGGCCACAGAAAGCCCCCCACTTTTACCTGTTTTATTCACTCTCAAGGTGTAATGACTAGGAATAACTTAACATAGGAGGGCATGCCACAACAAAATCAGCCAAAATGTCACCAAAACATAATAATGTGATATATTTGGTCTTTCTACAAGGAGGCGGATGAGTTTCTAAGAGACTCAGCATGCCCATATCTTTCTGACCTGAAAGTAGGCTACAATTCAGAACTCCAGTTCCATCATAGTAGACGACTGTATTCTTGTTAGGTTTAGCCATGAAGGGAATCTTCTTAAATCCAAATGACATCTCAGTTAATATCCCAGTGGTTCACTTACTTTTTCTAATGCATGCATGCTGAACACTGGACCATCATGTGCTTTGACAGTTTTTATGAGAAACAAATCTCTCCAGATACACACATCCCCAGTGGAAGTTCCAGAGAATGCCATCTCTTCAGTCCAGCCGTATACTGCGCACATCATTGTATCCGTTCTTCCCATTGCACCTATGCAGCCCTTTTTCCCAATCAGTCCTCCCCCTGGTTTAGAATAAAAATACAGAAGCAAATGCTTACTCAACTACCATTTTCATAAGACAATATGGGACAACCTATTCAAAATAATAAATCTCTTTCCTTCTACCTTCACCCTTAGAAAAAAAAGTTTTAAGAGTTTTTCATAAGGCAAAATTTTTGCAATTTCTGGCACTTTTCAAGACAAAATAACTTTACATACTAGTTGAATCAATATTTTAATGTATATACACCCAGGCACATGAACGTGAGAAATAGAAAAAAAAAACCCATTTGCTTATGTGGGTGGGCATGTAGATTTTAATATATTCTTAACTTCTATGGCACAGTAAAGGACTTAATGGAGTGGGTCTAAAATTGCATTGTTCCCATAAATAACTTCAAACACTAACATTATATTCTTTTTTTATGGAATATTTTTGAAGAAAAATTATTTTTGAATTTTAGTTTTAAATCCCACACTTAAAACTAAAAAACTGTGACAGAAATTTTATTACCAGTTCTAATGTAACAAAAACCTTTGTCTGTCTGTCTGTCTGTAATGCTTTATTTGCACTGTGATTGGTTGTCTCGGCAGCCAATCACAATGCTGATTGAACCAACCAATCAGACTGCTCCAAAAGCATTCCGGATAGGAGGCAGTGGCAGCAGTGTGGTGGAGCACTGCCATGATGGCGGGACAGAGGGGATGGAGCAGGAGGAGACAAGGTCCCCTCTGGCCCTGCTACCTGGAGGTGGCACAGGCTGCTGGATGAGGGAAGAGGGGACGGCGAAGCAAGCTTCCCTGCCCCACCCTGCTCCTGGGAGGTGGCGGCACAATGTGGTGGGTGATGGTACTCCATCCCTGCCTCCCACTGTCATTCCTGAGGGACAACTGGCTAGTATATTTTAAAAACCACTAATATGTATGTAAAACAGCATTTTCCCCAGGATGTCATGGTGGCAACTTCCACAAATCTGAAGGGTTGCAGGCTGGAAAACCAGATGTCTATATTTACAAAATTGTCAGTGCTGCTCTGTCTTTGAGAAAATAGTGCCACCTTAAATGGTAGGACCCATAACTTTGACATCTTCAAAGTACTGCACAGCACCTCAGTGAAAAAGCCTCTGAACCAGTTTGCTAGCATTTAGTGTTCTTGCTAATTCTGCGCTAAATTATATATTTCAGTATCACATGTGGCCTTAAGTATCAGCAGTGACTCTTTACTTGGAATACAGTAGGACTGACTTATAGCTCAGGGCTTATACTTACATTGGTAACCCTCCAATCACTATCCAACCAATCCTATCACTCAGCACAAACTGGTATATACCAGTCCCAAAAGCATTTCCAGTTGAATGTAGAAAAAATGAATTCTCTATTTTTTCACCCAATCAAATGGATGAAAACTTTTCTTTGGGCTCTTCTTACCATACACTCAATGCATACCCTGGGGGTTGTGTGTAATCCTCTCCAAAAGGCTCCATTACTAACCAGGTACCTCATTTTAAACTAACGGCTTTACGTACCTAAATGGCACATACACAACTGTTTAACAGCATTCTTTCACACAATTTGCAAATCAATTTTGTGCCCACAAACCAGAGCACAGCCCCATTGAGCATGCTGCAGGGTGAGACAGAATCACCTAACTACATACATAAGGCCAGGTAAGTCCTGAAATCTTAGCCACAGAAAAACAAGGAAAAGGAGAAGGAAGGCCCTCCTGAAACTCAGAATACCATGTAAGGGATGTTTTTCCTTTTTAACCCAACAGTCTTGCCCAGAGTGGAAGACCCAGGTTCTAGGCTCCCCTCTGTCAGAAAGGGTCTGAACCTGTCTTTCCTACTTCCTATCAAGCCATAGATGAGGCATTATCCAGGTCCACTAAGCAGCCAAGGGAGAGAAATATGCTGGGAGAAGGGAAAAAAATAAGCCACAGGGTGAGAGTTCAGTGAAATTCATGCTATCCTACAAGAGAGAAGGCCCTGAGTTCTAGGAAAATTCCCAATGCTGTTGATGCATTATATCTAAAGAAGATCAAATTCAAGGTTTAGGGGTTCAGCTTCAAGTGGAAGTCTACATAACAGTTTGGTAATGCCTAGGCCTTGGCCTGGTGGGAAAAGCACTTTGCTGGGAAGACACAGGTTTAAACCACTTTTGGAGAAGAGAGCCTAGAACTTCTGTCTCCTTCTCTGTGAATGAATGTCTTAACCACTAAGCTGTGGGGTTAAAAGATGGGAGGACCCAGCAATGTAACAATGGGTGGGCAAATAAGACATAAGTCACAGGCACTGCCTTGGCGGGGAAGGGAGGGGAAGAGCAGGGTGACACCGTAGTGGACTGTGAGGTGCTGCTTCACCTCCTCCCCCTCCACACACCCTGTACCTTTCCTGCAGTGCTTCTGGCTCTGACTCCTACAGCAGGGATGGCACAGCATCAGTTGCACCACCCATTGCAGCAGCAGCAGCAAAAGGTTCATTGCTGTGGGGGTAAGATGTTATTATTTTTTTTTTTTTTTTTTTTTTTCTGCCACTGAAAAACGGGGTTTAAATAGTGGCAGAGAAAAGGAAGGGACATCCCCCTACCCTGCAACAGCAAACCTGTAGCACTGTTCCTGTATTGTTTGCTACTGCCCAGCAATTATGCCTGCACGGTGATGCTATTTTGTCAGACGACAAAATAAAATAGGAAAGCCAAGGCTGTGAAGAAACTCCAGCTAGCTACAAATATCAAGGAAAATAAAAAATCTTTTTTTTAGATATTGGGGGAGCCGGAGGAAAAGCAAGGGCAACATTGGACCCCTGCTAAACCAGATGGGGCAACTGACAACTGACGCCCAGGAAAAAGCAAACTTGCTAAATGGGTACTTTGCGTCAGTTTTTCACCAGTTCTGTGGGACGGCCCTGCCCACTATGGGTCAGAGAGGCCCGGGTGAGGGAGATTGCTTGCCCTCCATCAAAGCTGACCTCGTGAAGGAACACCTAACAAGCTGGATACCTTCAAGTCAGCTGGCCCTGATGGGTTACACTCAAGAAGCTGGCGAGCATCACCGCTCAGCCCCTGGCACAGATCTTTGAGAGCTCTTGGCGCTCTGGTGAAGTGCCCGATGATTGGAAGAGGGCCAATGTCATGCCTATCTTCAAGAAAGGGAGGAAAGTAGATCCAGCAAACTACAGCCTGACCTCTATCTTGGGGAAGGTCTTGGAAAAGATTATCAAGGAGGCCATCCTTAACAGACTAGCTGATGGCAATATCCTGAGGGATACCCAGCATGGGTTTGTTGCGGGTAGGTCTTGCTTGACCAATCTTACTTCCTTTTATGACCAGGTGACTTATCACCTGGATAAGGGGGAAGAGATCGACGTTGTATACCTTGACTTTAAAAAAGCTTTCAATCTGGTATCCCATGATCACCTCTTGGCTAAACTGTCTAACTGCAGCCTTGACATCACCACAATCCGCTGGCTGGGGAACTGGCTCCGCAATAGGACCCAGAGGGTGGTGGTTGGCGGGAGCCAATCGTCTTGGTCCGCTGTGACCAGTGGGGTCCCTCAGGGCTCTGTCCTAGGGCCTATACTATTTAACATCTTCATCAATGATGTGGACATTGGTGTCAGAAGCAGACTGGCCAACTTCGCCGA
>NW_017729025.1:42245605-42246904 GCF_001723915.1 Gavialis gangeticus | reverse complement strand
AAGTTGATCGGGGGTGTTCACTAGGATCTGGGGGAATGTCTGTTCACCAGAGCACCCCAAGGGATGACAAGATCGAACGGTCACAAACTCCACTGTGACCAATTCAGGCTGGACATAAGAAAGAACTTCTTCACTGTCCGAGCTCCCAAGGTTTGGAATATATTGCCACTGGAGGCAGTTCAAGCACCCACTGTGAATGCATTCAAGACACATTTGGATGCTTATCTTGCTAGGATCCTATGATCCCTGCTCACTTCCTGCCCCTGGGGCAGGGGACTGGACTCGATGATCCTCCGGGGTCCCTTCCAGCCCAAATGTCTATGAAATCTATGAAAATCCCAAATTGCGGAAGTGCCAAAAACTGCAGCTGTGTGGCTGCACACATACCCTTTACACATATAAAATGAAACAGGGTTTAGCCCAAAGCGTATTAGTTTTTACTGTAAAGGCAGTCCCTTCACAGCATCTGATGAAATAATAGTAGGCATCTGTCTGTCTCACAAGACAATTACACTGAGTGAGACATCAGTCCACTGAATGTAAGCCTCGCTTGAAAGATGAAGCAAAACTGGAGTGACCTCTCCAGGGCACAAAAGCTCAAGCAGTGCTTAGAACAGCTTATGCTATGCAGCTCTAATTTAGTTAGTCTATAAGATACAAATTTATGCTGCCTTCTGCCACTTCTTGCTTCAGTCACCATTCAAAAAAACCTGCTATAAATTAATAATTGGCACAGAAATAGCCTGTTGGAGTTTGGGTTCAACTTGACTGATTTCTTGGGCAGTCCATAACTAAGATGACCAGAGTCACCTTTTCCTCGCATTTAAATGTTCGCTGGCTCTTAAGAATTCATCTTCAAAAGGGCTCCTTCCAGGGAAGGAATTTATCTGCATTAGAGACAATGTATCTTTAAAACTATTTTTGATGTCTGAGTATTTAGAGATTCTTTTAAAAAAAGTATTTTCTTCAGCAAAATAGGTAATCTTACATACCCGTTTAGCTCCTTATGCCTTTTAAGACCTGATGCAATGAAACTCAGTACCTCCTCTGCTCGGGCCTGTAGGCGAGCTGTTAGGAAGGCCAAGGCGGACATAGAGCTCGGATTAGCGTCCAAGATTAAGGATAACAAAAAGTCCTTTTTCAAATATATTGGGAGGATGAAGAAGGCGCCGGGTAATGTGGGACCCCTGCAGGATACGCTGGGCAATCTGGTGGTTGCGTCAGAGGAGAAAGCGGACCTCTTTAACCAATTCTTCACCTCCGTTTTCTTGTGCAGGGACCGGGACTTCCCTGCTGTGA
>NW_017729025.1:42239991-42245090 GCF_001723915.1 Gavialis gangeticus | reverse complement strand
TGATGGAGAGGAGGTATAGATTGGACATCCGCAAAAACTACTTCACAGTTAGGGCGGCTAGGAGCTGGAACCAACTTCCAAGGGAAGTGGTGCTGGCCCCTACCCTGGGGGTCTTTAAGAAGAGGCTGGATGCCTACCTGGCTGGACTCATTTGAGTCCCGTTTCTTGTTTTGGGGTTTTGTTCTCCCGCCCTGGCGGGAGGTCGGGCTAGAAGATCTACTAGGTCCCTTCTGACCCTAAATCTATGAATCTATGAATCTATATCAAGGATGTTTTTCTATTGCTCAAAATTAAAATTTTTCAGACAGATGAAGCAAGCACCTTCTCCCCTTTGGCATCACTTGATATTTATTTGCAAATATTAAGCGGTATTTGTTTTTACTGTTCTAGAACTGTTTATTATATACTTTGACATGCATTAACTATCTAATTATTATATGTAAAAAATGGACAAAACATTCCAACATAGGTAACATACTTTTCTGTGTAGAACAGTATATCTAGCACAATGGACAGATGACCTTGACTGGGGACTCTGCCACTACCATAATGCAAATTAATTTTTATTATTAACAGGAGTTAGAGGAAATTAACTTATTAACATATACACGTATATATGTCAAAAGCAATATGATAGGCATAATAGTATATTTAATATAACGGAAAATGCCTCAGTTAAAAACTTCAGAAAAAATGTCTTTCCTTACCTGCTCTTCGCCAGAATTTCATGTGTTTAATTCCAGCTGTAATCAGTTTGTCAGGCATATAAGGATTCATCTTAACAACAAAAATCTTATCTTTGCTTCCTCTGAAATAAAAAGGAAAACATTTGGCTGTTTTAATACAAGGAAACTTGAATACATTCAGGATTACAAAAATATCTGAGGGGCAAGGATTTCTGTTGGTGATACCTTTTATTGGACCAACTGCTTGACTGAGATAGATTTAGACAAGCTTTTGAATGCAAGGCACTCTTCTTCAGGTCCTGCCTCCCACATATTTTTCTGGACCATCACAGCTACAATATCATTCCAACATTACCAAAAATATTTTTGAAATTTCTAATTTGCTAATGGCTCTCACAAAATATTCCTATAACAGTTAGCACTTTTTATTAGGAGAAATAGGTAAGAAAGTCATACAACTAAAATTTTATATTCCATTTTCATCTGCCTCATACTTAATTCGACTGTTAGTAAATTAGAATTCTGGAGTCATCACTTGAACAATCCACTAGATGGCTCTTTCTTTGTTTAAAAATGTACACATACACAGAAAACTCTATTTCTTCTTTGGGATTTAGGGATGGGATAGCTAAGCATGAGCCATAATGATTCATTAATACCTGACCTTATCTAGAGTATTTTATTATTCTGAAAATGATAGGTAATTCCCATCCACCTTTTACTGAATTTTTTATGTATATCTGTTTTAAAACTAAAGTCTTCAGCTGTTCTAAAAAATATCATTTGCTGCCATACGGTGCACGACTTTCTATGCTTAGAAGCATATACATATAATGCCCAATTCAAAATCTGTAGTTTTGAAAATAAATCTATATAAAAGAAAATTACTTACAATTAATATCGCTTCTCTGAACATATCAGGGTTTGGACAGACATGAAGTGCTTCAAATTCTGCCCTTTTTTTGAAGCATAAGTGTAGCAAAACTGCTCCAATTTTAACTCTGCTTCATCCAGGGTCAAAACTGATGCGGTTTATTTTACTTGTAATGTTACAGGACCATGCACACACAACAATTACAACACAACAGATGCTGCACTCTTCCAAGCCACAGCTCCCCCTACCTTTTTGAAGCTATTCCACATAAATGTTTGTCTAATACCCTGAAGCACTGCAAAGTTATCTCTGTTTCATCCAAGGTCACTTTTGTATGTTTCTGGCTAGTTTATAACCAGTACTGTGCATCATTGGTCTGCTCAATTTTTACAGTGCTTTAAAGTTGTCCAAAGTGCTATAAATGTTATGTTTGTCTATGCCCTCATTTTGTAGGGCTCTCATTCCTGCATCTCATTTTCTAGTGCAAAAATGGAAAAAACTGGCTTAGATTTTAGTTTCCTCAGGATTTTAGGTTACTGCGTGTAGCAGAAGCAGAACAAGGTACAAAGTGAGCTTCTCAAAAACTATCCTTCAACAAACTCAGTACAGTATAGAAACTGCCATTATATGTTCTGTTTCCTTCTCACACTAACTGGAAAGACAAGCTCCCAGAATGAAAAGCCAATAAAAATACATTTAAAAAAAATGAAATTCAGGAAAAAGAAGGCACAAGATAAACACTTCTAAAAGGCTCTAAACAGTACATGATAGAAGACAAATTAAAACTCCATAATATTATATCTTCAGAAATGTTAAAAACAGGTTATTTTCCCTTTTCCAAATAAAATTATCAAAAAAGGATGTCCCAAAAGTAAAAACGTTATACTTAAAAACAATTAGCAGTAACAAAACTAAAGATGCTGGGGTGAATGGCGGGTGGGGTGGTGGTGCAGGTGAAGCAAACGCTGTGGGATGATAGGTGTCTGGGAAACTAGACAGCAATTAGTGGTACTACAACACATCGTTTTACAGAGAAGTCCCTCTTTGAAAAAGGAATATGTTTATAGAAGAGCTGCCATTTTTCTAGTGCTACAAATAGTGTGAATGTGTGTCAGCTCATCTTTTGTAGAATCACAAGGGAATATATATAGTGTTACAAATGAAATATCTGTCCGTAGCCTGTGTGCATATGGAGTAGAAAATATAGCTACTTTGCAGATACGTTAATGGAGATATCACAGAAGCAAGTCATGATGATAGTTTTGCCTTAATAAGAATGAGCCTAGACAGTGACTTCAGATTCAACCAATCCTGATATTAGCAATACAAAATGTATTCATGTGGTCATTTTAATAATAATATTGCCCTGTGAAATTAAATCAAAATAAATAAAGGGATGAGAACTTTCTGTAGGTTTTACTCTTTGCTAAAATAGAAACCTACGAATGTAGACATTGACACCAGCTGTAGACATTGAAAAAGCCCAAGGCAGAATTGATCCAAGTTAAATGGTTTTCTGTAAGCAGAGTAGTTTAGATCAGTAACGAACAGAACACACATTTGTCCTTTGGTGGGGAGGAGTAAATCTTAGACTGGGTTCCACCATTTCTAAGACAGTCTATGTGTGCTGAACTTCTATTCTGTTACAGGGACTGTATAGACTAGTTTCTGATCACTCATACCAGTAAAAGCATAATGTCTGTACCTGGCACAAAAAGAGAGAGAAATCTTACTGGGATAGCTACAGAATCATAGAAAAGTAGGCCTGGTAGGGACTTAAAGAGATCATTTATTCCTAATCTTTTTACCTGATTCGACAAAGTATATCTAAATGGACCCCAGCAGATATTTGTCTAACCTGTTCTTAAAAATTTCTAAGAAGATCTCACAATGTATCTAGGCAGTTTGTTCAGGGTTTCACCACCCTAATAGAAAGGTTTTCCTTGTATGCAACCTATCTCATCTTTATTGAAAATTAAGCTTCTTTTTCTTACGTTTCCCCCATGGCCATGTAGAACAACTGATCATTATCATTTTTATAACAGCCTTTTAACATGTTGGAAGACTTGTGTGCATCTCCCTCACTCATTTCCATTTTTTCTAGAAAAAACAAATTCAATTATTTCAATCTTTCTCCATATTATCGTTGTACTTATCATTATTATTGTTTTCCTTTAGATTCTCTCTAGTGTGTCTATATCTGCCTTATAGTGCAGTGTCCAAAAGTAAATATGGTATTCCAGCTGAAGTCTCATCAGTGCTGAACAGGGCAGAATAATTGCCTTAAGTGTCTTGCATACAACTTTCCTGTCAATACTTTCCAGAGTGAGATTTGCCTTTTGCAGCAGCAGCAGCAGCAAAATGTTGACTCATATTTAGTCTGTGATCCAATACAACCCCCAGATCATTTTCTAGCTAGGCACCTACTTAGCTAGATAATCCCCATTTTGTGTTTGTGCATTTGATTTCTCCTTCTAGCAAAACCAAGCCCCCTCCCCCACCCCCCAAAAAACGATCTGGCACAACAAAAGTCTTATTAAAATGTGATTCAGATACCAGCTTAGACAACAATCTAGAATGAGTCCATGGTACCGTCATTTCATTGTTAAGTCCGGTATAAGTTGTGTCAGCCTCTAGGGCCTTAAGCTATCCTAAGTCATTAGAAAAAAATACCTCCAACAAAAAGCTTACAAAGAGCGAGTCATTTAAAGGATCTTTCATCAGTCTTTTGATTAATATCCCTTGACACAGGAGGGTTTTTAATAAAGGTTTTTAAAAGCTTCAAGCACCACATGAACCTCCAAAGGAAAAACTGAGATACTACACTGATTCATTTTCAATTAGCATGTAATAGCCCATAATAGCTGCCCAATACACCTGGATGAAGTTTCAGTCACACTCAGACAGGTAAAAAAAAAAAGACTACACAGGTAGTTTTTTTTTGAAGGAAGAGCTCCTACTTGAGCCTGACTGAACAAGCATTTTTCAACTGTGGGAGTAGGAGGCTGCTTATTCCCTTAGAAGCCAACTATTGCCTCATCTCCAAAACATTTCTGAGAAACTACAAATGCTATAGAGACAAAAATTATCTGGATGTGAAATCCTTTGCACTGGCTTCCCCATCTCAATTTGGAGAGAAGGTGTTTTAAAGCCTGCTCTTAATTGCCTCTGACCCTCCAAGAGATCACAGTAAAATGAAGATTAACTGTTACCAGGATGAGATGTAAGAAGTCATGTCATGTTTCCTACTAGAGTATCAAAGACCACTAAAATTACCTCAGATGGAAATATTCCCTGGGTACAACGAATACAATGCAGCCATGAGACCTAACATTTATAACACTGTCTAAACTGTCACCTGTTGGTTGTTGGTTCTCCTCTGTACTCATCTGGAAATATTATTTTCTGGGACAAGAAGGTAATTTGAGCTGTGTAGTCCAGAACTCACTCCACTTGCCTGCAGGTGACAAGTTTAGCTAGTGGGTAATTTATTTTAGACCCTAATGACTCCATACCCAAGAAGAATAGGGGTTGTTCTT
>NW_017729025.1:42220357-42239704 GCF_001723915.1 Gavialis gangeticus | reverse complement strand
ACACACACACATACACACACACACACACACACAAACATATATATATTGACTAATTTCATAGTAATAATCATCTATCATCAAGAATGTCATGGAGCAGATACCAAATCAAAAAAGCAAGACAGAGTTGGGGGTGATATTCCTTTAAATCAAAGCTCAGATTATTCTAATGATTGAAGAACATTCCCAAGTGCTTCCAAAATTCATGTCTAGAGCACACATCAATTCAGGTTCATCTGAGATGCATATTGGCATTCAGAATAATTATCTTGACTTTTTGCCTCAATACAGATTCAGTTCCTCAAGATCCAAGATCACCCTGTCTTTTTTGTTACTCAGAACTCTATGGAATAAACCCCTTTCTCTTTCTCCTCCAGTGGTACTGATTTTAAGGTTTCTTTGCTATAAGAAACAGGATTGACTGTAGCATCTCTTCTTGATACTGAGCCCAAACGTATTCTTAGGGGCAAGGAACAGAATCTGGAAGACTTCCTGAAAAGCACTTGTAGGGAGACAGTATTTCCTTATCTGATAAGCTCAGTTCCACCTACCTCAAATACCAAGTTCCCGAATATGTCAAGAAGCCATGGCTTGGCAGAACTCTTCACTTCATTGGTGAAACCACCTTAGTTGGAAGACAAGTTTGGACTGACATAGGGAACATCAGAACTGAGTCCTCCATTCACATATTCTGACTGACTCTGGCTGACCTTGTGCTGGAGTTATGGGAGCCTCCCTGAGGTACCTGAAGAAGGGCTTGTTGGACCTCCCCATATTTCTTCAACACTTGGAATTATATTTGTAGACATATCTGGTACTCCTGTTCCTCATGATTGACTCCAATGCACATACACACCAAATATGGTCATCAGTTTTGAACAGAACAAGTTTGAAAATACTCAGTAGTCATTTTCTTTCTTGTATGCCAAACCTGAAATAAAAAAGGTACCAGTACGCCAAATGGAACGCTAAACCAGTAGACCAAACAAGTGCTCAGCAGTAGGCTCAGTGCCCAACTGAGAATGGTATCTTAGTACTTACAGTTTAGTACCTAAAAGCTTTTGCTTTGAAGTGCTAAAACCAACACTGAAACAGAGCTATGGTTCTGGCCAAAAAGGAAAAACAGGACCTGGAGTACCAAATACTGTACATGCCAAATAGGCCCTGTACTAGTGTGTGATGCCTAAAGAAATGGGCCAAGAGGTCTGCATAAACATACTATGTCAAAAAGAAAAATCCAAAGTACCCAAGGCAAAAGACCTCAGGAAGATCAAAATTTAATAAATGTACAGGACCTAACTGGAAGACAGAGTTAGATCCAAATAGGGCTGGCTAACACGTTTCATTGGTGTGCACAATAAGCACCAACTAAAAGCTAAGATTGGCTTAACAAGGGATTAAGACTCTCTGTCATGGAATTAAAACCATTAGCTTTCACCAAGATTGTGTTTGTTAAAGAGTCGCTAACATCAGCTGAAGTGCAAAATGGTGCAAACTATTCTGCCTATCAAAACTGTGGAAGTAAAAATATGAAACATTTTTTCTCTGCTGAGCAAAAGAAAGTTGTGTTGATTCCATTTCATTTTACACAATTAAACAGAAGAGACTCATTTTAAAGTTTGGACCAGCATGGGCTGTGACAAGTATTTTTTTTTTTAACTTCCACACATGGGTCATATGGGTTGTACCCAAATATTTACAGTACTACTGAAGTTTGGAGAAATCTCCAAAAAAGCCTTGCTGATTAAGGGCAATTTGTAATTTTCATAAAAACAAAAATCAAACATCTTTGATTTGTATCAAATGTCTGCAGTAGGAAAACTGCTGTTTTCTGAAGAGATCCCAGTAGTAAATGAAGACAAGAAGCATTAGAAGCTAGTAGTAAAGACAAGGTCTTTACTCCTGAACTCTCTCCTGACAGCAAGCTGGTGTTCTCTTTTTACCAAATTGCCACAAAAAAGGTAAGGAATTAAAAATCCTTAAGATGTGTTACAGACAAGCTTATAGACCATCCACTAGGAGAAACCTAATGAGCTAAGAGAACCATAGTTAATTTCTCCATTCTTGGCCACATATTTTAAAGACCAAAAAGGTGGGACCAAATCTGAAGAACTTGAACTGAAGAGAATTTGAACTACCTGGAAAAGATCATGTTGCCTCGGGGTCAGTCACAACCAGTGACACGCACAGTTTTCCACAGCCTCAGAGGAAAGGGTTGGGGAAAGAGGAAAAAGGATCTGCAAGAAGAATTTTATATCCTTAAGAGAAAACAACTGTAATCTTCCAGACCACAAAAGGAAAGGGATGCAGTACAAAAAGGTGCCATTACTGAAGACCTATGATGAGCAGGCTGTGAAAAGGTAAGGCAGATGCCAACATCTGTAGAATGCCTAGGAAAGCACTTCAGGTGCAAGCAGCTTGGAAGGTGGATGAAGCCAAGTAATTCCAGCACCAATAATAAGAAAGAGGCTCTAGGTCCAGTAACTACACAAAGGAGAAATGTTGAGTAAATGTACTGCTTCCAATTGGTGGAAAAGGAATTACAAGAACTATGTACAGTCTATGTTTTGAATTGACAGGAGCGGTATACTACCTGTGACTAGGCACATGGCAAATACTGGTTTATGTAGTGAGTTTTGAAGAAACTGTTACAAAATGTCCCACATACTCAATTGCACAACAGTGTAAAGAAAACCTCTATAATCAGTCCATAAGAACATATCTAATTCTTATTTCCATCTCAACCCCTAAGTTTCAGAGCAGTTCCTGTTGATTCTCTCTACTCCTGAAAGAGATTCAAGGACATGCCAAAAGCCACTGACTAGGTGAACTAAAAGGTAAAGATAACTACTCATTTATGTCTTCTAATACGAATTTCTATTTGTACTCATTCTGCACATTAATATTTGAAAATTAATTTTAGTACAGATTTTGAAATAAAGTTGAACTCCTACCTTACTGCTGAGAGCTTCTCTCCTTTCTTCCAGTCCCAGAGTACAACAGTATGATTGTCATCTATACCAACAGAAGCCAAGCGTTTGCCATCAGCTGGAAAAGGAAATGTATCAGAGTAGATAAAGTGCATTACTCCTCAATAAGAAACCAGATCATTATATTAATTTAAGGCATATCAAACATTGCATGTAGTGCTGAGACATGAAAGAATAGAGACACATAAAATAGAGCACAGTGTACTACATTTAGGCAGAAGTGATTTTGGGAGGGGGGTTTCCTTTTTTTTTTTAAATAATGAATAGATTATGGTTAGATGGATGGATTCAGTCCAGTGGATAGGATTGAAGCTAATAATTTCCAGGTTCTACTCATAACTTTGACATGGTCTCAGTGACCTATATTATCTGCCCATCTTGGACTTTTAAGATTTCTGGGCAACAAGTACTGATTTACCTTTTTTCAAAAATTTGGAAAGGGCAGATAAGCTTGAGCCACATCATTGTCCTGGTGTCTGTCTACACTGGGAGTAAACCTCCACATTGAATCCTACACACCAGCAATCAGCCTCAAGGATATCCCTCCAATCCTAATTGAGTGATCTCCATGTTCTACAACATGCTGGTCATTACTCTACCAATAATGGCCAAGATTGACAAAATCTTTAACGTGCATATGGCACCATGAATTTGTGGGTAGATGCTAGTTCTCTCCCTCCACTGAAGAAGCAAAAATGTTTTGGAATGATTGCAAAATGCATTTACAAAAATACCCCTCGGATACTCTCAGGAAATTTGAGATATTTCCAAATCTTGATAATTTTGGATAACATCTTGAGACAATCGTGACATATATAATCAGATCTAGCTCCAAGTAAGAAGAGACACTACTTCTCGTATTCATGAATGTTATCTTCCCAGCACATGCATATAGTTTAAAGCTCCTGAGCTTTCTTCCTGGAAACAGGGTAAAGAGAACAACATTCTGAAAAGTATGAGACAAGGAGGATGAGAAATTCTCCAAGTATCAGAAATTCAAGCCCTATCAGAATGCATCATCTCAGAATCATGCTCCCTCATACATATGGGATAGGACATCCGGGTGAACCCAAGCACCATCCCTAAATGCAGCACAGAGTATGGAATCAACAACATGTCAGAATTTGACTTCGGAGGCACAGAATGCGCAAAAGATGCAAGTGATAAGGGCTCCTTACCATGGCAAAATAAGAAAAGAAAAAGAGAAAACCATATTTCTTCCAGAGACCAGACATGATCCAAGTCTCTCAACTTATACTCTGCCATGGGTGGATCTCACCCAAAGTACAGACTGCAGGACCAAAGTTAAATGCATGTGAAGTTTCTGACAGAAAAATATCCTTGCTCACAATACCAGGAGGACTCCTGATTCTTGTGATTGAGAGTGGCTCAGAGAGAAAAGAAATGATCAGATGCCCACATTTTTTTTTAAATCTTCTGTGGTAGCTACTTCATAGGACCTCGGCTCAATAAGAGCTTGGATAGTATCCTTTTGCCATTGTTTTGTACGGCTGCTGGACGGTTGAACTCAGACCGTCTCCCCTATATGGAGAGACCTCAGGTTTTTGGCTCCTCTATTGTAATATGCTGCCTGTCTGTCCTGACATACTCTTAGAAGCCCCTCTGTGTTTTCTTCTTTCCCTCCACTCAGATTCAGCAGGCTGTCCCTCATAGGAAGTAGCCTCCTCAGCTTCCTTCATGGGAAGTAGTGGTTGTTTGCCCCCTCAGTGTCTGTGCAGGGCTGCTCTCAAGTCCCTGACAGGGGGTATTGCAATAATCCAACAAAGCCAAATGAGGATCATATTGTCTTTTGTGCGCTCTCTATTAGTTCTAACAGCTGATCCTACCTTCCTATTGCTTTGCGGATATCCTGAAAAAGAGTTTTGTGACCGAATACCCATTTTGTGCTAAAGCTTTTGAATTCCTCTGCTGTATATTGTGACCTCTCAATACAAGGTACTGGGTATGCCATACTTGACAAAGTGTGCCTTCAGCATCCCGATTACTTTTCTTGTTTGACTGTTCTCTGGATAGTCTACCTGCCAAAAACTGGAGTAATATCTACCATGATCTATAGTATAGTTTCTATCATTGAACACAACGGGCGCATCCAGACAAGCACACATGCCTCCAGTGTCAGGGGTCAAAAAAAACCACTCCGCAGAACAGCAGAGCAAGGCACAGTCCCAGACCATGCCGGGAGCCAGCAGGGAGTCAGTCCTCCAAAAGAGACGCTCTAGTTCCCTGCTGCTGTCCAAGGTATGTGTGTGTGGGGGCGGCGGTTCATGGGTGTGGGTGGGTGAGGGGTGGAAGGGGGATGATTGGGGGGTTAAAGAGTGGCAGGGGGATGTCCCTGGGGCTTCAGGGGGTGAGGACCTGGCCCAGACTGGTGAGGCTCACTAGTCTGACTTTGCACCAAAGCGAGTCATACGGCTCTGGGAGGCATGTACAGGAGCCGTGCCTCCCAGAGCTGTGTGACCCGTTCTGGTGCAAAGCCAGACTAGCGAGTCGCACCAGTCTGGGCCAGGTCCCACCACGTGCCACCTCCCTGCAGGCACAGTGGAGCAGAGGCGTGCTGGGTCTTGCCGGCCCTGGAGCCCCTCTGCCACCCGGCCAGGCCGGTTCGGTCCAATCCCCTGGCCAGGCATGAGAGGGTCCCCAGGGCCGGCAGGGCCTGGCATGCAGTCCCCGCATGCTGCGCCGGGTCTTGCTGCCATGGCACTGGCCTGGCCGGGCAGCAGAGGGTCCCCAAGGTTGACAGGACCCAGCTGGGCTTGGCATGCGGTCCCCAAGAGCTGGAAGCTGGCAGCAACAGGCTCAGAGTGCCCCACTCCTGCTGCTGCTGCAAAAAGTAAGTTATGGACCCTAGTAGATATGGGGCAATTGCTGGGAGGCGGGGGCCCTAGGCAGCAGGCCTGGGTCCCTGTGGGGGATAGGGGGGCCTCCAGGGGAGAGCTGGGGCATTCCATGTGCTGGGGGGGGCTGCACCCTGTGGGGGCCAGGGAACTCACCTCTCCTGAGCAGCCCCTCCACAAGGTCCCCCACACCCACAGTCCCCCCATAAACTGTCCCACACCAACCCACATCCCTCCACACACACACCCCCACCTTCCCCCACATCCCTTCCCACCCCCTTCCTGCAAATACCATGTCCCTCTATCACACACCCATCATGTGGGAAGAAAATCAAAAGCACACAACACATATAGGTATTTAGAATTTATTTTACCATGATGATAGAGACACTGGTAGGCTTCCAAATTGCTTTAACACTGTAAATATCCCAATAAAGCATTGCCCAACTGATCGCTATCTCTTTCTCAGGGGGCGTGCGTGCATGCATGCGTGGTCTTTTGTTTTAGTTGTAGAAGAACATGGATTTTGGGGTATTTTTAAAAATGGATTTGGGATGCTGCTGCAGCAGTCCAGCTCACACAAGGGGTGGTGTCCCCAGGTACCTAGTGGCTGGGCCCCAGAAGCTCCTGAGAGTGAGTAGCCCTGAGCTGCTTGCCAGGGCAGCTTTCTGTACAGATGGGACCAAGACAGGGCAGCGTTTTATACTGCTGGGGACAGCACAGGTGCTGGCCCCGGGCTCTAGCTTCCCATGGCTGCAGATCTGGGAGGAGCCAGGCCCCAATTGGCACAATTTGCTCCACAACAAAGTGCATGCCTGAGCATGTGCACTGAGGCAAAAAGCCCCAGCTCAAATTTGCACTGCTTCTATTTGAGCTGCTGCAAGCACACGTGCTTGTATGTGTGGACACGCCCAAACAGGTCTGTCCCAATCTTTTTTCAAGGTCATGTTGGTATGTCAAGAGTCTACAGCTTTTCCTCCTGTCTCCATGCTCTTTGCACTCCTCACACTGCTCCATGTAAATCCTCATCTGGAAATTCATGCCTGGCAGGTAGACACACTTCCAAGCTCGCTACAGGCACACCTCTACTCCCAGGCATGAAATTTATTCTTTTCATGATATCCTGTCTCAGTTCGGCCAGGATTACTGTTCTGTCACCTTTAAACATCCAACCTTGTGCACAAAATTCCTCCCTAACCTGTCAGATGAGGGAATGACTTTCTGGAGCACTTGCTCCTTGTGGTCTGGCCACCCATGGAGTACAGTTTGTATCAATTTATAGCCCTTCACTTCTGTGCTCTCTCATATTGCCTGGCGACTCCTTCTGGAGACAGGGAGATATTGTAACAAATTGTCTGATTTAATTTTCTATTGCACAGAGCCACATGTGGTGTACTCTGGAACACAGGCCTTGCTCAGAGTATCTGCCACTAGCAGGGACTTCCTAGGACAGTACATGACACTCACATCGTAGCACTGGAATCACAATAGCATATGTTATAGTTGCTTTGGTGTACTCTAGAGATTTGTCTTCTTCATAATGCTTCCCAGCGGCTTGTAATCAGAATGTACATTCACCTTCTATCTGAAGGTGAATTGGTGAAATTGTTTCATTTCAAAGAGCACAGCCATGGGTTCCTTTTCTATTTACATAAACTTTTTTCTGTATCAGTCAAGGCTCAACTGGCAAATGCTACAGGTTGCTGGTTCTGCATCAATATTGTTCCCAGGCTGCCTTCTGAGGCATCATATTGTAGTTGTAGTTGCTCTGCTGGGTTGTAATACTTCAAGATTAGTACCTCACTTACAAGTATCTTTATTCTTTCAAAAGCCTGCTCCTGGGCTTCTGCCCAGTCCTATGCTGTTTCTTGTGTGTTAGCTGCCTTAGAAGTTCACAAGCCTCTGAGAAGTATGTACAGAACCTGGAAAGATAGTTAGCCATGCCTATAAATCACTGAACTCCCTTCACATCTTTTGGTCTGGACATTTCCTTAATGGCTCTCAATTTCTCAGGACATGTCCATAATGGTTCTCAATTTCTCAGCTATAGTCCTGCTGAGGTCAAAAGGGGACATCAGTTTGTCTCAGCTTCAGCTTGTCTGGGTTCAACTTAATAGTCCACTCCCTACACCTGTTTAGGAGCTGTCGCAGCTTAGCATTATGTTCGCTATCTCTGTCTTCTACAATAAGGATTTCATCTGCTACAATTCTGATTCCTGGAAGTCCCCTTAGTGCCCAGTTTGTGCTGGGATATGAGGCAGGATTGATTTCCCTTGGCCATTTTTACTCGGTAGCATCTGCCAAAGGGTGCTGCAAAGATTGTCAGATGGCTTGAAGACTCATTTAGCTAGATATACCAGAACCCATTTCCCGTATTACAAACTGTGAACAGTTTTGCCCTCAACAGAGTTCACGCAATGCGTCCTTGAGAGTGGGCAATGGATAATGGATTCTTTTCAACGTCCTGTTAAGAGGATTTGCATCTATACAAATCCTCAGTTTACCAGGTGGTTTTCTTACCACTACCAGGTAGCTTATCCAGTTGGTGCTTATTTCCACTGGTTTAATAAAGTCCCTCTGCAGGGGACTTTGCAGGGGTACCACAGCCCCACGCAGTGTTAAGGGGGCTCCGCACAAGCTGATTTGCCCCAGGCCCCACACCTACCTAGGGTCTGCTCTGCCTCTAGGTGCCTGTCTCCTTCAAATACAACTTTGTATTCCTGTAAAACCTCTGACAAGAGCCATATCGTGCTTCCTCCCTCCCGTCTCATGTGGAAGATATTCTAGTGTTGCACTGAGATCAGGCTTGAACTGCTTGCACCTAACACTGCATGACACTCTTCAGTGTTGACCACTATGAATTCCAAGTGGTACTGTTTTCTGTTCTATGGATTTTGTATTGATAGTCTGGATTTATCCACTGGTTATATAGTTTACTGTGTATCACCAGTATCTACTCACATCACTCCAGCTGATATTACTGCTGAGTAGTTTTTCCTGCCCCTGGGGCAGGGGACTGGACTTGATCTTTGAGGTCTCTTCCAGCCCTAATGTCTATGAAATCTATGAAAGTACATTGCAGCTGGTTCTACAATCAAGCTGAAATCTGACTAATTGCTGCTCTATTAACATTGCTGCAAATATAGCAGATGGCCATGTCGCAATTTCTGTAGTGCATGTAAGTTCAGAGTATTTGGATCTGCTAGTCACAGAGAAGACTTCATCTTCCTTATAAAAAATCTCAATGTGCTCCCCTACTGCATGTATTGCAGCTTTATTTCTCTTGTGGTTAGTGAGACACTAGGACACAAAATAATTCTGTTTCCCTTGCCCAGGCACCTTTGCTGGTAAACAGCATTTTTCTTGCAGTCTTTCGTGTCACTGTCTGCAGTACCAGCACCTGGGGACTGCATTCTCAGTTTGCCTATCTTTGTTCAGTGCCCTACATTATTTTTAAACTGAAGGTATGTACATGTTTTGCACTAGCGATTATCTTGGTTCTTTCCTTAGATAATTCAGCTCCCTGTGAAATTCAGAGGTATTTGTCCAGAGTCAGATCAGCCTCTTGCAACAATCTCTCAGCTTAGAATCAGATGTCCCACAAATAATTCTGTCTCTAATAAGGGAGTCTGTGATCTTTCCAAAATTACATATGGATGTCAGTGTTTTCAGCTCTGTAACACTTTTTCTAGATCCTGATTCCAGGTAAAAACAGCAGTACATTTCCACAATCTCATTTTTTCTGGGGTCACAGTATTCACCAAAAAGCTCTCAGTTCTCTGCCTTTTATCCCAATGAGGTAATGGAAAAGTTTTACCTTCATTTTCTCAAACCAGTCTACCATTATCAGCTGTGTGTACAAAGTCAGTTCCTCCTTCCACTGCTTTCATGCTGCTGCCAGGTTCTTTGACTGGAAATCCAAATGTGCAGATGATCTGAGTCTCTCCATGATACCTTCTCTCTTTGCTGTGTAGGTGATACTTTAAATCACACACACTTTGCTATTGTTCTTACCCACTGCCACTGTGTTTCATGCACCAGCACTCTGTGCAATAATAAAGGGACTCCATTTGGACTGCAAGAACTTGAAGTGCTGTGCGCTCAGTGGTGCTGCTTGCCTTGCAGTGAGGTGCATTGGATGCTCCAAGCTACTGTGAAATTCCCCGGGCACATGGAGCTTCTTGGTGTCACCCTCCAAATCATCCACTTATAACACTTGTTCCAACTTACAGGTTATTACACCCACTCACATTTAAATAGAGAATCATTATACAGTAAAAGCTATGTTAACCAGAATTTTACAAACTAGAATACTCTATTAGCCGGAATTTCCAATATCTCCCAATACAAATCCTCACTTTAACAACCAGAAACTTTGCTGACTCTATCCAGCATGCACATCAAGTATTTCTGTTGTTTACATTAGTTAGTGATGCTGCCCACAGAGAAGCTGCCAGGAGCCCTTCTAGAGGAGCTGCTGGGCAGGGGGACAGGAAAGGGATCTGCATGGGGCAGGAGAGCTTGCTGCTGTGGGCTGGGGCCAGGGCAGCACTGGGCTCCTCCTGGCAAGGGTGGCCACATTGCACTCCTGTCTCCCTTGATAGGTATAACTCTCAGATAACCAGAATTTTAAGATAACTGGCACCCCTCTTGCCCCACGCATACCGGATACAAAAGGTTTTACTGTATTTTCAAACAGAATAAAATAATTAAAAATATATATATTACCTGAAAAATCAACAGCACAAACACCATATTGGTGATAGCCCTTTAATACTGACAGTGGTTTGATTGTCTCTGTATCCCAAACATGTATTGCAGAATCCCGACCAACCTAAAAAAGAAAAGGATATAGGAAGTTGTTTGTGACTTACATTTGGTCATCATATTTTGCATGTTTTCTCAAAAGCACAATTTTATCTTACAATTGCAAATACATAAATGATGTATTTAAAACAATTTAAACTGTTGATTCATCTTTCCCTCACTCCTTGTCTATAAGTATATCAAATAATACTGTAGTCCTACTAGAGACATGAAAATTCTTCCATCTGCCTCATATCCTACTTTCCTAGATTTGGCCCTTTCTTCTTTCTAAGGAAGAATGTGAATAGATTAAACACAATAAGGAATCTTAATGACAAAATTCTATTTGAAAATAGACTCCACAGATGACATGAGGAAAGCACTGCTTATTGTCTCAGCTATTTCTGTATCAATTGTTCTATTTTTAAAAAAAGAATGTCTTTATTACTAGCTTGTATATACACTAGGACCAAGATAACTTCTTTCCTTTTCATGCATCATTACTAGTAATAAAAGCCCTGAAGTTTAAATCGTAACCAAGGTACCTGTGTAATTCTATTTTCTTCAGTATTTTATCACCAAAGCAGTTCATGCAAACTTAGCTAAAAAAGGTTCCTATGGCACAAGCGAATAGAGATTCCAACTTATTAACTTACAGCTATATGGGGTGGCCTGAAGCTTAAATGTGAATAAAAAGAAAATGGAAACAGATGTAACATCTGAAATCTTTCAAACATCTTTGAAATGTTTCAAAGAGCCAGCCATATAGATGTGCATGCCCTTTGTATGTGATAAAAGATGTGATATATTTTATTAGATCAACTGAGTAGTTGAAAAAAAGTTCTTTGCAAGCTTTTGGGAACAATCACCCTTCTTCAGGCATAGGAAGTCACTGCTCTTCTGAGACTCCAAGGAATGAAAGAAGCTAAAAGTGTGACAGGGTGTCAGTGAGAATGTAAATAGGTGGAAATTAGAAAAACAAAAGATAGAACAGGGAAGGAAGGGGGGAGGGAACAAAGGTGAGTATGGGAAACTCTACAGTAGTAGTAACTCAAGGTTGAAAAGAGGCTGACTGTGAAAAAGTAAATAGCTGGAAATTAGGAAGACAAAGGGGAGAAAAGGAGAAGGGGAGGAGAGGAGTGGGGAAGGGAGAAGAAAAGTGTAACAGGCCAGGTCTGGCAGGTATCTGGCGAATCAGATGTCAGGCAGGTTGTAATGTGAAATAAAGCCAATGTGTAGATTGAAGCTGACTAACTTCCCTGTCTTTGGGAGGGCCCCCACCCCTGCCATTGGGTCCTTGAACCCTGATTGCTTCGGCTCCCCCACCCCACACACCAAGTGCTTGGGAGCAGCAGCACAAGCAGTACTCAGACTTCTGGGGTCCAGTCACTCCCAACACTCAGTGCATTCCCAGGCCCTCTCCCCCTGCTCTCAGAACTCAGGGCTCTTTCAGGACCCTGCCACAGCTACTCTCCCTGGAAGATCCCTGTGCCCCTACCACCAACCTGGGATTCTGACTCTCCAGCCCCAATTCTTTTTGCTTCTGAAGTCAATACATGAATTACATAAAACTTTAATCTTTAAGTGAGCCAGCCTGTTTAAATTAACTTTTGATATACTTTTTATCCGGAACAGGAATACTGCCATTGTAAGTGTGAAATTATAGCTTTTTAATTACAAAGGATTTGGTGAGCTGTCCAACTAAGAATGTTTGTCTTCAGTTGTATCAGCAGGCTTCTTAGGCTTGGACTTAATTAAAAATCAAAATCTTCTTCCCAAATCAAACCCTGGATTCTTGTTGTGAAAACAATGCCTAAGAAAGCAGAAGTTTAAAATAATGGACTTGAATGGGCACTAAATGTGTATGTTGCTTACAGATTGATGAAATGTCACTTAAACAGAACTGAGGTTTTGAGAAATATGGACATAAGATAAATCAAAAACTTAACCAGGCACAGGCTAAACTGGAGGGCCAGAACACAAGATAAATGTTTCTGATAGCTTCCTTTAACAACCTAAAAATATTATTTTCATAGACCTTTTCCCATATTTTAGTGGTGAAGTAATAAAATGTGTTTTAAAAGTAAAATAAAAAACACTTTTGTACTTATTTTAATTCATCATTTATTATCATAAAAAACACTTAAAACTTCATAAGTAACTGGACAAAACATATGGGAAAAGATGGATGTTATCAGTTCTTAAAACTCACCCTGTCTCCAACACAATTCAAACCTTCTGTGACACATTTGTACATTATGAGATCCTAAATATTCTTTTATACATTTGCTAAAATAGCTTCACATGTCTAATGCACTAAACATGCATCTTACCTGGCCTGTTGCCACATAGTCCTTTAAGGGATGAATAGAAAGGCAGAGGATGTCATCATCATGACCCAAATAAAAGCGCTGTGTGTTCTGCTGTCGATTGTATACTACACCAACTGCTGCAACATGGTATACAATTTCACCAGTCTGAGTATAAAATAGATTACTCCGACAGTCGTAACCTCTGTAACTAATACAAAAAAAATCTAGTTTTTATCTCAATATTGCAAATAGAGATGCTAAGCATTTAATTATAGAAAAAACATGTCATGTGAGTTCAATTCTTAAGTTTGGTAAGTAATTCATTAGGTTTTACCTATTACTACTTTGATCCCTTAAAATTATCAGTTTCTCTATTGCCAAAAGATACCACTTACAAAATGTAATTAATGTACAGATATCATTACATCTATCACTCACTTGCAAGAGACTTATTTAGGAGTACCTTTTTACAACAAATATTTTTTTTTCCAAATGAAACTTCAGGGGAAATTTAGGCATACAATTACACAGGTTACAGTTTTGCTAGAATGCTAGGCTGAATAATCTACTCCAAAAACAACCAGAATCCTTGCCACTGGGAATTTTCAGGGGAAAAAATGTTTCTACCAAAATAAGCAGATTCTATAAATTTACAGGTTTCTGCAGCAAAATTTTGATTTTACAATTTTTTTAATTTGCCATCGGGAAAACAAAAAGAATTTTTGTCTTAGGTTGGTTTGGTAGGAACCCAAGCACTTCAGTTTGCTGAACTGAACTTAAGCTTCTATTTTCGTGTCAGTTCAATATTAATTACATTTGCTTATGCGGTGGTGATATCCCATACCTCATTTCCCCTATAGGCTGGAGTTTTAAACTGGACTACAACTTGTAGCAGTAAATTTAGTCGGCTTCTGGCCTATTTGACTAGAAAAACAGACAGAGACCAGAAGTGCTGATACTGCTTATTTCAGTTATATGTTCTGAGATAAGGAATCTTGCCTGCCATGGTCTGTCTTGATATATTAACCTGTGCACAGGTGGTTTGTTTAAGTAAACTTCCTAAATGTCTGAGTAATTTACTATTGTTTTGTTTCTCCAAGGTCATATTTTTTTTCTCTTTCTCTGTCTTAAGTATAAATATGCTTGTAAACTTAGAGAGTCCAAGAAATCCTTTGAAACAGACAAGTGGGTGATTCCCCTTGCTGTATGGAATTCTTCCTGTGATCACAGTATAGCCCTAAATAAAGAAAAGCTGGCTCCGTCAGTTCTGATTCAACTACAACGCAAAGTTTGATTTCTTCCACAAACTCCCGTGATGCACTAGGCTCTACTTTAACCAAGCTGTGTGGAGAACAGTGTAAGTCACATGCCTGGAAAAAACACTGTGGAAAATGTTGCTGGAAGCAATGACAGTGTGAAGGCAAAATTCCCATAAGGCATTACTGCGTTACAGCCACGTGTAGTTCAATGTTGAACTAACTCAGAACATTTAATTTCAATAAAAATATTGAAATAAAACATTTCCTCATCTTTAAATCCATCTTTTTTAAACTTTCATTCGGAAAAACATCGTTAAAATATTAGAATGTCCTGATATGTGACAGAAATGCCCATGTTCACCCATATCTCATCCTGTGTCCTGGGTGTAATTTAAAAAAACACTTCCAGTAGCAAACAGCTCTCTTGATCTTTCCTCCCAAGTCTTTTTCTTTGTACCATCCTCATTTCTGTCCTTCCCAACAGATAATAATCAGCCCAGTCACTAGCACCTCTAACTTTGGCCTCGACATTCCACCTACATTTATATCCTGACTCTCAGTCTTAAACAATATCTCTGAAATATGGCTTTTCCTGTATTCACAAAGTGAAAAGCATCCACCTTAACCTCACCATTTCATAGCTTCCACACTATAACTCTGCTCCCTTTCTTAAGCCTATCTGTAAGCTATAAGCCCTATCTTTAAGTCCTTTTACCCGTTTCCTATTAAGGTCCATACAAGCTTCTAACCTTATACTTTAAGGAACTTCATAACTTAGATCAGTGCTCAAACTTTTGGTCCCATGAGCTAGGTAAGTGATGCAGGGCCTGTCTGCGGGCCAGATCAGGCTTCATGTGCCAGGATTCAGCCCTGTGCTGCCTACATCTGGCCCTGGTTGGACCCGACATGCCACGATCAGGTCCCAGCACCATCCCCATGCATTTGGATCAGGCCTCTGAGCATCAAGATTGGGCTCCAGCACCACCTCTGCCCAGGCAATTTAGCATGCACGTTATCTGGCCCTCCATGCTCCAGACATTTGGAAGCAATGGAGCTGAAACTGGCCCATGGGCTGGGAGCTGGGCACCCTTGACTTAGACTGATCCTACTTACCTACCATGATATACTAGCAATCCTACCCTTTTTCATCCAGTGCTCACCTTCTACCTCAGTTTCCTCCATGGTTCTCCTTACGTATGAGGAAAACGTAGAATCATATCATGGAAAGTTAGGGTTGAAAGGGACCTCAGGAGGTCATCTAGTCCAACCCCTCACTCAAAGCAGAACCATCCCCAACTAGATCATCCACTCAAGTCTTTGTCTAGCTGTGTATTAAAGACCTCTAAGGATGGACATTCCTCTCTGGGTAATCTGTTCCAGTGCTCTACTGCCCTCCTCATTAGAGGGTTTTACCAATATCTAACCTAAACTCCCCTTGCTGCAACTTGACACCATTGCTCCTTGTTCTGTCATCTGTCACCACTGAGAACAGTCTAGCTCCATCCTCTTTGGAATCACCCTTCAGGTACCTGAAGGCTGCTATTAAATCCCCCCTTAGTCTTCTCTTCTCCAAGGTAATAATCCCAGTTCCCCTGGAGATGCAGGAGTGCAGAAGTTGTTGGGGGGGGGCAACAACTGTGGCTACAGCCCCAATTCCAGGTAGAGGCTGAAGTCCAAGACACACTAGCTGCCTGCTCCCCTCACCCCCATACTTAATTCTAAAGATGGGGGGGAGGCTTTTACCCCAATGTTAAATGGAGGAAACCTCATCTTAGATCATGTAATTCAGGCTTGTCCAACATGCGGCCCTCCAAGCTGTTTTCTGAGGCCCAAGTTACTGCGACAGGAAATAAAAGTAAACACTGTACTTTCGTTTCAGGAGGGGTGATGTGATACCACTTCCTGTGAGGTCTTTGAATATGGCTTGCCAGCCCACTGGGTGATAAAAAGTTCATGATCTGGCCCCACATTCAAAAAGGTTGGACACCCCTGATGTAATTATACAATATAGAGAAGATAAGATATTAACAAAAGGTGGTCCAGCGGAAAACATTTTAGAGAAATGCTTGGCAAAAAAAATTACAGTGAAATTAAGACTGAATATACAGCAAAAAGCAGATTATTCAGGTAAGTCATAACAGAAATTTTCACCTCCCCAATATATAATCATTTAGAAATAAGAGACTAGAAGTTGTAAAATGAGGCTTAACCTTGGAGAAACCATACCCAAAGCAATGAATTCCACCTGCTTGCCAGAATAGAATATAAACAACCTCAGTGAACGGGATACAATTAATAACTGAAAATTTGAATGGTAAGGGGATCCAGAAAGGACAAGAAACAAAAGGAGAAGGAGCAGTGAGCTGAACTTGATCCAATAACCTAAGGAAAGTTGAAGTAGACTCTAAGAGGTAAAAGTAAAGCAACTAGAGAAACTGTAACCTAGAATGGGAAAAATTCTAAGTAGAGTAAGACAGTATAATTCATGAGAAAAAAAAGCAGTGACAGCAAGAGGAAAGGTAGCTGCTGCTGAAGCAAAGGAATGTCAACACAAGAAAAAGAGAGACCTAAAACCAAACCAATAATTGTGTATGTACTGGTAAACCATTTTGAGAAGATGGATCATTCTGTTTCATGGTAAAAAAACAGAGTTTTGTTATTTGCACAGGCAGGTGCAAAACCTTTGATGATCTATCATAATGCAATACCATTATCAAGGAAACTGTTAAGGGCTACTTTGTCTTATATGTTTCATACTATGTGATATATACAATATAAATAGTTTAAAACAGTTTTGTTACTAAAATCCGAGTCAACTCTGAAGGCATAGAAGTGTGAGTTTTACTGGAAAATTATCTAGAAAGTTATTCTGAATACACAACACAAATCAGATTATTTAATTAAGTAGCTACAGGAATCTGTACATCTCAAAAATGTTTTAGAAATAATGGAACTTGAAACATTTCTTAAAATTTGCCTGAGGGAACTTAAAGAAATGAAACATTACAGAACAGATCAGATTTTACCATAAACTGTACAATTAGCAAGTCAGTAAATCTAGTTTCTAAAGAACAGATACATATGGTAAAAAGTAGGAGGACAGAGAGAAAACAGAGGCTTGACTGAGTCTAATAACCTTTCAGTTGCTTGTACTCATATTAATTCACTGGTACAGAATATTCCCAAGTCATTATCTAGAAGTTTTTTGATATAAGTCTAAATCATGGTTAGTAAAACCAAAAGAGAAAATGCTCTCTCCAACAAGGATGTTTGTAACATCCAAAATGTACTTGAAATGCCTGACAAATAATTCTCTGTACTATAACTATATTTTTACAGGACTTTATTTTATCCGTTTTCTAAGATGTGTCTATCAACTCTTAGATGTATATATTAACCTGTGCAAACAACACCACCCCAACAAATAAAACCACCCCAACCTTCCTTAAGAATCCCTTCACCTTATGTCCAAGTATTCAGAAAGGTCTTCCGTAATAACCAGAAGATTAAAAAAAAAAAGAAGTGCTCAAATAATCCAAGGCAAATAGGGCCCCAAACATAAAAAAAGCTTTACAGTTCAAAAACAACCGCTGGAATCGAATAAAGTAACTTGGCAGCAGCCAGTGAAAATATCTACAACATAAGCACAACGTGCTCCATAACAAAAGCATTGCAAAATAAATTGATTTATATATTCCGAACTAGCTGAAGTTTTCAAGTGATCTTCAAGTGATCCACCTGCATAACAAATAAAGCCCTCTCTACACATTACAGGTATTGTATAATTAACTGATTAATTGAACAATGATAAAGAGACCAGCTACATGTGCAAAGTAGCTATCACACAACAAAAAGCTCTAATCAGTTATACAGTTAGACCTCAAAAATGTGTACAAACTTTATACATGGTCTCCCCTGCTGCTGGAAGTCCTATCAGCTGATGGGGTTCCCAGCCACAGAGGTGCACCTTGCCCGCAAAAACCACCTGACCCCTAGGGATTGCGGCAGTCACAATCCCAAGGATCAGAGGTGTGTGAAACCCCCAGACCCTGGGGATCATGGATGGCACAATCCTCAGGGATTGCCAGGGGTGCTAAACCCTTAGACCCTGGGGATCACTGCTGCTGCGATCTCTAAGATTTGGGGGTGCATAAAACCCCTGGGGCCAGAGGATCACAAAGATCCTCTGATGCTAGGAGTTTTACACACCCTGAGGTGGGGGGCACACCCCTGCAGCAACCCACAGCCCCAGGCATTCCCTGCATCCCCAGATTGGGGGGAGGCGGAAAATCGCCACAGCAGCCATCCTCCAGCCTTGGAGGCATGTGGGGTGCCTCTATAGCTGGAAGCTCCTCAACTGGGGTCCATTAGGCTCCCAGCTGCAGAAGCCTGCTTCTTGCTCATGCAGGGGGAGCCCCCTGCACAAGCAATAAGGCACAGTAGGATCTAATGCACAATCCCGTAATCATGCCTCCTGCCATGCATGTGTGGCATGGCAGGTGGTGTGCTTATATGAGTCATGCATTAGATCCCATTGTGCCTTTACCTGCACATTGTAGAGGAGGCCTAAGACAGTCAAAAAACAAAGAAGATCATATCATTAAAAAACAAAACAGAACAAAAACAAAAACCTACTGCTGCTATTCTGGCTTCCACAACCAGTTAAAAAACCAACAGGATACTAAGGTTACTGACAGCAAGTCTCACGTTACAGCTGTATACCCAATTCACAGGCAACATTCCAAAAAGTATTGTGTCCAGAAAAACAAAACCTATACCCTACCTGCCTGTGGCTTGCCAGATGTTAGAAATCTTCAAAACTCACTAGCTCCTGTTCAAAATGTCAACAGGAAAATTTTTTTAACCCAGTGTAGAGAATCACTTAGAAGTCAAAGTTGGAGCTGCTATAACAGTGCTCGTATCTTGAGCAGAAGGGTAAAATTTACAAATAACCCAAAGATATCAATGTTTTTGTAGTGGCAGTTATTCACACCCCATTCTCTCCAGCAGCTAGCTGTATATTGTCTCTTAAGAAGCACATTTTAGATCTTGTGCAGAGAGCTAAGGAATGTGCATTGCACCTGAAGAAAATCAAAAAACAAAACATTTCTTGAATAAGTGTCCAAAG
>NW_017729025.1:42208244-42215357 GCF_001723915.1 Gavialis gangeticus | reverse complement strand
CCTGGGCTGGGGCTCCCACACTGCATCAGTCGGCCTGGCCATGGCACCTCCCCTGCCCTGGCACCTCCCCTGCCCTTGTACTCAGCTTTGGTGAGTCCACAATCCAAAAAGGATGTGGAGAAGCTTGAGAGTCCAGTGAAGAGCCACGTGCATGATGAGAGGTCAGGAAAACAGACCTTACGATGACAGGCTGAGAGCTATGGGACTCTTTAGCCTGGAAAAGCACAGGCTCAGGGGTGACCTGATGGCCACCTAGAAGTTTATCAGGGGTGCCCACCAGTATCTGGGGGAACGTTTGTTCACCAGAGCGCCCCAAGGGATGATGAGGTCGAACGGTCATAAACTACTACAAGACCGTTTCAGGCTGGACATAAGGAGGAATTTCTTTACTGTCCGAGCCCCCAAGGTCTGGAACAGCCTGCCATCGGAGGTGGTTCAAGCACCTACATTGAACACTTTCAAGAGCAAAATTGGATGCTTATCTTCCTGGGATCCTATAACCCCAGCTGACTTCCTGCCCTTTGCGCGGGGGGCTGGACTCGATGATCTTCCGAGGTCCCTTCCAGCCCTAATGTCTATGAAATCTATGAAAGTGAGCCTGCTTAATATTCATCTGGAAATAAGCCAATTTACTGATAACAGCATAGGCACTGAAAGAAAAGTGTAGTTCAGCCTGAATTTTTCATTAGTTACCTTTATATCCATTTAGCAACCAGCCAGAACTCAATACAAAAACTCTACTCCCTTACCTATGAAGTTTTACTTCTGGTCTGAAAGAAAAGACAAGGCACCCCAAAATCTGAATCTTCTCTAAGCTACATTTTGTATAGGATGGCTTAGTCTGAGTTCTTAAGCCAAGCACCATTAAATACAGTTAAGTGCCCTACCATATGCCCATATTAGAATTCTCAAAAAAGTTTCCTCAGGACTAAGTACAGACATTCAAAAAGCCTGAGCCTGAACTGATTTAATCTTTGCAGGTTAGTCTATCCTGCCTAGATTGAACCAATTTGCAAGTGATTCACTTTTGATTCTGGAAATGCAGCCACAAACCTGCAGTGGCCCAGGCTAGAAGCCGGAAGTTAACTGTCTTAAAAGGACTTTATGAATTAACTTAAGTGATTGAACCACTACATACATTTATTTGTAAAACTTGCTGAAAACTAGCTGTGTACTCAAAAAAAAATATTTGGAAAGGTTATGCTATACTTTGCATCTAGAAAAAGAGATTGAAACCCGTCTTATTTAACTTTAACTAAAAAGTCTCTACTGACAGTAACACAATAAAACACATATAGAGGGAAGAATTATTTTCCAGATTGAGTCCTATATTTAGAAACCATTATCAAGATAATGAGACACCAACTGGGATTCCAGTAGAATCTATATTAGAACTTTCTAACTTGACAGTACAACCATTTCTCTTTGTAAAAATAGCAGTAAGCCTTTTATGGTTGTAAAAACATGAAACATGAAGCAGTTGAACTTAATCTTGAATGTATTCACTTAAATCTGTCAATCTTGTATTTGTTGCTATTTGTTTATAAAGTTTATTAGTCTAATATTTTTGCTGTACTTGAATTATTGGCTCATTAGCTTGACATCTATCCAGCCTGCTTTTTTTAGACAAAAGCCCAATTTTTCATACCCATGAACAAAGTGTAGTCTTATACTGTTTCCTGGAGCTCTCTCCCTTCTTTTAGAAGCTGCACTTTTTCGTTTTTCTTTGCATTGCTCTTTAAGCTGAGGTAGATCTTCTTTGTAAACCTTTAAGAAAGAGTATACATATATATAAATAGAAATAGTCTCAGGAAGAACAAATATCTGGGAGGAACATCTATCAAAGTTTTCCACAAAAAAGAAGGGTACAATAGTATCACTGTGGACATCTGCAATGACTGTAGCCAAAGGGCTATATTATTTGTTTTTTAATTACGAACAGTAGCGTATGACAAACTGTTATGACTGTATGAAACCACCGTCTTTCTGATGTATTTGAGTATTCTGAATTCATCAGATACCGACAATGAGCCAAATCCTAAAGTTCTCGCTCAGTCTGCATTTCAATAAAACTTCAATTGATGTTACAGTTCCCTTTAAAAAGGACCAGGTAGAATCTTCAGAAGGAAGTCAGAATCTGTTCCTGTGCTATTAAACTCCGAGCTTACCTGTCGACGGTATGTAATCTGAGTCTCTTGTTCAATTTCAGAGTCCAGCTCTGGAACATCAGACTGATCTGAATCTGATTCATCACTATTAGAATCAACTAGACTTTCTGTGATCAGGAAAAAAAAGAATAAGGAGACAACCTAATTAATATAGAGTATAGTCCAGAAAAAGACTTCAGTAACTCTAATTTGTAATGACTTCTGATAAAATATAACATGAGCTAGCTAATCTGTTATAAAAATTTAAATTAAAGTTTCATCATTTTCCTAATTCAATAAGTCACTAACCTGTACTTTCTTTTAACTTTAACTATGTTGCTTTATTTTTCTTTTTAATAGCTAGCTTTCATGTATTTAAATTATTTCATAGACACTCCAGTGCTCTCCAGCAGACAGAGAACTAACTGTTCAATAGAAGACCTGGGTTCCTTTCTGACTCTTTCAATGGTGTTTCTCAACTTCCACAACTGTGAAATAGCAGACATTATATTCACCTTCCTTTCTAAAAAAAAAATCATCAAATTCGACATGTATTATTACTAATAATCAGGGATCCTAGTTTCCCGTTTCCCACAGTAAAAATGAGGATTTCCCCCTTTACCAGAGAAAAAAGCAGATTTTTCATTTTAACAGGGAAACACGCAGATCTTGCACTTTTTCATAGGCTCTCTGTAGGCTAGCAGAGTTCCAGCCTGCAAGAGGCCAGTGGAAGCGGGAGGAGGGCAGTCAGGCCGGGTCCCTGCACCATGTGCATGTATATGCTCATGGCTGCCAGACAGCCTGGAGAGCAGCTCCCGGAAATAAGTCTGGTGAGGGGTGAGGGGAAGAGGAGGGGGGGATTGAGGCCCCCATAGGGAAGGAGGGATGGAGGGAGTTGGACAAAACTGGCTAGGGCTGCTGCCCAGTCGGGCAGTGCTTGGGGCCCAGAATGTGCAGCCACAGGGCTCCAGCGAGGAGTGGGATGGGGCTGCAGGTGACTTGTCCAGGGAGTGGGGTGGGGGGGTGGAGCCAGCTCCCCATCACTCTGCACACTCCTGGGAGGGCTGGGGGGAGGTGAGGCATGTGCCCTCCAGATGTGTATACGGGGTGGGCTGCCTACTGTGGGCTCAGGCTCCCCACCCTGTTGCCCTCCCCCAGAGGGCCTCTGCAGCCCAGTGGGTAGGCCCTGGCATGGCAGGGCAGAGCAGGCCCAAGCAGGGAAGCTCCTTGCCGCTGCAAGCCCTGTGTTACCCTGGTGAGGCATCCCCTGCCTGCCCAGCAACAGCGTGGGTAGCAGTGTGGGGTCACATCGCCAGGGCAGTGCAGGGCTCATAGCAGCAAGGAGCTTCCCCACCCAGCCCCTCTCTGCCCTGCCATGCTGGGTCCCACCCACTGGGCTGTGGAGGCTCTGGGGGGGAGGGCAGCAGAGTGGGGAGCCTAAACCTGCAGTACGCAGCCTGCACCTGCCCTGCACACATATCTGGGGGGCATGTGTCCTGCCTACTCCTCCCTGGAGTGTGCACAGAGGTGGCAAGTCAGCCCCACCCACCCCCAAGCCCATGGGGAAGGGGAAACCAGGTTCCACACCCAATTCTGCTGCAGCAGCCACCACCTCTTATGGGTGGCAGCAGGGGCTCAGGAGCTGCTGTGGGAGCAGGGGGCTGTGGACCTGGGTCCCTGGGGAGTGGCTTGAGAGTGAGGGGCCTGGACCTGAGTTTCATGAGCTAAAGGGGCAGGGGTAGCTCTGATTTTCCATCGTAAAAAAACCAAAATAAAAGTACCAAAATTTATAATTATTTAGAATTTATTACAATGATTGAGGCACTGGTAGGCTTCCAAAATGCTTTAAAAGTGTAAATATATCAATGAAACCTTGTGGTCAATATACTGATATATAGTGATATATAGTGGCATTTCATTTTAATCGCAGATTTGGGGGGGGGTTATCAGAGAATTTGCAATTTTTTTTTTTTTTTTATCAGAGAAAACCATGATCCCTGGTAATAATAATAATAATAATATATTCTAACTGGAATGACTAATTATTAATGTTACAGAGGAAACAGTATTTTAGGGGAAAAGTTCCCAATTCAGCACAAGCATGTTTGGACAAACTGGATATCTGTATACCCAGATCAGCTGACAACATAAAACTTCCTACGTTACATGTAACTGAACAATTTGTATCCACAAAAGTACATTTTTGTGGATACAAGTTTAATAACTTTTGAAAACTGGGACTACTGTGTTCTACTTACTGTTGGAAGCCTGAAATCTACATGAGAACAGATTTTAACTTCCATGGTTAAAACAGATACATTTTCATATAACTGGATCTTAAGCCCTTTAAAAATTACCAGTCATAAATAAGAGAATGAATTATGCTTAGAAAGGGAGTGGTAGGGTGCGCGAAACAGGCCATATTTAATTCCGATTCAGCCCGAACCGGGAACAGTGATTCAATTTGTTGATTCGGATCACTGTCACTGATTTGATTTGGTGGAATCCGAATCTGAAGATTCGATGCTGATTCAGAGAATCAGTGATCTGGCCACAGACACAGCTTTAAATGTTTTTTCTACATACCTCAAGGTACCAGGTGCGGCTTGCGAATGCTGTGATAGTGGGGCGGATGGAGCATCCCACAGGAGCATGGGGAGCCACCCTGCATGCTCGGTGGTGAACCCGGAAGTACTTTTCAGAAAGATTCTAATTCGATGGCTGCCCTACTTGGCCCCATCTCCACTGCCCCCCTATGCCTCACACTGCAAAGGGGGGCTCTGCCATGAGCCCTCAGAGGCCCTGATTGCCAGTGCTGCGGCTGGTGAATGCAGGGCTTTTTTTCTTTTTAAGGGCCGGGATGCTGGGGCCAGGCGGGGGATGGGGCCAGGCAGGGCAGTCATGGGGGCTTCTCCCGCAGCTCCCCCCGCCCAGGGAGAGGCAGGCACAGACAGAGGAGCTATGGGAGAACCTGCAGCCACCCAACTGTGCCTGCCTCTCCCCAGCCAATCCAAATCTCTGAATCTCTCCAAATCAATTCAGAGGCTTGAGATTCAATTTGGACCTTTTAATACATCTCCCAATTCAATTTGGATTCGGAGATTTGGCCACCAAATCGGGCCAAATCTCCTCCGAATCAAATCAGCAACCAAAGCTTCATACACCCTACAGAATAGATAATACAAGAATCAAATACTAAGAATTAAAGGAGGATAATATAATTAATCACAATCACTATAGGCTTATAAAAAAATAGATCTTGACTAACTGGATCCTTTTTCTGATGAATTACATGTTTGGTTGATAAAGATAATCATCAAAGGATCCACGAAGGATCATTGGATCCAGCCCCCTGCATGAGAAGGAAAGACATCTGGGGTCAGACGACCCTAGCCAGATGATTGTCCAGTCTTCTCTTGAAGACCTCTAGGGTAGATGATTGTACCACCTCTGTGGGGAGCTTGTTCCATAGTCTGGACACCCTAAGTATAAAGAAATTTTCCTAATGTTCAGCCTGAAACTATCTTCCAGGAGTTTGTGGCCATTTTTTCTAGTTTTCCCCCAGGGTGCCCTGGTGAACAGCCGCTCACCGAGCCCCTGATGTACGCCTCTGATATAGCGGTAAGCCACAATCAGGTCCCCTCTCAGCCTTCTTTTCTTTAGGCTGAAGACTCTGATACCCCTCAGCCTCTCCTCATATGGCTTGCCATGCAAGTCCCTGATCATGTGGGTGACCCTTCTCTGGACCCTCTCGAGCTTTACCACATCGTTGAAGTGTGGCACTCAAAACTGGACACAATACTCATCAATTGATGCATGCCAGAGTTTTATTGGCCCAATACTCATCAATTGATACATGCCAGAGTTTTATTGGCCCTAGCAGCTACTGTGTCGCATTGCCGGCTCACATTCATGCTGGGGTCTATTGTTACCCCCAGATCCCTTCATTTGTAGCGGTGGTCAGGTTAGCAATGCCCAGCCTGTAGGTATGCTGGGGGTTCTTCCTTTCCAGATGCAGCACTTTGCATTTCTTTATGCTGAACTTCATCTGGTTCTGTTCTGCCCAGCATGTCAGTCTGTCTAGGTCTGCTTGTATCTGCAACCAATCTGTGGGTGTGTCCGCACAACCCCAAATCTTGGTGTCATCCACATACTTGGCCAACAGCCACTACGCCATAATACACTTCCTTAAGACATTAGCCCTGGTATAAAACACTTTGATTAAGAAACTGGAATGAATTAAAATAGTCAACATAGTAGTCAATGTAAGTATATTAAAGACTAGTAAACTGACAAGTATCACAATGTCATTTGAAACTGAAGGAATCATCATCAATCATCGTCTTGCTAATGGTGTCCCTCAAAAAATAAGTTCTTGGCCCTACTCATTTTAATGTTTTTATTAATGACCTGTAAAACAACATAACAGAATTCCTGATAAAATTTGCATATGGCATAGATACTGATGGAGTGGTAAATAATGAAGGGTCACAGGTACAGAAGAATATAGAGTGCCTGTTAAAAAAGTTGAAAGCTATATGTATTACAATACAGCGAAGTGAAATGTGATCCAACTTTCAAGGAATGTAGGCCACACTCACCAGATGTGGAAGTCTGTCTTCAGAAGCAGTAACCAATAAAGTTATAGCCTACTAACAGACATGGAAGGGGGCACTTTACCAGAAGAAGCAGCATGTTAGTTTGACCTGGCTCCCCAGCATCTGAATAGATTGGGTGCTTCAGTGGGGCTTTTTGGCAGGTTTATCTAAAGCTGATTCAATCAGCTATTAGATAAAAGTGCCAAAAAGCCCTGCTGAAGCATGCTATCTATGCAGATGTTGGGTGAACTAGGTCAAACCAATACTATGGCTCTTCTGAACATGTGCTGCGCTTGGCACAGGGGTGCACTGAGCTGAAAGTAAAGCAGTGGGTTGGTTGTTTTTTTGGGTTTTTGGGTTTTTTTTTG
>NW_017729025.1:42202179-42203244 GCF_001723915.1 Gavialis gangeticus | reverse complement strand
GTCAAACCAATACTATGGCTCTTCTGAACATGTGCTGCGCTTGGCACAGGGGTGCACTGAGCTGAAAGTAAAGCAGTGGGTTGGTTGTTTTTTTGGGTTTTTGGGTTTTTTTTTGGGGGGGGGGAAGTGGGTGGGAGGGGTTCATGTCTGTAAGCAGCCTTAGCTATCACATAGATAATTAGCAAAATGTGAGCTCCCCAGACAATTCTGTGCCCAAAGTTAGTTACTAATGCTACACTTGGATGCATATAAGAAGGAATATCAAGTCAAAGTAGGGACATTGTATTACCTCTATATAAAGCACTAGTATGTGGACCACCACATGTAGACACCAGAACTTGGTGCTAAATTCAAGATGAATGTCAATAAAAGAGTGAGGAACTGAGAAAAGAAGGTACAAGAAACATAAAGGATTGGAAAACATACGTCATAATGAACAACTCAAGAGAATCACTTTGTTTAGTTTAATGAGATTACAGGTGACTTGACTGTAGTTTTTAAGTTCCTACACTGAGAACAGAAATTTAGGAAGAGGGCTCCTCTGTCTAGGCAGTGGTTGTCAACCTTTTTAGACTCAAGGCACCCCTTGGAAAATGCCAGATCTTAGCTTTTATTCTTTTTCTGACTATGTAAAAATTCTATTGCAAAGGACTCGAAGACCACAACAGGTCAGAATGTTTTTGGCACTATAGATTCCTATCTGAAATCTCTAGGTTTATCATGTGAATCATGTTGTAGATGTCTGCATTCTAAACAGTGATAATATTGTACAGCACCTCAGAATACCCTTAAAAGAAAACTTGTGGCACCCCAATTAAGAATCCCCAGTCTAAAAGCGCCAAAAAGTCCCGCTGAAGTGCACAATCTATACAGATGTCAGGTGAGAAAAATTCAATGGCTTGAATTTGAAGCTAGACAAATTCAGATGAAAAATAAAGGCACATGTTTTTTAACAGCCGGGGGAATTAATCATTGGAACTTCCTACCAAAGGTTGTGGAAGATTCTCTATCACTAGCAACTGATTTAAATAAGGCTGGATGTGTTTTGTTTTGTTTTGGGGGGGG
>NW_017729025.1:42196591-42202104 GCF_001723915.1 Gavialis gangeticus | reverse complement strand
GGGGGGGGGGGTTTACATTCTAGTTGAATTTATACTCTAGTTTAAACATATTAATTCAGGGAAGTTCTATGACCTCTGTTGTGCAGAGGTTTACATGAATCTCTTGAGAAACCAATGAGTCTCATGAAAAACTAAGGAACTCAGTATTTAATTAGGTAAAATACAGATTTCAGGTATCTAAATGTTGTGACTAGTGTATCACTGTCTTTCCTGCACAAACATATTGGGCAGGAGGGAAAATTAGTTTGAACTTTCTGAGACCCAAAACGCAAGAATCAAGAAGAGTACTTGTTCATTACCACCCTCTAAGATTTCTCAGGGAAGATAACCCCATTAGAAAGGTCATTCCATCTAATCCTGCAAGGCTCCTCATGTTAGTGAGAAGAACTTTCCACTGAGTGTAAAGCTGTCAATGCAGCCATAAAAAATAGCAAAAATATTTTATTTTTGGCCACTAACATAAAAAAATAAAGTCATAAATAGTGATCCAGGCTCCACCCAGAATCACACTAGATGAAGATGCACCTGGAGTTATACCTTCTGATCTACAAAAAGAAAGGGACTGCCGTGTAACTGAACTGAAAATAGTGGACATTTTGTTCATGGTATTAATTAATGTTTTTATTATGGAAGTATGATGTGGAAAGGTGAAACTATTTTTAAAAAAAGAATCTTAACTGATTTTAATTGAGACTTACTGATAAAAAATGTTACAAGAAAGCTAGGTATTATTATTTAAATTACCTTAAATTTTAAATTAAATTGCTTTAGATCAGTTTTGCAAAGTGTCAATTTAATTTGAAAAACTGTACTAATGCAATATTTAATTTATTCTTTATGGACTAATTAATACTGTGTCTATAGACAAATATACATATTACAAAACTCTTCCAAAAATAGCAAGAGTTTTCTCTTCTACTTATTATTGCCTTTTAACCCGAAGCATAAAGGATTACATTTTCAAAAGTGACTACTGATTCTGAGTGCCTCATCTTCTGTTTGTGTCTAAGTTGACTCACCTAGAGGAACCTTATTTTCAGAATGTTATCTTTAGAGCACAGTGATTAAAGTGGGTGTACTTGTGTACATTACAATATACACAGGCACAGTTGCCTGCAGGATTGCCGGACTACGGACAGAAAAGTATTTACTAAAAGATTAAAGTCTTCAAATGAAAGTTCTCCAACCTGTGACTGGTCAAGTGCATGTGCATGTCAAAGAGAGGACTGTTGATCAGAAAGCATAAATGACTGAACAAGGATAAAGAAAGAGATTTAAGAGGGGCTAAATATTCAAATTAATGTGGAGGAACAAGGTGCTCATCAGCTAGTTGGTGGGAGGTAGAGACTCCTTCAATAGATAATGCCTTCCCTTGCATTCTCCAGGATGCCCTCCTCCTCCTCCTCCTGGTTGTTCATTACCAACAATTTGCTCAAGTCTCACACTGATATGTACATGGAGAATATCTTCTATATATGGCCCAAGCAATAGGAAAGAAGAATTAGACCAGGTGGGTCTAAAGCTGTCCTGAATATCTGCAAAAGTGCCTCAGCACTTTGTAGCAATATAAAAATGTAACACTATGGGGGTGCACTCCAACCTCCTGGCTCAAGAGCTACAAATCTGCCTCAAAGACAAGCTCTCCAGCCGGGTGGCACCAGGGTGCTGCTTCTGAATAAGCCAGGGCTCTTACAGCAATAGTGGTAATTCCTGTAGGGGTGGCGGTGCTGCCCCTGCCCAGATTCACCAATCAGCTGACATGACAGAGCTGCCCCTGTGGGACAGACCACGGCTGTGACAGCGCTATCTCTGTGGGAATTGTCTCCACAATCTTGAGAGACCCAGAGAGAGATGGTGCTCTTTAACAGATGGTGGCAGAAGCAGGGTCCCAAGTAGGACTGCCTGACAGCTGCCTCCTCGGTAAGCTCTGAGGGAAACAGCCACTCTCCCTTCTTCCCTCCCCCTTGCATGTGTGGAGGGAGAGTGGAGGGCTGTGGGATGCCAATAGGAAAGTACAACAGTGTATCTAAATCCCCTCCTTTCTCAGAAGCATAGGAACCTAAACCATGCTTTCCCATTAGATTTCTCCTTTCACCTCTAATGCACATCTCCTCTTTTGGCTTTGAGAACAGTCTCCTAATGCCTTCTGAAGGCAGGTCCGTTCTTGCATGCTTTCCTTTGGCCCCAAGAATTTTGCACTCTTGGATGTCCAGTGACTTGGCTTCAACAGGAGGGATGGAGAGTACTCTCACCTGGCCTGTTCCAGGACATGGTGGTTAGACACTCCAGCAAATACAGATTCAAGTCCCTTCAAAGTGAGAAGGGCTTAGAACCCTAGTCATGTTCTTGATAATAGCTCTAACTAAACCTTAGGCTACTAGACAACAGGGGAACACTATTGTAATAGGGTTACAACTGAACTGACTTAAGTGTGGTTAAGCATCATTTTCATAAACCTAAACTCTCTCTGGGGACTTAGATGGAGTTTAGGTATAGACATTCAAGGAATGTTCACAATCCAAATGGAAGCTTGTAATGAATTTAGGTACCTAACGAATTTTCTGGCTAATGGTATAGGATCAATTGGAATCACTCTTTATCATTTGTAAGCTAAACTCTGCCCAAATTGCCTTTAAGTGACTATCTGCATCCTGATCCAATATTATAAAATATTATCAATATCACAATCCAATATTAAAACAAGGATGCTCCTACCTTGAGCAGGGGGTTGAACTGGATGACCTCTGGAGGTCCCTTTCAGCCCTACTTTTTCTATGATTCTCTAATGGTGTCCCCTTTAGCCTACTTACTAGTTATAAAATAAAATCACATCAAACAGTTCAAAGTCATTCATGTAAAAAAATAAAAATATGGCTCCACTACTGCAAACAATTATCCACATGGTTCACTTTGAATCACATTATTGCGAGTAAACAAATGAATTATGCTTCACAGGATCAAGAATTTGATCTTTAACATTAATTATGAAAGTTAGAGACAGAACACTTGTTCTTAAAGCATTTAACTCAAAGTCTCAGAAATCTCATCCTTCTTCAATGATAGCTTTGATTAAAACATCTCAAACATACTGGTTAAAGACACTTATTAACACTTCTGCAGTTTAATTAAAAATGTAGATATTATATCTTATTTCACTGCTTACATGTCCAGTACAAGCATGTTGCTGCATACTTCAACTAATTAAAATAATTCAATTATGTACAAAATTCATATAGGCATAGCAACGATGATTAAAACTTGCAAATTATGTCTTGGCACTTAGCATGAATATGGTAATGTTAATTTTTTTCAAATTATCTGTATGAAACTGTTGAGGTAACAGTATCACCTAGGCTAAGCAATTGCAAAGTTATAAGGATGACAACCTCGCAAAGTTATGTAAATCCAACTATTTATAAATTATTTTCATATCCTTTTTCCACTGATATTTAGACAGAATTATTTTATATGCTACTCACCTTGTGGTGCTATGTGAAGAGAATCCTTCAACTTCCTATCAGGGACAAATTTCCACTGAAAGACAGAATGATCAGCTCCACCAATAGAAACAACCCACTGATGATCATGTGACCACCTGACATTTGTCACATGAGCTGAATGACCAAGATATTTTTTAAACTTTGCTCCTAGAACAAGGAGAAAAATCAATTTGCTATGTGTCTGGAATAAGCATTTCTAAACAACAATTACTAAAACAAAAATCAGGGAATCCTACATATTGTGTGACATACTAATTAAATATTATTAACTAATTATAAACATTGATTAAAGTAATATCTGCTCACAAGATGTCACCAATGTGGAAAAACTCAATTCCACTTCTTCTATCTTGTGAAAGGAAGATGGAACATTAAGCATTCACCAAATTATGATACTATTCCTCGCCTCCAATACAAATAGGAAAACTTGAAAGGAAGAAAGGAAGGAAGGAAAGGCAAGGGAAAAGAAGAGGAGGAGGAAGGAAAGGAAGGAAGGAATGATAACCATAGCTAGCTTTTATGAGGTCTGCTATATGTGAATCATTTTGCAGAACTTTTAACCAAAATTCTACGACTGTCTTTCTGCCCCAAGGTTTGTTTGTTTATTTTTAATTTTAGCACATCTTTAATAGGCCTCTATGCACTGTGCTATCTGGACACTCGACTATTTTCCCATTTTTCCTACAATAGAACTTGAACGTTACTCACACTAAACCATATACCTGCTTTAATTTAATTAATGTTATCTGATTAAATCTATTACTGTATCCTTCATAACTAAGATTTGATACACAGATACATCTAAAATAATGATCCCACACAACTCACTGCAGGGATTATCATGATTTTTCTTCATCAGATTCATCTCCTCCTCAATTATTAAATTACATAACTCCTTAAAAAGGAGGGTAAAACTATTTTCCTTCAGATATTTTCCAGATTCTTCTCAGAGTATTTTTTTTTGCACAAAGATACAGATTATCTCAGTTATCAACTAGCAAAAGACTTATGGCCATCAAGTTTAAGAAACAAGGATTTGAAGGATTTATCTGTATTGGTAAAAGGGAAAAAGACAAAGTAGCATTATTTATTCATGTCAATATTAAAAATATTATGAAAGAATGTAAGGTAGACACAAATGATAAAACACTGTTGTAGTAATAACACAAAGGTTATACAGACATTGCATAACCCCAGTCCTCTCGGCCATCAGGCATACCATGCTGTTGCAGCTGCCATTAAAAACATTATCACGTTTCTGACTCTTAAATGATCAGCCAGCCACAATGTAAGTGCATGAGTATTAGGAGATTGCTTGTAAGGTTTTCAGATCATTTAGTTATTATACTGGTATTTTCAAGGATATTTTAAGTAATTCAACCCATCCTTGGATATATAGAAAAAAAATTCCAAACTGATGTGTCAAAATTTGATTCTTTTGGACTAGTCTCCAGAATTTTTTTTGTAAAAAAAAGAACTTCCTCCTCCTTAATTACCAGAGAACATCTCAAGAGCCTTCCCCATATGACTGCAGTAGCAGTCGCATTTTTTGGGAGACATGCAGAGGGGTTTTTTGTTTCTGGAATGGAGCAAACTGAATAGCCTTTGAAAAAGCAGAAACTCTTTCTTGTTAGATATTCAAGACTACAAAGATATGTAACCCCCACTCTCTGCCTGGTATCAACTTAATTCTGGTTTAATATCGAGTTGAAAGAATGAGATAACTTGCTCCAGACTTTAGTTTTAAAATTTTCATCTTAGAAGGTCCTTTTCTTTTGAAGACTTCTCCTTTGAAGAAGTTTTTAGACATAAAAGATTCTTAAGGTAGTGGCACTTGTGATTTATAGGAAAGCTAGATATTTTATATTACTTTATGAACAAATAAGCCACTTTTTCTGGCCCTCAGCCCAAATAATACCATATTTACTTGACTCTAAGATACAGTTTTTTCCCCACCCAACCAGCACAGGGGGGAAAAGCCACTCAGACTTGTGTACAAAGTAAGTGTGTTTT
>NW_017729025.1:42195791-42196221 GCF_001723915.1 Gavialis gangeticus | reverse complement strand
TCAGCCTTCAGAAGCAGACAGGCTGTCTAACAAACAAGGGTACATAGTCTAAGAAACTGGGAGCATGTGCCACACTGTTCCATAACATGAGAAGATGGTACCAGCTCACAAGGCCAAAGTTGGCTCTGAAATTCCTGTTTTGGGAAAGGTGTGCATGTGATAGGCTGTGAATGTGTTGACAAAACAGAACATGAGTAGTATGACAACCACAGAGAGACCAATGAGCGACAGCCACAGATGGAGAGTCATCAGGAGGGAAAGAGAATACAAAAGCAGAGACTTGAGAGTAACAAAGGGCCCTTCTCTCTGTCCTCCTCCCCAAAAGGATCCCTTGGAGAGGTGCCCATCTCCCAAAGGGGTTCCCAAGGCCACCATGGACAGAAGACACACCACCAGCTCATCTCATCCACCCCACTGGAGGGGGCCCTCA
>NW_017729025.1:42181303-42190791 GCF_001723915.1 Gavialis gangeticus | reverse complement strand
GGGTTCCCAAGGCCACCATGGACAGAAGACACACCACCAGCTCATCTCATCCACCCCACTGGAGGGGGCCCTCAGCATCCCACCTCCAGGCTGCTGACATCTGACACCTAAGAGAGCCTTCAGAGTGAAGCCTGTGTCCTTGCCAGATGTTTCCTGACTCTAATGATAGCCCTAGGATTGGTAGATATATATAGAATTGCTTGTATTGTTTCTTTTCTGTCATTACGGTGTATCAATAAATTTGCCTATTATCAAATGGAAAGGTTGTGGTCAGTCTGAGGGTTGGGTCCCCCCCCAGAACAAAGCATCTGGGTCCTAAATCCAGAGCCAACAACTGCCAGGTACAGTGGGGCATGGGACACATGGAACTCTGTCCCCTGCCCAGCCAATCATCAGTGTCAACATGGAGCTCCATCCCCTGCCCAACCAATTACCAACACTGACCCTGCTGTGACACTGCTGCATGGCCCAGCAAGGGCTGTGCTTCCATGTGCTGTGCTCTGGGGAAAGAACAGAGCTCGAGCAGCGTCTTAAAATAATGGGGGCGTGGGGCAGAGAGGTGGGTGGGGAGAGGTGGAGAAAAGGAAGCATTGGCGGGAAGAAGCAGAGAAAGGGGAGTGTTGTGGAGGGAAGAGGCAGAGACTGCATGGGGGGGGGGGGCAGAAAGCCTGTAGGGGGAATAAGTGGGGGAGCAGAGGGCAGGGATGCTGCCTTATCCCCAGTCACTGCTCTGCCTGCTGTAGCAGTGGGAGAGGATAAATTAAAAGACAAACCTCTGATAATTAGATTCTACACCTGGAAAATGATAACTAATTTATACACTTTTCCATATTATAATCTAATTATTCCGTGTTCATCTTAAAAATCAGGGTCATCTTAGATTTGAGTAAATATGGCACCATTGAGACCAGAGACAGATGCTTAGAAATATGTGCCAGGTACAGTAATGTAAGGATGAGTGGGTGAAAAGGGCACAAGCCCCAGACACCGACTAAAAGGGGGTGAGGGGATGCCAGAATACAACAGGGGATACCTCACTCTCTTTTCCCTTGCACTCCCTCCTTCTGCAATTTCCATCTCCAGTCCTGGCAGTGGCAGTGCAGGAGCATGTGTCAGTGAGTGATGGGGATCTGGGAAATATAATTCTGTCAAGTATGTTTTTGCCGTACAGGGCAGGGGGGCAGATGGAGTTTGTTGTTGCTGTGGTGACATTAACCTATTTTTTTGCCACTGAAAATGAGGGCACAGTCCTGGCTAGGTACACCTCTGAGAGGTATATTCTCCAAATGATTTGGCCAGCTACTTTATCATCTTCTGTGGAACCACTGGAAAATAAAGTTGAGGAAGCGGCCTATATTCCTCAAGAAAGGCATCTGAACTACTTAAAAACATCTTCCCTGATAACCGAGTCCTGACTGAAGGGGAGTCATTTGCTCAGGACTGAGGAACAGAGGTACCTGAAAAATCTGGAAACAGATGACTTGCCAGTATCTAATCCTGAGGTTACTGGATGGACAAATGCTTTTTATCATCTTAGACTAATGCCTACTCTGAGCAGTGCCTTTGTAGTATCAACAAAAAGATTCAGGGGTTGGAGGGATTGGAAAACTGAGCTTTATGTGTGAATTTTCTTTCTGGGAATGTCATTGTTTGTATCTGCTTGAAGATCAGACCATTTGCTCTGGGTCAGAGTCTAGGACTCAGACTGCAACAACTTTGACAAGTGTGGCAAAATCTCTACATCTCTGAAGTTCATTCAGAGGTGTAGAGAAGTTTTATATTCGCCAGTTAGCATCTTCACTGCAATTAGAAACTCCCATTCTGCCTTAATCTCACTCTCAAAAGCAAGATATAGTAACAACAACAAAAAATCTCCTGAGTTGCACTAGCTTGGAATTTCTTCTGAGCCCATTTCTGGAATATTACCAGGATCCTGTTTTGGTTGTTGATTCAAGAAAGCCTCAAGGACTTTCTTAGCAAAATTCTCTTTTAGGGTCACAATCAGAATTAGACAGGTCACACCCTTTACTAAAGGTGGTACTACTGAGGAACTTCTATAATTAGTAGTAAGGAAAATTTAAACTCAGGAACTTTTGTTTGAACAATTTAACAGGGGCATTTTCTTTCATGGAAAACTTCTGCTTTATGGTTCAACTTTGTGCTTGACAGCCTCCAGACTAGTTTGAATCTTGGGCTCAGTAAGGTTTATTCGAAAGAAAAATTGCAGTCAGAGAACTCTAAAAGTTCTTCCTGGAGGATAGTCCTAGGCCAAAGTGCAGATCCAAAGATCTGGTTTGCCATTAAACACTAGGGAAGGAAGAATACCAACTCAGAATTAAGAAAAAAGAGTATCCACTGATAGACCTGAATGTTGATGAAGACTATAAATATGTCTATAGCTCATACAAGGTACCATATTTTCTTGCATACAACACATATCTCTTCTCCAAAATCCAGTTGCTGGTAGTTATAATTCATGAAAATTATGGCATTAATGGCATGCATTATAATTCAGGAAATAAGGTAAGAACCATTTCTCCACTTAATCCTCTGCTAGAGGAAGGCAAAAATAAAACTGCGTATGCTGCACATAGGGCTCGCTAGCTGCTAGCCATGGAGATTCTAGAAGTTTTCACGCCCCTGCCCCCACTCCCTAGCAGCGGATCTCAAGGAAAGTACTTTTTCCCCCTTCATTATGCCTTTCAGAAACAAAGGTATGTATTTTGTTCTGGAGTGGGGGTTGTACATGAGAAAATAGAGTAATTGCAGATGTTTTACTAATAATTTACTAATAAAAGTCAATCAGCTTAACTGATTTAGAGTCGAACCGGTTTATGAAACTTCTGTCCCAGACCCCTTTCTGATTTAAGTTAAATCAGAGTCCCCCAGCATCCCAGCATGCTTTTCAGCCCTGGGCTGGGCTGAGCTGTCTGCTCCAGAGACCAGGACTGGTCCCACCTCTCTCTCCCCTAGGCAGAGCTCAGGCTGGCTGAGAAAAAGTTGGAGACTGCAGCACAGCAGCATCTGCTCATTGCTCAAGCAGACATCCACCCCTCCTTCCCCTCTCCCACAGCAAGGACCCCAGTGGCACAGACTCCAGCCAGCATCTGGTCATGGTCATACCACCCCCCTGCTAGCTAATGCTGAGAGGTCTCTATGTTTGCGTGTCTCCAATTTCACTGGAACAAAGGCAGACAGAACAGTGTCCCCTCAGGGCTTTTTTGAAGCTAATCAGCAGGTCAGCTGGTAACGTCTCTCTGTTCTTCCTTAAAAATGCTTTGCAAAAAGCTGTTTAAAAAAAGCTTGAACTAATGAGAGAGGCTCTGTTTTCTTGCTATCAGTGTGGGGACAGAGAGAGGTGTGAGAAATGAGCTGGTTTGCAATGAATGCAGTGCTTGTCAGCTTGCTTCAGACAGTATGAAGAAGTAGGGAGAGGGAGACTGAAAAACTCAGTATCATCAATAGATGCATACAGTCCATACAAACAGTCCTTCCTCCCCCTGCCCTTTACCTCAGAGTGCTAGCCAGGGGCTGGGATCTGGCAACACTCCCCAGCCCATGAACAGTGAGTGAGGGAAAAGCCTGGTGAGGGCTGCTTCTGCCTCCCCCTCCAGGCACACCCCAGATAGGGACTGTGCAGGCTGGGCGGGGGAGGTTTAAACCCCTCCCTAATCATAGTGTTCTGCTGGAGCCTGGCCACACCCACCTCAGCACAGTATTGTGGAAGGGAAGGGAAGGTTCACTCTAGCACCCCCTGGCTTCTAACCTGAGCTACTGTAGACATGTGCCTGCATTTCCTGATTCAAAAGTGAACTGATTTGCAAGTGGATAAACATTCAATATCTGCAGATTACACTAACTTGCAAATATTGAATAAATTCAGGGTTAGGCTTTTTGAATGTCTGTCCCTAACCACAATGTTCTTAGCGATCCTCTACAACTGTCAAATAAAACCTGTTCTGACATAAATCTCTCTTATCCAAAACACAATTACAAATTCTACACAAAATTATTGAACTGTCCATTTTATCAACCCACTGCTGTTTTCCATGTTTTAACTTTAATTAAAACTCTACAAATAAACATTGGCTGTTTCTAAAATTCCTAAGACCTTTATTGTTCCCTCTAAAACCTTTTTGCCCTGAGTATCTGAAATTTACATATTTTCATCAATAAAGACATTACCTTTTCTTACACACGGGTATCGAAATAATTTGACTATTCCATAGTCATCAGCAGTAACCAAAACTTGCCCAATAAAATTTGCATCTGCAGAATTGATATCATTGATATCAGAATACTTGGGCCATATTCCATTCACTTCTAAGCCAGAAACACATGTCCATGAAGCCCAGGGGACACCTTTTAATTCTTCTTTGTTTGTAACTTCTTTTCCACCTAAAAATAAAATGCAAATGCTTATTTTTAATCATTAACTCCTGTTGTGTTTTTAATAAATCTGAAACTCCTATTTTCAAAGTCTGAACAGAATTTAAATCTTGCTTAGACCAAGTTAAAAAATGTATACTCAAACCACTATTTCTAAAACTATTTGTTATAACAGGCAATGTTGATAGCAACACTTACTGGGTGCATTTCCACTTGCGCTTTACCGCAGGGTTGCCTAGTAAGCTCTGCAGTAAAGCATCACCATCTACACATGTGGAACTATTAGGCCAGGGTAAACTAATTAACTTTGCTGTAGGATAGTACTGCCCAACACGAGTACTATCCTATAGGAAATTTTACTGTGCTACAATGCACGTGTATACAGTGACCAGGCCCGGCTGGGGTATGAGGGTGGTACAGTCTGCCAGCTAGCCCCACACTGTAGAGCCCTTTTGCCCTAGCTAGCCTCTCTGCAGTACATTAAACTGGGTTACAGCAGTCCCAGACTGGCAGGCTGACCCCTTGGGATCCATCAGCTAGGGCTGTTTTGCCCCAGCTCAATATGCTGTGGTCCCAGAAGCATGTGCAAATGCTGTGCCCAGAAGCAATAAACTCCAGTGTGAACTGCATCAGAGTTTAGTCAGGTGCACTAATATCATGTGCAGATACACCTACTGTCAACATTAACACTTGCTGAGTGTGTCTACATGAGATGTTTTACTGCCCAGTAAAGCATCACTATTTACACATGTGCAGCACTTACTGTGCAGTAAATTAGTCTACTGTATGGTTGGCTACTACTTGTAGATACAGGTAGATTAACCATGCACTAGATACTGCACAGTACCTCATGTGTAGTTGCTAACATGTGTAGGAGCAATGTTGATGGGTTCTGATGTGCATGGGGCTAGAAGACAGCTGCCCCTGCAGCCCCACAGCTCTCCCAGCCCTTTGCACATCAGGACCAAACCCCAGGCCCCCTGCTAGCCACCAGGGTGGCACCTGGAAGAGCCTCAAGTTCCCCCTAGCTGGTGCAAGGGGACAGAGCAGGACAGGAGGAGCCCTGGACTGGGCTGCTGCTATTGGGAACAAATCTGGGCACAGATGTAGGCAAGGTTCCCAGGCGTAGTAAATTGCACCTTATTTTACTGTACCTTACTGTGTATTAATTGCATATGTAGACACACCCTCTGAGACTCAGTTTTCAGTTGCTTACAGTTTTGCCCAGTTTGAACTATTTGGAATAAACTTTTCCATGATCGGTCTAAGGCTAAATTTTCCAAGTGATATACCAAGACCATGGTTAGGGGGGGAAAAAGTTTTGCTCATCTTAAAAAAAAATCTTGCAAACTTTTCACCAAGAATCTCTAGCAGCTTGATTTGGAGCAGAAATTAAAAAACAACAATCCTGAAATGTTGCCGACTTGTGAGCTTCTGAAAACCTCAGTTTTCAAAAGACTGGGTTTGTTAGAGGCTGGTAGCTCGGAAGGAAGGGACCTCATGAGATCATTCTCCAATAGTTGCATCTTCAATGAGCACCCGCCATCCCTACACACCTACAGGCTGACAACACTGAAGATGCATAATCAAAAAGATGCAGAGTCTGAACAAGACATTTCCTGTAGTTGCTTCTCTAAGCAATCATGGACCATAATGATAGCAGGTACCAGAACTAAGAGCAGACAGACTGATTCTCCTGTGTCAATACTCTCCTGTTTGTGCCTTATTAGGAGAAACAGGGTGCGTCTACATGTTGCTACTGCACATTACATTTAGTACCTCTAATATGAGGTACTAACTAATGCACAGTAGCCAGATTTACTGAGCAGCAGCACCAGTGCATGATTTTTTCATGACACTTAATGCACCGTATACTAATTCTACTGTGCATTAGCACGGTTTTTGCCATGACACGCTATTGCACAGTAGAATTAGCCTACTGTGCATTAGGCATCTCATGTAGACACGCCCGTAGAAACCAGCCTTGGGTGCAGCAAAGTAAATGCTATGGGGAGAAGGAAGAGAACTGAATTGGGCTGGAACACATGGAGAGGGAACAAACTTTGGAGATATCAGAGTAAACAGACATTTACTGATTATGAAAGAACAGTCTATAGGCCAAAAATGGACTGGTTAAGGGGAACAGAAGGCTATAGATTTAATCAGTAGACCACCCACTTCTTCCCCACGAAGAACTGGAATGGAACTTAGAAATTGTAGAACCTCTGCATCAGATATACATGAAGCTGGAACCTATAGTTCCACAACACTTATCTGTACCAAGGAGTTGGTGAAGTGTCCATTTAGGCTCCTTTAATTGCCAGTTCACAAAGAGCATGAAAACTGTTGCCAGTTATTCCCATAAACTCAAGTGGTAGAGGTTTGTTGCAGACCTACAGGTTCCAGCATCGTTCATATTTCGTGAAGTTCCTGTTTCCTGTTAGTAAGTCCTAAAAGAGCTGTATCTCTGAACCATAGTAATCTACAATTTATCTACAATTTCAATTCACTAGATAGTTACCTACTTCTATTTTAATTTCATATTTAATTGGCATTTGGATTGCTTAAATATAAACTGTTCACTCCAGAAGCTCATACAAGTTGGCTTCCTCAGTAGGGTTATAAATCTAATTCTAAAGTAGTATTAATTTGTTTTTATGGGGTTCTTGATCTTTTCAAGCTTCAAAGTTATATACAACAAAGCTCATTCTGAACTGTTAACACTGGAACTCAGCACTGGAAAGCCCTTAGTAAAAAGAGTTCAAATACACAATTCTTTTAAAAAATGGAAATTTATTCTTCAGAAAGAATGACCGATTAAAAAAATAAATAATAAAATACATTGTAATAAAACATTCTAAGATTAATTAAATATTGGTATCAAAATTAAGAAATTACAACTAATTATTTTTACCCAAATCAAAATACAGTAACAGCTTAGAAGAGAAAAACACTCTTATGTATATTTACTTCATTTTCTTATGCTGTTATCCACTGAAGAATTGCTTTCATAGTATTCTTTTAGGGTTTTCATATGCCCTAAATTTCATTACTTCAAACCAAGATTTATTAGCTATTTTATGCAAGTACTATACATTTTATCATTTATAGATATACATTTTTAATACAGCTAATATTAAAAAATCTTACTTGGCATCCTGTAAAAAAGTCTTTTCCCACTGCCATCATTGGTCTGTAAGTATTTACTGTCAGCAGACCAGTCCATATGAGTGATGAAACTTAGGGATCCAACACATTCCCCAACTTTTTTGTACCTCTGAACAACACCATAAATATCAACAGAGCTGTCATTGGAGCCAACAGCGAGGAAATGACCATCTGGTGAATATTTTAATTCATGAATAGCTTCCTTCCTGTCTTTAATATGAACCACTTCTGTCATATCTCTGTAGCAGAGAAAGTGAGTGTCATACGCTTAAGAGAGAATATCAAGTTCACAGTATTAATGTCTGACAAATTCTAATTCTGAAGGGAAAATCTCAGGTTCATTATGTAAATATAGTTCCTATAGGAAGCAAAGCCCTTTAAAGTTCCCTGCTCTTGGCCTAGGAGGGAGGATAGGAGGTGTCACTGAAAGTCTGGGCTGACTAGAACAGGTGTGCTCAACCCCATGTTCACAGGCCAGATCCAGCCCATGAAGCTAGGTAATCTGGCTCACAGGTTTCCCCACAAACCCGTAAACCTGGTGGTGGGAGAGTGGTGCTAATTAGTACTGCCACCACTCCCTTGCTACCAATTTTCCAAGACCCACATTGCTGGATTGCGCCAATCAGGCTGGCCCCATATTGAGACATCAGGCACTGTTCCCACATGGCTCAACTGAAATTGGACCCAATGCAACTGTGTGGGATTGGGCACAGAGTGGACCAGCTCCACATGGCTGCAATGGGCCCTGGCCAAGTTCTTTCCACATGGCTGGATCAGGCCCTGATTGGGCCAGCACTGTGTTCTGGATAGAGCCCATTCACTAAATACAACCTGCAGGCGGATGTGGCACCACTCCTCTGACCCACAGGCCTAAATGTTTGGGCAGTGCTGGACTTGAAGGGTTCAGGTAGATCACTAGCCCTTAAGACACTTAGATGAAGGAAGCTCCTTAATATCACATGGAGCCCTCTCTCTCATCCCTTAGACCTAATCTGAGGTTTAAAGACAGCAAAACTATTGCTGGGACCAGTTTTGGGGGCAGGGAATAAGGGCTAACAGCAGCTCTCACTGAGTGGAAATAAATAAGGAACTAATGATAATTTTCAATATATGATTTATTGCCCAATAATGTATTTTTTCCTAACATACCATTTTTCATAACATACTGTTATAGAAAACTTTGCCTATTAAATCAGAGTAACAGAGCTGTATGTATATAATCTGTGGACCATATGTTTGAAACAGAAGTTAAAATATTCTTAGTGTACGCTTTCTATATAAAACATATACTAGATTGCTTATAACTTTCTGATTTTTACACTATACCTGACTCGAAGTACAGTGAAAGAGCCATCTTTCATTCCAAGTGCAAGATGGATTCCATCTGTACTAACTGCTGCACAGCGAATTGGTTCCTCCATATTGCACCGGGCAATCAATGCATGGTCTATTAAGCTCCATATTCTAAAGTAAAGTCAAATGCAAGGAATAGTTAATAGGTTTGTGACAGAAAATGTGAAGGCTTCTAAAAAATATTCTGAATGCAGTGTTCATATTAGAAAATAATTTTCTACCAATAACTTTCAAAACTAGCAAAAAAAAATGTCGTAAGTTTTGCACAGCAGTGAATGTCCATATTTCTTCAAGTAGGGTAAAGTAGCTAGTATGAAAAAAATGAAAAGGCAGATTCATTTTTTGGCTTTGCTAGTAAAACATTAGGTACTTGATCCTACTTTGCTTGAAACAAATTCTGAATTTTCTATTGCTTAAAGGTATAGTCTTTTCATTAGTTAAAATGGATAGAACAAACAATTAAAATTTTACAATACAGATGCATCTATCTCTATTAATAATTAATTATTCTTAATATATTACAGTTTCATATATATACTAAATATCATTATAACCTCTGACTACTTGTGCCTAAGTAC
>NW_017729025.1:42160611-42176303 GCF_001723915.1 Gavialis gangeticus | reverse complement strand
GGTTCTCCTGGGCCATCTCAGCTATTGTACCCCATCTTTTGCCTAAGTACAGCATGTAATTTTTACATTAGGCTCCAGATGCATGTTTTGCTGTATCAATGCAACTTCCATCCAATTCACAAAAAAAATGCTACTACACAATTTCTGAGAGGAAAAGGAATGACCTTTTGGAAAAACCAGAGAGTAAAACTTACTAGGATTTGTTAGAACATAGATTTAGTAAATAAATATAGATACACAAATAATTTGTATTAGTAGCAAGGTGTCAGTGTTCTAGTGGTAGGCTGTTCCTAAGTGGATGTTGCTGCTCATGGAAATCTCATTTGCATACATTGCAGGGAATTTCCTAAGGGAAATGTTTCTGACAAGTGGCTACTGCTCCTATGAGGTATCCCACAACAGGGAGTCAAATTATATTAAGTAAAAATTCCCCATATTAGAAATTCCCCACACCAGAATTCTCTGTGGAACTGAAAAATATAATCAAATCCTTCTATAACAGCTTCAGGAAAAAACTACTTCCATTTAACCCCCATTCTTGTACCCCAGGAATTTTTTATACGCTCCTGAAGATCCATAATCAAGGTATCCCTGGCAGGCCTCAAAGAACAAGTTTCTACAAGATGCAACAGACTTCCTCAGCAGAATCCAGTATATCATCCACCTCCCCAAGAAAGTCATATTTGCAACCAATGATGTCACCAGGCTGTATACTAACATGCCACACCACGAAGGCACAGCCACCTGTCTGAAATACCTGTAAGAACAGAGTACAGGTCAGATTTGTAGACACAACAATCCACATTCAGGATGGCACCCTACAAACCACTGTATACAAAAAACCCATGGACCACCGTACTTATGTCCACAAAATCAGCAATCATCCCAAGGATACCAAAAAAATAATTTAGAGTCAGGCCCTCAGATAGCACTGCATTTGCTATGAGAAGAACATTTATGAACCCACCTGGTCTGCCTAAAATCTGCTTTTACACAAGAACACTCCAATAGAGAAATAGACCATACATTTAGAAGAGCTGTCCAAATACCCTGCAGTAACCTGCTACAATACAAAAAGAAACCCTGCTATGACCGCACATCCCTAGTGATTACGTACCTCCAGACACTGGAACCAATCAGGAGAATCAAACAACTACATCTTATACTTAACAAAGACCTTGAGATAAATATTCCTATCCTCTCCATTCCTGGCTTTCAAACAACGCCCTAACCATGCCGAACTCATCATCAGAAGCAAACTCCTCATTGCTCAGCAGACATCAAGTTGTACACACCCGTGCCTTAGCAAGAAATCCTTAACCAGGCAACATATCTTCAGTGCTACTACAATCAAAACCCGTCATAACAAGGCCATCAGAATCTATGGATCCTACACATGCCTTACCCAAATCGTGATATATCTGATCAAATGCACCAAATGCCCCCATGGCAACTACATGGGTGGAAACAAATAGCAACTACACACCAGAAAAACAAAAAAAGAACAGATACACATACACCCTTAAGAGCAGATTTTTCACAGAGCCACCATTCTCTCTCTGACCTCACGACCCCTATGCTCAAAGGAAATCTACTTAAAATGCACTTAAAAAATGAACTTGGGAGCTAAAATTCATAAGCTAACTGGACATTAGGAACCAGGGACTGAACACTGGTATTGATTTTACGGCACATTACAACCTACCTGAATCCCAAATGACCCTCTCCCTTTTAACAGATCTTGATCTCCCAGTAATCAGCTTCTTTTTTTCTGCTAATTGTTTGCCTGCCACCTCTGGAAATTTCTCTCCTCCCTCAAATTTCACAGCTCTAGCAACTATTTTTTGCATTTATTCTCAGACTCAAGGAAGAGAATGCCTTGCATCGGAAAGCTTATCTAACCCTATCCAACTATGCAGTTGGCCCAATAACAGATATCACCCAACAATTTTTTTTTTAACTGGATAGGCAAAAAGTTAGTGAAATGAACTTCTAAATTCTAAAACATAATATGAATAAGATTTTTGAAGTATTATATCACATCAAACCACAAGAAGGTATCTCATTTATGTCTAATACAGGGTAGATATCAACCAAAATGACCAAGCTCAGTAGTAAAGTTGCACATCTAAATTTTAATTCAATGCAAGCTGTAGATACTGGGCTGCCCCTCTAAAGAAAAAAAAAATTAAATCACTTTCAAGATCCTAAAATATAAACTGATGAGCCTAACTTCAGGAACTCAATTTGATCATTTTGGCCCTCATATTATTTATTGTCATTAAGACTATGAAAGCAAACATTTCCACCATTTGAGTTGAAATAAAGGTCTTAATTTTCATTTTGTAAGCTACCAATTTATACTACTGTTTTCAGACTTTCAACAGGAAAGTATTATTTATCCAGAGTTATGAGAATAAATTTAACTGGAACAAAACCACAACATGATACATAACAATCATTTCACACTAGTACCTTAAATTATTTAAAGATAAAGCCTTACGTAAAATTGTACATAGTTAAACAAAAACAAACAAAACAAGTCAAATCAGCTAACCTGACTGATCGATCATCACTTCCAGTCATAGCCAAAGGTTTTGTAGGGTGGACAGCTAGAGCCCACAGCTCTCCTTCGCAGTGCCCCTGCATGATCAGGAAAGGCTTATTGCGTTCATGCACCACAATTTCAAAAATTTCACTGTCTTGTGTACCAACTAGGATATGATCTCCCCTCCAGCACACACTTCTTACAGACAGACCTGGTGTGGGGAAGGGAATACATTACACAATGCACATAATTCTCATGCACCAAAAACTACTGAGAAACTACCAAGAGATCTTCAGATGACAGGGCATTTGTCAAAGCACAAATTATTTTGGCTCTTAGGACTCATTCATATGAGTGCGTATGTTGCATTCCACAGGGACAAGTAGCAGCAGTACATAGTTGTGCGCTACTGCTTGTCCCTGGGGAACACCTGAGCATGTATGCGCTAGCATGTGACAGGTTGCCCTGGGTGGAGTAGAGGAGGCTGGGTCCAGCACCTGGGCTGGCCCCAGCAGCTTTACCTGGGGTTCTAGGGGCCTCCCAGAGCTTCAGTGGCAGCGATCTGGTGCATGGAGCCTGGCCAGCAGTCAGAACGTGACTCTAGCTGGGCAGGCTCCAGTTTCAGGTAGCATATGCTGTACCATGTACACCACCCCACTTTTTTAAGGTGTGGGGTTTTTTTGACACTGGGCTCTCCCGGTGTCAGAAAATCCACCACACTGCAAATTAGCACGTGCACGCTCATCTGGATGCACCCTTGTTGTGTAAATACAATGTTCATATTAATATACATGTTATCTATTTTAAAAACAGTTAATGAAAATATATTTTTCAATCTGTGAAGAACTTCCCATTTGATCATGTAATGAAAATAAAGACTGGATTGTTTCGGTTTTTTTACCTTTATATCCCTGGTCTGTTTCCCTGAGATCAATCACAGTAATTGGTTTAAAATTTAAATCCCATAAACGAACACAGCCATCCCTGCCACCAGTGGCAAAGCCTTCTTCACATGCATTCATGCTGAAAATTCCTGCCTGAGGAGGAAAGAAAATGACATTCAACAACACATACAGCTTATAATCACTATTATGAAAAGAAAGAAATCTTCATACGGATGGAAAATGTTTTCCCCTCTTTGTTATGTTGTAGAGAAGGCACCATTAAATCATTCAGCTAACACAAGTTTTATATATATGGGAGAGTCAAAAATGTATATAAATTCTAATTTTCAAATAACAAATTAATATTATGGGTTTCATCCAAAAATTATAAAGCAATTGAAAGTGATGCAAACAGAACTTGGGCTCTGATTCAAGAAAGTTCTTAAGTGCATACTTTAATCTATCCTCATTCAGGACAGAACTTAAAACACACACTTCGTGTACGTAAGTCTCACTGATTCATTTGGGATTTAAGCACACGGTTAAGTGCCGAATCCCTGAATATGGATGATTTCCTAGTGGAGGACTCAGGGTTTGTCCACATGAGAAAATTGCACTAGTTTAACTTCAGATCTAATTTTTAATTAATTAATCCAGCTCAAACCTCTGTGCACTCATTTCAGTTTAAAGCTGATTGATATCAGTTTAGGTTACATCAGTTAGGAATATATTCAAGTTGGACAGAAATAAGCTATATATGATGCAAAACAGAAGTGTTCATACAGATTTGACCAATTCCCAAATATGTAACTTTTAAAGCCAAAAGGGACAATTAGGATAACTTAGTCTGACTTCTTCATTAACTCAGGCAATAAAATGTAATTAAGTTATTCCTGCATCAATTCCTTAACTTATGGTTGAGCCACATCAACTATTTTAGGAAGTAATCTAATCTTGACATACAGGCTTCAAGTGACAGAGATCCCACCACAACCCTAAGCAAATTATTCCATCGATTAATTACTATGTGTTAAATATCTGTACCCTTTTTTTAACCTGAATTTGACTTGCTTCATCTTTCTCCCAGTAAATCTTGCTACAGCTTGGTTTGTTAAATTAAAAGTGCTTCTAACATCAGGAATCTTCTTTTTGTGCTTATTGACCATGGTAAAACTACCTCTTAACCTTCTTTTAAGTAATCCATATAAATTAGACTTCTTAAGTACCTTATTGTAAGGCTGGTTTTCCAGATCAAATAATTCTTCAGCTTTTTAAAACCCTTTCTATTTCTGAACTGTAGATGCCAGAACTGGAAACAGAACTGTCTTGTAATGCTACACAGTGTTAACGTCAAACTTCTATTTATACAGTCCCTTATTCATCCAAAGATTTTGTTTACCCTTGTAACCACTGTATCATAGTAAGAGTTCAATTTCAGCTAACTAATCCACCTTGTCCACCAAATCCCTTTCACTATCACTGCTTCATTTAATACAATCCCCTAACCTGTCAACTATCTATATGGCACCTATATACTATATTTTATAAGTATGGCATTGAAATTGGCTGTAGTAGAACAACTTTTTCAAGTATACAACATTTTTCAAATTTACCTTGTAGTCCAAGTCAGTCTACAAAACTCTCTTCTCAATTACTATTTCTCACTATTTGTCACTATTTTTGCAAATTACAAACTTCACCAACAGTAATTTTTTTAATGTTTTGTTGCAGTTAATCTACTTTAAGTTAAATCAGTGCAAATTTATCATGTACACATTTAGAACTAGTTTGAAGATGTGGACTAAGGAATTTTGATTGAGCAGATATTTTTTCCCCATTTATTACCTACCTAACTCAAAAACAGTAGAATTAGTGTGTTTGCTGATATGCAGGTTGAGAGAATTGCCGCAATACTGCTTTCATCCTGATGTTGATGATCCTAATGCTGCCGCTTCTTATACCTAAAAAGAGTTTAGTTTCACATCCTCTTGCCTTAGGGCCCAGTTCAACCCCCACAAATATCAGCAAAAAACCCCAACTGACTTTCATAAGCTGTGGTTCCAGCCTTTAGTTGCCATTAGTCAACTTTTAGGTTATTAGGCAAAAGACATACTTTGGCTCTTTACATACTAAGATGAGGAAGATTAATTTAAATTCCTGAATTCAGGAGCAACCTACTGGTCATTTAGCACCATTTGCTTTAAATAACTGATTTTAGAATACATGAGTGAGTGATATTTTGATAGTGGTATCAGGAAGACAAAAACAAAGCATTCTTTCCTTTCCTTAAATATAATGGACACTTTTTGCCAAGTAAAATACAGATATATTTAAAAAGGCATGAACAGCAGGTCCACTACTGAAATAAAGATAATATTAGCTACTATACTGTATCTTTTTAAATTTTATTATATTTTTATTTTTTAAATCATTTTGACACTGAACTACAAGCAAACATGAGTAATACCAAAAGAACATTTGTAAGCAATGAAGAACAGGACATGGTTCCAAGACCTAATGCCCTAGCAGAAGGTAAACTAACAGCAGTGTCAGTCACAAGTCTTTTATAATTATGTCTCAAGTCTTCAGTTCTAAGAGGCAAATATGTAGCTGCAATGGTTACTGTTTCTATCTCTAGGTCTGAAACTTCATACATCAAAACCAAGGTGATATATAGAAAATGCAGAAGGATTATGAGCACAGGACAAAACAGACTGTCTCAACTTCATGATTATAGTCACGCTCACTCTAGAAAGACATTTACAAATGTTGAAGCACTCTTGGATAATCTAGTGTCCCTGGAATCCATGGTTGCGTCAATGGAAGGGGAAAAAAAAAATCAACTTTACCCACTGCAGTAAGATGTATATGTCACCATAATAATCATGCCTACACAACTTCTAGATTGTAGTCCTATAATCAGCTTGAGGGCCATTCTTAAAAGACCATGTGGAAGCTACACCCATGTACAAGATGTATTTGTCAAAGTACAGAGTAGCATTAAGAAAAGAAAATATTTTACACCAGTTCCTTGCACTGACTTCAATTAGTAAAGATACCTACAGGTTGGATGCTAACTTGAAATTATTGCCTCCCCAGTATGTCCTCCCTAACAGTTGAGATCAGCTGTGACATTTGAGCAGACTGTTCATGGATATAACTGTCTCAGAGCTGGGGACAGTAAATTTCTGGTGAAGCATCATTGATGTGTAATTTATTCTTTTTACTTGTCTAACACTCCTCAAGCTGATTTTCTTATTTTGTGAATATGTGTTCTAAGATACGTGGATAGAATGCATCTTACTACAGAAACCTAAAAATAAATATTTAGATACCTCTCTACTATGTTGAAACAAAATAGCTCTATTTTGTTTGAATACATGATCAAAGCAATTCATAGTAAAGCTTAGAGTGATAGAATGACTTGGTCCACAACACCAAGTTTAAAACATTCATTTACATATGTTATATTGCTTCAATCTATATTTAATTAATGCTTGGCAAGCCAACATAGATGTGTTAGGGTATTAACAGGGTGCCTGTTATTTAACCTCAACTTCTGACATCAATCCACACAACTTTAATATGTACCTCTGAAAGAGTATCCCAAAATAAATTATTCAGTTATTGAGAAGGCATCCTATGTACATTTACTATGCAAAGCCCAAGCAAAGTAAAAAAGAATCTTTAAAATAGTGACTGTTTTTAATAAGCATACCAAAGATGCTTATGGCACACATTACATGTTCATATTATGTGTAACATGCTTGGAAACCATGCATTATTTCTTATTCAGAACTCATAGAATGCTGAAACAAAAAAGAGAATTCTATACGCTAGTCTGTGTGTTAGCATAATGTGATATTTGATAAGTTTTTTTGATTAATGCCTATAGTGCTAACTTTCCAGTATCAGATGCACTATGTACAACTAACCTCCTAAAGTGCGCTTAACACCTAAATGCATATGTACTTGTATCCTCTTTCAGCTCTTTTAAAAAAAAAATTGGGAAACAAAGGTATCAGCAGAAACAGATCTCTTTCCACGTCTCCCACTGCTAGACTTGCAGCTCTTCTGCCTCCTACTAACAATTTCCTCTCAAACCCCTTAACATTTCAGTCCCTTCCCTTTCCTAAAGGCACCTTCTTTTCCTGATCCATATAAATTTGGCTCTTCAACTCCCAACTACCGTTATATTATCTCCTTTTTATCCATTCTCCTAACTGCAATCCTTTTCCAATCACTTAATTCTCCAGCCAATGTTTGTCTTCCCTTTGGCTTTTCTACTCAAAGACCGAATTCCCTCCCAATGAGATTTACCACTGACCCAGTCTCCCAGCAGCATTCAATGTATGGATGGCAAGAGATAGTTGACTTGATTCTGAATTTCCATTTGCCTCCTACTGTGAAGTTGCTCCGTATTTTTCTCAACTATTTCTATTGGCACATCATTATTAACTTTTTCACATAACACTGGTCATAAAATGGAAGTGTGTTTTTTCCACCTTTAAATATATGCACAAGAATTTTGGAGTACTTCTGAAACAATTTAGTAGTAATGAAATGCCACAAAATGACTGACCATTTATTAGCCAACCTGGACATTACAATATAAATATTCCACTTCCAATCAATTATATTTCTCACACTGAACATATTCTTCATTGAAGGATTATGCACATCAAATGTAAATTTTATATAACTAAGATATCAGAATTTATCCCAATGCATGAAAATGACTTAAATTACGAGGCACACGTGCATACACACATACACACACACTTCCTTTGGATATTTAGTTGATTCATATGGCCAAACTAAATTCTACCAACTTTTCCAAACAGTCTGTTTTAACTTTAAAAACAACATAAACAAGTGCTGAAATGTTAACTGTTTCAGGTAACTATGAATTTCTAAATATAGAAACATTTTGTCTTCGTCAAAAAAATTGGACAGACACAGTGATACATAGAAGTTTGACTAAGATGCACCAATGCTCTTATCAGTACTTTAACACATCTTAAGCGCCTGGCTGGAAGGTCTTGGTCATCTGCTCAGGGTCAAACCAAGCACCAAATGTGTAGCCAGGAAGGAATTCTCTCTCCAGGTCACAATGACAAGGGCAAGGGGTTTTTTTTTGCCTTCCTCTGTAATATGGAAGAAGGATACTTTGTAGTGAAAAGCTTGTCTAATAGCTCTCCCAATCATACAACTGGTCCAATAAAAGACGTTACCAAAAAACTCCTGCTTCTCCTGTATTTTCTGGACCACCACGACTCCAGCACTCCAAACCCTATGGAATAAAGGGGCATAGTCCTTTTCCTAGGATAACTTGAGCATGTTCTACCCCCCAAAATTCCCAGTCCCTGGTCCAAATTGATAACCAATGTCACTTCTAGGTACACAGTGGAAGTAAACAAACATGCTCAGTATACAAATAAGCATACATAGTATTGACTTCAACGGTCTTCCAATTACCAATACTGAATTTTATTGGGTTATGATCACCCATCCCTAAACTACCAACATCTAGTTTGGTGATTTATTAATCTTTATTCTTCACAATAGATCCAAAAATAGAATTACTTTGTGTTGCATGCAATAACTCATGCGAGAAAAATGTTATCTGTGATTTTTAGTATTACTAATGTCATGTTACTACTGGCCTATAAGATAGATCTCATGACAGCCTTTCTTCATATTACAGACACATTTTCAGGATAACCTATTCCTATACATTAATTTGATTTGGTAGTCTTAAAGATGACATTCTCTAGCATAAAAGGTATTGCAGTTTCTCTCCTTCTGGGCTTCATTAGTTAACACGAGTCACAGAGAAGCATTCATCTCTACGAGTAAGAATTTTTCCAAAATTCTTCCTGGTAGAAAAACAGCCAGGGGCCTTGAGCATACATGTGTTCCAGCCCTGGAGCAGGAGGACTACAAAGACAAGTTCTCCAACCAGGGGACACTAGACAGCTGTTCTCTGGGCCACCTCCACCCTTAAGGGAGTCCATTAATTAGCAGCCTGTCCTCTCCTCTGCTAGTGAAGAAGATTGTGGAGGAGGGGAGGGCTCCAACCACAGGATAATGCCTACCCTCCTCCTGCCAAGCAGCTAATTGGTGAGACAGGGGACCATTCTTTTATGGTGGGAGCCATGGGGGAAAATGTTCTCTTCGCACAAAAGTATCACACCTTAATGGCCATATTTTTCCACATGCATTCAAGATCCTGCATTTTTGAATTATCAATAGTCAAAAAACAGAGAAGAGTTATTTACTACAGAGTGGTACCTTTTCTATATTACCCCCTTAATCCACTCTATCATTTATTGAACATATGAATTGTTCCATCCTGTCAAGTAACATCAATTATGTCATATTTACTCTAAGTAAATTGCTCTTGCTTGTTATTTACATTCTTTTTTACACTTGTCCAATTTGCTCATGAACTAATGGTAAACCATTTCCTATAACTAAAAGCTACTTTCAAACAACAATTGCTTCAGAGCCAACAAGTAATTAACTAGTACTTTCCTTTTATATTAAAGTATGGGGAAAATCAGTAGCTTTATTTGTGAATGGTATATAAAAAAATTGAGAAGGTAAACTTTGCATTGCATTGCCACATATTGATTAGAGCACCTGGAAGAAGAAAGGACTATACAGTGTTGTATGTACAAACTGGATTCAGATTTATAAAGCATCTTTTCCATAAAGACATATGGGTAAAAGTGAAGTACAAAAGATACAGAAACACTATGTAAATAAAAAAGCATGTCAGATTTGCATGTAAACATTTCAGTTTAAAATAAAAATAAACTTCACAGGGATCATTCAAAAATCTTCTTTGAACTATCAGTTATAAACTTTACCAGTTTCCAAAGCTGTGTAATATTCAAACAGTCTAAATCATACAGTAAAATACTTACAGCATGTGCTCCTTGTATTGTCCTTACAAGATTGATTCCTTTCCATACACATATATCTCCATTAAGTGCACCAGAATATGTCACTTCATCTCTTGCACAGGCTAGGCACAGTATAGTTTGCAGATCACCAGTCTTGCCAAAAACACCACGTTTTGGTGTTAATGAATTACCACACAAGCTCCAGAACTGCAAAATAAAACATGATATAAAAGGGGGTTTTTTTGTTAACATACTGCAAAATTTTCCAAATTCAATATAGCATATGTCTACTGTTGGAGGAAAAAATATATACTAAATGCTAAGGATTTTCTTCTAAGAATCTCTTAGTCTTTTCATTCCTCTAGTTTTTCAGCATTCAAACAACAGAACATTTTTTTCCATTAAATTTAGTCTGCTGTTTCTCTGGAAATAACGCAGTTATTTCATATATTTACGATTTCTTAAGTAAAAACATTTCCATTTTAAATTAAATATTTTTACAAATCGTAATCGTTAGCACTCAGTTCAATATTTCTTTGTTTTTTGTAACAATTGAGAACAATTTCATAACAAAAACTTTTAGATGTTACAAAACACAAAATATTTTTTGTGCTATCACAGTATTTTTCAAACCAAAACTCTTCAGGAGTTACCACTATGCTTGTTCCAACAATAGCTGGTGCCAACTTGATGTACAGAATACGGTAAGGATCTGATATGTGGGATACCATTTGCCTGACCATGTGGAAGCCTCTAAATTGCAAAATTACTCTTCTTTTAGTCTCCTTTGCTATATTAGTTAATATTTAAAAAAAATAAATTAAAGTAGTAAAACAAAAAATTATTCCTTTTGGCCTGATTAGCTAACCAAAATTTAAGATTTTACATTATTCCAATATGAGGAAAACATTGACACTGAAGTTGGTGGAATTCTGTTTTTAAAAGAAGGGTGTCAAATATAAAGCCCATGAGGCTCACCTAGAGGAGCAGGGAATCATGGAAGTGGGGACAACAGGGGCAGAAGTTCCTGCTGAAATCTGGGGCACAGGGCCCACAGCTCCATTTCAGATACATTTTGGCAGGAGGAGGGAGGCAACTGAGGCATCCACTCACGCCACCACTGGGCATGAATTTAGATTCAGCCTGTAAGGAGCTTCACAGTCCACATCCAACCTAGGGGCCAAATGAGTTTGACAGCCCTGATTTACAAGAATGTACAAAATCTTGCTTCCTAAAGTGCAGGGGAAATCATACATCTGGAAATTTTTTCTAGGCTCTCTGCTCCAGATTACTTTAAGCCAGCACCTGAACCCCAAAATCTTTTCTAGGTTTCTCTTAGGCTATGCCCTTAGTGCTAGTTCAGATAGGATATGAAGCTTCCTTCTCAGACTTCTTCAGAGTTCTGTTGCTTATTCATCATACACAAATATCCTTCCTAATATCCCTGAAACAAAGGCCTTCACAATCAGAGGATTCATATTCCTGAATAGAGCCTTGCATTTCCTTTTGTTTTTGGTGGACACAGACGCCGACTGCTCCTTCAAAACTGCGGCAAAGAGTAGCACCAGATTGGCCCCACTGTGCTGCATGTAGGGCATATGGGGCCAGGCCCAGCCCACACACCACATGCAGTGCATGGAGCTCTGGTCTGAGATTGGTTCAGAGACCTGTGGGCTGGATCATATGACTCCGTGGATCAAATCTGGCTCACAGCTTTGATACCCTGGTAGTGTATATGTTAATAACCATAAGTTAAAAATAAAAAAGACTACCATATTAATTCCCAAAACAAGCACTGAAGAATATTCAAAGTTAACTTTTAAGTTTCAAGTCATTAAAAAACTGAGATATGTTCATGTGCTGTTAGGACACCCAAAATAACCTGAATTATGTTTCAAAGTGACATGAATAACTCCACAACCATAATTAAAACATGTTAAAATTTCTGGTTCCAGACACAAATTAAGATTTTTTTAAACATTTTTTTCCTTTGTGCAGAAACTTTTTTCCTTCAAAAACAGAACTAAGTTTGTGGGATGGACTGTCTATGCAGTTATAGAACTTATGTCCAGGAGTAAAAGATGTCTAAGCAAATGGAGAAAAGAATATGGGTGATGTTATGATAAGGGGCTTATTATAGATCATCAAGCACAGAATGTGGATAAGGCTTTTTGGGCAACTAAGATCATCCAAACTATAAAAACTAATGACAATGTATGCCTATATACATGCTCCAGTACATTCTAATTAGAATGCTCCAGCACTGCCACAGCATCACATGTGGGTTTCAAATCATTTGGTCCCACACTGGCAGAGGAAAGAGGACCCAGGACCATGGGAGAAGGAGCGTGGAGCCCAGTTGCAGGAGTGCCCCAGCAGGAGCCAAGTGAACAGAATAAGAGCTGGCTCGCCAGACTAGAGGCTCGAAGGGCCTATGGCCCTAGGGGTCCACACCCAGTGAGAAGGAGTGAGCGATGCAACACGAGAAGCCCCAGAGAAACGCTGCTTCAGTCGGCGGGACACCAGAGGTGGTGACTGTGAGTTTGTTCCAGAAGGAGATCCGGGGATGTGTTATAATTTTGAGTTCAGTGGTTCTTTTTTTTTTGTTTGAGTAAACGGTACATTAGACTGGCCCTCCCATCATGGATATCGAAGAACTGGGGGCTGAAGCAGCAAGCCTGGGATAGTAACCCATTTGAGGACTGAGTAAAAAGGACAAGTGATTTACCAGCAGGCCTTGAGGCCAGTTAAAGAGCTTGACCTCATCAGGTGGGGCAAAGAAGGGAGAAAACTCAGTCACCTTGTGCAGAAACCTGATACAGACCACCTAGGCAGTGGGCACCCATAGATTAGGCAGATAAGAGTATGGCCACCCAAGGCTGGCACAAACCCAAACATCTCCAGGGTGATGACTTAAGACAAAGCTGGAAGAGACTCTCTAACCAATCAAGATTACAAGCTGTAAATGAGCATGGCTAATTGAGCAAATCACTGGCTGTGCTATCGTTCCATCAGATGACCGGCAGGCTGACTATCCTATAAGATCTGGTTGGTGTTGGTGCATGGACGGGGTATAAGAGGAAAAGCAGCCCCACAGACCAGTGACTCAAGATACTTGTGAGAGCAAACAGAAATAACCAAGGATCCTCCCCTTCTCACGTAAGATCAAGATGTGGTGGGCAAGTTGGAGGGTGTGCCCTACAAGTAAGAGTGAGCAGAAGTCAAGCTGTCTAGCCCTAAGAACTAGCACTCAGCAGACAAGAGTGCCTGGTCCCAGAGACGAATCCAAGTTGGGCATAGCCATCCACACATATCAAACAACAAGAATGCAGTTTTTGTAGAAAACAATGATCAGTTGGGCCTGAACAATGGTGTAGAAAACAATGTTTCTGTAGAAAACAATGCCAACTGATTCGCACTTGACACGAACTTAAAACCAGGGTGGATACGGTGCCTGGGGCTGATGGGTGGGTAATAAGGTCTGTTATCACTCATTTCCATATACTGCTGTTAACAAGGATGTCATCTCTGGAGACAACAAACTCTCCCTATGCCTGAAGAAGGGCACTTGTGCCCAAAAGCTTGCAAAAAGACTTTTTTTCCAAACATTTAGTTGCTCAGATAAAAGATATCACATCTACCCAAAGAACCTTGTCTGCCTATGATCTCTAGAGACACAAATCCACAGTTTGAGAACTGAAACTAAGCATCACAGAGATGCTTAATGGGATCTTCTAGAGTGAGCACTGAGTCCTGTTGGGTAGAATGGTTTTCTTTAATCTTTACTAATCTATAGAGGAGCCCCTGGGAACCATAAGGTTAGGCCCCTAATATAGTCCATGGCCTGTTGTGACCTATTTATAAAATTTCTAAAAAGGTTACATGACTATATTGTCTCAAATAGTATATATTTAGAAGTTATAATCCCTATTCCATGATATCTTTGAGCTTTAACATATCTTAAATTAAAACTATCTTCAAATAAATTTATTTTAAAGCATCTTAACAAAAAACACCAAACATATGATTAAATACAAATATTTAAATCTGATTTAAATTAAAAAATCCAATTTTTTATTGTTAAAAAAAAAACCACATGTATTTTTATCCACCCTGCTCCCTAGAGAATTCCCTAGCTGAAGCATCCCCAATATATTTCATAGTTTCATAGTTAGGGGCTGGAAGGGACCTTACAGATCATCAGGGTCCACCCCCCCTGCACTTAAGCAGGAAAGACCTCAGGGATCAGATGACCCCAGCAAGATGGGCATCAGGATGCTTTCTGAAGATCACCAGGGTGGGTGACTATACCACCTCTGGGGGGAACCTGTTGCAAACTCTTGGCACGTGACTTATAAACAAGTTTTTCCTTATATCTAGTCTGAAGCGATCCTCAATCAGCTTGTGCCCATTATTTCTTGTCCTCCCCTGGTGAGCCTTGGTGAACAGATGCTCTCCCAGCCCCTTAGCAATTATTTTCACCAAGTCATGGAGGAGAGGCAATGTTCCACAGGATCAGAGAAGGACTAACATAATACCAATCTTTAAAAATGAAAAAAAAAGGACACTGGGAATTATAAGTCAGTCAGCCAATCTGTGATACCTGGAAGGATACTAGGACAAATTATAAACTTCTAAAAGAACACTAAAATAATAAAAACCATTATGGATTTATGAAGATCAAATTATGCTAAACCAATCAAATTTATTTGTTGACAAGGTAGTAGAAGTGGTAGAAGAGAAAGCAGTAGATATGATGCATCTTGACTTTATTAAAAATGTTGAGAAGTCACAGAACTTCTGGCTAAGTACAGACATTCAGGAGGTTAAATCAGGTTCAAAATAGCCACCCAATTAAAACTTAGCTTATCCCGGTGCTGACCTCACACTTTCAGACCCAGTCTCAGTGACCAGCAATTAGTCCAAACCTATAACAGAACAGAAGTTCAGCGCACACAAACCAGTTTAAAAATTGCAAAACCCAGTTTTAAATAAACCTGGATCTATGTAGTATCAGACTCATTTGATTTAGGTCAAACCTGTGCATGGAACTTCTGTCCACTTCCCCTGCACATCCTTGGGGCTGAGTAAGCCCAACCACCGGTTCCAGCCCCAAAGCTGTTCTTTTCACTCTCCCTTTCCCCTGCACTGGTCTATTTTTTTGCCCCTGGCCCCCCCCCAGCCAATGCTCTCACCCCTCACCCCACAAGCCACTCTGGGTGCAGCTGCTTTTATCAGCTTTTGTGGCTGCTGGAGCTAAGCAAGTTAAGTCCTGGTGGGGGGAGGCATCAGATGGATGGGGTTGTAATTTCACTCCCCACCTACCCACCCCACCCCACCCACCCGTAA
>NW_017729025.1:42129350-42160585 GCF_001723915.1 Gavialis gangeticus | reverse complement strand
CCCACCTACCCACCCCACCCCACCCACCTGTAGGTCACACCTGCCCCCCCAAACCTTGCCGGAGGCTGCCTGCCCTTCCTTCCACTCCACCCATGGGTTGCATCTACCCCCCACCCCAGCCTCCTGCAGGCCCCTGATCCCCTACAGCCTGCTGGACCCACAACCCCTGACTAGCCCCCCACCATCCTGACTCACTTGCTACGTGGAAGCCATTTCAAACTGATTTCTCCCTAACGCCCCCAAATATCTGTACTTAGCCTCTGAGTTCAGAAGTGCTTAAAAGCTGCACTCAAGAGAAGGAGCAAGGGTAGTCGCATTGGATCTACAAAGATAAATGCACTATCCATCCATCTTACCATCCCCATTCAAAAAGTTTACCAAATTACTAGCTTTTATATTACCTGAAATGTTGCAATGGAGCTATGGATTCTTCTTAATACAAAACTGACATAGGATCCTACCAGCTATGAAAGGATGAACTCCCCCTCCTAGCTGGCCAGTGTTGCATTTATTGACATCACCTTGAAAAGTAAGCTTGAAAGATGCTAGGCAGATAGACTATAACTCCAGTTCACAGGATGAAGTATTTGATGGCCCACTCTTTTTCTATATAATTTTTCTTAGTATCAAATGAAACACAGCATCCATTAGTGATGGTAACATTTTGTACTTTTTGACAAGCTTTAATACATTGCCCTTTCATATAACTATGCACTGAACTGCTCAACAGCTGCTGAACCAACCCTGTGCTAAATATGGAGAAGTATTTACTTCACTCACTGCAAGCAAGCCACACTTATTATGTCTCAAGAGATGGTCAAACACTTCACTTGCACATCTTTGTACTAATCTGGACTCTAAATAAATACTTCTTGTGCTGTAAAACCTTTGAGCAAAGGATCCAAATAGCAAAAGTATTACATAATTTTTATTCTTACAGTGCTGTAATAGGTACCTAATTAAACAAATCATTACATTTGAACACATGCTGGCTAAAAACAGCGGGTTATCCAGAGCACAAGGAGTCACAAGCAAGGTTACTTAAGAAATAACTGCACAATTACTGTACAAATCAGATATTCCTAACCAATAACTGAAGAAAGCAATCCAAAGCAAAGAAAGCAAACAGAATCTTGCCATTTTAACTGGCTTTGGCAATTCAACGTAATACAACAATTTGCATTCTTCAGTCCAATGTCTTGAAAATATGAGTGACCTCTGATCATTTCCCTAATCAAAATACTATTCAAGCTTTAGGGTTAGGACTTTAAAAAAAATCATGACAATTAATTGTAAGCTGTTTTTTTTAAATGCTCAAAATACTATTTAAAAATACATAACAGCTTTTTTAATTCACTAAAACTTGCTTAAGGAAAATAAGACTTTTTAAAATAAAATATCTGCAGTACACCGAACCATTTTTAATGAATACAATTGTTGTAAATGATAGTGTAGCACTGCCAAAATGACCTTCTGATATCTTGAAGCAGCAGAAAGGTTAGTAGTAATCAAACTAATGGAAGTCCTTAGACCATCTAAGTGGTATATTTAATCAAAATTGTGTGCAATCTAGTTGACTCACTGAATATTTTTGCCAATAAAGAAATATAATTCCCAAGTTCCCTCTATAAAAATAATACAATCTTACCACTTGTCAATTATGCCAATTTTTGTATTTTAAAAAGTATATTTATACAGGCACATTAAATAAATAAATAAATTGATACAGGCATACCTTGGAGATATTGCGGGTTCGGTTCCAGACCACCGCAATAAAGTGAATATCGCAATAAAGCGAGTCACATGAATTTTTTGGTTTCCCAGTGCATATAAAAGTTATGTTTACACTATACTGTAGTCTATTAAGTGTGCAATAGCATTATGTCTAAAAAAACAATGTACATACCTTAATTAAAAAATACTTTATTGCTAAAAAATGCTAACCATCATCTGAGCCTTCAGCGAGTCGTAATCTTTTTGCTGGTGGAGGGTCTTGCCTCAATTTGTAAAAAACGCAATATCTGCAAAGCACAATAAAGCGAAGCGCAATAAAACGAGGTATGCCTGTATACCGGGTTTCAGCTGCCACTTCTTGTTTTTCATGAAAAAAAAGTATGACCCAGTTAGAAGCATACAAAGAGCTATCTACCTCCAGTTTGTGTTCCCAAGTCTTACCTTTTCCACTGAGGAAGAAGGGGATGGCAAAGTTGAGGATGCACAGATGACTGTACATAGCACCCACCAGCCTAAAGTAATTCCTGTGAATATCTGGAAGGACTGAGATTTGCCAAGTAGGAGGGAAGTTGGGGGGAACTAAAGGTGGTGACCTAGTGTCAGGATTAGTGTGGAGCTTTCAAGCTGCCATTACATCTGCTGTTTTCCAAAGAATGATGGTGAATATACTTCAGAACATATTTACATAAAATAAATCTATTCCAGTACCTTAATGTGTTTTACACCACAGCTGACAAGTTTGTTTGGTTGATATAAATCCCAAGAAATATCAAATATCTGTAAATAAATCAAAAAGTTAGTAAAAATGGAATTTCGTACAAGGACACTGTCAGATGTAAGTGAAAATAGTAACAGTTCACGTGAATGGGACAGGGTTCCCAATCTACTACAGACACAGAAAGCAGTTTTGGAAACATGTGAAAATTATTTTGGCCTGCAAAAGTTAAATTCCATTCTACAAGACATAAATAGCTTTAACTGCCCCTTGATGGACATACACAAAGTAACATATAGTAGAGAGAGGTGGCTAGTTGCATTAGTCTGTAATATAGAGTTATGGAAGATAGGGTACATCGGGGTGTCAAACACATGCCCTGCAGGCTGGACCTGGGGCCCCAGCCCTATGTGCAGCACACAGGTTGGACACAGCACTGTGCATCTTGCACACAATACTGGGTGTTGAACTTGGCACCCATTACATGAGACCCCCTGCACTGGCCTTATGTGCTGGCTCCAGACCCAGTCTAGTCAGGCTGTGCTAGAACTAGGATGAAGGGCTAGTCCAGTGAGGTGCTGCATGTGGAATACACCCTGGATCAATCCCTGTACTAGGTGCAGTCCATGTGGTCAGTCCAGCCCCGTTTGCCATGTGTAGCATGCATCAGTCCTGGGGTTCACTGTGCATTTCATGCATGGGGTGCTGGCTGGACCCAGCATTGTACACGGCACAGGGGGCCCAGGGCACAAGCTGCATGTGGTCTAACATCCTGTCCTGTCTGCAACACTAGACCCTGCTTGTGCACTGCAGACAGCACATGCCCTGTGCTGGTTCTGCAGGCACAGAGAGCTCCAAGGCCAACATGTACTGTGTGAGTTGGATCCAGCACCACAGGTGCTACACAGGGGACCAGTCCTGGTTCAGCCCTCAAACTGGCCCATGGGGCTGGACGACTGACACCCATGCTGTACACGAGGCTGTAGGGAAAATAATCCTCTACTAAATTTGGAATTATGTAATTAAAATAAATTACCTAAGATATCATATCTATGTACAAAGGGGCACAAGAAAGCTTAACTTTGACATTTCCAGATTAAGGCCTTAACTATACAACTAACTTTATTTCAACATTTTCTCCTTTACAAACTATTACCTTTTGATTTGTATTTTGAGATCATAAGCTTAATGTAGAAAAAATTATATACAGAGAGACTAATGTCAGTATGTTCTTGTGAAGTTATTTGTAATGAGTTCAAAAGCCTGTAAAGTTATAAATGCCAAAGTGATAACAAAAATGACAGTGTATCTTTTTAGTGGAACTAGTCCACTGCAGCTCGTTTATTGAAGCTCTAAGTCAAGGGTCAGCAAAGCATGGCCCACAGGACATGGGGCTCTTTCTGGCAGTGGCAGGAAGCTTTGACTCATGCCACTGCATGAAGAAGTGCTGGCTACAAACTCGTCTTAGCACCTGCAAATGCCTGCTTCTGAACCAAAATAGGACATTCTGGCCTGTAGCGGAAAAGGTTGCCTACCACTATTCTATGTGGTCTTTCTGAACGTTATTTTAGTCATGTGAAAGATAGGAATATGCCTGCTTTAGAATGATTTCTAATGGTACCCTATTTAACTCATTGTCTCCAAAGCTACCTTCCATCTAATGAACTCCACAGTCCAAAAGATTTGCTACATTTGATTCTCCCACAACGTTGGATCCGTCACTGCCTCCAATTTGATACCTTCAACAAGTGTCCCCATAACATCAAAAACTTTCACAAATGATTGGTGAACTATACATTTTAAGACACAGAAAAATGCACCATATTTTTCTGCATTCTGCTCACCTCCAAATAAGACGCCTACTTTGTTTTTGGTAAGGTAGACAGAAAAGGGGAGGTTTCCAAAATCCTGACTTAGAGCTGGCTTTTCATGGAGAGGCTGCTCTACAAAATGACTGTTGCTGCTCTCTCAGTGAACACCTGAGTGGGATCCAGTGTTAATCGCTTGACAGCTGATGCCACATAGGCAGCAGTTTTTGACTGCTCAGACAAATGCTACTGCTAATGTAGACAAGGTTCTTTGGATAAATCTGATATCTTTTATTAGACCAACTCAAATAGTTGGGAAATTTTTTCTTTGCAACCTTTCGGTTACAAATGCTTCGTCAGGCTGAAGAAGCATAATACGTAGGAGAGACCAAACAACAACTGCATTCTGAATGAACACACACCAAAAATCTATCAAAGACAAAAAACTCAATTACCTGGGGGGCACATTTTTCATAAGACAACCACTCTTTCTCCAATTTATCAGTTCTAATCCTCAAAGGGAATTTACACAACACCTTTCACAGACAAGCCTACAAACTTCACTTCATCTACCTACCGGATACAAAAAATCATGGACTAAATATAGACTTTGGATGTATGACACGTTATAACCGAACTAACTTCTGACTCCCCAGGTACCTCTCCACTATTTACCAGCTACATCCCCGGGCCCCCAACCTGTCTCTCACCCACTGACACCTCAATTTACATCTTCACTGACTGGCTTTCTTGTATACATACCAGCCTCTGACTTCTTTACTATTCATTCCATCCAGGAAGAGCACACACCAACTGCAGATGCTTCCTCAGCCTGACTAGGGGTATTTGTACCCAAAAGCTTGCAAAGAAGTTTTCCAACCATTTGAGTTGGTCTAATAAAAGATATCAGATTTAACCAAAGAACCTTGCCTGCCTATATCCTTAGACCAACATGGCTGCAACCTATACTGCTAATTCAGTAGCACTGGTGCAAAAGGATTAGTACTGGACTCTGCCCCTGCTGCTTGCTGAGGGAGAGGAGCAGTCATTTTGCAGAACAGCTTCTCAAGGCTTCTCTCTTCTTCCACTGCTTCAATTTTGATGAAGAGATTCTGCTTCCTCACTTCAAATGCACCCCAATTTTGGAGGTCTGATTTTTGAGGAAAATGTGCATAAGGTCTGCAAATAAGTAGAGTATACTGTATATATTTTTCTTTAAAAAATTGACAAAACCAGCTTCTATAATCTAAAACAAAATGTATTTTATGTACAAGTACACAGGTTTTAAACCAAAATTCCATTGACATTCCCATTTTTATGCTTACCCTGTCTGTATGACCAGGAGCCATTGATAACAATTTTCCTCTTCTCCAGTCCCAAACACATATTGTATTTTTTGAATCCAAGCCAACTGAGACCAAACGCTGATAATTTCCAAGATATTTTTTTAAAAGAAAGACATGAAAGAAGATTAAAAGAAAATGCCAGTCTAAAAGTATTCCTATCATTACCTCCATATTGTGATTTTAAAAAGAAATTAGTGCAAAAAGTTCCAAAGACATTATGTCTGTGCAATAATTAAAACATCAAGCTAACAGAAATGTAAATAAATATTAAATGCAAAATTAAGTCAGTCCAGAAATACTTAAAAGTGTTTACCATTAAGTATGTGAGTAGTCACACTGAAGTTAACAGAACTGTCTGTGTTTAAATGTGATAATGTAGATAACAATCTGAGTGATAAGGGTCTAAAAGTGATTTTAAAAGTTCGAGGAAATGTAAAGAAACAGTAATTTTATCCACATCTCTTCAACATCTTTCTGAAACAAAACCTTTGTTTAAAATGTCAGAGCTGGAAGTGGTTTTAACTTACCAAAAATATTTTGTAAATTGTAAATGTATTAATACTTTAGAATTTCAGTAAATAACTAAAATAGACAGAAGGCAGAAGTTTCAGACTCAAAAGAAGCTTTGCAGAAGAAACTAAAGAGTAAACACTAATCATTCAAGGAACAGAGCTAATCTCAATCAGTATTCAGCAACATTTTCTGGTGGAAGTACAGAATGACCCAGCTGGATCCAAGGAAAATGCTGTCAAGGAACTTCAGCTCTACAGGCCAGATCTAGCTCATGAGTCATAGGTTGCTGACCCCTGATCTAGATTATTCTCCAGAAGCCATGTTATTAGATACAACATGTTAGCTACTTCTCCAGACTAGAATCTAACCGGTCCCAAAATGGCATCAGGGGATTTTACAAAGTATATTAAAAGAGAACCATTAGGCAACAGAGACATGCTCATTTCTGCTTGTTGTCATTCTGCTGCAGAATATGCTCAGTTCTGCCTCAGGGTGTGCTCAATTTTGAAGTCTTGTGGAAAGCACTGACCAGACTTGGATGTCTTGAAAAGTACATCAAGGTCATAAGGCTTCTCCATGAACAGATAACTGCATCCATTTTACGTAGCAAATTGGAGGACAGATTCATTTGTCATCTGAACTGGGGTCAAGTAAGGATGCATCACTGCCCCAACTCTGTTCTCCATTTTTGACAGTCATCCTGGTTCTCATTAAGGACTGCCTTACTTCCAGAACTGACAGTGAAAACTGAATGGATGAAGGGCTCTTCAATCTGGGACCTTTTAATTAGAACACCAAAGCATTCAAAACAACCATACTTCACCTTCAATATGCCAAGGACTGTGCCATCTTTGCACATACTGAGGAAGACCTCCAGACTGAGCTGGATTGTTTCAGAGAAGCCTACCAAACTCTGGGCCTCTCTCTCAACCTCAAAAAAGCTCAAATTCTCTATCAACCTCCTCTGGGTCATGAATGTGAGCCTCTCTCCCCTAAATACCACTGAGGGAAAGACCCTGGAGGTAGACGAGTACTTCCCCTACCTCTATGGCAACCTCTTTCAAAGTGAACACTGATGAGGAGATCCAGCTGCCTTTGGAAAATTGCTTTGGAGTATCTTTATTCATCATAATCTCCGGAAAGACACATTGTGGGTGCCTGACTCTCAGCTCTCAAAACAAGAGCTCTACTCCCAGGTTTGCTATCGCCTGAGACCTTGCAATGGCCAGAGTAAACGCCACAAGGACACACTGAAGACACGCCTCAAGAAAATAGATGCTGACATCAAGAGTTGGGAGAAGCTGGCTGCCAACCAGCTCCAATGGCTCTCAAGCACTGGCCTGGTTTGAGGTAAAGCATCTTACCCTTGAAGCAGCGAAGAAAGTGAAGGAAGAAAAAGGAGCGGAATTCCAGTCTGCAGCCTACTCTCTCCTGAGGAAAGACCTGCAGCTCCTGTGGCTCAAGGATTGGACTTTTAAGTCATCTTAAGACCCATCAGTGAGCTGTGGTAGAGATTGTTCTAAAATCAAGGGACTGCCAAGACAAGTTGGGCAGCATGCACCCCAATCCAGCTTATTCTACAGCCTGATGGTTGGGGTAGTCTCCTGGCCATGTCATAGTTTCATAGTTGGTAGGTTCAGAAGGGACCTGAGCAGATCATTAAGCCTAACCCCCTGCCATGGGCAGGAAAGAAAGCAAGCTGGGGCCAAACGACCCCAGCCAGGTGATTATCTAGCCTCTTTTTGAAGACCCCTAGGGTAGGAGCAAGCACCACTTCCCTTGGAAGCTGGTTCTAGATCCTAGCTGCCCTGACTGTCAAGTAGCGCCTCCTGATATCTAGCCTGATTCTACTCAGTCAACTTATGGCCATTATTCCTTGTTACTCCCGGTAGTGTTCAGGGGAACAGAGACTCTCCCATAGCCTGCTGATCCCCCTTGGCCAGTTTGTAGACAGCCACCAGATCCCCCCTCAGCCTTCTCTTGTGGAGGCTGAACAGGTTCAGGTCCCATAGCCTCTGCTCGTAGGGCCTGCCTTGCTGCCCCCTGATCATGCAAGTGGCCCTCCTCTGGAACCCTCTCGATGCTGTCCACATCCCTCCTGAAGTGCAGCGCCCAGAACTGGGCACAATACTCCAAGTGCAGGTGACCAATGTCGCATAGAGGGGGTGGATCACCTCCTTAGACCTACTCATGATGCATCACTTCTTATGTTACAATAGGGCCAGGATTGCAAAATATAATCATGACTTTCCAGTGTCACTCCTTTAAAAATGAGTTCCTTTTGCACCTGGAAGAAGTCCAAAGTCTGAACAGCTAAAGAGGAGTAATCATTAAAAATGAACATCAGTCATGAGTAGGGCCCAGTTTAAATCATGATTTTGCCTTTTTCATTAAAATCAAAATTAAGTGATTTTCACAAAAAATGTGATTTGCAACAATATGATGGGCATTTACTGGGGAACTTTCCAGCAAGTGGCCATATCATGGCATTTCACTGCAACAAGATGGTTTCTGTAGGCTGGAGAAAGCATTCCCCAGCCAGGGGCCAAAAGCCTAGCAGCCCAGGGGAAAAAGGGGAAGGGGGAGGGCTGCAAAAAGGACAGGGGAAGGATAGAGCTTGGGGGGCTGTTTGCTCCTCCAGGCAGAAAAACTGGGGAGCCTGGGGTTGGGGGGAAAGAACACACGTGCAGATCAAACAGCCCCTCCCCTACCCAGTGCCAGGGCCATCTGCCAAGGCAGATCCCGGTACCACCAACACCCCCACTCCTCTTGGTGGCTTTTGGCAGGATTATTCAAGCAGCTACATCATTACCTGTCTGCTTTCCTGCTCCAATCATGCTGCTCTCTGCCTTCAATAAGAAAAAAATTTAAGCAAACCAAGAACATCTCGGCCCAGGACCAGGTAAAGTAGTACCCTACAGGAACTCTCCAGCCAGATGGTGGCAAGCTCTTCTGCTCATTCTGTAATGCGATGTTGGAGTTGTTCAGCAAGAACAGCATTGATCGGCATTTGGAGTCTGAATCCCACAAAAAGCAGAAGGCTGCTCCTGCTGCCCAGGGTGAAAGTGAGCCCAAGAAACAGGTGACCATGTTCTCCATGTTCAGGGGGATGACAGAGAACAACAAGGCAAGGAGAAAGGTAGGATTCACACCCATCAGAACCTTTATGGTCATGCCAACATTCCCCTGGAGAAAGCTGACAACCAGGTGGTAAGAACCTACCTAGCCCTGGAATGTCCCAAAGGAAGGGATCATCCCTTCTGCAAGCAACCTTCACAGAAGCTATCTGTCAGCTTTGGTGACTTCCCATGTTGAGGCTACAAAATCTGCCTTTGAACCAATTTTGTACCTACCGTTTGAGTAGAGTGAATGTGTGTGTGTCGAGGGTGGGCAGGGTGGAGGCAGCTGTCAGCACACACTGGGAACTGCAGTGCCTTTAGGGCAGGGGTGGGCAAAATAGGGCTGTGGGTCAGATCCAGCCTACCAACTGACTGAATCTGGCCTGCAGCTGACCCCCCGGTGCTCCACATGGAGCCAGGCTGAGCCAAGTCCTCTCCCTGCACCACACTCTTGCCGGCGCCCACCTACCTGGGTCCTGGCCAGTGTGCAGCTTCTGGCAGGGCTGTTCCCAGTGCAGCTGCAGCCCGGCAGCATCTGCCCAGTGTGTCAAGCTCTGGCTGTAGCTCCTGGCTGCCTTCCACCCGCCCAGTGAGATGTGCACTGTTTCCGATGCAGCTCTTCCCAGTGCAGTTGCAGCCAGACAGATGCTGCTCTGCTCCCCTCGCCTCCCAGCTGGCTGCAGCCACACCAGGAACAGCCCAGCCAGAAGTTGTGCGCGCTGGCCAGAGCCTGGGCCAGCCGAGCTGTTCTGCTCCCTTTGCATTCTGTTGTGGCTGCTCCTGAAAATGGATGCCCCTACCATGAACAGGCCACGGTATTAGCAAGTTTAAACTAGGCCCAGTCACGGGTATGCTAAATAGCCAGAGAAGCAGATCTTTGCAGGCACTTCAACCAGGTCCTTCCCAACAATGATGAATTTACATTTGAAAAGAACAGACTCATAAGAATAACTCCTGTGAACAGGCTATTCAAGGAAGGACATTTCTCACAGTGGAGAAAATTAAGTGAGAGACAGTACATCTTGGAGATGTCTGAAAGGATGCAAATATTCTCCCAGTCATAATCAGATCCATAAAGTCTTCAGGTCTAGTAAACATGCACCCTTTGAGGGAGGACAGGAAGTTATATGCATAGCATGGACTTCCCAGTGGAGGATGTATGTAAATGGCCAGGTAAGAAACCATACTTAAACACTACCAGGAAAGCAGGGGTTTGTCTTCAGTTTCTCAGGAATAAGGAATGGCGTTAGGTCCTCAGTCAGCAGACTGAATATTCTGACTTGCAGGAGAAGGGGCAGGAGGCCTTAACAGAAAGGCCAAAAGCGGAAACTGCTTTCTAACCTGTTGAGCTGCGTAGAAACTGCAGTCCTGGGGTTAAAACACATCATTATTCTGACATTTTCTTTTGATTGTTTATTCTTATATCTTTGTCTGTCTCTCAGCATATAATTACTGATTTATAATGTTTGTTCATTTTCACAGCAAATTTTGTTTTCATCTTTTATATCACACAATTGTCAGCGATAACTGTGACCTCAGAGCATTTGACCATATAGACAGGCCTCTTCCAAGGAAGGGAAGGCATCTTTCTTTTCTGAGCACATAATTAGACAAGGGTGGGTTTCTTTTAGCTGGCAAAATCCCCTCTACTAAGATCTGGCAAGACTTAAATGAGGCAGGTAAAGTTGAGGTGCCTTCAGGTCTCTTCAGTGCTGAGGTGCCACTGGTCAAGAAAGTGATCTTCATATGCCTGTTTCCTGCCTGGCTCCTCAGTGTTCCTCAACAAACAGGGGGCTCCAGCTACACCTCACTCCCATCTCCTTATGGTCTGTCAGGCAGTGTACCACACTCCCCTTTAGTAAATTTTGGACATGTCAGGGAACAGACAGCTTGTGTTTTGGACAAGGAGGAGTTCCAGGGGACTTCAGCAATCTTAGGTAAATGTTTGCCCTAGATTATGATAGTTGAAGTAAGAGATTAAGTACACAAAGATGACTGATGTTAGAATGACATAACAATGTCGTTCTTACAAAAAATGTCATTTCAAAGTCCAAAAGTAGTGAGAAATATACCCTTGATGATGGCCAGTCACAACTGCAGCCCATATCCCTTTCCTAGACTAAGGGACCCTAAGAACTAGAGGTGCACTGATACATTGGTCCAATATCGGACTGGCACCAATATAAAAGATAATTATCTATATTGGAAATCAGCCTGAAGTGGCCAATAATTTGGCAGATAAATGGCCTGTGCATGCGCACAGCTGCAGCACAGCTTGTAGCCAGTGAGAAGCACAGCCGGCAGCATGGAGAGTTGTGTGCAGCTGGTAAGTCTATTGTGGTGAGAAGAGTGTGGGGCTGAGGCAGGGGCAGGCACTGCCCAGCTGGGGCGGGGGCAAGGGCACGGGAAGGGAGGGAAGGCAGGAAGATCCTGCTGCTGCACACAGCTAGTTCAGTGGCTTGTTTGCTTATCCAGCAGCTACCACCACTCGTCCGGGAGGGCATGGGGGGAGGGGTGCCCCCAGATCTGTGTGGGGCGGGAGGCGGCGGTGCTGGGAGGGGGCTATGGGGTAGCTACAGCGATCTTGGGTATGGCTGCAACCCTCCCTGTAGCCCCCTCCTAGTGCCAGGCCCAGCTTGCAGCTGCAGCCCACCCTGCCCGTGCCCCACGCGGATCTGGGGCACATACCCCCTGTGGTCTCCCGGGGTATGCACAGCAGCAAGAGCCTCCCCCTCCCCTTCTCATGCCCCCCAGATGAACTGTGGCTCTATACCATGCCCTGCCCTGCCCCAGCTAGGCAGCGCTTGCCCCAGCCCCAGCCCCACTCCCTCACTCACCACGGGGGCCTTGACCTGCCCCCCAACACCCTTTTCCCTCCCCACTCCCCTTCCACCACACCAGACTTACCAGCTGCATGCAGCTGTATTGGAAATCACATCAGTATCAGCCAATTTGCTTCCTTAAAAATCAGCTATCGGTATCAGCCCCAAAAATCTCTATCGGTGCATGCCTACTAAGAACTGGTTTGCTACCTAGGGACACTGTTCTTTAAAGCTCCCCTGTAGGCCTGTATTAAAAGCCTGTATTATTTATGACATAATTCATCACTAAACCCATGCACAAGTTGTTTTTTTAAATCCAGAATGAATGATATTGTATTGACTACAGAAGAGTTTCCTATGATTAGTGTCTTTTCATGCTCTACACTAGGGCTGTGTAACTGCCAGGGTCCACAATAGCTGCAGGCATATGTTGCATGGGCCAGACTAGCACAAGCCATGCCCTCCACCCTTCCCCACTTCGCTGCGAATACAGGCAGAGCCTCTCCCCAACTTCTGCATTGCACATGGGAGCAGCCCCCCACAGCTCTCTAGCTACAGACTCTCCCAACACTGCAAGCCATGCTGCTCTGCCCTGCCCCTTGAGGAAATGAAAGAGAGCCAACCCTGAGTTGGCTGCTGCTACTGCAGCTGGAACAATACGGTGAGAAGCAGCTGAGTGGGAGCTTGGGGGGCTGCAGATTAACTCATGGACCACCAGTTGAACAGCCCTGCCCTATGCTATACCTGGAATAATCCCTCTGGTACAGTACACAAGGCTCCCTCCTTTTCATCACTTAAATCTCTTCTTAAAAATGTGTCTGTAAATACTAACTTCATCACTTTTTTGGACCTAAAACTAGACAAATGAAACCTCTCATGCATCTCCTGGAAGAAAGCTGTATTGCAGAATGTATAACAGATTAACAACTTACATTTTAGAATGTATTTTTTAAAATAGAAAAGTTATTACATACCTGCCCATCTACATCAAAGGCTAAGCAAGCTATACCATGCGTGTGAACATCTTTCAGTATTGAAACAGTTTGCACAGTGTAAGAGTCCCAGACGCAAATATACGGTTCTTTCCCAACTTGACCTGTTGCCACCAACACTCGTTCAGGATGCAAAGCAAGGCTGCAAAAATTAAATAAATAATTATAAAAATAAGTAATAATTTAAAGCACTAAATATTTGTTCAAGAAACATGTACATTGTCTACCTTGATTGTCAATGTCAATTCCTAAGCAAAAGTGTTTTTTATAATAAATTCTCCATCTTTGTTACAAGATTTCACATTATGTAAGACAGCTTTCAAGGTGCCACAAAGACCCCAGCCACAGAGACGCCATGAAGTCATTTCTAATTTGCAAGACAGTTCCTAATGCTTGAATATCCTGTTCTGCAACAGACATTTTATTAATACATAAGCCAAAATATACCACCTCTTACTAGCTGTCTACTTCCATTTTGTCTATTGAAAAGCACCAGCACAAAATGTCCAACTCAGTTAAGGAGAGTTGGGGATAGTGACTAACATATGTTAATAAATAATATTTTCCCCTAGTTAATATGGCAAAGAATGCATTTAAACGTTAATTATTTATAGTGTTTTAGATAGCTCTTGATGTGGCATAATGATTTACAGAGCAAGCTATACTAAATATAGGGGTATAAATTTGAGGTTGTTTGGCCAAAGGGTTCATGAGCTATAGACCTCCATAAACATAATTAGTTTCTCATCTAAAGTCTTTTTGTGAGCATAGGCAGAGAAAAACACACCAGTGTAACAAAAAAAATCCCCTTATATTCCTGGAACGACAATGTACTGCTCTAACTATTCAATGTGTCAGGATCTAAAAAATGGCAACTTAACCCAATGCATGTAGTTCAAACTTCACAGATTTATGTAAATGAAATTTAACAAAAGGGCCTGAGATACAAATATACCTATTTCATAACAGTAGAGGCTAAGCAGAAGGACTCTCTATCAATGGAAATCCAATCTCTGCATTTGAGAAGGCACTATACAAACTGAATATGGCATGCCAAGTGATCTGTGAAATGTTGTACTTGAGCTAGGAGGGAAAGTATTTGAAAGGTGAACATTTAATATTGCTAAAGGAGTTTCTCCCAACTTGTTGGGAAAGACTGAAAACAAACAAGTGTGGCCTGCTGGAAAGTCTAAGCTTGAGGCCTAACTATTAATATACAAAATAAAAAATAAAAAATGTGTATACAAAGGGAATATGGGTATGCTTCAGACCTGTCATTTATTTATTGATATGCTAAGTTTCCCTTGAGACAAAGAGCTAAGGTGTAAATGAACTTTTAAACTCTGCCTGTGTGATCACGAAATATGTAGAATAAGAAAAGGAACAGAGAGTGAGTACAGAACTAAACTGAAACATTTCAGAGGCAGCTTTACAAACATACATGCCCTTTAAAGCCTTCCAAAAGTGGCTGAAACACTCCAAAATTCTGTCTCTTTAAATGAGATACTACTTTGAAGCGTTTCACTTTTTGTAACGTGTTCACAGGGGCTAGGGGCGGACATTACACATAAACCAGGTTCAGTGATCAGAAACTGGTTTAAACATGTAACAGAACAGATGTTCAGTGCACGTAAACCAGTTTGAAAATGGCTGAAACTGGCTTGAAATAAATGTGGTTGAATGCAGTATCAGACTTAACTGATTTGGGTCAAACCAGTTTATGCAATGTCCATCCCAGACCCCTTGCTGGTTTAAGTTAAACGAGACACTGCCAGCATCCCAGCATGCTCTCTGGGCTGGGCAGGGCTCTCTGCTCCTCAGCAGGGCTGGCCCCTCCCCTCTGCTCCCTGGCTGGAGCTTGGCAGAGACTGCAGGCATCTGCCTGTCTTCTCCCTGCTCCCCCTGCTCCACCCTCTTCCCACTCTCTGCTAAACAGGGATTCCATGGTCCTCTTTGCCCTACGCAGACACCTCTCAGCATTAGCTAACAGACCGCATGCTGGCTATGGTCCGTGCTGTAGCAGACTAGACAAAGGCAGAATCAACAGGTAGCTGGTAATGTCCCTCTGCTGTTTTCTCAATGGGATGATAAACACGGAGTTTGGGGTGATAAATACTGTGTTATCAATTCCCTGCTGGACTGGTCATAACCCCTCCTTAATCAGAGTCCTGCCAGGGCCTGGCCAACCCCCCACCAAGTTCAGCACTGTCGAGGGGAAGGGAGGGCTGCTCTAGCGCCACCCCAGCTTCCAGCCTGAGACACTGCAGCCACGTACTTGCATTTCTGGGATGTCTGTGCAGTTAAACTGATTCAGCCTAAACAGGTTAAGCTAATCTGCAAAGATTGAATAAATTCAGGCTCAGGCTTTTTGAATGTCTGTCCCTAGCCAGGAAGACCCATCAGTCCTCCAGAAACCCACAGAGCTCTGCTCTGCTCCTGCTCCCTGAAGGAGGGAGGGAAAGAGAGGTAGACAGCCTGGCAGCTGTCTAGCCACTAGGCTCTGGGACACCTCTGAATCCTTGCTAAGACCCCTGTTCCCTGCCAGATCCTCACTTAACCCTGACACTGAGGCTGGGCTCTCCAGACCCCAATTTCCCTACAAATCCCATAGCAAGAGTGGGAGACAAAAGGTTCAGAGATAGGCGATGAAGAGTTGGGATCCCAGCAGCAGGGAGCTGCTGCCAGAGACTCCTCCACTACCTTTATTCTGCTGACTCCCAGGGCCCCCAACACTGCTCAGGACCCTCTACCTCTTCACTCTGCTAAGAGGGGAGAGAAGAAGTTTGGGGAATTTGGTGCTGAGTGTCAGAATCCCAGCATTGTGGAGCCCCCACACCTGACTCCTGCTTACCTCTACCCTCTAAGGCTCTCCTCTCCTCTTCCCTCCATGTGAGGGGGAAAGGAGCAGAGCTGTAAGTAGCTGCAGGCTCCTGTAAGGCAATTTTGAACAGTTCCAGCTAGGGGGCACCAACAGAACTGTATGTGCAACCTGCAGTTGAAACAATACCCTTGAAACATTTCCAAACTCATTACACTTGGAAACATTGCAAAATTACTTGTGTCTGCATCCTAAGTAAAGATAAATATTGGCAAGCTAGTGTCGAGCAGGTGAGGTGGGAAATAAAAGAACCTCCCACAGGAACCTCACTTCTCGCCTAACTAATATCTTCCCAGGACTATCAGAGTTCCCATTCAAGCTTGTACCTCAGCTTCTCAAAAAATGAAGAAAGTTAAACTGACCAAATAAGGGAAGGAGCCAGAGCCTGCCCTATTATGTCAAAGGTGCCTGCACTACATTTTTCTCTAGTAGGGGAAAACAGAAGCATCAGTGACAGTGAAAAGAATCAAAGGAAGAAAAGTCCTCTTCCCCCTGATTCTCAGACTAACTCCAAGAACACTCAGTGCTGGAGAATATTTCTAGTTCATAGGCTCATCTGTGAAAGGTGTTGTGTAAATTCCCCTTGAGGATTAGAACTGAGAGGTTGGTGAGAGACAGTGGTTTTCTTGTGAAAAATGTGCCCCCACAGGTACTTGGGTATTCTTGCCCTTGATAGATATAAAGTTGTCATTTGGTTTTTCCTACATATTTTCCATCAGGGCATCTGGTGCACTGGATGAGATGTATTACATTTCTGGAGGTGCAGGTGTAAGATCCAGGAATGTTGTTCGTTCTGTTGTGGGGTGTAGTAATTGCAGGGCTGGTGGAGATGTGTTGTACACTTTTACATTTCTTCTCATGGCACGGTTTGGATACATTTGATGCATTTCAAGCCATAGGAAGTTTGCTTCTGGTGATGAGATTGGTAAGGTTCAGTGCTTGCTTAAAGGCTGGGATGGGTGGTTCTGAGAAGATCCCTTTAAGAATTGGGTTTTCTTGTATATGTTGCAATTGGTTAAGGAGTTTTGGTATAGGTTCCACGGAGGGATGATACATCATAACTAATGGTGTGCAATTCATAGGGGTTTTCTTTTTGTACTGCAGCAATTCTTCACATGGCATCTGGGTGCGATCTCTCTCTCTGGAGAAGTGTCCTTGTTGAGTGAAAACCCTTTTGAGATTTCTGAGGTGACAATCATGGGTGTTCTCCTCAGTGTAAATCCAGTGGGATCAGAGGGCTTGGCTGTATATAACAGCTTTCTTGATATGTTTAGTGATTGCTGATTCTGTGCAGATATGAATGCTGGGCTGTGGGTTTCTTGTGTATTGTGGTCTGTATTTTACCATTCTGGATAGAGTCTAAAAAGGAAATGGTGGTGCTGAAGTATTCAAGAGAGTGTGAGGGAGGAGTGATGACTGTTGAATTTCTAATGAAAAATCAATTAGGGACTGCAGGTTTTCAGCCCGAATGCTGATGATGTCATCGATATATCTTAAGTATAGTGTAACCCAGGCAGTACTCCAAGAGGTACCCCCTCTCCAATTGAAGGGATCAAAGCAGCTGCACAAGCGCTGTGGGAGGTGTAGGGACTCTCTTCCCCCTATAGAAGAGAGCCAGACCACCAGTGGGAACTTAACCATATACCTTTTAATAAGAGAACAATATTGGGAACATAATCAGCATAAACCAGGGGGTATAGGGGACACCACAATGCCCCGAAGGGCAGGATTCAACAAATGTTAGACACTTACAATCATAGACATATTCATCCAGTTGACAAAAGATAGTGTAAAACACAAACAGCAAAATAAACAATACTGGTTGGTGAAATATAAAAGGCACAAAAAACAAAATGTCAAATGACAAGGAAAATAGGGCCTGTGTACCTGGAGGGGGAGACAGGGGGAAAACACAATGGCCCTTTACACTGCAAAAGGAATTTCTCCCTGTTAGCTCACTCACCCCAAGTCACCAAAGCTAGGACTTGAATTTGGATCTCCCACATGGTATGCAGAAACACAGCCACCAATGCTGGCACTGCTCCAAGCTGTTAGGGCTCTTAACCTTCCTGGAGCCCCAGCCTCACGTCAAGCTGCCTGGCCTCTGATTGGAGGAGCTGGAAGCAGAGCTGGGAACCTCTCAGGTCACTTCTCAGATCCTGGCTGGAGCTGGGGAACCTCTCCTGCTGGCCGCAGCCTCTCGTAGGGGATCCTGGAGCCCAGTGGGGAGCCTCTCCTGCCAACTGCACGCCGCGCTGCTGAGGGTCCAACTGCTGCCTGCAAGACCCACTCCTTCAGGCTCTTCTGGGGCAACTGCTCCCGCCCCACTGGCCCAGCTCTTTGAATCTCCTTCCTTGTGGTCCCTTGCTGGTCTCTCCCGAGTCAGCCGCGCTGCCCCTTTTATCCCCCTCCTGGTGACCCAAGGGGCCAATCACAGGACATGGAGGGTGAGTCTCTGGGGCCTGATTGGTGAGAAAAGGGAATCCCAAGTCCTCCAATCATCTTTTACCCTTTCAAAACCCCTGGGCTAAGTCACTGCCAGCCAGGCAGCCCATCACAATAGCAAGGGTTTGATGATGCAGTTCTGAGGAATTTTTCTTCCAGGTGGCTCAAAGAAGTTGCCATATTATAGGGCCATTTTGGTGCCCATAGCTGTGCCCATGGTCTGGAGGAAGTGTTGGTTATCCAGTGCACCAAATTCCCTGATGGAAAATATGTAGGAGAAACCAAACAACTGCACAGCAGAATGAACAGACACCAAAAATCTATTGAAGACAAGAATACCCAATTATCTGTGGGGGCACATTTCTCACAAGAAAACCATGGTCTCTCTCCAGTCTCTCAATTCTAAACCTCAAAGGAAATTTAGACAACACCTTTCACAAATAAGTCTACAAACTTCACTTCATCAACTTACTGGATACAAAAAATCATGGACTAAATATAGACATTGGATTTATAACACATTATAACCTGTCTGACATCCCAGGTAACATCTCTAACATTTACCAGCTATATTTTTATCACCAGGTCTACACTCCCCTCTCCCCCCTCACCCACTGACTGCCTCAATTTGCATTTTCACTGACTGGCTCTCACATGCATACTGGCCTCTGGCTTCCTTTCTATTTCATCCAGAAAGAGCACAAACCAACTGCAGATGCTTCCTCAGCCTGATGAAGGGTGTTTGCACCCACAAGCTGCAAAGAATTTTTCCAACTATTTTAATAGGTTTAATAAAAGATATCGGATTTACCCAAAGAATCTTGTCTGCCTATGTCCTTGGACCAACGTGATTACAACCTATACCCCTGAAACATGGAAGATCTTGAATTTTGCCATTTGAAATGGAAATTATACAACATGAGTTAAAGCTTATATGCGTTTAGCTTCTGAGACAAAGTAAAAAAGGGTAAGGCAGTCTGCAGTTGCAATAAATTCTAATATGAAATAGTTGATCTGTATCGAAGAACTTGATAAGCAAATTCAGTGAAGACACAGGAGATCCAGGGACACAATAGTGACAGGCTGGATCAAGCTAGGCCGGGAACAGGAGAAAAACACTTTCAAGAGATGTACAATTTCTTTTCTCTGTAAACAAGCTAAAGAAGATTACTGCAGTGTGTTTTCCTAAGTAATCAGGTAACATTTGCTAAGCTCTCTTTCATTTCACTACTCATTTTTTTCTATTTCAAATCTTGTTTACAAAGAAAAAGAAAACAACAGCTACAAGGGGAAATTCATGCAGACAGCTCCAAAATGAGGAAAATACTTCAACCGCTAAAAAGGGGTGCACAAAGGAAAGGAGCTTCTATAGCTCCCTATTTGACAAGCACTGAAGCACTATCACCTGATCTAACACCATCAGCACATTTCATCCCCAGAAGAGAAAGAGGACATGCATGTGTGGGGAGAAAAAAAGGAGCAGATGGAAGAGTGTGACAGGGAACCCTGGCCATGTTGCTCGGAAAGGGGAAAGAGAGCAAGGGGGCAAGGACCCAAAAAGGAAAGCCTAACTCAAGACGTCCAGGGGGTTGCAAAGGGATTACCTGCAGCAGAAACCAGGCCTCGCCATAGGCAGATAAAGCAGCAGAACTTCCAACTGTTGGGATAAACAACCAGCCTTGCAAGAAAGGGCAAGCTGCAGGCTGCCAGCAAGAGCAAAGGCTGTTTAGTGAGAGCCAGCTGATCTCTAACTAGAAACTCCTCTCCTGCAAGGCCCAGCCTGCAAGGAGCTGAGCTGCTGATTGGGGAATTAGCCACACTAGGACCCTATAACCAGAGAGCCAGGACAGCTGCCCAGCAGGGAAAGGGCCAATTGGTAAATAGGCTCACCTCCAGGGCAGAGGGCAACAGAGCTCTCTTGTAAGAGAAAAGGAACATGTGTGGGTGAGGAGGATAGCCTGCCTGGGAAGAGTGAGTGTACTTCAAGGAATAAGGATTTCATTAACACCTGTTCTTGGGTACTCAGGGAGGAAGAGCTTTCTGCTGAGGACTATTTATGTTAACCTAATTTATAACAACTGGAGGGCTGGAAACAGCTGTGAGGGGAAGCCAAGAGGTTGCAGAGGAGTGTGCCCTGCACACTGTGTGCGCTTGGGGGTAGAGAGGGACATTTTGTGCATTTGGGATGCAGAATATCCAAAAGTTCCTTGACTGCCATTCTAACGAAAACAACTTAATATACATACCAGTAAGTCTTGCTCTGTTTTAAAGTGGCTGTGGGGGTGCTTTTAACTAAAGTTTATTTGATGAGCTTTAAAGTGCCCCTGTGGCCACTTTAAAATGCAGGGGGCTTAATACATGCAACAGTGAGGTGATGCTGGAGGATTTTAATTGAAATGTGGAGCAGACTTGATCAAGTCTGTTCTGACATGTTCTAATTGGAATACATACCAGAATATCTACAAGCAGCCTACAGTTCACCTTTTTTTTGTTTTGTTTTGTGTTTGCGAGATTAGGAGCTGGAGCAGGGAAGGGCTTCAGCCAAAGGCAACTCAGTCATGGAACCAGACCACTGGACTCCCCTATATTTTTAAGAACACAGGCAACCTCCCCTGGAGACCATATTCAGGCAAGGTATGACATGTGAGTGAGCTGAGTTAGAAAATCATAAAGGAGACTTGAGGGAGAGCAGGATGAGCCCACTAATTCAGTAATTTGATTAACACACATGTACCATTTAATACAACTGCAGAAAATAAAATCACAATTTAAAAAAATTTTAAGATAACGAGAAGTATTGCACATTAACAAAATGATCATCATGATTAAAATGAAAAAGTAAGTTCCATGATCTCAAAAACCCCATGAAGATCCAAAAGCAAAAATGTATAACTTCATCAAGGATGTTTTCAGATACTCTTTCATTTAACCCCAAATGCCTTGTGGATGTGTAATAGTATGAGATTTTGAAAATACGGTTATCTTCTCAAAATGGTGGCAGCCAGTAGACTGTCTGAAAAACTACAGCACTTGGAAAGGTACTGTTATGTAGAATTTATGATACTTCCACTACTGTGGCCTTCCCATTTTTGAAACTGCTCCCAAATCTGGGTTTACGCACAAGAAGTATATATTGTTGTAATTCCAAAGCCCACTAATGTTATTTCAAAGTCACATTCAGCACTTCCAAGAAAAGGTTATTTGACCTAAAGCAAGATCCAGGTTGTTCTCATAAATACCTAATTTATGCTTTGACATCTTAAAAATAGACGTCTTGCATCTGGAAGTTGATACATATAGACCAGGCAAGGCCCCTAAGATGCTTGTACATTCAGTGACTGGGCACCTACCTCCAAAGGATGGTCCAGAGTAAATAGATGCTGAGCAGCAAGACACCTGGAACTAGTCAACAGGAAATGCTCGGCACAGGGGTGTGTCTGAACTCCCACACCACCTCAGTTTGGGCACTTGACTCAGGGCTGTATACAGGCACCATTGTGCACTTGGGATGCAGAATATCCAAAAGTTGTGCACCTAACTGGCCAGGAGACCAAATACTCCAACAGTATATAGCGTTAAGTACAAAAAAGAGCAGTCACGGTCACTTTCAGTTGACAAAGAAAAAACATTTCCTAATTCCCAGGAAAATGCCCTACACCAGATTAAGAATACTCTGGGAAGATGGGGATCTTCCAGTAGTATAACTAGAGATAGGCAAGAGGGGCATGAGCCTCAAGTGCTGACCTGGGGGGACAGGGATCCCAAAGTCTCTTTCCCTCACTTGCTCTGTTCAGTGTTTCATCATGCCCCCTTGATGATCCCTTCCATCCCAGTGCACTGCCCTGTATTACTCAATCATTACTCCCTGCTCTCTTTCACACTGCCGCAGCTGGTCTGTCACTCACTGCACCCTTGCCACAGGATTTGGCCCTAGGTCCAAATTCTCTCTTGGCATATAATTCTGTGGCAGAGGCAGTAGCCCTCAGCACAGATCAGAAAGGGCACCTTAAATTGCACCAGGAAAGCTATTGGGAGCCAGTGTGGACAGTGGCATACCGTGCGTCTCTCGCACCCAGGTGGCAATGCTTGCATTTGTGCCCCCCTCCCCGCAGATGATCCAAGCAGGATGTGGGGCTCCCTCTCCCGTCCCATGGCACTTCTGCGGAGTAATTAACAGCATGGTACACCAGACACGGGGGGAAAGGCTGCAGCTGGAACTTCTGTCTGAAACAGCTAAAGAAACTTGCAACACACCAGGCAGGGGTGGTGAGCGAACTACACAAACACAGGAGGTGCTGCAGCCTCTCTGCCTGGCTCTAAAGGGCCCGGTCAGCACCCCACTCCAGGCCAGCACCCAGGGGCCATGGCCCCTTTGCCTACCCCCCCATTGGTACACCACTAAGTGTGGATGCTGGAGGACTGGAGTTATGTGCTCTTGGTGGCCCATCCCCTATCAGAAGGCAGGTAGATACTGAGATAGTAAGGGTATGCTTTAAGACCAAAATATTTTGGCCATTAAGACCAGACTGAATTTAAAAAAAAATTTTTTTTTTAAAAAAGAGCTCTGTGATTTAGTCATTTTTAAATGTCAACATAAGCATTTAAAATTAGTTTGGCCAACAGTACGTTCTTGAACCCGAACTTGTTCCATGCTATAAATGCACCAGTTCCAAATTTATTCATATATCATAATTAACTGCAGCCAGTGATACAATTAGCAATACTTAAAGATTTTTTTAAATCTGTGCAATATCCCCAAACTTTGCCATCAATAATAAAATCATACTAAACTTACCCTATAATATTATGGATTTGGGGAAAAACTCTGATCTAGGAATGCAAATGGTAACCAAACTAACGGCTTAAAGTGTTTTACTTTTTAAGAATATTCTAGTGCCACATATAAGTTTAAAATAATCTTAGCAAATTTCAGAAAAATAAGAAATGAATTTGCAGAAAATAGGAAATCTGAATGTGTCTGCAGTGGTTTATACTCCAAGTAAAATAATGTTACCCAAGACTAAAATAGGATTCCTGTAAGCATGTAAAGTATATGGAACTAAGTGGAATGTCATTCCAGATACCAATTCAGTTTAAAAACAATACTCCTGACCCTCTGCACTACAAAAACTTATTTTCTGCTGTGTGCCCATTATTGTAACAAAGTAACCACCCTCACAGCACTTACATGTATATAAAACCCAGCTGTAGACAGAGAACTACCATTTGCCCCAGTATAGAATGCACACTCATTGCCATATATTAGGTTCATTCTTGGTAATAAGAACATCAAAACTCCATTTTGAAACTCTTCCATAGCAACAACAACAAAAAAAAACAAAACACATATATGGAGTGAATCCAAAACTGCAGAAAACGCCAAAAAGGAACAAATATACAGTAGCTCTCTCATGCTCATGGGTACAGAAATTTCACTTCATGATACAAGAAACTAATGCAAAAACCTTACTAAAGTGAACCAATCTGTGGAGTCAAAGATGATCCTACAGTTTATAGAATCAAGAATGCCCAATATTAAAATTCTTCTTTTGGCTTTATATTGTACATAACTTCTCATGGAAGCAAGAACTTAGTGTAAAGAATGCATATGAAAGTATTGGGAAAACTTGCAATAGAAATAAATACACAGGTAACCATGCAGTTTAATGTATGTAGTTTTTAAGGTCCTGAAAATAAAGTGGGAAGACAGAATACCAAACACAGAGGTACTGGAGCATGCAAGACTGACATATTTAGAAACCACTATCAAGAAGAGGAGGTAACGATGGATTGACCATGTCAGGAGAATGGGAAGAGACCGTATGGCCAATAATATTTTGTATAGCAAGATTTGAGACCACTCTAGAAAATGGGCTTGCACTCCATAGCAGTACAATGATGTGTGCAAAAATGATATGAAGTCATTCAACATCAACCTAGAAAGCTGGGAGGAGCTTGCAAAAATTTAATCCAAACTGGATGGAACATCTAGCACTAGATGCAGCTCAACATGAAGCAGCTCTGATCTAGAGGATGGAAGTAAAGTGAGAAAGAAGAAAGACGCATGCTATAAACTTGGACTCCAACTCAGACAACATATGGATCTGTGAAACTTGTAACACGCTGCATCACTTTTGAATTGGGCTTGGCAGCCACAAATGGATTCATCAGGCATCTGCGTAAACCTCTTAGGTGTACACCACAATCCACAGAACTGATGGTTGCCTCCAACCTTTAATAAACAATTCTAAAAAAGAGGCCTCTGGAACAGGGAAACCAGACACAAATTCTATTTAAAAAAAATCTTGTTTCTGGAGCAAGTATAAATAATACAATTAGTGAAATGGACAGACTATTCAAACAATTCTTTAAAAATATTGTGCGATACTATGCTTCTGGTTTCAAGGAACAAAGGAGATTGGATTTGGGAAATCATTCCAAAATCCAAATGGTAAGGACTCTCCCTGACTTTCAAGAGGTTGGTTCTTATCATCTCTTCTGCACTGGAGGCCTGTTTCTGGGTGACTTAAGAAGAAAGTTGGGACTATGAATGAACTCTGCAGATGCTTCATATCCTGGGATCATCTTGCCCTGGATTGTCCCTCTCTTTCACAGGGTTCATATCTGTCAGTGGGTCTGCAGTTTCTGGAGACCCCAGTAAGTAAATACTGGGATAACTCAATAGCAGTGGCAGAATAGGATTGTACTGGCACCTATAACATTTTCCTTGTGTGCAATGTTCCCCATCCATCAACTAACAGGAGATAGGGGGAACAATGGGGCTAACTGCTATCAGGTGCAGTGGCTGCTGGTGTGGGCTCTTTGGACTTTGGCACATTCTTCTATTTGTTACAGAGATTGTGGCCATGAATGGATGTAGCACTACAACTGCACACATGCAGCAGCTCTTTGAAGTGCTACAAGGAGTGTACATACATACAGCACCCCCCAGATGGATCATGACAAAGTCTCTACAAAGACAGTTGGTGGCATTCTCCAGCCAAGAGGCAATAGGAGTTGTCTGGCCCTGCAGCTCTGCTCACCTCTCCCCTTCTCAACCCCCACCCATTGGGGAAGAGGATCCTGTCAGATCACTAACGGTATTCCCTCTCCCCACAAGGGAAGGTACACCATACTGGCTGGCAGTGATCAGCAGGAAAATGGGAAGGCAGCACTCATTCCAACACTCTGCAAGGGGAAGGGTGCCCATTAGTGAACCCAATCACTTATGGCCTGCTGCCCCCATGGGTGTGGGGAGTAAAACTGCAACCCCCTGGGCTGGGCTGTCAGTGAATGCAAAACCAGAACTGGGCTTGTATGTGGTTAGCTGAGCTGCAGCCTCTAATCCCAAATAGGCTGCAACTCTGCTTGCCCTGGGTGAACCCAGTCTACCCTGTACTCATTGACAGCAAGGTTTAGGAGTGACAGGCTGTCATTAAGCCCATGGCAGCATCTGACCACAAAGGCAGGGCTGGGGTGCAGATTTACCTACATGTCTTTCCTGCCCAAGTGAGACTAGCTGAAGTGCCCCACTGAGACAGGGTTGCTGAAGTAGTGCTTGCATCTTGCCCAAGAGGCAGCTGATCAAATTCTGCCAAGGGTCAAGGAAGGTCACTAGGCAGCTGAATGGGAAACTGCATTCTGCCCACAAAAGTAGCAGAATGTGGTTATTCCCAATGAGTTGCAAAGGAAATGGAGAGAAACAGGCCTAGAGGCCTTTCGGTTTGCCTTTGCCCTCGCTTTTTCTTGAGCTGATGTAAGAGTTCCTGCTGCTCCCTAAGAATGAGAAGCAGGGCTGAGGTAAAACACACCTCAAGAGGCAAATGCAGGTGTGAGACAAATCTGGGAATTAGGCTGCCAAATTGTTGAGCCACGCCATTAGCTAGAAATTAGATGCAAAATTCTGAAACTTTCCTCAGAAGCGTTCTGCAGCAAGGAGCCCTAATTCGTTTGGGGACTTCATGGGCATTCAGCAGCTGCCAGTAACTAACAGGCCTTGTTCCAGTCCCAAACTTCAAGCAGCCTGAAGTCCCAATGTGGGTCTGTGGGTCTGAGCAAGGTAAAGAAAATATTTTTCTTCTAAAATCAGTATATAAATATACCTTTCATATTCTTACTTTATACAAGAGGGTTTCCTTCCCCTTTTCTGGGCCAGCATTTATGCATCTTCTAATACTCTGAACAGAATGAAGTGCTGCACAATACATATGTTAGACTAATACTGTTAATTGTTAATGCCTGGCTTCTTGACAGCAGTGTGAAAGCAATGTTTATTATGTCTGTTTAAATGTGAAATGAGTTCAGAGACACAGGCTTATGGTAGCAAGGGATCTTTTCACAGGAGTGTTCGTGATGGACAGCTTTAATGCCTTACCCCACCATTATAAAAGGGAAAAAGAATTAAATTGTTTTCCTTTTCTTGTTTTCTCCTGAACATTAAATTTAAACAAGACAGAGTAATGCACACAGGCTGAAGACAGGGATACAGTATTAAAGAAGATGTTTCCTTAGCAACGAAATCAGATGAAGATCCAAGGATGTACTCATATGACTATTTCTGCACTACACAAAAGTAGGGCACTAGAAAATGCAGGTAAGAATACAGTAATGGAGACACCTAGTAGACATGTATTAACAATACAGTTAAATCAGAATTGTTTTTGTTCATTTTAACATATGTTACCTCATTAAATTGTTATACAAATTTGGGGGACCTAATCTACCTCTAGCTGATTTATCTGTCACTGTCATTCAATTTGCAGCAGATCTAATTTAGACTTACAATAAGTACTCAAAGAAGCTTTAAGTCTGGAGACATTACATTTGGGAAGTAGCAAGCAGCCAAACCAGAAAGAGAGGAAAGGAAGAAAAGCAATTCTGTAGTGCTCTATAATTAGGTTAAAAATACAGAGATTTACAGTTCTATTTGTTTTCAAAGCTAAGAAGGATATAAACTAATTAACTACATCATTAGCTAAGTAAAAATTACCATTTTATGGAAGTTGAGGTACCTATTGTCATAATAGTAGAGTAAATTTGATCTTAAATTAGATATAATTAAGTATTAAAAGAGTGTGGAATATCTGAAAGAAAATATTTCCAGAATAACAGTCCCCCTCATCTGTCAAAGCATGAAAAACTCATTGGATTGTTTTCCAGGTACAAATATACAGAATAGAAATTTGAACCTCAAAGGTAAGTTTTGTCCTTAACTTGTTTTAGTGAGGTGAATTTCTAAGACATTAATGTTTTCAACAAAAGTCATTTTGCATAGTCTGGGCTTTGAGAGCTACTTTAATTTCATGGTGCAGCTCTTCAAACAATATCTGAAAGTATTGCTCAGTCTTGATGTTCTTTTCAACCAGTTATTGATATCTTCACCCTTCTTTCCCCAAATCAACATTCAGGAAATATTAATTCATCCAAGATAAATTTCTCCAACTATTAGATTTTATTCTCCTTTTAAGATTCTTGAAAAGCATATTAGATTCTCTACTATTATTTAGAAAATGTGGAGGGTATGGAATTATTATTATTACTTTAATTAATTCATAGATCAGGATCAGAAACAGACCCACAGTACAGGCAGCAAAGCAGGTTAACTATACTAGCCTTCCATGTCTACAGTCCTTCCTTTAAATTCTACGTATTCTGTAAGTGAAAATGAGTTTTGTGATCTTCTTAATCCTGGTGCAAATGCTGACTGCCAAATTTTCAGATGTGGCCACTGTTTCTGAGTGATACTATTTGGGTGCAAAGTGTTTCATGCTGGACATCTGAAAATAGAGACATTCCAAAAAAATGAACCAATGACCACATCTGGACAGTTTCTCATTCAGTCTACATTATAAGAACAAAAGTCACACTGATAAAATTAGCAATCCACTCAAAACAAGGCTGGGAGGTGGGAGAAGGCAGAGACAGTGTAACTGATGAGATTTTGAGCTATTCCAAGCATAACGTTCTGTAATTCAGTGGACAATGTCTTCCTCCAAACTCAGGAAGGCATGACGATCAAAGCCAGTATTGAATTATCCATTGTACTGCCAGTCTCAGAAACTATGGCTATTCACTCTCAAACTCAGCATAGGCTAAACAACATAATTTTGGATGGAGTCAGAAAGAGAAACCACTAAGTCACTGGCCTTGTACAGGGTTTATGTTTCTACCAAGAGTATCACCGCTCTTCCTGTAGGAATTGCCAGCATACAGGCATTGATTCACTTCTCCCAGAGGAAACACGTCCCTTGTAGGACACCTGGAAGATCTCCCCTGCAAGAGTTTCTCTAGAATGAATGACTGTACACTTATACTCAACTCCTGTACAAAGTAGGAGGATTCAAGCAGTAGACTCCCCTGTGCCGTCCCCCAACCTTCTGTAGATTGGAGCCCCCCAGTCTGGGGTATTTTTCCCTGCAGTTCAACTCCCTCCAGTCATGAAGTTGAGCTGCCAGTACCTCTCCAAGCTTTTTGGAGAATGGCCAGGGGTATTGCCAAGTGACTCCAGTTAGCGGGAGGTACAAAGTCTTTCCCTGATGCTCCACTCTCCCTGGGGACCTGGAGGAGTAGAGCTGTTGCTGCTCTCTATGCCTTCCCTGGGATAACCCTAGTCTGCAGTAGGTGGAGGAAACAGGGGAGAGGGGGCAGCTGCAGGCTGGAACTCCTGTACTGCTTCCTTTCCCAGAAAGATTTTTAGCAGTGGAAATTTTGCCTGGTCATAGCTATCATCTATACTAGTGTTTGTCAGCCGGGGGTGTGTGCGCCCCTAGGGGTACTTAAAAGGTTGCAGGGGGTATGCGGACCTAACGTGGCCGAAAAATGCTGCAAGCATTCATGCACCTGCAGCACAGCATGCAGGCGGCTAGGAGAGCAGCCAAGTCCAGCTGGTAAATGTGTTGTGAGGGAAGTGGCTGGGGGGCAGATCGAGGTATTTACAACTTTCCAAACTTTCTTATATTTTCTGTCAAAAGATTCTGAGAGTTTAATGATTTCATGTGGCTGAAAAATGCTGCATTAATGATAGCTTAGCTCTGTGAAATGATCAGACAATTTGCAGAAACTGTTAGATGCCTTGTCTTGATCTAAACTAAAACATCATTCACCTTGAATGCCCTTGCAGAGAGATAATAAGAAAAGACTGAGGATTAACACAGTTCTAAAAGTCAGGTGAAGGTTTACAAAGTTGTCAGCTGACCAAAATTAATCCATTCATTCTGTGCTCATACTGCCTTGATAATGTAGAGGCATCTTTTCACTCTAAATAGACTTCAGTCTAAATCGGTGGCCAATCGCAGAGCCTCTTGGAGTCGATCTGAGGCTGGGGGAGCTAAGAGCATACCCACGTGTGCAGGTGTGCCCCTCTACCAGTCCAGCAGGTGAGTCCATGGGGGAGGGAAGAGGTGGGGGCCAGGATGAGGCCTCCACAGTGAGGGATGGAGTGTGGCAGAGGCAGGAGCAGAAGTAAGGTGAGTGGGGCCACAACTGGGTGGGTGGTGGGAACATCAAGCCTGAGCAGCTTGTCCAGAGGCACAGGGGGCTTCTGCCACTGTGCACACCCCTAAGGAGGCCCCAGGGGGCACATGCCCCCCCATCTGTGCACAGCAGAGGCGGCTGCCATTCTGGGCTAGGCTTTGTGCCCTGAGCCCCCCTGCAGCTAGTCCAGAAGCGGCCTGATGCCATGTGCATCTGGCCACCAGGCAGGCAGGGGATGAGGCTCAGCCCAGTGGCTGGATGCACATGCCATCACGCCACTCCCTGGCCAGCTGCAGCAGAGCTTGAGGCACAAAGCTCAGTCTGCAACAGCAGCCACCTCCACTATGTGCAGATCAGAGGGCATGTGACTCCTCCAAACACATGGCAACACGGGTGGCTGCAGCAGCTGCGAGGGAGGGAGTTGGGTTGCGGCAGGGGCAGGCCCTGCACAGCCCGGGCTGGGCACAGGATGGAGCCGCCAGCAGTTTGTCAAGGGGGTGCAGGGGCATGCATCCCAGGAGGTCATGGGGAGGGGTGTGTGCCCCCAGATCTGCATGCCAGCTGGGCCAGCTGCCACTGTGGGCTGGGGCCAGGGCCGTGCCGGCCCCTTCCGGTGGGGGTGTTGGGCTAGGCTGGGCTGTGCTTGGGTCACACTCAGGGTGGGCGAAGGTGGTAGCAGTGCTGAGAGCGGGGCTATGGGGGAGAGGGGCTGCAGGCACCTGAAAATTTGCTGTAGCACCACCAACACTTCTCCCAGCGATGATGATGCCCACCCCAGGCAAAATACAGACCAGTCCCCACACCAGGAAGAGCCCAGCACTGCCTTCCCCTTCCCCCCCAAAGGGAATGGGGGCCCTGTGCCCATGAACTGCATGGGGCAGGGGGAAGGAAGGTGGGCTGGGGCTAGAAGGCAATCCCAGGCTCTTCCCAGCAGAGGTATTGAGCAGCACTGTGCTCAGGCCAGCTGTCAGAAGCGGTGGTGCTTGGAGAGGGATTTGGTGGGGCTATAGTGAATTTTTGGATGTCTGCAGGCCCCCCCGCATAGCCGCACTCCCAGCACTGCTACCCAGCCCGAGCACAGCCTGGCCCAACACCTCTGCTGGGAAGAGCCCAGCGCCACCCTGGGCCCAGCCCACCCCACCTTGCATGCAGATCCAGAAATATATGCCCCCCTTGCCCTCCTGGGCTGTGTACCCCCCCTCCCCATATCCCCTGAACAAGATGCTCGCAGCTTCATCCTGCACCTGGCTCCAGCTGTACAGGGCCTGCCCCTGCTCCTGCCCCAGTCCCACTTCCTCCCTCACTGCCATGGGGTGGGAACAGATTGAGGCCCCAGCAGTTAGGGAGGGAGGGAGCGGAGCATAGGCAGGAGCTGGGGGGGCTGGGGGCCA
>NW_017729025.1:42111528-42129096 GCF_001723915.1 Gavialis gangeticus | reverse complement strand
ACAGCCCTTTCCCCTCCCCCTGCCCCTTCCCCCACAGATTTACCTGCTGAGACAGGCACACCCCCAAATACTTTTTTCTCCCTCCACCTCTATCTGCCCCCGCCCTTCCCACCTCACAGACTGACCTGCGGAGAAGGGGTGGGGTGGTGGTGGTGCACAACAGATCTTGGGTTGCTTTTTAATTCAAAGGTTGGAGACCACTGATCTAAATAGAGGTTCATAAGTCACTAAAGAGCAGTCCATAAAGTCTGCAAATCACTCATATTTCAACTAGATACAAGTTACATAAAGGCTCTTAAAATTACCCCTATTTTCAATTATCTTTTCTAAAATTTCTGCACACTTATTAATTTACCTTTCAGGTTTTATGTGAAAAATAAATAGAAAAGAGATGCTACCCTCAATATATCTATGCTGTTTACAGTAGCATGCTACTCTAGTTTTGCACACACATACGTATAAAATTTGTACAATAAGTAAATAGTAAGAAACATGATACAGAAAAACACATCTCATCCAACAGGTCTGCATAAGTAACTTTTGAAGAGGTGGGATTTATAAACCTCATTTCCCACGGCTGGCAAAGACAGAATAGCATATGCAATCAAAATGAAGGGAGTATTTACTGAAGATGACAATATATAGTGATTTTTTTTTTTTTTTTTTTTAAACTGTGTGAATTTTAAGCAACATTTTTGACATGTCATTTACACTATACATTTCACCTCTTGCTGCAATCCTGTTCCCTTCCACTTCAGTTAACTTCTTATTGAAAAAATCTTACTGTAGGCCTTGCTGGAGTACGGATTAATATAACCACAGCTTAATGTGTGTACAAATCATATGAAGGCTGTACTAAGAACACGAATTGAACAAGCCCCAATGAATACACAACTAGGTATGCCATATGTGGCTCACACAGAAGTGCTGGATAAGTAGCTCATTAGTTTTAGAGGTGTCTCCAAGGCCAACAGCGATTGATAAAACCAGTACAGAACACCAAAGCAAAAATCACAGTGATCTGGAAAACAGGTGCCCCTGCCTGGTGGGAAGGTTGCACAAACTGGTGAGAAGTAGGACATGGATGATGTCACCTAAAAAGGTTTTAGTTGCTGGGGAGAACTAGCATGTATATCCTGTAAACATGCAGTTATTTTGATTAGTATATAAAAAGGGGTCTGGGAACCCCTACAATACTTTGATTAGTATATAAAAAGGGGTCTGGGAACCCCTACAATACTTTGTACTGGTCTTAGGGGTTAAGTTCATGCCAGCAAATGACCCAGCTGTTGTTCTGCCTGGGTGGGGGGAGGAAAGTAGTGGCACTGAATTCATAAAAGCTTGAACAAGAATAGTTCTTTTTCTGAACAACTATAAACTGAAGAACTATTAATATAGCATGGGCTGTGTATTCGCGTACTCTTCCTGCTGCCCCCCAAGATCTCTGAGATTTGTGTCCAAAATCAGAACAGCAGGACTCTGCAGGGTTGCTTATCACTTCCTCTTCCAGCTTCCAGGTGCCTCTCGGATTTGTAGTCCACAATCTCAGCCAGCACTAAGTAAGACAGCAGGGGAGCTCCGTACTTGGGGGAAAGTGAATTTAACCCCTCTCCCTGGCTCCAGATCCCAGCCAGGGTTTGCCTGAGAGGGCAGCGAGCCAGCCAGTGAGGCCAGTGAGTCAGCTCTCAATGCTCTGCCTAGGGAGTGGAAGGGCAACGTCAGCCCTGCTCTCTGGAGCAGACAGCACAGCCCAGACCAGCGCAGGAAAGTATGCTGGGTGACTATGATTTAACTTGGACCAGAAAGGGGTCTAGGACAGAAGCTTCATAAAGTGGTTTGACCTAAATCAGTTAAGTCTGATACTACATTCAACCAGGTTTATCTTAAACCAGTTTCAGCCGTTTTGAAACTGGATTATGTGCACTGAACTTCTGTTCTGTTACAGCTTCAAACCAGTTTCTGATCACTTAAACCAGTTTATGTGTAACAACTGTCTCCAGCCTATGAAATTAGAAGTTCCACACAGTTTCAGAAGGTGTCAGTGTTTTGAATTTTCCTTCCTCCTGGGAATGTTTTGACTAAATTAGTATGGAAGCAATGTTTGTGGTATCACAGGCAAGGAGTTAGCCAATTTATTATGCAGTATACAGAGACTGTCTTAAAATTACAATGCTGTTTTGGGACAGAATAATGTATTTTCTGTAACTTCCCAAGAAATTGGGCCCATTCTTCAACTAGCATAACATAAATATTATGTTATGAATACAAATTGCATTAGTTTCAAAGTTATGCTAGTTGAAGAATGGGCCCTTTAAGAAATGTAACCCCCAAAAGTCAGAACATAATATTTATTCCATGTGACAAAAGAGAAATTCTTCAAACTTCCCATAAAATTGTTGTGCATAGACAATATTTAGGAAGCATTTCTTTTTTAAAGTGACCATTTTTGCCATACTCCCCATAACAAAAAAAAACATCTCCTTTAGTCCAAGCTAATGAAAATGTTTTGTTTACAGAAAATTCCACGAAGAACTGCCCTGTTCAAAATGACTGCAGTCCTGGTAATGCCAGCTATTTTGAAAGAAGGTTATTTTTGAAAGTCTCTGAAAAAAGAACATTATTTTTCAGTTTCTGTTGGCAGATAACATGGAATTGTGGTAAAAATTATCACTAGGCCTGCAAGCTTTTTTCAGAAGTACCACAGAACTAAATTCACTCAAAAGAAATGCAGAAAGGGAACTATTATGTGTGAGCACACGTATACAACAGGAAATGTGAAGAAAATGGGAGAGAAGAGGAAGCTGGCAAACATGCTGTAGCTTTGCACTGCTGCTGCATGGCATACAGTTTCACAGAATATGATAGTGAATCTAACCTAAAAAGTTAAAATAAAATACAAATAAAAAAAGAAAGGTTGATGCTACTCTATCATGTGATATTTGTTGATGGTAACATGCTCTTTGGATTACTTGCTTCTCTTTGGGTTTACATATGAAATATTTAAACTTCCCAGATTTCTCCACAGTGGCAACCTGAGGGGGAAAAACTGGAGAAAGACACTAATATATGTATTTTTAAAGACAAGATAATTTGTTCTAGTACTATAAATGCTATTTATAATGGAATGCCTGTTTACTCTATGGTAGTATTACAGGTCAGAGTTAAGGTTGCTGGATTATTGCGCCTTTCCATACTTCAATACATTACACTTTCCTTAAGGTGTAACTTTCATTGTGAATTTCCTGAGGTTATAATGCTTATTTTGGAGATAAATACCTTTGTAATAGTTTTGCCCTTACATTTTTTAATAGGCATGCTCTACCTCAGTTTCAATTTAAGAAATTTTTTTCCTGGTGAAAATTAAGTATGCTGTGAGATTTTTAACTGAAAAAAATCCTTCCTAATTGACATTCATATGAAGTCGAACAAAACAGCATGAATCAGTGAGCATTCCTCAACACCACAGTTTTCCAGAAACGTATTGTCAACCATGTATTAATTAAAACCTTACACACTTAGTAAGAGCCAGACTCTCAAATATATTCAAGGTAGAGAAGGAGCAAGAAAAGGAATGAATTCCCCCTCCTTTCAATGCATAGTTCCTGTGAGATTCTCCTGTCTTATACTTCCTCTCTATAGTTTTCTGTTTAGAATTGCATTGCCATGTCACCTTTTTAATATATGTCATATTTATATAATCTAACATTGGGAACTATGCTTCAATAAAATCATGGTACTTCAAACAGACACTTACACCATCCCTTTAAAAATGCAGGGAGATGGGAGGAAGTGGAAACTGCATACAAAATGAATTCTACCTGTACTAGATGACAAGGAGTAGATCAATCTAATCAGCATGCACTGATTGACTGTTGATCTTGGCCAAATGAAGGACCGCACTTATTGTCTGCACCATAAGAAATACTGAGAGGTTTACATCTTTGTAGAATTATTAAAACTGAAGCAGCAACATAGAAGTTTGATAACAGTAATCATCAAGAACTGATCCTTATAATAAAAAAAGAGTTATCATAAGCAAAAACACACAAGAAAAGTGTTCTCCAAGCTGAGATTCAGTCAGTTGTGACAACAGAGGTGTAAACTCCTGGTTTTTTTACAGATAATTCTTTTCCTCTGCCTGCCTAATAGCCGTTCATATAGCTCCTCTCTCAAGCAAGCTGGAAAGAAAAAAAAGGACCCTGTGTTATTCCAATAACCTATGTCAATTGTTATTCCAACTGAAATACATCAGCTCAAGATCTCAGGAGGGTTGGATGACAAGATGTACATACGCCCTTTCTCTCTGGATCTGCTCAGGTCAGGGCAGCTGCTAGAGACAGTATGGTCAGTTGCACCTAGCTATCTGATACCTCTAAACCTCAGTGTGAGACTAAGTAGTATAGGCAATACTGTCCTGGGCTTCAGCTCCTCAAGGCATGTATTTTCTTCAGAATCAAGCTATAATTTAAAAAAAGGTGAGGAGGGAGGGGTCTTGGTTCTTATTATCATTGTTGACAAGTAAAACTTGAGAACATGTCCAGTGTGTAACTAATAAAGTAATGTCTGCCTGAATCAGCAAGAAGTCCAAGAAGACACTAACACCTGTAACTATAAAATGCATCCTAATGAGGCATTGCTTCCAAGAAACATTGTTCTGGAGGTCTTGTCAATACAAACCCAAAAGGACCTCTTTCTATGAGAAGAAAGGAATGCACTGAACCTTGTCCAAGCACTGACTGCTGGGGCAAATAGCCTCTTACTGCCACCCTTTCCATTTCTACTGGTGAGAAGGCAGCCCCATGCTCCTCCCCAGTGTAAAATGGGATTCCCTTCTACTGCCAACTCCAAATTAGGGGAGAGACTACATTGACAAGGCAGGACAATGGGGATAGAAATGGAAGGTTTGAAACAGAATTGAAATATGGCTTCTCAAGCAAAGATTCTGTAAACCGGGTTTTCTGACTGCAACCGGTACACCTAGTATTATGAAGAAAGATGTCAACAACATTAGTCAATGAGGGACCCAGTATTTCTTCACTGATTTTCACTAACCAGGAAGACCATAGTTCTAGACATCATGTTGAATAAACCCTTTATGAGAAATCCAGAAAACATAGAGACACTTAGTCTGTTTGATATATACCACACTAGGTATAAACAAGTTGGACAATACCTCAGAAGACAGGAAAAACTTCTCACCACTGTGATTGTCAATAAAAAGGAAAAAACCCTGAATAATCCAGCTATAATTCATCCAGTACACAAATATTGATTTTTGAATGTTTAAAGTTAGTATGATGAAATTCAAGCAATGGCATAAATACCAACTTAAATGTATATCTAGCAAATTCAATTGAAAAATTCTTCTGGAATCAGACTATTCCAAGGCAATTTGTAATAAGTTTCTAAGACAGCATCTACCAAACTGTGGGACACACCCTCCAGAAGGTCACAAAAAGTTCTCTGATTTGCTCTTATCAAGTTTGAAGGCTATCACAATACTAAGATATTACATTCAGCACATATTGAAGTGTTCAAAACACCTCTAAGAACAGTTTGAATGGATAACACGAGATTTTAGTATAAAAGAAGATAATTAGTACATGCTAGAGGTAGAAAAATACAATTCAGAAATGTATTTATAGTATTCTAACTTGTTTAATTCATAGTAGCTATTAGTGATTATGGCAAACTGAGAAACAGAAAAAACTCGACTATGTTTTACTTCAGTGTAGTTCTAAAGTCACCTTTTGGTATTACAGTAGATTTGAGCTCAGAGGGAATCAGCTCCAGCTATGATTCTGTTTCATCTAAAAAAAAGCATGCAAGTTTATGCAAGTCCTTGAAATGTTAGCTGTAGAAGAACCATAACTGTTTGGTTTTTTCCTCTGGACCTTGCCATCTTTTAGCCTAATAAACTAGGTCACTTAGAGATGTCAAAAACCAAAAAAAACAGTGCTTTACTTTAAGCGTGGCGCACGCCCCACACCAAGCGCAGCACATGCCCAAAAGAGGCATCGCATTAATTTGACCTGGTTTGCTCAATGCCTGTATAAATCAGGTACTTCAGTAGGGCTTTTTGGCACTTCTGTCTAATGGCTGATTGAATAAGCTGAATGAATCAGCTTTTAGGTACAAGTCAAAAAGCCCCACTGAAGTGCCCGATCTATACAGATGCCAGGGGAGCTGGGTCGAACTAATGTGCTTCCTCTTTGGGTAAAGCTCCGTTTTTGGGGGATTTTTTCCATGTCTGTCGGTGCCATTAATGGTTAAGGCATTTGCCCAGAATTTACATATCTCACTTCCCCATACAGCACTGTAACTCCCAGGCCTGGATTAAGCAGGACTAAGAGCACTTGCCAACCTTCCCGTTAGAGCTAGCCTATTGTGCATGTAAGAGGGGGAGATATGCTAGGACAGAAAGTTTGGCTCTGTGACTCAGTGAGATGGCACTGCCCTGGAAAGGAGGGAGGCCTGGGTTTCTGGTTCCCTCCCTGACGTTTCTATGTTTTGCATTTAATACTAATTGGATGGACTGGGTAAGGAAAACAGAGACAGAAACAGCGGTACAGAACCCAGAACCTCCCACTTTTTTAGGATAGGGTATTCTTGATCGTATTTTGTGCCTTAGGAACTTAAGTCCTATTTAGTTTGCTTGGGCAAACTTTGCTCAGGACTATTTTGTGGTCCCCAAAATAAGCCCTTCTCATTCTTTTATTGAGGTTCAAACATCACAGTTATTGCTGTAGTATTCAGACATCTCTTTCACATGTGTTCAAATGACACTCTTTTGAGAATGATCTTGATTCCCAAAGCAAGTGGGAGAATCTGAAGTAAATTCTAAAGAGTATCCTACTGGAAAACCATAAACTTTACATGACTGACACAACCAGGAACCTTTGAAACATGAGTCTGCACACTAAAGGTGCCTTCTTACTTCTAGCAAACTAGCAGGCAGTGAAAAACTGGATGAAGCATTTTCAGCACAAGCTCCTTTCTCCCACTGCAGGCTGTCATTCTTCTCAGATAAGATCTTTGGAAGGTAGGAGGAAACCTGGTAACCCTGCACTACATTGCCTATAGTCTGTGCGTCAGCAAATCTTTCCTGTGTAGATCTGCTTTTTCATAATGTATAGGCTAGTAACTAAATTGACAAACAAGGAAAGGAAAAAGAAAAATAAATAAAAATAAGAGCAAGAGGTTCAGCAAAACAACAAAACTTAGCTCCATACATGGAGGAAAACAAGACACCACCAGAAATTGAGAGTTGAAAGATGCGGTTGCTGGATAAAGTGCACATAAAATAATGTATAATGATTTAACTGAATTAAAAAACAAAAGCATTCTTGCTCATGGCCCAGTAGGTGGTTACCCTGATTGTCAAATCAGGGTAAACCTTGACAGAAACCCTGTAATAATAAAAGAACTAAGGCAGGTAAGGGGGCCCAATCCCTGAGGCCCAATCCCAGGGAGAGGGGGCGGTGCTGCATCCCCTGTGGCCCAATTCTGGCATGCAGGGCAGTGGAGAAGCAGTGCCCAATCCAGCCTGTGGACTGGCTCCACACCACTCATCTTGCCAAAAGGTTGAGCACCACTAGTCTAGACTATAGGAAATTCTATGGCTCCTATGTGTGCAAAAAAGAGGGGGGAAAAAGGACTGTACAACTGTAATTCCTTTTTTGTGTCAGATTCATGTGCGCCCCTTGAGCTCTCCAAAATGCTTATAATAATTTTACATGATATAACTATGGTACAGCAAGTAAGCTAAGCATATGTTTTAGGGAATATGCTGTTCCTTTCAGGAACCTGGCTGGCGCATCTGTCTTGCAGGCTCAGGGTTAAACTGAAAACCACTTCTGGGGAGAGACAGTGCATTTCCTTGGACCCATCTGGGTGCACCTCATGTAACAAATTCTTTACCATTGCAAGATCCTAACATTTTGGTTGCGTTCTTGGTCTCTTCTGCTCTCTTTCTGTGGCACACTGAGGTACTGGGACTTTGGATTCTTTGTACTAAACATCTTATGTTCACAATAGACTGCTAGTAGTGGGAAAGGGTTGGTGGTTCGTGAGGTACACAGGAGGGAACAGAGCTGTATATTCTTTCAACTTAACATCAATTCAGTGGTTGCCTACAGCTGTGGAAGATTGAACTCAATGACTTATTTGGTCCATTCCAGACCTGACAAAAGTGTACAAGCACCTTATGTTTCAGAGAGATGTGACACTGAGATGCGTTCTTACAGGAAAACACAATTTGCTAGGGAGAAGTGGTGAGCTGTTTTTAAGAAGACAATGGATTTTTAAGCATGCCTTCTAACCCAACTTTAGCTTCAGTGTTAATACAAGAAGTGGAAGGAAATTTATAACATAAAATGTTGAATTTTTTTGACAAAGGAACTAGAATATGGAATGCTACTTAAAGTGCAAAAATTAGATTAGGGGCTTACAGAGTAAGCCATAAGCTGTCCAACGCAACAAGCCAAAGTGAAAGCCACTGGAAATGAAATCTTCCAAGAAACATATGGGATATCAGAGGAGAAATGAAAGAGAAAAAAGATAAGTGCAGGATTCAAGAGTGATCCACTGAGAGCGCTGAGGAGAAGGGCTAGGATCCAGAGAAAGCCAGGAAATGTATTTTATACCGGACCTAAGATTAGCTAGACTCCTTAAGTTGGTGTTGAAAGGAATGGGAATGCATAAAGAAGCCTTACATCAATCACTAGAAACTCAGATTCAAAAACTAAGATTGCTAGACAAAAAGCTATTTCAACATGATTTAAGAGAAACTGCAGAATGGAGAAGACCTGAGTCTTCAAACAGATACGTGCCAATCTAAAAACCTTTTACATGTTTAGCCCCAAGTCTTAGAATAGCCAAAAATGATGTGGAACCTGCTGCAGAGGTCTCCAAAAAAGAAATTTTGCTCAGACCAGCAAGGTTACCCCTCTTTTTTAAAGCTGCAACCACCATTGCTATTATTTTGATGAAAATCTCCTAATGGGTCACATGATGAAAAAACACAAGGTCTTGAAATGTAACAGTTAAGGTAACTGGCTGTAAACCTTAGCAACTTCTAGTGAGATGAGACATGTGGAAAATCATATGGAAGTAGAGCTCGAAGCGCCCACACAAGGTCATCTAGTCCAGCCCCTTGCTCAAGGTAAGATCATCCCTGACTAAATCAATCCACACAAGGATCTGTCCCATCTGCTCTTGACAATTTACAGGGATGGAGAGTCCATAACTTCTCTAAGTAGCCTGTTCCTGTACTTTACCATCCTTCTGGTCAGAAAGATGTTCCTAATCTCCCAAACTAATTTCCCCCTCTGAAGTCTGATGCCACTGCTCCTAGTCCTGTCCCCTGTGGCCACAGAGGAAAGCCCATCTCCATCCTCTCTATAATTGCCCTTCAAGTATTGAAGACTGTTATTAAACACCTCTCAGCCTGGTTTTCTACACACTACATAACCCTAGCCACTTCAGCCTTTCCTCATAAGTCATGCTTCCCAGGCCTCTAATTATTTTTCTTCCTTTCCACTGGACTCTTTCCAATTTGTCCACATTCTTCTTGAAGTGTTCAAAACCAGACACAGTACTCCAAAAGAGGCCTCACCAGTGCTGAATACAGCAAAAGAATCACATCCTTTGATTTGCAAGTGACATTTTTGTTAATGTGATCCAGTATACAGTTGGCCTTTTTTCAACAAGGGCACACTGTTGTTTCCTAAGGAGTTTATGGTCCACTGTAACCTCTAGTCTCTTCTCTGAAGTACTGCAGCCTAGCCAGTCATTCTCTGGTCTACATTTATGCATGCAATTATTTTGTCCTAAGTGCAGGACTTTGCACTTTTCCTTGTTGAACTTCATCTGGTTGACTGTGGACCATGATTCCAGTATATCCAGGTCATCCTGGATCCTTGCTCTGCCCTCCAGAGCATCTGCAACTCCACTCAATTTGGTGTTATTGAACAAATTTACTAAGCATGCACTTGATTCCATTGTCTAAATTATTAATGATGATATTAAACAATATCAGACCTGTAACAGACCCTAGGAAACCCCATTTGATACTTCCTTGGAACTAAATATTGACTCATTGATGGCTACTCATTGAGCACAATAATGCAACCAGTTCTGTATCCACTTTACAGTACTTTTATCTAGTTTGCGTTTCCTTAGCTAATTAATGAGAATGTTGTGGGAGATGGCATCAAAAGTCTTGCTAAAGTCAAGGTATATCACATCCGCTGCTCTTCCCCATCCACGGAGCCTATCAGCTTCTCATAGAAGGAAATTAGGTTAGTCAGGCATGACTTGCTCTTAGTGAATCCATGCTGCCTGTTCCTGATCACCTCATTGTCTTATAGGCGCTTCACAACAGATTTCTTGAGGATCTACTCCATAATCTTTCCCAAGTATCAACATCAGACTGACTGGTATGTAATTCCCCAGATCCTCTTTCTCTTTCTTAAAGATGGGCACTATATTTGCCCTTTTCCAATTTTCCAGGGCCTTATCCAACCTCCAAGAGTTCTAACAGCTAATGGCTCTGAAACTACCTCAGCTAATTCTTTCCATACCCTAAGGCAGTGGTCTCCAAAGTGGGGTGCGTGCATGACGACCCACTGGGGTGCAGAGAGAAAATATTAGAACTTCTATTTATATTTATATAAATATACATATATTGGGGGTGCGTGCTCAAAAATGTTTTACTGATAGGGGTGTGCGATCAAAAAAGTTTGGAGACTACTGCCCTAAGGTATAACCCATTTGGCCATGCCCACTTGAAAGCATCTCTAAGTAACCCCTGACCTGTTCTGCCCTTACTCCAGGCTGTTTGACTCCTTCCCTACCTTTGCTGCCTGCTGCACTCACCATCTGAAAGCTACCCCTATTTGTGAAGACTGAAGTAAAAAAAGGCACTGAACACTTCAGCACCTGCTGCGTCTGAAACTAGATGGCCTTCTGCATTCCATAAGGGACGTACAGCTACTTTAAATCTTCCTCTTATTCTCAAAATACTTGTACCTTTTATGTCCCTTGCCAGTTTAATATACAAGTAGGTTTCTTCAAGTCAAGAATATTGATAAATTTCTTGAATCTGACTGTCAGGAAACAAACTTGGCACAGCAATCCAGACATTTTTATTGCTGCCAAGAGTCAAGGGCAGGGTCTGCAGGAAGTCTGGCACTATTAGTGCAGGCTGAGCATTATGTTGTTAAATAAGCGCTGAGTAGAATAGGGTCCTGCTCTATGACTTCTAAGATCTGATATGTAGGTACCAGATGTGCACCAATACATCAGTCTGATATTGGATTGGTACCAATATAAAGAAAATGTGCTGTATCAGAAAATGGCCTGATGGGGCCAATAAATGCCCATGCTGCATGCAGCCAAAGCACAGCACAGCATTCAGGCAGTGAGGAGCAGAACCAGGAACATGGAGAGCTGCCTCCAGCTGGTAAGTTGGTTGTGGTGGAAGGGGACGGGAGGGAAGGAGTATCTAGATACCATTTGCCTACAGATATTTCATGGATGTAAAGGCTGTACAGAAAGGCCTGTCTTGGCATTCACAGCAATATCCCAGTGTGTGGGAGCTTAACTGTTTTTTTTCCTTTTGAAACAAAAACATTTAATAGGCTCAACATTTATCTGATTTATTAAAGTGTCCAGGACATCTTTCAGAGTGTAGCAACAGGACTTGGTGGAGAAATTATTTTTCAGGTAATGACCAAAAAACAAAACCACCTAACAAATACTACTCAGATAAAAATCTTATATACCACAATTACTTACAAATTAGTCATGAAAAATGAATAAAAGGAAATTTATATAATACTACATCATATGGTTCTCCAAAATGGCTCTGATTTGTGTAATGTTGTTTGTTCACCCCAGAAGAGAAACAAACCAAATTATTAGTCTCCATATTAACTTTTTCTTTCAAAATCACTGATGCTGAACTACAGCAGCACACTAAAACCAATCAAATCGCATTTATAAATGTTCATCAAGAAAAAAATTCCTTTGAACAAACAATTATTTCACAGTTGCAACCTAAGGATGTCATTGTAAATATCTGGGCATGTTATGATACAAAACATTCATATATCAAAGCCCCAAAATTCTAATGAAACATACATGCAAATACATTTAAAAATTTTAATTCATGGACACTATTGTTAATGTAAGACTATGAAAACTAAAACCTGAAAAATTAATGTGATTCTCTTAGAGGAACAAGCATTTTTTTTTTTAATTAAAACAGTAAGAAATCAACATACACGTGAGATACACCTGGCATTAAATAAGTTTTATTTCATCTCTAGGCTCATTACATGATATAATTGTTTAGTCTATCCATGTTTGAAAATCCACAGGTCTTGGATTACAAAATGAATTCTAAATCAGTTTTCCAGGAATCAGAAAGACTTGAAACAGAAAAGAATGACAGCCATACTAACAAGTTTACAGTACAGGAGAGCTCTTTAATATAACAGGTCCTTAAAAAAGGAGCACCTTAAATAATTGGTATCTAAACATCTATTTGAATTTATCACTAGTATTAAATTTAACTTAGTTTAAAGTAAGCAGTAAATTTGATTTTATAAACATACTTAGAAAGTAACACTATTCAAATTTACTCAGATAATCCCTGTGATGTTGTCTCCCCATAGTTCGCCATATACCATTATAAGCAACTGATGTCAGCCTTATAAAGCTGGCATAAAAATATATGAGCTCAGATATTAAATTTGCTAGCCTGTTCATTCCAATATTGTAAAAGCCTAAGTCTGTCTGTCTGTAATGCTTTACTCACGCTCTGACTGGCTCACAAAGAGCCAATCACAGCACGAAGAAGTGTTCTGACAGAAGGCAGCCCACTGCCATGATGCTGGGGACACAGGATGGAGCAGGGGGTATCTGCCCTGCTCCCTGGAGATGGCAACAACAGAGCAGATGGAAGTGGCGGGGGTGAGGCCAGCAGGGCTGGCCTAGTCCCTCCCCCCTACCCCGCCATCTCTGCTCCCTCCAGGTAACATGGGGGTGGGGGAACTGAGTCCTAGCGGGGAAAAAGCTGGCTCGCCACAGCGGGGGGGTGGGGGGCAGGGACAGCAGGCCCAGCCCCATGCAGCCACAGCATTGGCTGGGGGAGGGAAGGACCTGGCCTCCTCATCCCCTCGGGCCTGGCCCCACTCCTCCCCCGTGTTAGCCCTGAGCCTGCTCCTCCCATTCCCGGTAAGGCTCAAGGCTGGGAGGGAGGAGTGGAAGCACCATGGTGTCGGCAGTGACGGTGGGGCCAGGGGACGACTGGGCCAGGGCCCAATGTGGGGTGGAGCGAGCCAAAGACGGGGGTAAAGATGGCCCACCGAAGCAGCAGGGGGGAGGGGGGGGACAGCAGGCCCAACCCAGCCTGGCCTGCCCCAGCCAAGCCCAGCCCAACACGGCAGCTGCACCCCCACTCCCCCATGTCAGCCCAAAGCCTGCTCCTCCCATCCCCCACTGCCGCCGTGTCAGCCCAGGCCTGCTGCTCCCCACCCCGCTCCCCTGGCCCAGCTTCTTCCCACCCTCAGGCCCTGTCCTCCCCCACATCAGGCCCAGGCCCGCTCCTGCAGCGGGGGAGGGGGGAGGCCGCCTGAACCCCAAGCAGCAGGAGGGAAGGGGGAGAAGAAGGCCCGGGCGGGGGAAGGGGGACCCGGGGCTCTGTTCCTGTCTGCTCCCCGCCCCCTGGTCATTCTTGACAGGCAATTGGCTAGTATTAAGATAAGGACCAATGATGAAAACCAGCTGAAATTATATGGACAATTTGAATAGAAGTATAAGTTACCCATGTTGGAATCTGGGGGAAAAAAATTAAAAGCCTAATATACCTAAAGCAATGTCTTTTGATCATCAATGATCAGCATGGTCAGGGCCTCAAGGTTTGGTTTTTCTGGGTTTTTTTGTTTGTTTGTTTGTTTTTTTTGGGGGGGAGGGTGTTGAGAATTAAAAGTAATAGTAATTATTCCCGTTTAGCATAGCTGCAGCACCAACATTGGCTTTAAAACAAAGTATTCACCTGGTCTCTCTCTCTGTGAGAGGACTGACAGAATCAGATTATAAGGGATAGGACTACATACTACGAAAAGCATGATGCATGAAGACAAAGTTGTAAACCTTCAGCTCTTTTGCTGTACAGGCTTGTGATATAAATAATAGTGCAAATTCTTGATAGACAATTTTCTGGTATTTTTATATTGCAATCTAGCTGTAATAAAAGGGGAAATGTAGATTCTTTTTTTTAATGTCATGTGTACTAATTAGAGTGGCATTCAAATTTTAGTTCCTACTGTCAATTGAATTTGTGAGGTTTCATCTCCTATATTTCCAATCGCAAGTGTTGCCATGGTGTCTTGTGCATATTTGCCTGACTGAACTGGGTGTTGGTGACAGTGAGTCCACATTCCAAGCATTTGGTCAAGAGAAGGATGCTGCTGGAGTTAACCTTTCCCACTCCTTCCTTGCTGATGGTTCCGCTCCAGGGGTTTGAGTCCCTTCTGACTCTGGCATTGAAACTGCGGAACAGAATAAGTCCGTCTCCCTCTGGAATGTCAGAAAGGACTTGGTCAAGGTTGGCATGGAATTCCTCCTTGGTTTTGTTGGCGGTGTAAAGAGTCAGGGAATATGCGCTGATGACAATGGCATATTGGCTCCCTGCCAATTTAAGAGTCATGAGGTGCTCATTAATGACAGGGAACTTGTTGAGTTGATTTATGAGTTCACACTTAATGGCAAAGCCAACTCCATGAAGTCAGCATTCTCCTTCCTGTTTACCCTTCCAGAAGAAGGTATAGCCACCTCCTTGTTGAGCTGCCCATCTCCCATTCACCATGTCTCACTCAGTGCAGCAACTACATTATTGTGTCACCCGAGTTCTCAAGCCACAATTACGGTATAGCACTCTTGGCGTTCACTATTATGTTCATCCCCAAGGGCACTGATGTTCCAGGTCCCAAAACTGATTGTGTGTCTTTCTTGATCTCCACCACAGTACAAGTGATCCCATTGGACATGGTCATCCAGCCAGGAAGCAGGTAGAAAGGCTGTTTAGGACACCCTTTTTAGCTCCCTCCCCATGTAGGGTGAGCAGAGCAGATCTTGAAGAGGACTGCTCAGCTGCATTACTATTACCAAATCATGCTCCTACCTTGTTCAAGTGCTAGACAGCCTTCTTGTAACTGCTGCCTTTGTGCAAATTCATGACTGAGGGTTTCCAGACTATCATAATCCTCCTCCTATAATTACTGGCTGGTCTCCAAAAGGTTTGAAAATGTGCTCGAAAAGCCATTTTCATGGAAGACTCCTGTGTATGCTTTCTTTTATCATGGAGAAGCTGCTGCACGTCAGCTTCCATACGGTTCTTGACAGAAGGGAACCCTGATCTAATGGCAAAGAGACAAGACAATTTGAGATCCCATTCTGCTGCAGCCTTGGTCCACCTTCATAGCCGCTGAGATTCTATCATCTTTTTCCACCTGCTCTGCCATTAAGGACTTATAGACCCATAGCTGAGGACTAGTCAGGTTTATTATAATGGTGATTTGTACTCGCCATGTCACAGAACCTTCAAAGAATATATGTGGCTTTTCAGGAGGGAAAGCATTGGTATTGGCACTTTTATTTTTATATATAGTTTCATAGACGCTAGGGCTGGAAGGGACCTCAGAAGATCATTGAGTCCAGCCCCCTGCCCCAAGGGCAGGAAGACAGTTAGGGTCAAAGGATCCCAACAAGATAAGCATCCAAATGCTTCTTAAAGGAGTCCAGAGTAGGTGCTTGCACCACCTCTGGAGGGAGTCTATTCCAGGCCTTGGGGACTCGGACAGTAAATAAGTTTTTCCCTATGTCCAGCCTAAAATAGTCTTGGAGGAGTTTGTGACCATTGGACCTTGTCATCCCTTGGGGCACTCTGGTGATCAGGTTTTCCCCCAGATCCTGATGCACACCCCTTATGTACTTATAGGCTGCCACCAGGTCATCCCTGAGCCTGTGCTTTTCCAGCCTGAAGAGTCCCATAGCTCTCAGCCTGTCTTCATTAGGCCTATTCTCTTGTCCTGTGATCACACATGTGGCTCTCCTCTGGACTCTCTCAAGCTTCTCCACATCCTTCTTGAATTGTGGAGCCCAGAATTGGATGCAGTTCTCCAGCTGCAGCCTCACCAAGGCCAACTGCAGTGGGAGGATGACATCCTGAGATTTACTTGAGTAGCATCTATGGATGCAAGCCAGAGTTTGGCTTGCTTTACCAGCTGCAACATCACATTAGTGGCTTATGTTCATCTTATGGTCAATCATGACCCCCAAGTCTCTTCCAGCCATGGTGCTAGCAAGTGTAGCACTGCTGAGGCTATAAGCGTGCTGCAGGTTTTTTTTCCCCCCAAGGTGGAGTACCTTGCATTTGTTGGTATTGAATGTCATCAGGTTTGTATCTGCCCACTTTTTAAGCCTATCTAAGGAAGCCTGGATCACTAGCCTATCCTCAGGTGTGGATGCTCTACCCCAAAGTTTAGTGTAATCAGTACACTTGGCCAGTCTACTTCTGACACGAATATCCACATCATTGATAAAGACGTTAATGAGAACAGGTCCAAGGATGGAGCTTTGGGGGACACCACTGGTCACAGAGCACCATGATGATTCACTTCCTTTAGCCACCACTCTCTGGGTCCAGCCTTGGAGCCAATTTCCCAGTCATAGGACTATGAAGTAGCTGAGGCTACAGTTGGCCAATTTTTCCATGAGGAAATCATGGGACATCAGATCAAAGGCTTTTTTAAAGTCCAGATATGTAATGTCAATCTCTTCTCCCTTGTCCAGGTGATATGTCACCTGGTCACAGAAGGAGATGAGATTGGTCAGGCAAGACCTACCCACAACAAACCCATGCTGGCTGTCCCTCAGGATGTTGCCATCAGCCAGCTTCTCAAGAATGGTCTCTTTGATATTTTTTTCCAGAATCTTTCCAGGGATTGTGGTCAAGCTGATTGGCCTGTAGTTCCCTGGATCTACTTTCCTCCCTTTCTTGAAGATGGGCACCACATTGGCCTTCTTCCAATCTTCAGGTACTTCACCTGAGTGCCAGGAGTTTTCAAATATCTTTGCCACTGGCTGGGCTATGACTCCTGCCAGCTTCTTAAGTACTCTGGGGTGTAATCTGTCACGACCAGCTGACTTGAAGGTGTCCAGCCTCTCAAGGTATTCCTTTACAAGATCTACACTGATGCTGGGTATAAATTCACCCTCACCCTGGCTGTCCCACATTATGCTAGGCAGGGAGGTCCCTATGGGTTGATAAAAAACTGACGCTAAGTACCCATTAAGCAGGTTGGCTTTTTCCTGGGTGTCAGTTGTCAGGTGTCCCATTTATTTTATCAGGGGTCCAATGTTATCCCTGCTTTTCTTCTGACTCCCCACATATCTAAAAAAGGACTTTTTATTGTCCTTGATACATGTAGCCAGGTAGAGTTTGGTTGCAGCCTTGGCTTTTCTGGTCCGCTCCCTACAGGTACAGGGCAGTGCTGAATA
>NW_017729025.1:42095507-42106528 GCF_001723915.1 Gavialis gangeticus | reverse complement strand
TGCAAGCCAGAGTTTGGCTTGCTTTACCAGCTGCAACATCACATTAGTGGCTTATGTTCATCTTATGGTCAATCATGACCCCCAAGTCTCTTCCAGCCATGGTGCTAGCAAGTGTAGCACTGCTGAGGCTATAAGCGTGCTGCAGGTTTTTTTTCCCCCCAAGGTGGAGTACCTTGCATTTGTTGGTATTGAATGTCATCAGGTTTGTATCTGCCCACTTTTTAAGCCTATCTAAGGAAGCCTGGATCACTAGCCTATCCTCAGGTGTGGATGCTCTACCCCAAAGTTTAGTGTAATCAGTACACTTGGCCAGTCTACTTCTGACACGAATATCCACATCATTGATAAAGACGTTAATGAGAACAGGTCCAAGGATGGAGCTTTGGGGGACACCACTGGTCACAGAGCACCATGATGATTCACTTCCTTTAGCCACCACTCTCTGGGTCCAGCCTTGGAGCCAATTTCCCAGTCATAGGACTATGAAGTAGCTGAGGCTACAGTTGGCCAATTTTTCCATGAGGAAATCATGGGACATCAGATCAAAGGCTTTTTTAAAGTCCAGATATGTAATGTCAATCTCTTCTCCCTTGTCCAGGTGATATGTCACCTGGTCACAGAAGGAGATGAGATTGGTCAGGCAAGACCTACCCACAACAAACCCATGCTGGCTGTCCCTCAGGATGTTGCCATCAGCCAGCTTCTCAAGAATGGTCTCTTTGATATTTTTTTCCAGAATCTTTCCAGGGATTGTGGTCAAGCTGATTGGCCTGTAGTTCCCTGGATCTACTTTCCTCCCTTTCTTGAAGATGGGCACCACATTGGCCTTCTTCCAATCTTCAGGTACTTCACCTGAGTGCCAGGAGTTTTCAAATATCTTTGCCACTGGCTGGGCTATGACTCCTGCCAGCTTCTTAAGTACTCTGGGGTGTAATCTGTCACGACCAGCTGACTTGAAGGTGTCCAGCCTCTCAAGGTATTCCTTTACAAGATCTACACTGATGCTGGGTATAAATTCACCCTCACCCTGGCTGTCCCACATTATGCTAGGCAGGGAGGTCCCTATGGGTTGATAAAAAACTGACGCTAAGTACCCATTAAGCAGGTTGGCTTTTTCCTGGGTGTCAGTTGTCAGGTGTCCCATTTATTTTATCAGGGGTCCAATGTTATCCCTGCTTTTCTTCTGACTCCCCACATATCTAAAAAAGGACTTTTTATTGTCCTTGATACATGTAGCCAGGTAGAGTTTGGTTGCAGCCTTGGCTTTTCTGGTCCGCTCCCTACAGGTACAGGGCAGTGCTGAATAATCCTCCTTTGTGGTGATTCCTATCTTCCATCCTTTATAAGCCTCTCTTTTTGGGTGTAGGGGGCCCACGAGTTCCCTGCTGAGCCAAGGGGGTTGTTTCATAGTTGGTAGGGTTGGAAAGGACCTGAGCAGATCATCAAGTCCGACCCCCTGCCATGGCAGGAAAGAGTACTGGGGTCAAACAACCCCAGAAAGGGTTGCTCTGCCCTTTTGCTACCTTTCCACCAAGATGGGATGGACATCCCTTGTGCTTTCAGAATCACTCCCTTAAGAAGTGACCACTCCTCTTGGACTCCTCTCCCTGTCAAGTCATGGTCCCTTAGGGCCTCAAGCACAAGCCTCCTGAGCTTATCAAAGTCAGCTTTCCTGAAGTCAAGGACTTTTTGCTTGACTATGCCATTGTTCATGCCTAGGATTGCAAAGATGTCTACATCAGTCAAGCTATGCTAAGAACTGGTGATTGCTGGACTGATCACCAACTCGTCCACTCAAACTGGTTGTGTCACTCAAACTGGTTCCCAAATGATAGCTGCAGCAGAAGCAATGCCAATGAAAGATCAGCACTGAAGGACTCAGGAGCTCAAGCAAGCAAGACCTTTTCCACCACTGCCTCAACAAAAAACTGGCGAATTCTAATCAACAACAACATAAGACTGTCAGATGCACTTTGGGTGCCTTCAAGTCCACCATCATTACTGCCTGTGAAGATACTTGGATTCTCTACCAGAAAACAAAAACTGGTTTGATCAGAATGACTAGGAGATCCAAGAGCTAATCAATCACAAGCACAAGGCCTTTTGTGCTTGGCAGAATGACATCAGCTCCAAGCAAAATAAACTGAATCACCAACAGCTAAGGCACAGGTCCAAAGGAGGACCTGTGATATGAAGACTAAATGGTGGGAAGTGAGGTGAAGAAGATTCAACATTTCACTGACATCCATGATATGCATTGTTTTTTCACCACCACCAAACCCATCTACAGTCAGAGTGCTCTGGAACCAACCCTTGAGACTAGAGGTGCACTGATACATCAGTCCAATATCAGATCAGCACAAATATAAAGAAAATTTACAATATTGTGAATTGGTCATATCAAACCAATAAATGGCCTGCACACGCATGCAGCTGCAGCACTTCACAGGCAGCAATGAGCTCAGCTCGGCAGTATGGAGAGCTGCTAAATCTGGTGTAGTGGAAGGGGAACAGGGAGGGAAGGGGCATGGGGGTGCAGACTTAGGCCCCCGCAGTGAGGTAGGTATGGGGCTGGAGCAGGGGCAGGGGCTGTGGCAAGCGCTGCCCAGGCAGGGCAGGGCAGGGCAGGGCAGGCACAGGACGATGCCACAGCTCAGCGGGGGCAGGGACAGCTCCTGCTGCTGTGCATCACTCATCCGAGAGCTGCTGGTCCAGTGGTTCATCTGGCACTCACCTGCTCATTCAGCAGCTCCCACTGCTGCTCCTGCTGCTTGTCTGGTGGGCATGAGGGGGTGTGCGCCCCCAGATCTACATGGGGTGGGCTGGGGCCAGGGCTGCACCAAGCTCTTCCCAGCAGGGCACGGCGGGGCTGCACTGAGAAGGGAGCTACGGGGGGGAGGGGAGAAGAGCTGCAGCCACAAATTCACTACAGCCCCTTCCCAGCTCAGCCCCACCCCACCCCACCCCACCCCACCAGGAAGAGCTTGGCAGAGCCAAGATCCCCATGCAGATCTGGGGGTACACGCCTCCCCCATGCCCTCTCAGACAAGCAGCAGGAGCAGCCGGATGAGCAGACAAGCACTGGATGAGCCACTGAACCAGCAGCTCCCAGAGTGGCACACAATGGTGGGAGCTGCCCCCCACCCATGCCCCCCAGATGAGCCACTGCACTGTCCCACACCTGCCCTGCCCCCACTGGGCAGCACTTGCCCTAGCCCCTGCCCCACACCTCCCTCACCATGGGGGCCTTGATCTTCCTCCCCCCACACCCCTTCCCTCTCCCCTTTTCCTTCTACCACACCAGACTTACCAGCTGGAGGTAGCTTTCCATGCTGCCAGGCTGGGTATCAGGAATCATATCCATATTGGCCGATATGCCTCCTTTAATATTGGCTATTGGTACTGGCCACAAAAATCTCTATCAGTGCACCCTTACTTGAGACCTAAGGATAGGAGACGTGATCACAGACAGGGAAGCCATCAATGCCTGTTGAAAGAAGCATTTTGAAGACCTTTTCAGTCAAGACTCTGTTGTTAATGAGAGTTCTCAAAACCCAGTCAGGGATGATCTTGGAATTCCTCCAACCTTGACAAGATGAGGAAAGCCATCAAGCAGATGAAGAACAACAAGGTATATGGAGCTGATGGAATCCCTGCTGAAATCTTCAAACAGAAGGGAGAGAAGCTCACATCACAGCTCCATGCCCTCATCTTAAGGATCTGAAATGACGAGGAAATCTCAGATGATCTTAAGGACACCATGATCATGACAATCTTCAAGAAGGAAGACAGGTCCAATTGTGGAAATTACAGAGGGATCACCTTGCTGTCTACCACAGAAAAGATGGCTGCAAGAACCCTCCTGAACCATCTCCTTCCACTTACTGAAGACCTCTTTCCAGAATTTCAGTGTGAGTTTAGGACATCAAGAGGTGCAACTGACATGATCTTCACAGTTCACCAGCTGCAGGAAAAATGCTGAGAACAACATAAACATCTCTACATGGCCTCCTCTGACTTCATGAAAACCTTCAACTCTGTCAATTGAGAAGAGCTGTGGAGGATCCTTCTGAAGTACACATGCCACTGATATTTGTCACCATTCTTTGCTTGCTCCACGATAGCATGCAAGCAGTGGTTCTCAGTAACAGATCTATCACAGATCCCTTTGACATTAAGACAGGAGTTAAGCAGGGCTACATCATCTCTCCAACACTCTTCTTGATTCCTTATTGTGATGCTGTATCTGACCACCAACAAGCTTCTAGTTGGAGCAGAGCTAAACTACCAAATGGATGGTAAACTGTTTCATCTCAACAGACTCCAAGCTGAAACTAAGACTACCCTGGCCACAATTACCCATCTCCAGTATGCTGATGCTGTAGTCTGTGCTTACTTTCAAAAGCAGATCTTCAGGCAATCATCAACATCTTTACCAAGGCATACAAGAAAATGGGACTGACTTTTAACATTCAAAAGACTAAGGTCCTCCATCAACAAGCTCTTAATGATCAGTCCCCAGCTCCAGTAAGTCAGATTCATGGTGAGACTCTGGAGAACATTGAGTATTTTCCATAGCTGAGAAGCCATCTCTTGCAGAAGGCTGACATTGACAGAGAAATCCAACATCACCTCACATGTGCAAATGCAGCCTTCAGATGCCTGAGAAAATGAGTGTTCAAAGATTGCAACATCAGATCTGAAGCTAAGCTCATCATTAATAAAAAAGCCACATATAGTTTTTGAAGGTGCTGTGACATGGCGAGTACAAATCACCATTATAATAAACCTGTCTAGTACAGAGCTCAAATGTGTACAACATTAAGGGAGCACCTCAAGTCATTAGAGCTGACCATTAATGCTGACTACAGAAGATCCTTCAAATCCAGTGGGAGGACAGACACACCAACATTAGCATCCTCTCACAAGCAAACACCTTGAGCATCAAGGCAATGATAATCTGATATCAACTTCGCTGGGCTGGCTATGTCATCCAGGTGCTTGATTCCAGACTCCTGAAATCAAGTTTTATTCTCCCAGCTCAGTCAAGGCATACACTCAAAAGGAGGGCAGAGAAAGCACTTCAAGGATGTTCTTAAAGCCAGCTTGAAAAAAATTGATATCAACTCATGAAAGAAAGAGTCCACTGAGAGGATCACAATACTTTGAAACCTTGCAATGATAATAGGAGACAGAAACCTGGAACAGCAGAAACAGTGTTGCAGACAGAATCAAGAATCTAGAGCCACCCACCCTGCACAGAAACACATGCCTGAGTTGCAACTGAGTTGGTTGATCCTGGATCAGCTTCATCAGCCATCTTCGGACCCACAGATAAAGCAATGATGGAAGGCAAACATCCTTGATTGTAAGGGATTGCCAACTTCTGATAGGCATTCCCAATACATTCACAGAATCATAGAAAATTAGGGTTGGAAGGGCCCTCTGGAGGTCATTTAGTCCAACCCTATGCTCAAGGCAGGACCATCCCAAACTAGATCATCCCAATCAAGACTTTGTCTAGCCAGGTCTTAAAAAAAACCCTCCAAGGATAGAGAGTCCACCATCTCTCTGGGTAACCTGTTCCAGTGTTTTACTACCCTCCTAGTAAGAAAATTATTCCTAATATCTAATTTAAACTTCCCTTGCTGAAACTTAAGACCGCTGTTCCTTGTTCTGTCATTGCCACTACTGAGAACAGTCTAGCTCTAGCCTCTTTCAAACTCCTCTTCAGGTAGTTGAAGGCTGCTATTAAATCCCTTCTCAGTCTCCTCTTCTCTAGACTAAATAAGCCCAGTTAGTTAAGTCTTTCTTCAGAAGTCATGTGCCCCAGCTCTCTCACCATTTTTCTTGCCCTCTGCTGGACTCCCTCCAATTTGTCCAAATCCTTTTTGTAGTGGGCGGCCCAAAACTGAATGTGGCCTCACCAGTGCCAAATACAGGGGAATAATCACTTCCCTTGACCTGCTGGCAACACTCCTACTGATGCAGCCCAGTATGTCATTAGCCTTCTTTGCAACAATGACACACTGTTGACTCATATTCAGCTTCTTGTCCACTGTAACACCCAGGTCCTTTTCTGCAGAGCTGCTGCCCAGCCAGTGGGATTGTTACATCCTAAATGCAGGACTTTGCACTTGTCCTTGTTGAACCTCATGAGATTTCTTTTGGCCCAATCCTCCAATTTGTCTAGGCCACTTTCAATCCTAGTCCTACCCTCCAGCATATCAACTATTTCCCACAGTTTGGTGTCATCTGCGAACTTGCAGAAAGAGCACTCTACGCCATCTTCCAGGTTGTTGATGAAGACATTAAAGAAATCCTGCCCCAGGACCAACCCCTGTGACACTCCACTTGATACTGACTACTAACTAGACATTGAGCCACTGATGACTACTCTCTGGGCCCAGTGCTCCACCCAGTTTTCTATCCAACTTACAGTCCATTCATCCAGCCCATAGTTCCTTACCTTGCCTGAGAGAGTGTTTCATAGACTCGTAGATGCTAGGGTTGGAAGGGACCTCAACAGATCATCAAGTCTGACCACCTGCCTAGGGAAGAAAGACTGCTGGGGTCACATGACCCCAGCCAGATGCCATGTTGTGGGAGACCTTATCAAAAGCCTTACTCAAATCAAAGTACCTCACATCCACTGGTCTCCCTGCATCTACAGAGCCAGTCACCTCGTCATAGAAGGCAATCAGGCTGGTCAGTGGATTGTATTCCACAAAACCAATTCCAAACAACTGATATTTTAAAAAATCCATATATTTTGGTAAAATCAGATCTAAAACTTGTATATTATCTAATATATACAACACACATGTGCTTTTTATATATTTGTATTTCCTACTGAAATTAATTCAAAGCAATAAACTCCGGTTCTTATCACACCAGAGTTTATTCCTCCTGGTCACACCATTTGAAAATGAGCCCAGAACCACAACACTGAGCCAGGTCAGAGCTGCCCCAGCTGGTAGGAGACCCCGGGGTCAGCCTGCCAGCTTGAGACTGCTCCTGCCTGTTTCAACATGCTGTGGAGGGGCTGGCTGGGGCATGAGGGTGCTTCAGTGAGGGGCTAGCCAGCAGACAGCCACTGAAGCACCCTCATACCCCAGCCAGCACTGTCAGTGTCTACACGTGTTACTGTGCACTTAAAAAAAAAAAAAAAAACTATGCAGCTATGGAATTTATTAGTTTACTGTGGCCCAATAGGGTCACACATGTAGATGCTGAGACATCTAGTGTGAAGTTAATTACGCAGCTGTGTAGTAAATGTTTCATGTAGATGTGCCCACTGAAGATGTTAGTTTAATGTTGGCCCTGTCCAACTTGATCTTTCTGATCAAGGATGATGGCTCCAGTTCCATCAGAAATGCATCCAACTGCGCTTTTGTTTTTGGGTGCTCTTCTGCATTACAGTTGATATTTTTGGAACATGAAAAATCTATTACTGTATTGAATAAGAGCACGCTCAGCTACCACTGGATCCAAGAATACTTCCATTGACTCCAAAACCTATTTTTTCAAGACTGCCTTCACATACTCCTCCCCAGCAAGATGAAGAGCTATTATATGAATATGGTTTCAGATGCATCATAATCACAGATTTTCTTGCCTCCATGAAAGATTGCTAGGAATGAACTCCTCTTTGCTTCTTATCATAGTACGTAACTGTACAGCATGTAAACACCTGAACTACAAAATACTTCAGGAACAGGTCTTTGATAGGCATCACACTGCCATGAGTTTCAATACTCAGTCCAAGTTTTCAGGTGTTCCAGTATCCACATATAAGATCTTAATAACGCATGGCTCACTCTAGATTTGAAGCATGGATCGGCAACCTTTTAAGAGCAGTGGGTCCAATTAACATGACATGTTCTGAAGTAGGCCACTACTGCTTCTGCTGCTGATTGCTGCTGACTCCTGGTACTGCTGAATTGTCACCAATGAACTTGCAACCCAGCTGCCATCACCACTTCCCCCACCACTGACATGCGAGCTTTTTGGGCTAAATAAAATCACAAGGCAGGCCACGTCCAGCCCATGGGTAGCCAGCCGCTGATATAGTAACTGGGATGGTGGCTGGGAGGGAAGACACAAGGGATGTTCTCAATCAGATCTAGCTCTTCCTCTTTTTCCCCATCAACAAATCATTTCAGAAGTTGATCTTTTTTAAAGTCTATAAACATTTGTTATAAGGTAGCCTGCCATCCAGTGTTGTGAAAGTCATATTTAGATGAACAAAAATGATGCAGAAATTCATTAAGTGATCTGACCTACGAATCTGAGAAAAAACTGTGCAGTCTGGGCTGGCTGTTCCCTAAGAGTTATCAAGAAGTTTAAATTTTGAAAATCTCTTCTGAAGAAAGGATCTGGCCTGCATTTTACCCAGGACTGCTCCAATGAGGATTAACCTTTGTGCAGGCTAATGTATGTGTTTTCCCCAGCTTAACAGTCCTAAAGATTGTAATGCATGCAAATCCCCTTCCAACACTCAGAGATCTTGCTGAGAGTTGTTAGTTTGATACAAGTAGTTATTGCTGCATATCCTGGATATCAAGAACTACAAATACCCAATATCAATTTGTGTCTATGGACAAAATGATCTCTGAACTGATCATATCTTATCAGAATCTCTGGTCCTTGATGCAAGCATATCTGACTATCACTTAAAGTCTTACAGAACCATATATCAAACTTTCTTGGATAAGGACAAAATGATGCACCCCCTACAGTAAGCATCTTGAATGTCAATCTTGTTGAGGTATCTGAGATCCAAGATATGGTCCCAAGGATATTGCTCTCCTTGGGAAAACAGGAAATAAAATAATGGAGAGATAATACACCTTTAGCATTCTTATAGAACCTTTCTTGAGAAGGGAATCTTTTTTTTTTTTTTTTCAATAAGTCTTGCTCAATGTGGTTACTAAGAAAAGGAAGGACGAGGGGAAGGACAATACGTTGGGATGGAGCAAAACTAGATGGATTATCTGTCATAGGTGATGTTCAGTTCCCAGTATTTGGAAGCATTCACGTACCAGATACTGTGGAAAGAAGATAAACAAGGTCCGAGAGGCCTAGGATAAATTACCAAAGATGTGGTTAAAAACAAAAACCCTTAGTGTGTAACTTAACAGCACCATAAAATTTGCTATTTGGAGACCACTGCTAAGGGCTGTGATTATATGTAGCAAACCCAGTCCTGTATTCTGGGGCCATTTGTCAGTAAAAGTTTAAACGCCAGCTGAGATTGTTGTGGGTACTTCATCCTTTGCTGCCCTGAGACTCCAGGACTTGAAAGAGTCTCCTAGGTCATTAAGTCTAGCCTCTTGTGCTCATAGACAATTTACCAAAGAAGTCCTCACAGTCACTACTTCAAACCTTTACAGACAACACCTGAAATGCACTCTACTGTATGCCATAGGAGAAAGCAGGGGAGATGAGACCAATCCCCTGCTACTGCAAGATTACAACCTCCAGTGGCCACAGTTTTGACCAACTGTTTCTCTTCCTATCAAAAATGTCCAATTTATACCCCTCAGAGCAGCTAGGCAAAATGCCTTATTGCCCTCCCTTCATCCTTTGGCAGTTTCCAAACTTGGGTTTTATTCAGCCAGCACAGCATTCTTAGAGGCAGGCAGGTCTAAAAAGGGAGCAACACAGATATCAACTCCTGACTTTTCAACCTAGCCAAAGGTAAGTACCATATTAACTCATGCACCACAGTACCCTTTTCCCAAACATCAGCTGGCTAAAACTATGGTGCATGGAGGGAAAGCAGAGAAACCACCTCTCAGATTTATTGCCAAATTGTCAGTATTTGGAGGTCCACTGCCAACTCCTTCAAGCAGACATGGGGAATAACTTATTATCATCAGCCAGTATATCAATGAAACCTGATAGAGGTACTCAACCATATTAGTATACAGTCAGGGAGGGTAGATTTACACCTTACAGACTAACTAAATCAGAGATGCATAGCATAAGTTTTCATAAGCAGTGGCTTGCTTCACCAGATGCTGTGAAAGGACAGCAGGAAGCAAAACTGCCAAACAGAAAGCAGTGATTCAAATACAGAGTAGGGAAGGGGGAGGAAAAAGGACAGGCAATGTGGGTAAAAGAGACAAAAACAGAACAGTTTGTTTTTTGGCCACAGCCATTTAAGAGTCATCAGGATACACTCTGTCATTACAAAGGAGAGGAAAGTATCTTCCTCTTTTTCATACATTTCTGTGACTCTGACAGGGGCAAGCGCTTCCTCCTCTGCTTCCCTTTAGCCATATGAATATGATTTTTGGTATTAAGCTAGGGGTACAGATGCCTGAGGGTTGGTTCAGAGTCAGTGACTGAGGCATCAATGCCAAATGAAGAACAAATGTCAGGGGAACACTCCCTCATAAAGAGTAGAGTGCAATTCCTAGGAAGAATTCATGTACTACCCTCTCCCACTGGATACAAGCTTGCAAAGCAGTTCCACAGCTCTGGAACAGAAAACAGAAATAGAACAGAAAATAATACTGAAAGAGTGTACTATGCATCACCTGATGTACTGTGTTTATTTCTAGCAAATGACTCTCAGAAAAGATGCAGCAAAATGATATAGTCTGAAGAGGACTGAAAGTCTAAAAATTACTACCAAAATTATTAGGGGCATTGATAATCCTTTTATAAAGAGGTTGTTATTGAAGAGATTGGGACTGTTCATTTTAGAAACGACACAAATAAGATACATGATAGAGATATGCAAAATAATGAATGATATCAGAGAAAGTAACTTGAGTGATCCCAATTACCCTCTCATATTACAAAAACAAAAGGTATTCAGTGAAACTGAAAGACATCAAACTGGTGAAAGAAAACATTTTCCTCTCAATGCATAATTAACTCACAAGGTAAAACTGGGGCCAAAAGTTTATCATAATTGAAAATAAGATCAGAGAGAAAGTAAGACTGTAATGAGAACATCTAATTATATTTGAGAATGTTAAATCTGATTTGTGTTTTCTTCTTGTTAA
>NW_017729025.1:42089331-42090507 GCF_001723915.1 Gavialis gangeticus | reverse complement strand
AGGATCCAATAACAAAACAGTGAGAAAAGGATTAGGAAAAGGAAGGTAATAAATATAGGGACAACCATGGTCATGATAAAATACAACTAGGAGAGAAAGTAAGACTGTAATGAGAACATCTAATTATATTTGAGAATGTTAAATCTGATTTGTGTTTTCTTCTTGTTAAGAGACAAAATCCTGGCCTTGACAGTAAAAGCCAATCACTAGCTGATGGCATTAGACAAAAATCTCAACAGACAGGTTATTCCATAACTGTCTACTAATGGACTTCTTGCACCTTCCTCAAGCACCTGGACTGGTCTAGATGTAACATTTGTCTGGACTGGAATGGCAATTTTTATCTTATTGACTGCTGCTTAATGTAGAATGCCATTCAAGACATGGCCATCTGTGCAGAACAGTACTAGTGACTTGTCACCTTCATAGTATGCTACCTAGTTTTATAATACAACATAGTTTTGTTGATGTTCATCAGTATAAATTCAGGTGTGATTTGGTTAAATAAATTTAAAAAGGTAAGATTTCAGGGCTTCCTTTTAAAATTAAATCCTGCAAATGTACAGACATGACAATCCTGTATTTCTGAAAAGACTGCAAGTAACAACATCTGAGCATCCAGCAAAAATGTATTCTACCATATCAAAACTCTGGAAAATGTGTGCATGTGAAAGAGACAAATGGAACTAAATTACTGTTTTGTAATAGAGGGTACTAAAATTTTAGGCTATTTTCAAATATTTTTGAAACTTTGTTTAACTGTTTTAGGAGAATAATATTCAATTTAATATACCAAAATGCAATAATAAGAGTCAAATACCTTTCAAGAAATAATGTCACTAGCCATCTGAGTTTGCATATGAAGAGTAGTACAGTGATAAAGTTAAAAAAATTACCACTGTTTACAGAGAAAAGCATCAAATGATATAATTATATTTTCAAAAATGTATAATACCATTGGAAACAGACATGCTGCTTTTAAATCACATAAATGTTGGGCTGAAAAGGACCTGAGGAGGTCATCTAGTCTAACCCCTGGCTCAAGACAGGTTCATCCCTAACCAAACTACTCTATGCACGTGTTTATCTTGCCTGTTCTTGCAACTACGCAACAACCCTGTTGTACAACTACCAGGCACATTGCTCAAAAAAAAAAAAAAAAAAAAAAAAAAAAAA
>NW_017729025.1:42087941-42088361 GCF_001723915.1 Gavialis gangeticus | reverse complement strand
GCACCCGCCCGGGGTTCAGCACCGCGGCAGCGGACAGCGGCCGGGCCGGGCCGGGCCCGGAGGACAGCGCGGGCCGCACCTGATGATGTCGTCCTGGTGGCCCAGGTAGAATTTCTGGCGGTGCTCGCGGGGGCTGTAGACGACGCCGACGCCCGCCACGAAGTAGACGATCTCCTTGGCTGCCGTGTAATAGAGGTTGTTGCGGCACTGGTGGCCACGGTAGCCGTACACCCACTCCAGCCGCAAGTGGCAGCTCGGGGCGCTGCGGTCCGCCATGGCCCCGGCCCCTCACTAATCCCCGCGCGCCGGCATGGATGCCCGCGGCCGCCGCTCGTCCTCCTCCCCCTCACAGAGGGCGTCTTCGCCCGCGCCCGCCTCCGCCTCGCCGCCGCGCGCCGCTAGACATAACTGCGCGCGCCG
>NW_017729025.1:42081296-42082941 GCF_001723915.1 Gavialis gangeticus | reverse complement strand
AAAAAAAAAAAAAAAAAAAAAAAAATGAAGACATTGTCCCAGAACACCAGGAATGTATGCACATATATCTTCAAATCCATCAGTTTTATAAAAATTCCTCTAAACTTTGGTAGGCATACAAAACTGTCTCTCTATAAAATTCTTTGATTAATTTATAATCAGATCATCTTAATAGCAGTACATTAAGTGGGAGAATCTCATCTGTTGGGCCATGGTACCGTAATATCTAAAACCATGTCTACTGAAAATTATCAACTCACCAAAGTTTCCCTCTTTGCAGATTTTCTGAGTTTAGTGTCATTTTGAACAGTGGGTGCCCTAAATTTGACCTAAATTTACACTCTATTAGTCTCAATTCAGAGACTGACCAAAAATACAGAAAGGAACAACCAACTTCTTTCTCATGACCTAGTCTGACCAATAATTACTAGGAGGCATAATACTTACAGCAGCAAATTGATGGGGATTTCCATGATACAGAATGCTACACCACTGAGAACTATTCAAGGCAGCAAATTTGTGCGTCGTAATAATTTTTGCAGGATTGGGTCTTTGATCAGTACGAGCAGAGCTCAAAGGAAACAAAGCTTCTTGGGGGCTGCACTTCTTCATTTTTCACAATACCCCTTAGCAGGAGATGATAAGAATTCTTAAGAGATGCTTTTCATTCCAGATGAAAAAGAAAGTGTCAGAAAAGACCCAGGAACTATAGTACAAACAACTCATTCAAAAATATGGTTCAGGACTGTTATATAGTGCACTACAAATCACTACCCAAGCTATTTTTTCTTTTATTTTGGCACCTGAAATAGGAATGGATGTACAGACAGAAAGTTCTGTAAGAGAAGCCGATAGACTTAGTTGGGACTCACTAAAAGTTTAAATAAAACCATTTTACTTGAAGATATTAAAGTAAAAACAGAAATATTTGTGGCCATTTTGGTCCGGTTTCCAAGAGCGTATTAAACCTTGAATGAAAATCGGCAGCATCCATTTTCCTCTCCATGTGCCATGCTAGTTAATGCATGGGTCCTGCACAGATAAAAGATCACCAGATACTTCTCACCCAGATAAACAATTCACAGTATAAAGCATGTGCTTACAAAACACATTGGCTGCCACAAATTCCGCCCTAAACAACAACAGGAAGCAAAGGAAAGCAACTTTTAAAATCCTCCCCCCACAGATGCTATATAGAGGAATGGGAAGGATTGATGACTCAGGTTTACAATTGTCCTTTGCAGCCTTCCAAATCCTGCTTTCCCAATACCACCAGGTTTATCTGTCTACCTAAACAGACAGGGTGCAAGAGGTGAGCATGTGCAAGCTGCCCCTAGGAGCGCCTCTGCTCCGCACCGTCAGCTGTGCCTTCCTGTCACCAACTCCGGGCCCTGAGCCGGGCTGACAGAGCGGCTTATCAGCCGTTTCACGGCTGTGCGTGACCTCCCACCACCCCCACCTCCCTCCTCTGGTCATGGGGGCTTTCAACGGGATGCAGCTGAAACCTGCCCCAGGGCAGAATGACTTCGGGCGCCCCCGCCTTGCCCATCCCGGGGGGTCCCCGTACCGGGCCGGCAGCCTCTTCCCTACCCCTCCCCGTGCGGGACACACTCCAGCCGCGCCGGGCCGGGCCGGGCCGGGCCGG
>NW_017729025.1:42070997-42076296 GCF_001723915.1 Gavialis gangeticus | reverse complement strand
GCACCCGCCCGGGGTTCAGCACCGCGGCAGCGGACAGCGGCCGGGCCGGGCCGGGCCCGGAGGACAGCGCGGGCCGCACCTGATGATGTCGTCCTGGTGGCCCAGGTAGAATTTCTGGCGGTGCTCGCGGGGGCTGTAGACGACGCCGACGCCCGCCACGAAGTAGACGATCTCCTTGGCTGCCGTGTAATAGAGGTTGTTGCGGCACTGGTGGCCACGGTAGCCGTACACCCACTCCAGCCGCAAGTGGCAGCTCGGGGCGCTGCGGTCCGCCATGGCCCCGGCCCCTCACTAATCCCCGCGCGCCGGCATGGATGCCCGCGGCCGCCGCTCGTCCTCCTCCCCCTCACAGAGGGCGTCTTCGCCCGCGCCCGCCTCCGCCTCGCCGCCGCGCGCCGCTAGACATAACTGCGCGCGCCGCGCCCGCCAACTGCGGAGTGCCAGACATAGCTACCCACCGCCGCGCATGCGCCAGCCCGCCGCGCATGCGCACTGGCGCTGCCCTGGCTCTGCCCTTCCCTGCTGACCCCGGGGCCGGGGCGGCTGACAGCGTCCCGGGGGCCGGCGGCGAGCCCAAGAGCGCGGAGTGCGCGACATACTGCTGGCACACACACTCGCATGTGGGCACACACGTCCTGCACACACTCCGCGCTTACATAAGGACCACGCGCTCCCCCCCTCCCTGCCCAGCTACCGCCCGCGCCCGGGGTGGGAGGCACTGGTGGAGCCTGTGGGGAGCTGCTGCCGCCTTGTTACGCTGAGGCTGTGCGGCTCTGCCGCCTGTGCTGTGGCTTCCGCCTTCCCTCCACTGCCTGCCCTCTCCCACCCCCGTGCCTCCTCTGTCAGGGGCTAGGGAGCAGATCTACCCACGTGAGCTTGCACTAAGGCCGTGCTGATCTTATCCGCAATTCCTCCAACAGGCAAACTCGTACTGTCGCTTTAAAAAACCTCACGAAGTGCCATTGAGTGGGTCAGACCCTAGCCCATCTTGTCCCGTCTCCTGCCTCGCGCAGCGGCTGAGAGCGGATGCTGAAAGGGGGAGGGAGCTGGGTATGACCAGGGTTTTTTCCGCTGCTCCTCTCTCACTTTAGCCCCAGCATTTAAGGTCTAGGAAGTTCAGGTTCAAGGGCTGTACCCCTCACTGCCTGCTCCATTGCTACCCTGCCTTCGTCCTCCAAGACTCTCCAGGATCTCTTGGGATCGGGCTAAACTGTCAGCTTCCACCACACCTGGGAGCCAGGGGCTCCTCACTTGAATGACTCCCTGGGCCCATCTACACCAGATGTTTACTGCACACTAAATAGCTGTGCAGTAAATGTTGGGTGTAAAATAATTTACTAAATATTGGGTGTAAAATAATTTACCCCACAGCAGTACATGTGTAGATACCTTGGGGTTAGCTGGGGCACATGGGTGCTTCAGTAGTGCCCACTATCAGCCTGCCCACTATCCCAGTGCTGAAGCACCCTCGTGCCCCAGCCAGCCCCCCTGCAGCACATTGGAGCTGGGGGAAGCTGTTCTGGGCTGGCAGGCTGACCCCCCCAGAGCTCCCTGCCAGCCACAGCTGCTCCAGTTTGGTTTTATGTATTGCAGTCCCAGGTGCATGTGGAAATGGCACACCCAGAGTGATAAATTCCAGAGCAATAAGCTCTGAAGTGTATTGCTTTGCATTAATATACATATGTAGATGCACCCACTGTGTGAAAAGGAACTTCTCTGTGTTGGATTTACTATTAATGCCCAACTCTCATCTCCATTTTCTTCCACAAAACTTGGAGTACTTTGCTGGTCAATATCATAATTTGTTTGAATGTCCAGTAATAAGTAGGTTTGGTTTCCTTTTAATTAAAAAATTATCTTCTTTAACTGATGCTTTTAACTTACAATCACAAAAGCACATTTCTTCTCTATTACTTTCTTAGTCACATTGAGGTTAGTTTTTCTACTAAACTGTTTATACTTCAGATGGGTTATTTTACTTTATAGTCTTTTCCCTATGCTAAATATACTTCTTGTTATTCAAATGTGTCCTTCCCCCCGTAAGTTTACTCAGACTTTTTTAAAGTTAATTATTCCACTGTTCCTTTGCATTGGTTTTCAAAGCCTAATTCTTTTTCTGTATCACAACATGGAAAAACATGTGCACATAATCGTGCCAACCATCCAATTAGGTTTACTTTAGCATATTTCCACAGTCTGGAACAATGACAACTAACTCCTTTACCAAGGATTTACCTACATGATTTTCATGACTCCAATATCAGTTGCAGCTTTCAATCCCACACATGAACATCAACACAAAGCACCAGATTGTACCATAAGCCTAGCTGTCTGCATTGAGACTCATTGCCTCAAACTATGACTCAAAATGAGTGCTGACGAGAGAACAGGCTTTCAATCCCATGACATTTAATAGATAAATAAATAACACCCACACCATTTTCTTAGTTGGTCCCTGGCTACCACGACAGCCAAGGTAGACTAGAAATCAGTCCACCAAGCTGAGGGGCTGGCCAGCAAATTATTGACTAATTAATTCCACTCTGATGTATTAAATGAATTATTACTCTTAATAAAGTATTAAATCTATATGGCTAATACATTGTCATTTCAGCTTCCTCACCTTCAGTGGTACTTGCAAATGCAAGCTGCCAACCCCCTATTATGTATTCAGTTTGTATTCTAGTGATAGCTGAATCAATGCACAAAGTTACAAACAGCTTGGAGCTAACAATAGAAAAATATAACTTGCATGACTTTCTTTGACAGCCCATGTTCAACAAATTGTCTGGGTGAAGTATGCTTCAATAATATTGAACTTGCATGGTGACTGCAAGTTCATTTAATAACTTTTAAATGTTAATTGGTTTAATTATCATCTGATTTACACATGTGATCTGTGTTTGTGGTGTGTAGATTAAAAAGCAAATATAAAAGTAGAGGCTTTATCATATATTGGAAATGATATTGATATCCATGTTTAAACTCTAAAGAGTAAATATAAAAATACACAGTTTTATTATACTTCTTGCTGCTGAATATGTAGTAAGTGGAATGCTGATTTAAATACAGGAGATAGGTGGTTAGCCATGTTTGTCTGAAGTCAGGTAGAAAGGTAGGGTAGGGTGGGTTTTTAGAGACTAACTTGTTCAGAGAGGCATGAATTTTCATAGGCAACAGTTCATGCATCAAATACAGAGACAAAATTCTAGACACATGAAAGTCAACAGTAGGTTTGCTACTGACTTCAAAAGGGCAAGGATTTCACTCACTGTCATATCTAAGTGTGTATTTGGAACAAAAGAACATTTTACTGTTTAAAAACAAAATATTCCATTTTCATTACTTTCCTCTTGAACGTTAAAAACAGGCCTCTTTTTATAGATGTATTTATCAACTGCATTTAACTGTATTATGTACTTTTAGTGGATACATTGAAAACTTTTCTAATAAGCTGACTGTGTCTGCAGTAATTTCTACTAATATTTAGTCAGATAGATCAATTAGGATGACATTAAAAAATAAATTAATATTTTTAAAGACACCATGGTCATGTAAACATGCACCTGAGGATATCTATATTCATGAAGGCAGTTAAGCACAAGCAGAAATAACAGTGCATAAAATGCAATGTTAATTAAACATATAAAATCAAACAAGTATCTATGCGTGTTGTTAAATACAGGAATTGAATAATATCATATTTTCCCACATACAGCATTCACCATTTCCCCAGAAATCAGCTGCTGGAAAGTTGACTGTGCATTATACGCAACAAATATGTTAAGAACAGGTTCTGCTGCCTACAGGTGAGACAAAAGGTAAAATCTATAGGGATCCACAAGGAGCAGAACAATGAACAGGCTTGGCATCCTACATGCTCCTACTCAATTACTTACTACAAGGAAACATCTTTTTTCTTCATTCTACCATTCAAAAAGTATATTCCATGGCATGTTATATGTGAGAAAATACAGTAGCTCACATACAATTAGAAATACATTGTTCTTTTATCAGTGAAAATAGAATTTTAAAAAATATATGTACTACACTTTTGACTAAAAAATTATTAGGCTATTACAGTATAATTTTCATCATTAACATTTTGAATTTTATTGATTCTTGTAGTAATAAATAGCAATAAAATATGGCTGATAGTCATGACTTAGTTTCCTCTACCATTTATTTTTTAGATTATTATATACAAACTAGCCAATTGCCTGTCAAGAATGACGGGGAGAGGAGGGGGTGGGGAGGAGGGGGCTGGGATGGAGCCCCATGTTGCTGCTGTTCTGCCTCTTGCAGGGATATGAGTGCTCCATGATTACAGAACTCTGATTGGCTGTTTCCATCAGCCAATCAGAGGGCAAATAAAGCATTACAGACAAATAGACTTAGGCTTAGGCTTTTATAATATTAAAATAGATCTTTGAAATGTATTTTTGAAGTTGAGGAGTGTGGTTTAAAAAAAAAGCAGTTGTATTTTTGAGAATTATTCTGCTAATGTACGTATTTTTTTTAAATTACAATTGAATGTTATGAACACTAGAACGTAAGAGTGATGTTGTAGCCATAATGGTTCAGCAATTATGTCAGATGCAAGGATTTCTTAGGATGAAATCTTTTGTTGGACCAACTATGTAGCTGGGATGAAGTTAGACAAGATTTCGAATAAAAGGCATTCTTCATCAGGGCTCTCATCACAGGAAGCCAAGCACATCATTGTTTAATCCTTGGGTCTTAGTGTCGAGCCAGCTTGTGAGTTTTGGTTTCCAAGTTCACCTTTTAAAAGTGTTAGGTAGATTTCCCTTGAGCATGAAAATGTTCCTGACCATGTTCAAAAATAGAAAGTAAAAAGCATACTCCTGCACATGGTGCTACTATTAATCACTGACTGCACACAGACTAATCCATTTTTAATAATGGACCACAATATGAAACAGTACTTATTTTATGGCCACATCCAGATGAGTGTAGCCATGCAGTATGTGGCCTTGCAGACCCATCTGCAGTGCCACACACTGCACATTTGCATATCAGGTGTTCTCTGAACAGCTATGTTGCAGTGCGGGGGGGCAGGGTGAAAGAGACTTTTCGAGCCATGTAATAAGTTGCTGAGTGGTGACACCAGAACACTATCATGGGATCAGGCATCCCTTGGGCAGCCTCCATTTCCAGTGATCTAATGTGAATATGACATGGCAAGCAAAGTTATATAAAGCAAGCCTGAGAAGCAAGGGTAGAGCAGGGGCCTTGCACCCACCCTTAGGGACCAGCACCTACGACACCTACTCTGTGC
>NW_017729025.1:42065390-42065997 GCF_001723915.1 Gavialis gangeticus | reverse complement strand
AAAATGCCTACAAAAAAAAAGTAGGGTGGTGCACATTGTGGCAGCTTGCGCTGCCCAAAACTAGAGCCTAGTTGGCTGGAGCCACGCTCCTGCTCCTGGCAGGCTCCCAGCTGCAAGAGCACCATGCCTGCACCTTCTCTGGTCCCAGGACCCCAAATAAGGCTGCTGGAGCCACCCTCTCCTCCCCTATACCACTGTGCTGGCCCCAGCCTCCCCTACCCCACCAGGGGTAACCTGCCACATGCCAGATCATGCGTGGCACAGGCATTCCCTGAGGACAAGCTGCTGCTTCTTGTTCCAGGGAAAACAAACATTCATGCTTTTGTGGATGTAGATATGGCCCATATGTTTATATTAGCTGATGCAACCATTTACTCAAAAAAAGAAATCATGCCAATAGATAAAACAGGATGGGTACAGGCATGAGCCACTTCTCATAAAAAAATATTTTTGCTTACTTCTTAATTAACCATTATCTCTCATAATTTGCAGTTCCTAAACCAAGAGATGAGGAAAGCTGAGGGGCATCAAATTCTAATATCTATCCAAATTTGTAACCTAGTTTCATAGATTTCATAGACATTAGGGCTGGAAGGGACCTCGGAAA
>NW_017729025.1:42064369-42064591 GCF_001723915.1 Gavialis gangeticus | reverse complement strand
TCTTCCCCAGGGTAGAAGTCAGGCTGATGGGCCTATAGTTAGTCGGATCCACTTTCCTCCCTTTCTTGAAGATAGGCACCACATTGGCCTTCTTCCAGTCTTGGGGCACTACACCAGAGCGCCAGGTGTTTTCAAAGATCTGTGCCAGGGGCTGGGCTGATGCTCGCCAGCTCCTTGAGTATCCTGGGGTGGAGATTGTCAGGGCCGGCTGACTTGAAGGTA
>NW_017729025.1:42057673-42064358 GCF_001723915.1 Gavialis gangeticus | reverse complement strand
TGACAACCATGGTCCTGGAGCATGCAGCCTCAGCCAGCTCCTGGTCAAAATACATAGTACATAGGAAGAGGAAGATGCAGGAAGATATACCCTCAATATCAGTTTTTGCAACCAATAGGAAAACAAGAGGAATTTAATATTACAACTGACCCCTGCTCTAACCCCACTGAGTCCAGACACCTGTAACCTCTTCTATAGCTAGTAACCAGAAGGTCCTACCTCAAAACCAACCCTCCCAATCTTCTTCAGCTGTCACTGTTCAAATCCTAAAGCTCCTTGTGAGGGACAGAAGGAGCCAATGGGCCCCGAGGCTCCCCGCCCCAATGCTATCACGTTAATCCCGCCCACACCAGCCCAAAACGCCGGGAGGGAACTCATCTCTTCCAGGTGCACAGAGGAGGGAGGAGCAGAGCTGCCCAGGACAGGCATAAAAGAGACGCCGCTGACGGCCAAGGGGGCGGAACCGGAAGGAAGCCGTGGAGAAGCTGATGCCGGGGGGAGCACCCTGGAGCGGATGCGACCTGTCCTGAGGCAAGGCAGGACCTTCTGGGGTAAGGGGAAGCCCCAGAGGGATTTGGGAGCCCAGTCCACCGACACAGTGAGGCCACAGACTGTTTGATGCCGCTGGGAGTGGCAAGACCCGGCAGGAGCCGGGTACCGTATTACCTGGAGTACAGGGGCAATCATAGACTGTGAAAGCGCAACGCCCCTAGTCAGAAGGACTGAAGAACTCCTGGGAGCCCTAGGGAGGGTTGAAGAGCACCGCAAGAGCTGGGAAAGGGGTGCTAGCCCCACAGCATACAGGGAATACCAGGGAGGTCGGCTGAGGGTCAAAGCAGCCTCCTCGCTCTAGTGAATCCCTGGCTGTAACTTTTGTGTTTGACCTTTGCATTTCTTTTACGGACGTTTGGCGTGATATCCTGACAGTTGGCCTGCCCAGAGGGGCAGTCACACCCGGTGGAACGGGCGAGGGTGTAGGGGTGGCGGAGCCCTCTGCAACGCGGGACCATGGGAACTTGAGGAGTCTCACCTTTGGAGTGACACGCGCCAGACAATCCGAACTGAACCGGGTTATCATCAAAGTTGTGGCAGGCGAGGCTGGTGTGTGCAAGCTACAGGTGAGCGACCCCTTGGCAACCGCTTAGCGGTCCCGACGCGGGGAGGCGGGGCGTGACCCCGAAGACGCGGATTGCACGGATGTTCCCCGCGACACTGATGTGTTGGCCAGGAAATGACAGTGACCTCTCAGGCCATACTAAAGAGTCCAGGTGGAGCACTAGCCTGGACTAGCGGGGACAGAATCATTGCTACAAGCAATAACCCTGATGGCCCAAGTGCTGCAACAGCAACAGCAGCAGGCCATGAGACAAACAAGCCTACAGAAGCATTTGCTCCAGCATCAAGTGTGGGCCCAGAGGGGTCCGTGGGATTTCCAAATGCCAAAAATGTCCAAGGAAGATGACCCAGAGGCCTTTCTGGAGATGTTCAAGAGGGCGGCCCTAACCACGGGAGTGGAGAGAGCAAAATGGGCGGGCCATCTGGGAGTCCTGTTAATTGGGCAAGCACAAGCGGCGTACAGGGCTATGACCCAGGTGGACACTCAGGACTATGACAAGGTTAAGGCCGCAACATTGAGGAGGCTGGACATTACGCCAGAGAGACACCGCCAGGCCTTCCAAAAGGAGAAACCGAGTGAGGCGAAGGCCCCACGCATATTATGGCAAAACCTTGCTGACTTAATGAACAAATGGCTCAGACCAGAGGCTGCCGCGAAGGAGGAGATCTGTGATCAGATCCTCTTAGAACAGTTTATAACGGACCTCGACGAGGACACACAGAAGTGGGTGAGGTGCCATTGCCCTTCCTCTTCTCGAGAGGCCCTGCAGCTGGCAGAACAGTTCGACATGGCCCAAGGAGACTGTCGATGCACCAGAGGTATGAAGGTGCAACCCACAGGGGCGAAGCAAGATAAAGAGAATAAGGGAAGTAGAAAGGGAAGCCCTCCCAGGCTAACATGCTTCTTATGTGGGCAAAAAGGACATATCACCAGGAACTGCCCACAGGGTCTTTGACCACGGTCTCCCAAGAGCCCAGAGTTCCCCGACAGCTGGACAGGGTCGGGGGAAACCCCGGAAGGAGAATCGATGGATTGCGGCATGGGCAGTCATGGAGCGGATAAGATTCAAACCTTAGCCGAAGTACGGGTGTGGGTCAGAGGCCGTCCCGTCCAGGCGGTCATGGACACAGGGTGAGCACAGTCCCTAGTGCGCCCCTCACTGGTCGAGTGGAAGCAAGCAGCACGATGCACCGGAGTGCACATGATATGTCTGCATAAACAAAAGTCCTATGTGGAACGGTGTCTGTTAGAGGTTCAAGTGGAAGGGATCCGGTGACAAATGCCGGTGGGGCTCAACGAAGAGATCCTGTACCCTATGATTTTGGGCCGAGATTGGCCCGAAATATTTGGAGTGATAACCTCACTTCAAGGGTACGTGGATCCGAGAGAGGGATTCACTGGAACCGAGGCCGACCGGCCAGATGACATGGAGATGGAGGCCTTGACCAACACCAGCCAATTCCGTGAGGCACAAGAGGGTGATGAGGAGCTGCTACTGTTTCGGGAGGGCGACTCAGCGGGACCCGCCACACAGGTAATGCCCCCTGAACGGGAGAAACCGGTTCCCCGGGTAGAGCTTAGGAACGGGCTGTTGTATAGGATCAAACAGGGTAGGACTGGGGTAGAAGAAATGGCCCAACTGGTCATACCCCGGCCCTATAGAGAGCCCCTCTTGCATCTAGCCCATAGGAACCCCCTTGGGGGACATCTGGGGAAACACAAAACAGAGGCTCACTTAGCCCGGTGGTGCTTCTGGCCCCACATGTATGAGGATATCAAGGGGTATTGTAAAACTTGCGAGGTGTGCCAGAGAGTGAGCACTCACAAGCCCCCCAAGGTTCCCTTACATCCAATGCCAGTGGTGTGAGAACCGTTCACCAGGGTGGCCCTAGACGTGGTCGGCCCACTGCCTCGGAGTGTGGCGAGACACCAGTTTGTGCTGGTGCTAATAGACTACACGACCCGTTTCCCAGACGCTATCCCCTTGAGAGCAGTCACAGGGCCCAAGGTGGCTGAAGAGCTGATGAAATGGATAGCCAAGTTTGGGATCCCTAGAGAGATTATCACAGACCAAGGGTCCAACTTTATGTCTTTGGTGTTGGGGGCTTTGTGCAGAGTGCTGCAGATTTGCCACTTAAAGACAGCCGTGTATCATCCCCAGACCAACGGTCTGGTAGAACGTTTTAATGGGACATTAAAGGGGATGTTGCGTAGATGCGCACAAGCCGAGCCTAAGAAATGGAATCTGATGGTCCCACCCCTTTTGTTTGCCATCCGGGATGCTCCCCAGGCCTCATTGGGCTATTCGCCCTTCGAGTTAACATTCGGGCATAGACAGCGCAGCCTGTTGGATATCGTGTGGGAAGGGTGGGAGGCAGACCCGAATCCAGGCAACGGAGCCTCCGAGAATGTCCAAGACCTACAGGAGCGTCTACAGGTAGCACAGAGGATGGCCCAAGATAATTTGGGATGAGCCCAAGATAGACAAAAGGAGAGGTATGACGTACAGGCAAAGGAACGAGAATTAGAAGTGGGACAAAAAGTACTTGTGCTTCTACCCAGCTCGACCAGCAAGTTCCTAACATGCTGCCAAGGACCATTTATGGTCACGAGGAGAGTAGGCCCCGTCGATTATGAAGTGTTACGTCCAGGGGCTAAAAAAGAGCGACAGATATATCACATTAACCTCCTTAAGGAGTGGCATGAGCCAGAGGGTTTATTAATTTCTCCCGACCCCGAGGCGGAAGAGTCCGAGACACCGCCCCGAAGTAACACACAAAACTCCCAGGACAGGGATCAAATCCCAGTGGGGGGGAGGTTGCAGACTAAACAATTACAGCAATTGCGAAAACTAGTGAGAGAATTCAGGGATGTCTTTACGGAGCAGCCTGGAAAAGTAGTCGGGGTGGAGCATAGAATTATCACCAAAGAAGGACAGATAGCAAGAGAAAAATGGCGCAGGATCCCTTATCATAGGTTCCAGCCTATAAAAAGGGAACTAGAAAAAATGCTGGAGCAAGGGGTTATTACGCCATCCCGCAGCCCATGGTGCAGTCCCCTCGTAGCCGTGGAAAAACCAGATGGGAGCCTGAGGCTATGCGTGGACTTTAGAAAGTAAAACGCTCTAGCTTTCTACTGGCAGATCCCATTAAGAAAGGAGGACCAACCAAAAACAGCATTCGGTACCCCATGGGGCCTGTTTGAGTTCAAAAGGATGCCCTTTGGGCTTAACGGGGTGGCAGCCACATTCCAAAGGTTAATCGACTGGGTCCTAGCACCCCATCAAAGCTACGCTGTGGCCTACATAGATGATATTGTAATATATACAGAGGCATGGGAACAACATCTGAAGGCTCTGAAGTCCATCCTGCTCGAATTAAGACAGGTGGGGCTGACAGTTAACCCCAAGAAGTATGCCCTTGGAAAAAGGGAAACCAAGTATCTCGGGTTCTTAGTCCGGCAAGGTCGCGTAAGACCCCTCATAGATAAAGTAAAAGCCATTCGAGAATACACGGCCCCAGCAACCAAGAAACAAATGAGGGCCTTTCTAGGACTGGCGAGCTATTATAGGAGATTCATCCCTAAGTTCGCTGAAATAGCTAACCCTTCGGTTGAGACAACGAAAGGCCGAAAAACCAGTAACATTGAGTGGAACGAGGAACGACGAAAGGTGTTTGAAGATCTAAAAAGGGCCTTATGTCAGGAAGTGATCCTCCATACCCCTGATTTTACTCTGCCTTTCACGTTACAGACAGAGGCCTCAGCCTATGCGCTCGGAACGGTGCTGTCCCAAGAGTGGACAGCGGACAGCGGAGCGGCCGATAGCATACACGAGCCACAAACTCAACGACCATGAAAAAAGGTACTCCACTATTGAGAGGGAATGTTTAGCCATTCGATGGGGGGTGGACTACTTCAGATACTACCTTCTAGGGCGCGAGTTCAAACTAGTCACTGATCATGCTCCTTTGAAATGGCTAAATACAGCCAGAATGGATAACCCCCGCATCATGCGGTGGGCTCTGGCCCTCCAACCCTTCTGGTTTTGGGTGGCATACAAACTGGGAAAAGTGAACACAGTAGCCAATTCTTTGTCAAGGTGTGAGGAAGAAACACTTGGAAACCAGCTGGACAAAGTGGAGGGACAGGGACAAGCAAGAGAAACGCCTAGTAGCTTCTTGAGAGGTGGGATATGTGAGGCAGAGAAGGAAGCGACGGGCCCCGAGGCTCCCCGCCCCGACGCTATCACGTTAATCCCACCCACACCAGCCCAAAACGCCAGGCAGGAACTCACCTCTTCCAGGTCCATGGAGGAGGGAGGAGCAGAGCTGCCCAGGACAGGCATAAAAGAGACACCGCTGACGGCCAAGGGGGCGGAACTGGAAGGAAGCCGCGGAGAAGCTGATGCCGGGGGGAGCACCCTGGAGCGGATGCGACCTGTCCTGAGGCAAGGCAGGACCTTCTGGGGTAAGGGGAAGCCCCAGAGGGATTTGGGAGCCCAGTCCACCGACACAGTGAGGCCACGGACTGTTTGACGCCGCTGGGAGCGGCGAGACCCGGCAGGAGCCGGGTACCGTATTACCTGGAGTACAGGGGCAATCATAGACTGTGAAAGTGCAACGCCCCTAGTCAGAAGGACTGAAGAACTCCCGGGAGCCCTAGGGAGGGTTGAAGAGCACCATGAGAGCTGGGAAAGGGGTGCTAGCCCCACAGCATACAGGGAATACCAGGGAGGTCGGCTGAGGGTCAAAGCAGCCTCCTCGCTCTAGTGAATCCCTGGCTGTAACTTTTGTGTTTGACCTTTGCATTTCTTTTATGGACATTTGGCGTGATATCCTGACAGTTGGCCTGCCCAGAGGGGCGGTCACACCCGGTGGAACGGGCGAGGGTGTAGGGGTGGCGGAGCCCTCAGCAACGTGGGACCATGGGAACTTGAGGAGTCTCACCTTTGGAGTGACACGTGCCAGACAATCCAAACTGAACCAGGTTATCATCAAAGTTGTGGCAGGCGAGGCTGGTGTGTGCAAGCTACAGGTGAGCGACCCCTTGGCAACTGCTTAGCGGTTCCGACGCGGGGAGGTGGGGCGTGACCCCGAAGACGCAGATTGCACGGATATTCCCCACGACACTCCTCTTGCATCAGTCTTCTCATCTTCTTCATACATTTATGGAGGCTCTGCTACCAGTATCACTGGTTTTTTATTCCTCCTTGTCAGGCATGACTCATCCTGGCATGTAATCCCCTTTAATCACAGTTCAAAGACTCTGACCACTTCAGCCATTGGCTTGGCTATAGGCCTGGTGTTTTTGCATCAGTATCAGCATCTTCCTCTCATCTATGCAAGTGCTTGGATGGAAAGAAATGATGTCCAATGAATCACTAAGGGTATCCAAATAACTCAACCAAAGCACTCAAGCCAGGGCCAAAACCTACATAAAATCTAGATACCTGCTTTTGATCAAAGACATCTGCAGTATTTTTGCAAAAAAAAGCCTGGATCTTGGACATAATTCAAGTAACCATATCATGTTTTGAGCATATTCAGGTTAAAAAAAAAAAAAAAAAAA
>NW_017729025.1:42055624-42057616 GCF_001723915.1 Gavialis gangeticus | reverse complement strand
ATATTCAGGTTAAAAAAAAAAAAAAAAAAATCAGCTGATAGTCTTGATATGTCCGACTTTGAGAAGAAACTCGAGTTTAATACACACCACTTATTTAGATTAGACTTAAAAACCAGCTTTCTCCCCTTAAGTCAAAACCATGCATGCTCACAGAATTCACCATTACCTCCATATAGATATCAATTGCCAGCTACCAGCTTTAACAGACATGGGACAATTCCCATCCCTGCCCTCCCTTAAAAAAACCCAAAACCTCAAGTTAATAAAGGTGGTTGGAGGTGCTGTCCACGGTGCTGATTAAAAGACCTCATTTTAAGAAAACACCGTTATAGTAAACAAGCAAATCTAAACACATTATATTATATATTGTTCTATGATATCAGACTGAAAATTACATTGTTTTACTCTACAATAATGCTAGTGTAATTCTAGATCTAAATTAATTCACATGACTATGACACTGTTCACCCAAAGCAGAGTTAAAACAGAATTATTTTACAGTTACAGTAATCACACTTGCAGCATATTTTTTGAATTGTTAAATGGGACAAGGCTTAAAGAAGTGATTTCTTAAACCAGTGTGTCTTGAAACAGCTAATTCCAAAGCAGGGGAGGGATTATTAAGTCCAAAGCAATACACAGTAGCTGGTTCAAATAGTAATTATACACAGAGAGGGAAGCCACTATGTAACAGCTAAAACATTAATTTCAACACCCTCAGAGACACATAAGGCCTTAAACCAGTGGCACAACATTAAGGAATGAGATTTAGTAAAATTAAAGAAAGTGATCAGAAAGTTCCTGACATCAGAAAAAAAATAAAATTTTAACAATCTGGAACAAAAGTTAACTATTACCATTACTACATAGTTTAAACATACCAAAAGATCACAAAAGACACATGTATTCCTGGATTAATACAAGAAAAGCAGCAGGAAGGTAAGAAATAAGACAGCACATCTCAATGGCAAAATTTAAAATGCTTTTTGTTCCAAAGAATTGTCTCTCAGAAAGCCAACCCTAATAAAGTCAAATAGCTTATATGACAGCAGCCAAGATCAAGAAAATTTAAAGATTTAACATGGAATTTTGAGATCACATAGCCACAATATAAGAACTACTTTTTTAAAAAATCTTCAACTATCAGAAGCAGGAAGCATGTAAAAAAATCCATAGGCTTAAATATCAAAGAGTAAAGGGAATAATTTAGAAGGATAAAGGAATTGCATAGAAACTATACACTGTCTCTGCCTGAGGTATCTTTATGAAGCAGTGGATGAACCAAATGATAAACTAAGGAGCAAACATCACCAATACCTTTGGTATAAGTCCAAGAGTTCTGAAGCTGTACACTGAAGCAGCTACCCATTCAGTAAGCATCATTCATTTTGTGCAGTGGAAAAAAACCGTACTCATGTAGTTATCCTAATGCATGAACAACCAACATGGACTAAACAAAGGTTGCACATAGCTTTAAAAAATGGTATTTATTTATTTATACATGTAGTTATAATTACTCAGCTGAAATAAAATATTTATATATATAATAAATATATAAATATATAGAATAAATATATATATTTAAACATAGCTATATATAAGTATTTACAACAACATGTATAAATATTATATACCTTATAGGCAGATAATGTTCTTCGGGTAAATGACCTGCATTTTGCATATTGACTTCTATTCCACCCAGAACACAAAACACCAGCAGACTCTCCCCATGTCTGAAGAAGGGTGTTTGTGCTTGACAGCTTGCAAAGAACAATTTATATACACACATATATACATATAAATGTATAGGTGTTACTCAAATTGCCAATTGCTCAAATCACAAGCAAGACTTTATAAAGTGGGGTAAGGCAAGGTGCCGTGTTTATTGATCACATGAGTTAGACATAGAGGTTCAGGCACACCATTCATATAAACACACACAAATCATCATACACATCATTACACACAGGCATACACATACACAAAACAACC
>NW_017729025.1:42055340-42055548 GCF_001723915.1 Gavialis gangeticus | reverse complement strand
CTCAGTATCAGCCCAGGGTGGCCAACCCAGGCTCATTGAGTAGATGGTGATGATTTGAAGATAGCAGATTTGAAGGTAACAGCTGGACCGGGGTGAATAGATGCATCTGTGCTCCTTTGAAAGGGCAGTAGAAACAGAGACTCACTCAATTTAGCATTTTCAAAGTGTTTTTTTTATAGGAATTGGCATTATTTGTTTCAGTGCTTTG
>NW_017729025.1:42039475-42054354 GCF_001723915.1 Gavialis gangeticus | reverse complement strand
ACAATTCAGGTTCAGAAATCTATGCCTAGAGAGAAAAAAAGGAGAGGGAGAGAGAGAGAGAGAGAACGAGAGTGAGCTTGGATCTCACCAGTCCAAGGCACTTGGGTTCCAGTGCTGACAGGTAAAGTTCTTAGCACAGTTCTTGAAGGGAGATGATCTGTTTCTTCCAGCTTCTCGGGAACAACAGCGGTTGGTGTCAGAGAGATTTCTCCTCTTGAAGCACACTTTGCTGCTTTTTTTTTTTACAGATTTTTATACCCTCAGTTCAGCTTCTTCAAAGCATTCTTTTAATAGTGTAAATAATTGTCTTTTCTATTGACAAGGGGTTATCTGGTTTGGAACATCTCAAGAAACTGATTAACAACCAGGAAAAACATAAGTTTTTAAGGAGTAGCCAGACACTTAGAAGCCAGCTTGAAACTCTTATGGACAGCAGATATACTGGATGGGATATCTCATTGTTTCTTCAGAAAAAATAGATAGCATCAGGGTTTTGGATTTTTACCTGTTGTGAATAAGCCTCAGCTTAGCATGACTTTTCATAAACTTTTGTGGGGAGGACTTCCACCAGTCATCCCAGGAAAAGATTGACAACAATTGTGGTCAGGGCTCCAACGGGCTGGACATTGTGATGAACCCTTTACCATTGTTCAAATGTTGCCCATACCCCCTCTGACTTGGCCGCATTCCCTAACCTGGCAACCGAGGTTTAGTCAATCAAGTTTAAATAGGCCTCCCATAGTGGGACCAGGGAATGTACAGCCTGAGATGCCTATTAAACTTTACTTCTGCTTAGTTCTGGTGTGTGTGTGGGGGGCGGGGGGGAAGTCCTTTGTAAATTCAGACTATGATTGGTCTGATAAATGCTGAGCTGGGTGTGTGTAAATGTGTATTGATTAGCATTTGAAGCACAGATTCCCCATCATGCAGCGCTCTCCTGCTTCTCTGATCCCAGAATTCACTCCCCTGTAAATGAATTGTCATCTAGTTCCATCTCGGATGCAAATGAGACCTAGGGCAGTTGTTTCACTCTTGTCACCCTTATCTGGAGGGCTTTAGGTGCATCTCCCACTGCATCTTCATTGTCCTTCATAATCAGTTCTTGTTCAGGTGGGGGCAGGGACTTCTTTGTAGTCAGACAGGCTGCGTCCTGTGTCAGGGTTCCCCAAGAACACAGAGCTGAGAGGTAACACCTTGTTGCTTACATAAACAGTTAAATCTTCTTCCGTCTCTATGCTATGCTCTCACCATTCACCCTTTTACACACACACATACATAAAGGCTATGCAGAGTTCATTCACTTATGTCAAGCAGAAGGATACAAAATGGAGTTTTGACATTGCTTACAGGACAAGACTAATATGGTTACATTTCACTACTATTACACTCTATGATAACATCAACTACATTAGTTCAGTTCATGCTACATAGAACATATTCTGTTCATGCAGACAGGATTCTTTGGGTAAAATAGTTGGAAAAATTCTTATAAATATGTAAATTCTTATATACATGTCAAAAATTCTTAACACACACACATATATACATAAACATACATATGTTTATGTCCTCAGTACTGTCTCTTCTATTTTACCTCAATGTATAAAGTAGTGTTTATAAGAAATTTTATATCCTCATTCTGAGAGGATCCAGACATTTTTTTTATTAAAAGTATTAATATCCTTCCAAGGAATTTCTCTTCCACTGTATTAAAGATAACAGAAATCTTATTGTTAATCATTATTGTTAACATTCACTAAAAGGTACCCTCTGAATCCCTAATAATATGCAGTTAGTATCATACTTCAGATTCCTAACCATTTGCTGCCAACCTGGCCTGTTGTTCCATTTTGTCCATAGTCATTCGGTCATGGTGTTACAATGTGCAAACATAAATACAGTTGTCATGCACACAGTCTATATTTAAACAGCCTGTATTTCACTTGCAATGATATATGTACCACAGTACTCTGCCTAGGTTATTTAGGGAATCTGTTGCAAGTGCTATCAGTTCATACTCCGTATGCCATTAAAAACAGTTTTAAGTGAAACCCATAAAGAGAGGTTGATTAAAACCCATCCTTTTTTTCTATCTATAATCCTACAGTGGAAATCTGGTTTTAAACTCTCAGAATGAATTGATTTGGACCTGTCAGCTCAGCTAAATATAGAACTCAATTTATTCTAAATTCTACTTATGAGACTGCTACCTTTGGCTCCATTGATCTGAAATGACAGAGCAGGACATTACTTGCATACAATTCTAAAGTTATTTCCCCTGCTTTTCAGATAGTTGTCTGGTCAGTTCAGAAATAGTGTTGATTTTTTAAAAAACTTACAACTCATTGATGTACCTTATTACATTTAAAAGATCAAAATGAAATCTTTTTTCATATTAATCAGCAGAAACCAGAGTTTTCAAATATGGCCAAATAGATTTCTAAAATGTCTGAGAGAGCATTAGGGAGAGAATACAAATTTCCTGGATTTCAGGCAAGTCCTATAAGCTACAAAACATTTTTCTTCCTGCAGGTTCAATCATTTTACATCCTCCCATTTCTGCAGCAAGTGAGATAGGTGTCCTATAAACAAAAACCTCACTTGTTTACATTGCCAGATTCACCATCCAGGTGGCATGTTAAAAAGGTGGGAATAGTAATGAGTAATTATGTAACTGAGAACATATTAACCCAGAGTCAGGGACAAATCCAGAGAGGGTGCAGCAGTATGATTGCACCCCCACCTGCTTTTGGTTGTGAAGCACTTGAGCTCTTAATGTGGGGTATGGGTATAGCCCTTGCTTTCATGAAACTTTGGAGCTGAGAGGTGAGTGCTGCCACCACCTCTTGTTCCCTCATTTTCCCTGCTGCTGAATTCAACCAGGAAGGGGAAAGACAGGAAAAGCATTCAGTCCTGAATTCAGCAAGGCTCTGAAGCAGGGGTACTCAACCCCTGGCCCACAGGCCAAATGTGGTCCATGGAGCCTTGGAATCTGCCCTGCAGGTCTCCCTATGGGTCAGGAAATTTGCAGCCAGGGAGCAATGGCCGTACTGCCACCCCTCCCTGCTGCCAAAATCCCAAGCCCTGCGAGGCAGGTCAAAGCTAAGTCACAATGCTCCCCGCAAATGGCCACATTGGGGCTGGGCCACAGCCCCTTCCCTCCACATAGCAAGGCTATGCCTCCTTCCCCAGGGCAGCTGGTTTGGGGCCAGTCCACACTCCCTTTCCTCCCCTCAATAGGGCTGGGCCACATCCCCTTCTCCCCACCCAACCAAGTTGGGGCTGGGGCATGCCCCTTCCTTCCATGGGGTTGGGCTACATCTCCCCCCCTCACAGGACTGGATCAGAGCTGAGTCGCATCTGCCCCTTCCCCAGGCCAAGGTTGGGGCCAGGCTGCCACCCGCCAGCCTCTGCACAGCTGAATGTGGTTTTGCTGTGCCTGCCTGGGGAACTGGATTGGGTCTATTAGCTGGATCCAGACTGCACAGGGATCAGGCACTGCTCATCTTGATCACCAAACAAAAACGTTGAGTACCACTGCTCTGAAGCGATGTGAAAACAGACTCTGACCAGACCCCACCCTGATCAGCTGGTGAGCTCAGAGCTCACTGTACATGTATGGGATAGCCACACAGAGAGAGAGTGTGTGTGTGGCGGGCGGTGTCACACCCTGCTTGTACCATTCCTTAATCCTCTACTGTCCAGAGTTGAGGTTGCATAGGCAAATTCCAGAGGCTCAGACTTCACATGCTTTGCAACCCTCCTTTTAATGTAGCCTTTTGTATGACATTTCCTAGGTTTTCCTTTAAAAATTAGAAACTTTCTATAAACTCTAATAGGCTTTTCATGTATCATTAGGATTGTTTCATAGTTTCATAGTTTCTAAGGTCGGAAGGGACCTTAGCAGATCGTCTAGTCCGAACCCCTGCCATGGCAGGAAACAGTACTGGGGTCAAACGACCCCAGCAAGGTGTTCATCTAACCTCCTCTTAAAAACCCCCAGGGTAGGAGCCTGCACCACCTCTCTTGGAAGTTGGTTCCAGACCCTAGCCGCCCTGACCGTGAAATAGCACCTCCTGATGTCTAACCTAAACCTACCCTCTGCCAGCTTGTGACCATTATTCCTGGTCACTCCTGGCGGTGCTTGGGGGAACAGTGACTCCCCCAATGCCTGCTGATCCCCCCTGACTAGTTAATAACAGGCCACAAGATCCCCCCTCAGCCTTCTCTTTTGGAGGCTGAGCAGGTTCAGGTCCCGTAGCCTCTCCTCATAGGGCCTGCCCTGCTGTCCCCTGATCATGCGAGTGGCATTGTATTAATGCAGAGTCTTCAGGTGCATCACAGTGTAGACTTGTGTACACTTTTCATTTGAAACAAAGGAATAACTGGTATGAGTAGTAGGTGTTTATTATCTCCGTGGTCTAATCTATATGAAAGAATGAAACATGCATTGCCAGGGATTAGATAATAAATTGTTAGACAACAACAGAATGCAGAGAATTGGGAATCTTGACTTTCTGAAAAACATTCAAGATAGCAATAGGATTTCTTGGTACATAGATTTGTGGGAGACTTACAAGTCCATGGTAACTTTTCTGTTAAAACTATGAAAAGCTGGGGTATTGCTTATTTTATAAAAGAATAGTACCCTGAGGACACTTTTTAACTATTTGTATAATATGAACATCATATGTTTGAAATCTTATTTTAAATATAATTTTATGCAGAACAGTCACAAAACTATTTGCAAAACACAATTTTTCTGTTCTAAAACAAGACAGCATTCAGAATTATAAGATGTAAAATAAGATGATATTATTATTATTACAAAAAAAAGTTTTGCTTTTTCTGGCACCTTTTAACTTTACAAAAAATGTTTAGTGATTTATTTCAAGCCATGAATCTGGTTACTCCCATCAATATCACAAAAAATTAGCTACCACTTGGGAGTTACGGCATGCCTCTCCCTTAAGCTTCTTCAAAAACTTAATGTATTTTGGATTAGCAATGGTTTGTTCTGGGAAAGGAAGAGGAAAAGAAAAACACTGAATGTGTTTGTTTTCAGTGTCAGATTAAACCAGCCATGTTATTAAGGATGGTAACCTCATACAAAGAAGGCGAAGGAGGAAAGGATACCATAGCACCTTAAATTTCTATTTGGATTTTACACTCTGCAAACACAAGATATGTTACTAAAAAGAACACATTTACAAAAAGAAATTAAGAGAGACTGGTGCCACTAATGAATAAAGATGACAATAAGTAGATTCCTCACATTTACTCCCTGACATTTTCATTCTTAATATTAATGATAATCAGGGATCTTGCTGTAGTATGCCTCAGGGACATTGGTCTTTACCAACTAAAAATGACCCAATTACACCCAAAAGAGAGTTTTAATAGCTCCTCACTTATGAATCATTCTGATCCCTGAACTTTGAGTTGTTCTGTAGGGTTGCAGGTTGAATGCAGTAGAGAGAGATCTATTTTACCAGGGGAATGTAACAGTCTTAATAGCACTACTGCATTTAATTCATATTCAGAAGAAGTAAAAGGAAGTCCCTTAAAATGCACCAGCAAAGACAGACATCTCATAATACAAGACCAGACTCAGTTCTCTTAAAATACTTTGTATAATTTGTGTTCCTTAATTCCAATATATGATAGGATCATAGGAAAATAGGGCTGCAAGGGACCTCACAAGGTCATCTAGTCCAGCCCTCCTGTTCAAGGCAGGACTATCCCAGCCAAGTGTCTGTCCAATTTGCTCCTGAAAATTTACAGGAATGTAGAGTCCATACCTTCTTTAAGTAGCCTGCTTCAGTCAAAAATTTCCTTCTAATATCCAACCTAAATTCCCTTTGCTGCAGCTTGAGACCATTTCTCCTTGTCCTATCACCTATGTCCACAGAGAAAAGCCCATCTCCATTTTCTCTATAATTGCTCTTCAAGTATTTGAAGACAGTTATCAAATCCACCCGCTACCCCAAGTGCTTTTCTTTTCCAGACTAAATAACTCTAGCTCCTTCACCCTTTCCTCATAAGTCATGCTCCCCAGACCTCTAATTATTTTTACTGCTCTCCACTGGACTTTTTCCAATTTGTCCACATCTTTCTGAAATGTGGGACCCAAAACTGGACAGAGTGCTCCAGGTGAGGCTTTATCAGTGCTGAATACGGCAGAAGAATTACATCCCTTAATTTGCAAGAGACAGTTCTGTTAATACAACCCAGTATGCCATTGACTTCCTTTTAAACAAGAGCACACTGTTGGCTCATATGGAGCTTACGGTCCACTAAAACTCCCAGGTCCTTCTGTGTGCTACTGCAGCCTAGCCACTCATTCCCTAGTATCTGTGCAAGCAATTATTCCATCTCAAGAGCAGGACTTTGCACTTGTCTTTGTTGAATCTCACCTGGTTGGTTGTGGACCATTTCTCCAGTTTATCCAGGTCATTCTGAATCTTAACCCTACCCCCCAGAGCATCTGCAATTCTGCCCAACTTAGCATCATCTGCAATTTTGCTAAGCATTCACTCAGTCCCATGATCTGAATTATCAATGATGTTAAACAACAGTGGACCTAGGACAGACCCCTGGGGAAACCCGCTCAATAACTCCTCCCAACTAAACGTTGAGCCATTGGTGCCTATTCTTTGAGCAATTATTCAACCAGTTATACATCCATCCTACACTACTTTCATCTAGTCTGTATTTCCTTAGCTTGTTAATGAGAATGTTTTACAAGGAGATGTCATAAGCCTAGCTAAAGTCCAGGTGTATTGTATCCACTGCAAAGCCTATCACCCTTCCATAGAAGGAAATAAGGTTAGTCAGGCATTACTTGCTCTTGTTGGATCCATGTTGGTTGTTCCTGATGGCCTTATTCTCCTCTAAGTGCTTCACAAAAGATTCCTTAAGGACCTGCTTCATAATCTTTTCAGGTATCCTGTATCTATTTCTCAGTAGTCCCTTCTATTAATTCCTGTGCAAGAAATTATTGTGCAGGAGAAATCTCCCTATTTTCCCGGTTGAAAGAGGAAGATCTTTCTCCTGGATCTGGCATATTTCCTGCATGAGAAACTGCAAGAACCCCTGAACGCTTCCAGTTTCTAGCAAGAGAGTGGCATTTCTCCTGCTAGGCATGTAACCCCTGTCCATGGCCATAGATGTACATCATTGCCCCAAGAGATACAGAGACTGTAGCTGTATTACTAATGATTGGAATCAATGAATAAATTCAAGGCATGTTTGATCTAATACACAAATGTTCAAAATAATAGTGTCTTCCATATCATTACAGAAGCAGACTATAGAAGCAGCCTATTGTCTACAAAACAGAACAGATACACCTATAAGCTATTCAACCTGACCATGTTCTCCAAATACCACTGCAGAATTGTTTGACTTACTTTTGTCTGTGGCTACAATTTTCTAACCTACATAGTATCTCCAAGACCCAAAGAAGTTGTGGTGCTGAATTAAAAAAATGCCCAGCAATGACAAGAACATTTTCAAAGACAGGAAATTTACAAACTTTTATTTTTGCTTTCACAACCAAAGATCTAAAAAAAAGGTTTCTACAATATTTGTATTGTTTAAGACAGAGCCTGTGGTTCTTTAGTTTTTCCACTGGGCATTTGATAGCTCAAGCCTTCAACCTGTGCCAGGCTACACAACTCAAGCTACTAATGTGAAACCGAATGCAACTAGAAAGTCTTTTGTTCAAAAAGACACATGAATATAGGATCCACTCAAACCGTCTGCAAAGTCAGGAGCTGCCTGGAGCCATAAGAGCTAAGCTCTTTCATCCAGACTTGCTGCAGAACAGGACATCTTCTATACTCTGCCATGCAGAGGTCATAGACTATCTCCTTAACAGCTGGGAGACGGCAGAAGGTAGATGGAAAATTCCCTCCCATCTCCATAAGGACAGTAGCAGGTACAAGTGCTTAGTTGAGTCTGGCACACAGAAACCTAGTAAGGAATAAAGAAAGCTGCCTGACTCTTTATCAGCCTAAGGACAATATGGCTAGTCTCTGAGCTTTTAATATGCCCTTATGAAGTTTACGCATCATTACTAGAATCCAGGAACCCTGCTTAAGAGGAGGATGGAGCAGCTGAGAAACAAAATGCCTGCTGCAGTCAAACCTACCCAATGCCAAGGTAAGTTACGTCATTTCCAAGACCGCTGTACCTCTCCCCTTTGTTTCCCTAACTTCACACAGAAGTCCCCTGATTTCCAGGTAGAACCCCTATCCTCTAATCTCATGTACTTCAATACTGCCAGACACTGTCAGTCAAATTCCCTTCTTCCCTGTTTTCCCCAGACAGATCTCCATTAGCCACATTACCTGAACCAAGAGTGTACACGCACAGTCCAGGAATATGGTTTAGGGGCCATGCTGTGTTTCAACAAGAGAGAGTGAGAATGTATTTGAGCCACTTAGTCCAGTTTTGACCTGTTTACTAAATTGCTCTAGACTCATTTTAATTTGCATATGATTGCAAAAGTTTTTTTGGTCTCTGTGAACTTAATTATTATCCTCCACTATGAACATACAGCTGGCTAATGGTAGCTTTGAAAGAAAATGCACAAAAATACAAAGGCCTTATGACTAAGCAGGCCAAAGTATGTGAATCAAAGGATGAATGAAAAAATATGAATGAAAAAAAAATGGAAGAGATTTCAGGCTGTTCTAGTACTCCTGCTACAAGTAACAAACAGCATAAGATGTTAGAAGGTAAAATTCCAACTGATTATCATTTCGATTTTCTTTGAATGGAAAAGTGAATCAAATATAGTCATCACAGCAAGATAAACTGTCAATCCATAAAAAAAAAAAACCCTCCCTTTTTTAGAGAGACAGCGCTAAGCTATTTGAAAGACAGATAAAAGCCAGTATCTTCTGTCCATAATATTAATGCAAGCGCAGCACAAGCACATAATGTAAGCTTGAGGACTGCACAAACTTGGAAACCTCATACAACTGAGGAAACTCATGCCACCTGAGTCAGAAGACATTGTGTTAAAATGCTTAGAAACAAGGCTATAACAAAACCCTGAGGCTGCTTCCTTAAGCAACTGTTCTGTCAAGAACTCAAACATGGCTGCTCAAGTAAAGGGAACGGCTAGAATGTGTAAGACAGGTAAGGGGTTTTTTTCATTGCAATTAGACAAAAATACTGATATACTTCTTAATATCAGCATCTCATCTATGCAAGATTCAAATCAGAAGTTATAATTAAGGAATGCTCATTTTGTGAAGTTCTGTCAAGATGCATAAATAAATAATACATGTACAACAGGAAAAGTTAACAATTTTAAACAATAGCACAACAAATTGGAGTAGCGGAATGCAACAGATACAAGTAATAAGGGAATTTGGGTATGTTTTGGCACAAATTAATTTCACCCACTATAATGTTCTTTGCATGGCACAATTTTTTCTAGATCAGACCACAAAAGTTCCCAGTTTTATTACACACTAAGAATTGAATTTGCACTTCATTACAATCTTGGGCAATGAAAAAGGAAATGATCAAAAATTTTCCCCATGCAGAAACTGATTTCTACTTGGGACAGTTGTGACTAATCTCTTTGAATCCTGTTCAGAGATGTACATTTTCCTGTGTAATCTTAGTTCTGAATGTGATTATCCCAGGGGGCAAGCTGAGGCTGAATTGCAGCCGTCAAGTCTAATCTATTGGCTGATTTGTTTATATACCTCCATTAAATGAATACCTTATAGAGTTGGAAAATTACCTTTTTAATTATCATTATAAAAGCAGAACACTGATAAAGAAAGTGCTTTTATAACAAAAAGAAACACAAGGGAAATAGAAAAGAATCCTCATCAAAAAGAAGTTGAAAATTCATCTCTATTTCACTGCTTGCATGAGGAAACATTACATTAGATGACAACATTTAGTTAACAAATGCTTTCTTGGCAATGCAACAAATGAAAATTGATTAAGGAACAACTGTCAGTAGACACCATTTTGCCAAATACTTCTCAGCAATAGGAAAAAAGAGTTTATTGAGCTGGCATGATATGCTAAACTTGAGCTCCAATTCAACACATGTGTCTAAGTCATATTTTTGATTGATAAGGGACAAGTGTTTTGTTTGGTAAGACAAAGCTTTAAAAATGTTGATGCACTATATAACTTTGGAAGTATTCCATGGCAGTGCTAAATGGGTAACAGAGTGAACAGTCAAAGGGAGCTGGACTTGCACTAGCCACATTGCTCCCTCGTGTTGTAGGCTACAGACTGCCTATCACTGGTGTACATTAAAACAGGCCAGTGCAGTGCCAGGGACTGCTAGGCTCAGATGGACCTTTGATATAGCTTTATAACACTGATGTTCTACTTTGAAAAAAAATATAGGACAAACCTTAATGCAGAAACAGATCTTTGGCTGAAGATCATCAAGATCTCACCAGATATAAAACCACTAGTTTCTGCGAAGCAAATGCGTCTTTGCCCCCACTATCTCTTCCGCCCCCTGCCTACCCCTTAGAGCAGGGGTGGGCAAAATGCAGCCCAGGGGCCGGATGCAGCCCGCTAGGCCATTCTTTCCAGCCTGCAGGGCACCTAAAAAATTTAGAAAATTAATATTTATCTACCCTGGGCTGCCTGTCATGCGGCCCTTGACGGCTTGCCAAAACTCAGTAAGCAACCCTCTGCCCAAAATAATTGCCTGCCTTAGAGCTACTCAAAATGGCTCTATTTTTCCTAATTTAAATTGTGTAAAGACATAAGGAAAGTGAACTTTGATTTGCTTTGAGCAGTAATTCACATAATAATTAGGTGCTTCAAAGTTAAGTAAGGCAAGCTAAAAAGCCAAACTAACAATGTAGTTTAGCAGCATACCAAGATATATCAAGATAGCATTTATGACATATTTATTAGTTGCTTCTAATTTGATTAAGAAAATAATAATAGCTATTTCACTGTGGGTTTTTTGATTCACTGTCTAAAAAGCATGTTTCAAGAGGATATGTTGGACCTCCTTAATTTTTTAATTTACTACACAGCCTCAAAATACTTGATAAAACTATTAAGACTCAAATTTAATGTATCTAAGAAATTTCCTGTAGTTTGGTACTTTAAAATATCACATTTTAGATGATGGCATGTGAACAAATAAAGGAATTGCTGATATTTACCACTGTAACAATTCAAAATGGCATATAACTGGTGCAGTGTGACATGCAAAGGAGGAGGAGGGAGTTTTAAAAATAGCAGGGTATGAATATTCAGTAGTAACAAAACATTTGGTATTACTACTTGTCCCATGTAATTCTATTCATACCAGTTTAATCTGTTTAACCCACTAACTCTAGAATTAGTGCATTGACCTCAAAACGTATCTCTGAAAACTGTTAATGCCCTTGACCTTGTGTTCTATTAGAAGATAGTACTCTGCGGGCACGTCTACACAAGATGCTACATCGCCGTAGTTCATTGCTATGGCAATGTAGCATCAGCGGGCGCAAACCATGATGCTGATGCTACTGTGCAGTAGCATCAAAAATGACCTGTGTGACACTGGGACTGCACAGTAATGCTCAAGCAAGTACTAAATGACTGCGCAGTTACAGCTGTGCAGTTCGGCAGACATGTAGACATTCTCTGTATACACTAAATTACATTAAATTGCTACCAAACAACATTTTTAAAAGAACGGTCATAAAAATGCTTGGAAGCACTACAGCTAATCATTTAAAATAATTCAGTAGGTACTGGCAGATATTCATGATTCGTTTGAATGACATGTCTTACATATCCTTGCCTAGCCATATAATGTGTGCTGTGGGATTTCAAAGTTTAAACAACTTTAAATAAATCTTGATGCTAGCCTGGGACTCAGTAATTAATGCAACAGAGTCTGGGCAGAGCAGTAAGTGTTCTGATGGAGTATCAGGAAGCAATGTACCCTACCCCTTCCTTCAGACAGATGCAGCATGTACTCCTCTCCATGAAAGCCATTGGAAAGAGAAGACAGGGCCCTGGTGTTACCTCATTTCTCTTCTTAGTTCCCCTGAGAATAGCTTGTGGCCCATGCAGTAATTCTCATATTCAAGTTTGTCCTCCCTTCCTCCCTATGCACATAGTTGGATTGTGGTTGGCCCAAGCATAAATTGGAACACTGGTACCACAGGCCATGCCATTTCTCCCCTTTCAGAATAAACCACTATTTACTACCTTGGCCCAAGCGATTAGCCAATATTCAGGGCCTTGCACTTAGTTGTTTCTGTTAGCAGAGACATTGATGATACAAGGTGGGTTTTTTGATGCAATCCACTCTAACTCCAAAAAAGCTTCGTTTCTCTGATCATAGCAGGAACAGCAGCAATTACCTTCCTCATAATTTACAAGCCAGCCTTTCCAATAGTTATTGTCCTCTGTTTGACATTTTGCCTGTTTTTTCTCCTTGTGACATGTAGCTGAAGCCAATCAATACCCCAGTACCTGCATTTCCAGTCACTCTCCAGTGACACAGCTCAGCCTATGGGCATAAGTTCTGATAGTCTCTACCAAGCTAAGCCACTGTGTTGGACAGTGGCATCTATAACCCAATGGTTTGAAACCTTTTAGCATGCAAACCATTTAGTAGGGTTGAATTAAAAGAGCTAGGTCCAAAAGGGAGCCACCACTTCTGATCCAGCACCTGCTGCTGTTTTCTCCTGCTTCCTGTATTGCTGTCAACCTGCTGAATTACCACCAATATCCCAGCTTTGTGGACCACATATAGTAGCTTGGTGGGCTGGATCTAGTCTACAGATTATAGGTTGTCAACCCCTGGTTTACCTATTACAAAAGAGGCATAAATTTTCCTTAATTTAGTCTGAATGAAGTGTAGTTTTAGCACTGGTCTTAGCAGAGTGTAAGACTTCTCAGTGGTTTGTGATTAACACCATTAATAAAACACTTTAGTCTGACGGCCTCCTTCCCCCAAAATCACTTCCACCCATTATCCTTTATGGAATCTAGAATGCTAAGTCTGCATGACCTATCTGAGGGCAGAAGAAAAGGAAGCAATTTAATCAAATTACAAATCATGGCATTCTTCTTTCAAGACATTTTCAGATCCCAAGCCCACGTTGCTTTTACTCCCATGTAAGTGTCCTTGGAGATTTTCTCTCCGTTTACTCCATTCATAGTATCTGATGAAATAGGCTGTCACCTATGAAAGCTTACGTCTCTCAGAACCAGTTAGTCTCTGCGAAGCCACCCTGCCCTGCCTTCTGCTTTACTGAATCTGAGATCAACAGCAACCCTTAAAACTTTCCAGCATAACAGTTGTCATTCCACCTTTTTTCTCTCCCCCAAATGCTTTTTCTCTATAAAATTACTTTGAACAAACTCTATGTGTTATGCCAAATATACAGTATTCAGTACAGGGGCAAAGTCAGAGAAAGCACAGCTGTTCACAGTAGCCCCAAGCCTGTACCTTCCTCAACTAGACCCCCAGTTGTGGTCTCAAAAGTTGTCTTCCTGGTGTGATGAGGGAACTGGGTTCTTGGTCTCTGGGAATTAAATGCAATTCAAAGACGTTCTTGCTGTTTTCATACCTGGGAATGCAGGAAAGGCTAAGTTCAGTGTGGCCTCCTTCTCAGAAGGATTAAACTTCTATTGAAGCACAAGAAAACAAACTAAGAAGTCTGGGCTCCTTACTACAAGCTGCTCCCAACCCAGCCGACCACATTCAGGGCTTGGTAACAACATGGTACCTTGAGTGTACCAGGCCGCAACCCCCATACCGCCTCCTCAGGAACTTCCCATTGAGCTTCTGGCTGCACTTCCAAATTTTCTTTTATGCATTCCCATCTGTGGCCCCATCAAATTTCAGGACCTCCTGGTCAACCTCCCCCTGGCTCTAAGCTAGCCCTCAGACTAGGATGAACTTCAGGGTGGGGGGAAACCTGGGTGACTCCGGGGCCATTTTCTGTCCCTTGTCTGTTCAGCTCTCCAGGCAGTTTCACTGGGCAAAGTCCGCTAAGTCCCTGCACTCATTCAGATGGTGCCCACTGGCTTTCAGTCTGCTTTGCTTGGTGTCCCCCCTTGGCGCAATTGTTTTAAACCTTTGACCTCCACTACCTTCTTTTCTTCTTTAGTTGGCCCCAGCTAGTGGCTCCCATACCAAGGGTGGCTTTCAGCTGATGTGGTGGACACTGGCCCACTTTCCTAATGCATGTCAAACAGGCCTGTCCCTCACCCTAACACACAGGCGACATGTAGGGGGGTCGTGCGCCCCCCCCGAGATTGGCTGCCACCGAAGTTGCCACTGGCTTCTACAGGAGGTTGCCACTTGCTGCCCACCCCCAACACTGCCGCTGGCATCTGCAGGTGATCCCTGCTTGCCACGGATGGCTGTGGGTGGTCCCTGCTCACCCGTCTCAGGAGGCACCAGTTGTTCATGTCCTGGCGTGTTTCTGGGCAGTTCCCTGGGGTCCTTGAAGCAGCAGCAGATGCTGTCAGGCGCTTATGAACCCGACCCCACTCCCACCCTTTTCTCTGTAGCCATCCCCAGCACTCGGGGGTGATGCATGGAGCTGCCTCCCTGAGGGAGGCTCATGGTTTTTAGTGGGCTCAGGCCCCCTGCCCCACACCTCCCTGAGCAATAGGCCTGCCCCTCGCCCACCCACGTCTCTGGGCAGGGCTTTACTGGGCAGCACGGGGCACTGGATACGACCCCCTTCCCGCTTCACCCGGCCCAGGAAAACAGCGGTCCTGCCCCTGCGTCCGGCTCGCACCGGGGCCACCGGCGGAGCCAGGGGCCAGGCGCGGGGGCTCTGCCTCCCCGCAACCGCCTCCCTCTGAGCGACCCCGCCCCGCCCCAGCCGGGCCGGGCCTCAGGCGGCCGCGCA
>NW_017729025.1:42038557-42039306 GCF_001723915.1 Gavialis gangeticus | reverse complement strand
GCCGCCGCCTCTAGTCCGCGGCCGGGTCGCAGGAATCACGTCCAGGCCACACCCGCCACTGCCGGGCTGGGGCCGGCCGGGTTGGCCGCCGCGCTGGGCCGTGCAGCTGCCCCGCGGGCGCTTGGCCCACTGAGGACTCGGTTGTGTCTGAGCGGGCGGCAGCTGCAGCGGTGCCCCCGCTGGCCCGTGGAGCCCGGGCTTCGTGCCGGCGTTGCTACGGCAAACGCGGAGCTGCGCTATCGAGGGGAGGGGACTGGGCGGGCGGCACAGAGAGCCCTTCACCGACTTCGTGGCTCCTGGTTTAGCTGAGTGGCGATTTGGAAGCCGTGGGCTGTCCTTCCTGCCAGATGCCCCGGCTCCCGGGGCGGCAGGCTGAGCACCCCTCGTCTAGCTGGTCCCTTCCCAACTCTTCATTCAGGTGTTAAGGACCGTCTCTTCATTTTAATGGTCTTCATGGGGGAGGGGGTGGATCGGCTTGGCAGTGGACTCCATTTCCCAGCAGCCCCTGCTCGCATGGCTGGAGCCAGTTTCCATGGAGACCCTAGCAGCAGCCCCCTGTGATAGTGTGGGGCCAGGGTTTCCGTGGAGAGTAGCCCCAGCCGCAGCCCCAGCCTCTTCCTGGTGGGAGCGCTGAGGTGGGCTGTGCTGCAGGTGGGAGGAGGGCAGGCTCAGCTGCTGGTGCCTGTGCAGGGTGGGGAGGGGTGGTTATAGCCCCCCAAACCCCTCTGGCACTGCCCCTGCTGGCAAGG
>NW_017729025.1:42036536-42038516 GCF_001723915.1 Gavialis gangeticus | reverse complement strand
AGGGTTTCCGTGCAGAGTAGCCCCAGCCGCAGCCCCAGCCTCTTCCTGGTGGGAGCGCTGAGGTGGGCTGTGCTGCAGGTGGGAGGAGGGCAGGCTCAGCTGCTGGTGCCTGTGCAGGGTGGGGAGGGGTGGTTATAGCCCCCCAAACCCCTCTGGCACTGCCCCTGCTGGCAGGGCATGGGGCAGGGTGGGGAGCAGCTCTGGGGCTGGGCTGGGACCTTGCAGTGGTGACAGCATGGTCCAGAGCCAGGGCAGAGCTGCGATATGCAATCTCCATGCTCTGGGCAGGGGCATGCAGGCTGCAGATTGTGGCTCTGCCCTGGCTCTGGATCTCGCTGTTATCGTCACAGCATCTCAGCTGGGCTCCACAGCAGCTCCCCACCCTGCCACGTGCCCTGCCAGCACTGCCGGGCAACGTTCTGTCTAAGCTGCACGCGTGCATGGCCGCGCGCAATTTAATACCAGGCTGTGCGCTAACCTATTAACACCGTGCGCCTGCACAGAGAGGAGCTGGACTGCGGCGGGGCAAGGCGGAGGCTGGGGGCTGGTGTGGGCCTTGCTAGCGCTGGAGAACTCCTCCACTCCCCAGCCCTGAGGCCATGTGCCTCCTCACTCATGGGGGCTGCTGCCAGGAAACTACTCCACTCTTCAGCCCCAAGGCCATGTGCCTCCTCACTCCTGGAGGTGAGGCAGGAGTGGAGGCTGGGGCTGGCATGGGCTCTGCTGGCTCTGGGGAACTGCTCCGCTCCCCAGCCCCGAGTCCATGTGCCTCCTAGCTCCCAGAGCAGGGACACATGTGGAGCTTGTCTTCCCCAGATCTCAGATTAAATGCTGCAGGCAGCAGTGGCTCGAGGCAGCCAAGAGCGCACCCTGACATTTCACTCCTCTTCAGACAGCATGTTGCTCTCCCAGCAACAGCGTTTACACAGCCCGATGCACCATGGTCCGATTCACTTCGGTTACCTGTAGCAGGGAAAAGGCAGAGCAGGATGGTGCAGAACCTGGGTTTGCATCAGAGGAAAAGGAGCAGGTGCAAGGAATCATTCCTAACCATGATGTAGTTTGGGGATGCTGGTTACAGCTGTGTTGGTCTAAGGACATAGACGGACAAGGTGCTTTGGGTAAATTATATCACATTTACCCAAAGCACTTTGTCTAACCACGACATAAGATTTCTGCATCATGAATGGGGAGTCTCCGTTACTGGCTCCAGGAAACTGCTCCGCTCCCCAGCCCCCAGTCTTGTGCTTGGAGAATTATTGCAAAATCCATTACATGAGGATTCTAGTCTATTAGGCTTAGCGTAGTCCAGATCCAGGCTTAGCAAAGGGGAGGTGGAACAAAAGCGGCGTGCTCTCAGATTGCTACACCTTAGAGGGAACATTGCTGCTGGGGCCAGTCTCCATGGAAACTGTGGCCTCCTGCTATCACAGCACAGCTGCTCCTGGAGTCTCTGTGGAAATCAGCCCTTGCCACGTGGGCAGGGGCTGCTGGGAAGTGGAGTCTGGCCACCGGTTGGATCTGTTGTTTTGCCCAACCCTGGCCTTGATATTCCACTAATCTAGTTATCCTGTGTTCTGCCATTCAACTGTCTGTTAGCTGCTCCTCCTAATGTAGCTCCTATTTCACAGCTCTGCAGATTTTTTTAACTCCTTCCTATGACCTTATATTTGTTTTTGTTTCAATCTTAAACTGAATATTATAGTCCTAGGCCCTGGCATATTAGTAAAGCTTCTGGCTTATTTTTCACTGGAGGACAATGTGTGTTGTTTTGTATGTGATGATGCACCTCACCATCTGCACCTCCCTTTTCAAAATTCTAGATCTGCCCATGGGTGTTACTGTATCTTTCTGCATGTGTATGTATGCGCATATACCCATGTGCACGTATAAACCTTCCCCCCCTCATCATTCACTGTTGAGAACTGTAGGGTATTTTCCCAGTAGGTTGGGGCAACTGAAGAGCAGTTTCCATCTGTA
>NW_017729025.1:42030933-42031536 GCF_001723915.1 Gavialis gangeticus | reverse complement strand
TGTAGGGTATTTTCCCAGTAGGTTGGGGCAACTGAAGAGCAGTTTCCATCTGTCATGGGGATTTCAGGGAAGAATATTGGAACTGCGCACTGGATATTGGAGATCAGCACTCCCAGTGATTTTTGCCTGTGCCCTCATTGTAAAGTATCCATTCTAGGAGTAAAGGTTCAAAACTCCCATTTTGGATGAATACTTTGTGGCAGGGATGGCCAACCTGTGGTATGGATGCCTCTAGTGGCATGGGCAGCCTCTGTATGTGGCAGTTTGGGTAGGGGACAGGTAGCATAGTGGCAAAAACTGTGGCCCAGAGTGTCAGACTGCAACACCTACTTGAAGGCACATAGACAATGAGAGACCTTGCAAAGAACAATAAGTGCGCGCAAGCATGCATAACAAAATGGAAAAATGTGGTGTAGGCATAAGAAGCAGCAGCACAGTGGCAGATAGTGCAGGGAGAGAAAGGCAGAACAGCAGATCAGGTAAGGGAAAGGGTTCAGAGTGGCACTCAGAGTGTGCAAGGCCGTGGGCGACTGGTGCTACCTTAATCAGGGGGGGAATGTGCCCCCCCGGGACCAGTCAGCAACCGGGGGGGGGGGGGGGGGG
>NW_017729025.1:42024237-42025933 GCF_001723915.1 Gavialis gangeticus | reverse complement strand
CCCCCGGGGCGGGCGCGGGGGGGGGGGGGGGGGGGGAGATCTTCCCATGACCAATCCCACCGACTGGGATGGGGGTCTCCCACAACCAATCATGAGATGGCCAATCACTGCGGCTGCTTCTGGAAGTAGCTGTGGCAATTTCTGGGAGCGCCACGGCGCTTCACTCCCTGGCCTGTGCTCACAGAGGGGGCACCAGCGCTCCTGCCTGCCCCCCCGCCTGTCACCTAAGTGGTGAGTGCAGCCAGTCAGGGGGTGCACTGGCACTCTCAGGGGGTGCATGTGCGGCCCCATGCACCCCCCATATGTTGCCACTGTGCAAGGCAAATTTGTGGAGCCCAGAGCAACTGTTTGGAGCATCCCAGCTGCCCCAGCTCTGGGTAGCTGCTGCCAGCTGGGAGCTCGGCTGGCAGCAGCAACCCAGAGCTGGGGCTGGCTGTGGCATGCTGAGCAAAATGGCCTCATGTGCCATGCTTGGCACGTGTGCCAGGGGTTGCCGACCCATGCAATAAACCTTAACCACCAATCTTAAGCCATGAAAATAAAGCAGAAAAGTGTTGTTAACGTAGAACGTTCTGAGGAAGTTTAAAGTTCAAACTGATAATCCCAGTATTGCTTCCTCCTGTACAAGACACAAGATAGAAGACACTTCCAGCATCATTCTTTGCAGGGCCATCAAAAAAGTCCACTTTATTCATGGAATTAAAATAGGTCTGCAGTGTGTGTTTTTATATTGGAAGCTCTTTTTGCCAGGAATTTTGTGTTTGTACAGTGCTTAATGCAGGGGTGGGGGCCATCTGCTTCCAGACTGAAGCTACTAAAAACAAATTTATAACTGCAGCTATGTTACCTATTTGTAAATATTTGAAGTATAAGATTTGTGTGCTTTATGTGCTTCTAAATCTTACTACCAGTACATAAATATAAAAAAGGTATCCTGAATTCCCATATAGGGAACTTTTTCAATGCATACAGTAGAGCTCCAGTATAAAAATATCGTGGCATTCTTGCAGTTCCAGATTCTTTATCAAAAGGTGTTTTTTTTGCTGAAGTTATTGCAAAGTTGATTGAAGAGAATAACGAGTCTCAGAAGAAAGGGGGCAAGCAGCATATTATATCAAAGGATTGGAGAAAGGCAGCGACAGACAAAGGCAGAGGAGAGGAATGTTTGGAAGTATAAAGCAATAGCATATGGGGACATCAGTGTGGGATCATATCATAGAATCATAGAAGTAGGGTCGGAAGGGACCTTGTAGATCTTCAAGTCCGACCCCCAGCCTGAGCAGGAGAAAAACTGGGCTCAGATGACTCCAGCCAGGTAGGCATCAAGCCTCTTCTTAAAGACCCCCAGGGCAGGAGCCAGCACCACCTCCCTTGGAAGTTGGTTCTAGATCCTAGCTGCCCTAACTGCGAAGTAGTTCTTACGGATGTCTAATCTAAACCTCCTCTCTAACAACTTGTGGCCGTTATTCCTTGTTATGCCAGGGGGCACAAGGGGAAACAAGGTCTCTCCCAAACCCTTCTGGTCCCCCCTAGTGAGTTTATAGATGGTCACCAGGTCCCCCCTCAGCCTTCTCTTGTGAAGGCTGAACAGGTTCAGGTCCCTTAGCCTCTCCTCGTAGGGCCTCCCCTACTGCCCTCTGATCATGCGAGTGGCCCTCCTCTGGACCTTCTCAATGTTGTCCACATCTCTCCTGAA
>NW_017729025.1:42023110-42023319 GCF_001723915.1 Gavialis gangeticus | reverse complement strand
TTGCCCTTGAGCATCTTCCCTGAAGCCGGCCCATCGCAGATGTGCTCCTTGATGATCTTCTCAAAGAGTTTCCCTAGGATTGAGGTAAGACTGACGGGCCTATAGTTGCCCGGGTCCTCCCTCCTCCCATTTTTAAAGTTGGGGACCACGCTGGCTATCTTTCAATCATCTGGCACCTGGCCCGAACACCACAAGCGCTTGTAAAGCCA
>NW_017729025.1:42017794-42018110 GCF_001723915.1 Gavialis gangeticus | reverse complement strand
TTTTTTTTGCTGAAGTTATTGCAAAGTTGATTGAAGAGAATAACGAGTCTCAGAAGAAAGGGGGCAAGCAGCATATTATATCAAAGGATTGGAGAAAGGCAGCGACAGACAAAGGCAGAGGAGAGGAATGTTTGGAAGTATAAAGCAATAGCATATGGGGACATCAGTGTGGGATCATATCATAGAATCATAGAAGTAGGGTCGGAAGGGACCTTGTAGATCTTCAAGTCCGACCCCCAGCCTGAGCAGGAGAAAAACTGGGCTCAGATGACTCCAGCCAGGTAGGCATCAAGCCTCTTCTTAAAGACCCCCAGGG
>NW_017729025.1:42015608-42016765 GCF_001723915.1 Gavialis gangeticus | reverse complement strand
AGCATCTGGACCCGCTGATTTGAACACGTCCAGCCCCTCCAGAAGCTCTCTAACCCGGTCCTCCCCAATCTGAGGTCTGGAGGCGTTCCCCTCGAGTCCATCTGGCATCACGGTGGGGAAGTCCCGATCCCTGCCCAAGAAAATAGAGGTGCAGAATTGGTTAAAGAGGTCTGCTTTCTCCTCTGGCGTAACCACCAGATTGCCCAGAGTATCTTGCAGGGGCCCCACGTTTCCCAGTGCCTTCTTCATCCTCCCTATATATTTGAAAAAGGACTTTTTATTATCTTTGATCTTGGATGCTAGTCCTAGCTTTATGTCCACCTTAGCTTTCCTGACAGCCCCCCTGCAGGCCCAAGCAGAGGAGGTATACTCCTCTTTGGAGATAGCATCCCCCTTCCACTGGTTGTACGCCGCCTTTTTGGCAATCAGGCATTCCTGGACGCCCTTGGTGAGCCAGGGGGGCTTACGGGCACTTTTGCCCCCCTTGCTTCTTGTTGGGATGATCACCCATTATGAAAGGAACAAATAGGGAAGTAGCAGCTTGAGATGTCCAAATTCTGTATTTATCTTCCTTGGAGAAGCTACAATAAGAAATTATGGTTACAACATTGGTTTGATATTGGTAGCAACCAACTAAGTTGCTAGTATCCAAATTTTGATCATGGACCCAATCCTGAAAACATTGAAATACAGATTAAATTACTCCTAGGAATAAAGTTACATCCATGCTGTTTGGAGGATCAGGGTCCCGTGTTTGTACCTGCTTTCTTAAGAAGTCAAATAGATTCACAGTTAACAATTATGGGAGCTTTTATGGTAGTCTGTTTCTTTTTTGCTAGGTGGAGAAAACAAAACTGTGTACTTTGAATTATATAAAAGTACAAAAGGGGAGTGGAAACATTTATTATAATCTTTGGGACAGTCAAAGGTGGATGGGGATGCAACTGCTTTTAAAACAGTAATGAGCATCAGTAGTAAGTGGTAAAGAAAAGCAGGAGAATTATTTAAGCTAAGCACAATGTTGTCAAAACAAGATGTCTAAATTGTATATTGGCCATAAATGAATTTAGGCTGGAAAACAGAAAGTTTCTAACCAATGGAGTGGTGGTATTTTAGAGTACTGGAGAAGTACTGGAGTAAAAAAAGAGAGAGAATCT
>NW_017729025.1:42006212-42015474 GCF_001723915.1 Gavialis gangeticus | reverse complement strand
AAAACAAAACAAAACAAAACAAAACAAAAACCAACAACAAACAAACCAAAAAACAAAACAAAAAAACCCCACACCACAAACTTTTTAGGTTTAAACATGGAGTGTATGATCAGTTTATAAATAGTTATCAGAGGTAGCTGCCTTCAATATCAGGAAGTCCTTTACAGTCCTGTTTTCCAATTTTAATTCAGTCTGATAGTTATTGTTTATAGCCTCAGATAATGCAACCACAGATTTAAGGATAAAATCTCTGGAGTTTACTTTGTCCATCTGACAGTTTTTTGTATATAGTCAGTTTTGCCCTTTTATAGTCATTTGAGAAATCCTCATTTAATAATTTCCTTGTCATAGGAATACCTGGCTTTTGAAAAGAGTGCCAAATTTATATTTTAGTCGGAGGACAGTGCATCGTACTTTAAATTTTTTAGTGTGCATTACATTATATTTAATTAATTTGATCATTGAAAATTTATTTCAGTTAATGTTTTTGTGGAGTAAAATCTATTCACATATCTGTATATATCCAAGTGCAATAAGTATAAGTGGATCTCACTTAACTCTATGAAAACTTTAACGGAAATACAGTTTTAAAAATTGGATGGATGGTTGTAATATATTTAAGATCATAGAATGTACAGTATGTCATGGCATATTTATATTTCAGAAATACGATGTCTATGCAACTCTTTTTTCCAACATTCTTATCTGACAGCCCAGGCTGAGTATATAACTCCTAACAGGAGATGTTGTAGAAGTAATCACACCTTCTGTCTGCATTGATACTGAGATTTGAAGAAACTGAACTGGAAGGTGGGATATTCTCCATTGTAGCAAACTGAATCAGATTCACTCACTAGAAGTCTTCCAGGTGAAATCTAACAAGGCTATTCTCTAAATGGATAGGTATAGTTTAGCCTTATTTTTTTTAATAGATATTATGTTAGAAGACAGACTAAGGTAAAATGATTTGTCTTCTCTGTGGTCAGCCAACTGGTATATCAGCTATTCAGCATCATTAGGATTCTATATTTTTTATTATAACTGACAGAAAATCTTAATCCAATAAGAACTGCTACTGGCAACTTGTCCAAAAATACCTCTTTTCACTATTCTGGATTCTAGTTTATAAAACTTTAAAAGGTCTAGCCACATTAGTGCAGTTTTATGCTCTTAGTCTCCAGTTCAAGTCCTGGCATCTTCAGATGCACAGTCAGTTACGTGTTCATCCTTGATTCAGGTCAGACAAAAAGGAATAATAAGCTTCAAGACTCCATTTTCTTATCTGCACTTTTAAAACTGTGCCCAACTTTGCATATTGTTTTGAGTCTATCAAATACAGGCAATAGACAAACCATACCACAGTCAGATACGGCAATCTGTATTTCATTTGCTTTGAATAAAGATTGGGGCTTGCTGAGACATCAGAATAGCTGGCAGCTCTTAGTCCACATGTCAGGCATCTAAATATGATCCTATTTCACCCTATACCGCCCTGCTAGAGTCCCTGAGAAATCCATGAATGCATGGGTGGTTAAGTGAAATGAGGAACATCACATAGGTCGGATGACTCAAGTGTCATAAGACCATCCTTTCTCTTGCAGTCTTTTGCCTCATTGACACACCTTCCAACTATTGAAAATGTTGGACCAATATAGTTTGTTTCACGATATGGTCTAAGTGATGAAGCAGTTGAAGACAATAAAATGTTTAGAGGTGCTTAAGTACTATTGAAAAGGTTCCTCTTTCCTTCCCCTACCAAGTTTCACTTCTTGCTTATTTCCTCCCACCATTCTGCTTCTATCTCCACAACATCTCTTATTCTCTTTTGCTGTTGCACTATGCTTCCCCCTTTATGTAACTCAGTCTTTTTGGGAAAGTAGGGCTGGAAGGGACCTCACAAAGTCATCTAGTCCATCCTCCTGCTCAAGGTAGGATCATCCCTGGTTTTTGTCCTAGTGATCATCCTGCTGGCATGCAGGTTGCTGCTTCAAACAATGAATGTGCTAATAAAGCTTTCAGAAAAATAGTTATAAGTCATAAATATAAAGAAAATAGCTCACCATTCTCAAAAACAGTACAACTATATAAAAAAATCATCCCAGCATGGAAAATGTTATCATAAATTATTTAAACTTGATAAAGTTACAAGTGACTGGAAGCAAGGTTTTACAATGGAGTGCTGGGCACATTAACAGTGGGTATTTTTGTCAGCTCCCAATACTCATGAAATACAATATTCACTTAATATTAATATCAGTATTAACCTACCAAAGAATATGAGTTAAGAAATGGACTTGGGCAATAAATCTTGATGCTCTCCAAAGAAAGTACTGTATCATATTGTATTCTAGGTATCTTGATGAGCTACACATTGAAGTATAAGCAGCTTTTACCCTGAAACTAGTATTTTAAAAGCAAGTTAATCTGATGATCCAGAAAATCAGTTTGTGATCCAGTCAGGAAACAGATTCTAAAATCTTTGTAACTGGTGGTAAGGAACTTTCACTGAATTCACTCCAACCATATGAAGTAAATACAAAAAGCTTTATTTTTATTTTTCTACGTTATCAATTGACTTTCAGCCAGTTGTGCATATATCAGGATTTTTTTTTCAGACACTGCTCTTAAGTACTCTGCTTTGCTATTTTAAACCCTTATTCTTAAAAGAATTATGATAGTCTTAATCTATGTCTTATAACATAATTAGATAAAATATTTTTAAAAATTGAGCAACTCCTATTCAGTTATATTTTGTAAATTTCTAAAGATTACCATATAGAAGCATTCCTGATACGTACTGCAATTATTTAAGAAATGTAAGAATGTACAGTAGATAGTAAAAATAAGTTTGCTGGTAACTTGATATCTAACAGTGTCTCCAAACGCTAGCTGTAAGATATAAATGCATGAAAATATTTTTTCCTTTTCCATAAGAAAGGGGCCTTTGTTAGCATGACCTAGAGGATATACTCTGCTGATGTCTTTTTTGATCATCCTGATTAGTAGCCTAATCTGATTATTTGTTGTGTGTTCCATATGTCAGATTCAAGGTACAGAACCAGCATTGATGAACTAGGGCTACAGTGATTCAGCAATCTAAAGGAAACGTGTCCAAACAGTGTAATAGATATGTAATTAAGGTCTCATTTTTAGTTTGTTTAATCCTTTGGTCTAAGAATTTGCTTTTTTTTCTTTAAACTATTTCACCTCTCTCAGTGCTGATAGGTTTATCTTTGGCTATTATTATATTGTTATTTTTCAAATTGTTTGAAAAATTAACTCAATTTTATCTACACAGCAAGAACTCATCTTAAAACATTGCTGCTTGCAGCCTGATTTTAACAAGGTCACAGTTAAGATATAAGTAGCCTGTACAGGCACATGGCACTTTGCTTCTGAAAGCATCTTCAATTGATAATAGTTATTGTCACACACAGCTAAAAATTAATGTTTGTACATGACCAGAGTCATTTTGCTGTTCTGTGATGTTTTTCTCAAATGCTGCCATTAGCAGGTTGAATTGCTTTTTCATTGTATCCTGAGAGTCTCACTATCTTGTATCACATCAAATTCAGCTTGAAGCTAATTGCAGTCAGAGGCTTTTTTAAATCTAAAAATTTGTCATCTCTGTTTTGTTTAGAAACTCCTTTTCCTTCAAGCTATAGAATTGAAAAGGCATATCTTATAAAATCTTTTGTTTTTAATAGTTGACTTGAGAGACAAACTTTAATTTAAAACATCCTTTGGATTTTTAAATCTGGGTCTAAGGGTTTCTTTCCATTATGCTTATATATATAACCTTACTGGTTTAAAAGGGGCTTCATGTGTGTAGACAGAGGCAAAACATTGATTCTTTGTCCTACAACTCTTTACTCACAAGGCCCCCAGGGTTCAGATGAGTGTGGGGGCCACAACAATCAAGGCTCAAGCTATCGGGGTGTATGCCATGTAGACACTCTACCTGTGTCTCTGTGTACTCGTATGGACCCCTCTCCCTCCCACTGTAGTGCATGCCCTTGCAGGACCCCTCTTCTCACCCCTGCGCTGGTCATCCTCCCCAACATTGCCCCGTGCAGGTGCCATCTCCCCCCAGCATAGCCCAGACATATCCTCTGCTTCCTGCACTTAGCCTCACCCCCTGGGACAAGGGCAGGAAGCAGAAGCTGGAGGAGGGAGGAGGAGCCCAGAGACTCCGGCTGTTGTTGCAGCCAGAGTGGTGGTGGGGAATATGGTAGCTGGGTGAGAGCCCAGGGGCTGCAGTTTAACCTCTTGCAGGCTCCATTACCCCATGGGCTGGCATTTGGACAGCTCTATCCTAGCGTATTCAAGGCGGTGAAAGCTTTTAACATATAGCTAGTCACCCTCATCCTCTTCAAAATGATAGGAGTTTTAACATTCATAGCTTTATTTCACATTATGATATAGGAAATATTTTAGTGACCTTAAAATGTATTTCTTCAAGAATGGCAAAGGCTTAGGTTAAGATATACAGCTGTAATATCAAAGCATTTTTGAGTCAAGGCTGACACAGTATCACTAACCTTTTCCTCATTAGTTTTTGTAGCACATACAGAAAGTAAGAACACCTGCTCCTCTTAAATTATTTTATAGTAGATTGTATATGCTATAATAGGCAGGTACAACAGGCTGAATAGAGTTTTATACTTTAATGGCAATTGAACCAGAGATCTTACAAAACAAGGGAATGGTTATTTTTAACAATTTGTGTCTCAGCTGTGTCTGAATGGAGCACCTTCAGACAAAGAAAAGGCTTTTTTTCCCATCCTGTGGGCCTTCCTCCTGCCAAAATTCACAATTTAAACAAGTGATGTTGTAAGCGCTTTTCAATTAAATCTTCAGTTCTTCCTCGGTATTAAGTGATAGAGGTCACTGCCAGCTTGTTCTTTAATAGATTTCAGTAACTAGATTAATGTATATGGTAACTATTTTGAACCACTGCTAATCTTACACAGATTTTTCCAGTGTACAGTCACAAAGCTAATCTATATTTGAGTTGCTTAGGAAACTGGAAAACCTATTAGCTTTTATATTTTACACTCTTGTGTAAAATCCATACAGCTTCTAATAGTTGTAGGACTTGAAACAACCTACAGAAATATTGTCCAGCTCCTTTTAGAAACGTGCAAGGCTTCAACAGTTCTCTGAAATTTCAAATATTGAAATTTTAGGCCCACAAATTCATTTGATTTAAATATTACTTTGACAGGTTTTCCCCTTTGTTCAGACTTGTGCAAGTGGTAGATGCAATACCACAGTATTAATATGAAATGTACTGCTTAGATCATGTGTGTGTGAATTGCATCAATATATTGTGTTCACCATAAAAAGGTATGTGCAGGCAGATACTTTATTTTAATACTTTTATGATGTAGTCATCACTTGTTAATGAGACACTGAGGAAAAACCTTTTTCTTCATGCATGCCATACATAGGGATTGGCAAGAATTCCAGTGCCAAAAGTTTGGTATATATTATGAGCATGTCACTCAGCTATAATGGTTGATAATTGTAGCTGTCCCGCAAGATAAATTAAAGATACCTTTTAATTATGGTATGTGGGATATTCTTAAATTAAAAAATGTTGTAGTGTTTAATTTGTGATTTGCATAAATCTGCTACCTCTGTTGGAAGACTTCAGTTGGCTCTAGAAAGGAGAGGGATACGATCTAATAATAAGGTGCCTGGTTGTGATGGAGATCACAGATTATTTTAATTTAGGTTTGCATGTTTTATTTCTGTTCCATCTTAAGCTTTTTTTTGTTCTTTCATTGTTTGGGTAGTTTCATTTCTTATTTCACAGCTCTGTCTCTTGTCTTTTCTAGGAGTCGGATTCTGAATTCACAATATCTCAGGTAAAAACTGTTTATAAGTGCAAGTACTTGGGAACAGGAATGGGAAGGGGGAACACCTAAGATTTATTTATTTTTTTTTAGTATGCTGTATAGTGAAGTTTGATTCATTTGTTCAGTTTCTTGATAGCATGCATTTTTAAAACCTTGGTACAACAGTGCATTTGATAAAGGGAATTTTAAACATTGCATTTTATAATGAATACAGTTTCCTCCCTACCTCCCATTTTCTACCTCTGTCTCCTTCAGAGTCCTCTCTTGTTTCAGTTGCTCAACTGAGATGCAAGCTAGTTTTACCAACTTGCCACAAATTAAGTCTGCTTCCAACTCAGTCACTCCGATCTTGACAAGATTAGGAGAAAATGAATTTGAGAAATACAATAGAATGGCTTTTTCCTGCACTCTTAAATATATAATAAGATGCTACACACGTACCACATACGTCAGACAGTTAATAAAAGTAATTTATAAACATAAATCCCTGCCATAAGTCCCTGCCAATTGCCAATCCCTGCGTAAACAGACTTCAGATGACCACTGTTACATTCATTTTTTTCTCTTGGAGAGTTATACTTTTACAAAGCTATTGGCAAAAAATAGTTGTCTGGTAGTATATTGTACTTAAGAGAAAATATAATAGCAATAACTATTGTAATGTGGAGCGATTTTAAATGAGTAGCTCTCCATTCTGAATGTACTTTTTTAATTGAGATTTTTTTTCATAAGTAAAGGAAAAGGTTTACTTAATTAGATTATGTAAAGGAAATCTTACAAAATGGATCAAAAATGAACTTTGATGTTGAACATATACCTTGAATATTGTTTTTTCTGTCTTTTTTCTGTTAAGATTACAGTATATAAGAAAAGTGTCAAGCAACATCCATACCACTAGCTGCCCTGTGCCTCCTTTTGGGGACAGCAGGATATAAATCTAATTAATTAATAAAATAAATACTTGCTTAAGCCTTTACTTTGCATTTGGTATAACAGAAAGCAGTTTAAATTCTAGATCTCCATGGGTGGGAAAGGATATAATGTTAGTAGTGATGGGTCATTAATTTTGTTAGTTAGTTTTATCCTGCCTGGAAGCTCTTCTCTCTAGGCCAGAGATTTGAACATGTTCTGAGTTGCAAAAAATTAAAAGTTAAAACATTTTGTGGCTTAAGGGAAATGAACTGGTCTTAGTCAAGCTGCAACAGCATAAAAGTCCATATCATGAAGGACAACTTTTTCCTTAAATACCAAGAAATGTCCCAGGTTGCATTTTCAGTGAGAACAGGACATGCTCCCCTGCCATAAAGAACAGATAACCTAAATTTAAACTGGTGAAAGAAATGAGAATTATAAGTAGACAAGGTTCAAGTACGGAAAATCAAGAGGAAGGAGTGAGGGTTGGGGGATGTAGGCGGAAAGCTGTGTGCACACATGATCATGTGATTCAGAAACATGTATATATATTCTTTTTGTATTTTTCTGCTCATTGATTTATTAACTGTCCTCCAGCTCATTGAGGAAACTATAGAAGGAGGTCAAATTCATATTGTAGGGTTTTGAAGGCAAGGGCAAAAGGCCTGATTTGGAAATAGCAAAATGGGAAGCCACCAGTGCTTTAAAAAGGGAAATGACTTTGTTGGTAGCCTAATAGACAGGAGGAAAATAGAAAGGGCTAAACATTTGGTGTGGACATTTTTTAAAAATGATGACAGTGGAGATTTCCAGTTGCCCTGGCAGGGTTCTTTTGGTTTTTTTAATTATACAAACCAGTAAGGATATTGTCTTTACATTTTGAACTGCAGCATGACCCAGCACTACACTTTGAAAGTTGTTGGTCTCATATTGGTTAAAAAAAACAGCCTGCACTTTTTGTTGGTTTCCTTTGAAATAGTCCAGTAATATAACTTGTCTTCCAAAAATATCTTTTAATATGCAATAAAAAGGAACCACTACATACTCGTTTGCATAACAGTTTCCATTTTAGCTCCCTCTTTTCAGTTATTTAGCAAAGCTTTCAACAGGCTAAAATCTTTAAGGACTAGGCAGATGGATTATTTGGGGAAATTTAAACAAAAATAGGCTATGTTGTTTTTATGGGGTTTTAAAATTTTCCTCTAATTCTTCGAATATTTTTAAAGTAGAAAGCTGACATTTGGTTTGGCAATAGCCAAACCTTTGAGTGTTCTGATGAAAGTTATTGTGATTTGACTGAATTACTAAAATTTGCAAGAAGGCTGTTGTAAAGCTTGAATCCATCAGTGAGTTCTGTGTTGGCAGACCTTCGTGCTCCTATGAAGTTCTATTAAAGTCCACCCTACTACAGGATGAGAGCTTAGTATGTAGTATTCATTGAAGACTGCCATAAATCCATCCCTTTTTGCACACAGAAAAAGAGACTGCTATTGAAAAGAGGGAGGGGATAAAGTAAGTGGGATTCAATAGGCAGAGTCCATATAGATGTATAATTCTGTAGGTACATAGCTTAGCTTACTAAATACATGCAGTCTCTGAGTGCATTTGTGGGAATGGGAATTATATGGATTTTTGACAATGCCAGTGAAGAAGAACTTCTTTTAAAAGTGCACAGTTCTAGCTTTGGGGTATTTTTGGACTATAGTAGCAGCCATGTAACTATGGATTATTTTGAAAATGTATCCACTGATGTATCTTTATAAATTTACATTAGGATAAGTGAAAATAAGGATAAAAACAAACAAACAAAAGTGGAGCCCAAAACAAAGCCTGGATCTATAGTAAATCAGTAAAATGAGCTATTCTGAAAGATTTATAAACTTAATTATGAAATGTCCATTCAATAATGGCCTCTTATTTACCCAGTGTGAAATGATAGAAGGATTTTTAGAAATCAATTGGTCACTGCCTTTCCTTCTAAAGGATAAAGAACTTTTTTGTGTACAATCTTATGTGTACTCTTAGCATTTTGCAGTACTTTTATTGGCTCCTCCTACCCTCCCCCCAACTGAAACTGAAGGTTCTTTTTAGGTAAGCTTAGGTTTTAAATGATTATGCTACAATATATGGCTGCACCATCCATATATTGGATATATTGGTGGCTGACTTGATCTGGCTCATGGAAGTCTGATCTGGCATGGGGGATTGATGCCATGGAGCTGTACTGTGCTGCCCATTAGGGCTGTGCAGTGCTTTGGGTGCTGATTCGATTCAGAGGAGATTTGGCCCAATTTGGCAGCCAAATCTCTGAATCCAAACTGAATTGGGAGGCCAGTAAAAAGGTCCAAAGCAATTTGAAGCTCTCCAAAGATTCAGGCAGTACCTGCTTGCCACCACAGGGAGCTGGACCCAGACTCCATGCCAGTAAGTAGGAGGCAGGTGGGGGAGGGCTGGAGAAGTGGGGAGGGGACCATGGGAGGACCCCT
>NW_017729025.1:42004830-42006075 GCF_001723915.1 Gavialis gangeticus | reverse complement strand
CCCGCCATGACTGCCCTGCCTGGCTCCTGGCCCTTTTAAAAAAAAAAAGAAAAAAGAAAAGCACCCTACACTCACCAGCTGCTACTGCAGCTGTCGGGGCTTCGAGGGGCTTGTGGCAGAGCCCCCCCACACAGCATGGGGCAGCAGGCTGCAGCGGGGATCACTCCCGCCCCCCATCTGGCAGCAGCCAGTGAGTGCAGGGTTTTTTATTTTTTAAAGAACAGCGATGCTGGGGCCGGGCGGGGCAGCTATGGGGGGCTGGAAGAGCGGGTAGAGGATGGGACCTATTTGAGTTGGGGATTCAGCAGCTTCAGCAGTGGCCGAATCGATTCAGGACAGTGATTCAAATCACTGAATTGAATTGCTGTCCATCGACTCGGCCAAATTCAGATCTGAAGTGAATACTAGCTGCTTCGCACAGGCCTTCTGCCCATCCCCTGCACACTCCTCTTTGCAGCATCTGATCTCATCCTTGCTTCAGAGGGGGTGGATATCTGGCAGCTGGCTGCTTGGAAGGAGTAGGGGCAGAGACTTCTGGTCTGTAGCCAAGGCTGGCTGCAAACTCTGCTCCAAGCCTGCAAAAGGTTGCTGACCCTGCTCTAATCTGAGTCTGGTGTTTAGTTAGGCCATGGATAGACATTCCATATGAAGTACTCCAAACACCTTTAATGCTTGGGACTAGGGGTGCTCAGTCTTCGTCCCCTGGGCCAAACGTAGCCCATGGAGCTATAAGTATACAACACACGAGTCTTCCCACAGTTTGGGAAATTTGGTGGCGGGGGAAGTGGTGGCAATTAATATGGCCACCTTTCCTCCCTGCCAAATTCCCAAACCCCGAACCCTGTGCACCAGGTTATGGCCAGGTCACATCTCCTTCTCCCACGCCTGTGGCTGAATGGAGCTGAGCCATGCCCCCTTTCCACCTTGGGGATGGGTTGGAGCCAGTTTAGGCCTCCTTCCCCTCCCCTCCTTCCCTCTGAGGCTGGGTCAAGCCTCCTTTCTTCATGGCGCTGGGTTAGGGCTGGCTCTCCCCCACCCCCCCTTTGACTCTTCCTGACCACATGGTCTGGTTAGAGTGCTCCCTGCCGTCCTCTGCACAGCTGGATATGGCCCTGCTGCAACTGCTTCGTGCTGGATTGGGATCCACCAGCCAGATCTGGCCTGTGGATGGCCTGGGCACTCAATCCAGTCCACCAGCCAAAAAGCTTGAGCCAGCGCTGCTTTAGACAGTGTACCAGGAGCCTC
>NW_017729025.1:41990722-41999830 GCF_001723915.1 Gavialis gangeticus | reverse complement strand
GCTTGAGCCAGCGCTGCTTTAGACAGTGTACCAGGAGCCTCTGAAGGCTGAGAGGCATGCAAGGATTCCTGTTCTCAAGCTTACCAGCTAGAGAGCACTAGTTCTGCTTGCCTTTGCAGCCATTTTGAAGTCCTTTGGGGGGGGGGGGGGAGTACTGGGGGGCTGTTGGACAGGATACAACACACACATAGGCATCTTCACAAACTTTAAAGTTCTGTGAGATAATGCAAATGAAAACTTTGCTTAGAGGTTCATGATAAAATTTAAAGAATGAAATAAACATTTAAATATAAAATCTGGGTGCTAATTAAAGGTTGTCAGTAAAACCATGTGTTAAGAACCAAGATTTAAAAAAAAAAACACTTTTTGATTCTATTTGACAACTAGATTCAAGTTATCCTGGTCTTTTCCTTTTTCTTCTGACTACAGGAAAAGTTTCTAGTTACAGCTGAGCAGGTGGGCTAGTTGTCTAATTTTTTTCTATTTAGACAGCCTCTGTTGTCACAGACATGTTATGATGCACATGTGAAGGCACATGCTTGCATGATCATAAGTGTCCCTGATTTGGGATCTTTTTACAGTATGGTCCAAACTAACAAGTCCTTCTTATAGGATCCTTTTCTATCTCTGGATTCAAAAGTAAATGTTTCCGTGTGTTTGACCTTTATTATCCGTTAGGTAAAGAATCAACATACTGTATCTAATTGAGGTATCTGTTTTGCAAACATTAAAACAGTGTTCTCTGGTAGAGTGCCATGGCTCACCTAATTTTTATAATGAGTCATTATGGTAGCCTGTTCTATGTCTGAAAGAAGTTCAGTGAATGATTTCGCAACCTCCCTCTATCACCCTAGGCTTATAAATCCATTAAACGTATATTAACTTTTCCAGAAAGCAATTGTATCTGCATTCTTGGTTCTCCAGCATTGCTGTATAACCAGTAAAGCTTTTGCTGCTCTGATTCAATAGATGAAACAAGTCTACATTGAGTTCTTCATATAGTTACTTCAGGATCGTACTTGACATTCAGGCCTGTCATACAATCTGCCAAGATCTTTACTGAAGTCATTTGGCAGTCTAGTTTGTCATCCAGTACTACAGTAGTGTTGTGCTGTTTGTTAGCTTTAGTATCGCTATAGATGTACACATGTATTAGTGCTGATACTCTGAAGCAAGGAGTGATGGGTGGCTTTTAAGAAGGAAGGTCCAAAGTACACATTGGGTAATGTTGTAAGTGCTTGTGGTTTAGCATGTTAAATTGTCTTACTTGATAATGTTTTTCATTGCAACTCAGTGTGATGTAAATAAGAGGAATTTGTCAGTTGCTGATTTGAATTGGGGTCTGAAAGGTCTTCAAAACCATGGAACTTCAAGCAATTGCTTTTGTCTAAGACCAGCCCTAATCTTTCATAGGTCACAAAATTCTGTCCCCTGAATTAGCAATGAAATTAAAGTATAATATTTTAAGGGATTAAATCATTTTTAAAAACCTGTTGAAATGGAATGCTTTCCCCCCATTGTTTAAAATGTGCTTGCTTCTTCAATCTCATTTAGGCTGCTTGGAGTCTTAAGACACGAGCATTAACAGAAATGGTTTATGTTGATGAAATTGATGTGGATCAGGAGGGGATAGCAGAGATGATACTTGATGAAAATGCCATTGCTCAAGTTGCACGTAAGTACAAAGCTTTCACATAAATGTATTAAAATAGCTCAAGTTTCTTAAGGCAAGACTCCTCTAATAGCTGATTGCACATAAATGCACTGACCTGGCATTAGCTTTCAGGTGCTACCACAGCTCTATGTGGGCATCAATAAAAATGTCATTACTTAAGACATGCTGGATCCAAGTAGAATAAAATCTTTGTTACAGTAATTAAACTGGAGTTCTAAAGAGCCCACATATTTTAAGCAGGATAGTATACATTAGGATGAATCTTCCAAATCAGTGCTTTAGTCTGTCCTGTGGGTGGACCATAGATGTGGAGTGTACTGTATGTACCTGATTTGGTACCTGGGCTCTTCAGTTAAAGCAAAAATCCATTTTCAAGTCAAGAGTTCAAACAAGTGGTACTTTATTAGCCCTCTCCCCCAGCCCGGAAGTTTAATCCTTTTCTTGTCAGTACTGTACCACTTCTCTTAATTTCATCATTGTGAGATACAGGAAGGGGCATATGCCCTAAACCACAGGTGGACAGTTAGTTATTTCAGCTGGAGAGCCACTAAATGAGTTTTGGTGAACTGTTAAAGGCTGCGCACACAAAATCTTTTAGAAGATATCATTTTAACAAATTATAGATAAAAAAAATCAGATACTAAAACATATTTTATTTTTACTTAAATTTATTTTTTGTCCTGATTTTTGGTTTTTTTGTAACATATATTGAGGTGATTGTATAATAGCTCAAAATAAAGTCTTACTCTTATATATTGGGGGGGATGTATATATGGGGGTGCGTATGGTGTTGGGGGCAGGAAGGTGTGGGTGTGTGTTGGGTGGGTGTGTGTGTGTTCGGTGGGTGAGTGTGCGTGTGGAGGGCTGTCTGTGTGCTACATCTTGGGAGTGGGTCCAGGATCAGGAGAGGGAGGGAAGGAAAGGACAAAGGGACATATGCAGCAGAACTTGCCAGGGCAATGTGGTGCAGGGGCCAAGCCCCACCTGCTCCTGCCTGGGGCAGCCTGTGCTGCACTTCTGCCCATGTCTGCCAGCCCTGGACAGCATACAGAGCTTCCCAGCAGGGCTTGGCTACTCCTACCTCAGCAGCTCCTCCTGCCCCTGCTGCATGGCTTCAAGCTGGGGGAAGCTGTGGCCAGCAATTCCAGGGTGCATAGGGCTCCACTTCTTGGCTGCCTTCTGCCCACTTGGTGACCTGCAGGTGTCTGCTCATCATGTTAGGTGGGCAGATTGGGTAGAAAGTGGGCGGAAGCTGGAGCCCAGCATGCTGGGGCAAAAGCCATCCAGCACCAGCTTCCCTCTCTGCCTGGGGTGGCACAGCAGGGGCAAGAGGAAGAGGGGCAGAGCTGCTGGAGTTGCGGGGAGCTGAGCAGCACCCAGGCAGCTGCATTGGGAGCAGCCCCACCAGGAAGCTGTATCTGCTGGCCAGGACTGGGGCTGGCATGGTGCTATCTGGCAGGTGCAGGGCAGGAGTGCAGCGTGAACTGCCCTGCACAGAAGCGGGCATGGCTTGGCTCCATGTGGAGCATTGTAGGGGTGGCCGCTGGCTGGATTCAATCAGTTGGTGGGCCAGATCTTTGGATCTGCATTAGACCAACTAAATAGTTGCAAAAAAGTTGTTATTTACAAGCTTTTGGACACACGTCCTGCATCAGGAGAAAAAAAATTAAAAATGGAGAGAGAAATTAAAGATGGCCAGAAAACTCTCAGGTATGAAAAAAGCCAGTCTTAGTTGTTCTGCAAGAATGCAAATGTAGAGGAGATGCAGGAGACAAAGGCAGGTTGTTTACCTGTAGGTATCAGATGTCAGGCAGGCTGGGGGGAGGGGGGGGCGGGCATAAACTCGATGTTAAAATTTTAGGGCAAATTATTAATATTGGCTTTTTTCTTCTTCACGTTGTGAAGTTTCCATTTCGAATGGCAACATTCAATATCTTCCATGTTTCAGGAATCTAGGCTATAGCCATGTTGGTCTAAGCACAGATTTCATCTGCCTCTGTTCTCTGGGCACATTTTGTCTGCCTCTGTGCTCTGACCAATGAGGCTTTCTTTTATATATAAGCTGGTCCCCAACGCTCTTTGCTAGTTAATTTTTAAGCCTCCTATTTGGCTGTCCAGCCTGGACTTCCCGGTCAGTTGTCCTCTACCCCTGCTAGTCCCACAGCAATCTGACTTACCATACATTATATCAAAATTGTCCTTCACAACTGAAGTACTTCCATTGCACTGCATCACTTCTCCACTTTCTGCTACTTTCAGGCCTCTGCCATCTTCTTCAGACCATCAGCACTCTGTTCCAGCAGCCCCTCTGACTCAGGTGCTTTAGAGCCTTCAGTATTTAGCTTTCATTTGGCAAGTTGATGGCTGGTTCTGTTACAGAGTCATGGAGGGGTGAAGCAAGACACGGGTGAGCCCACAACCTTCACCCCTTGCTACCCTAGCACCTCAGTAATGGAGAAAGAACATCCTGTTATAGGCTTTTTCCTAGTGCCTTCTGCACAGCACATTTTGTTTTCTTACCAGTTCCTTTGTCAATGAGGAGTCAATGTCCATTTTAAGTGCTTCTCCAATATCTCTGTCTGTCTAGTATTGACATAAATCTGTCTTTTATAATTTCCCAAAAGGCCCAATTCTGAGTCACAAGATGAAAGGGTAGGTAAGAACCAGACAGAGGTCAGAACAAAACATGTGAGCCCCATAAATATTTGAGTTTCATGCTTGGTTACATGCCAAAAATTAGGCAGTACCAAAATTGAGCTCATATATGATGATAGTCTAAAATGTATTTGTCTCAAGTGTAAAAAAAATTTAGAGACCTGCACTAGATTTGTGTGGCCCTCTGAGGTGGAGACTTTCTGCCAAGAAAAATAGTTGGATACAGATGGGTATTCTTGAGAAATAAGACATTCTGGAAAAATGTAGTCACTCTACAGTTGAAATGGGGACTAAGAAGAAAGTAATTTGCTGGGTGGTATTTGATAGATTTCAAGGCCAAAAGGGAGCCATTATGATAGTCTTACTTTGAACTGTATAACAGACAGTATAGTACATATATTTTTTACAAAAAACAGTCCTTGCCAAATTGTTCCAATAGTTAATTCAGCTCATGATTACAAGAACAGTCCTTATTTCTAGTCTAAAATGGCTAGGTACAAATGTTTAAAAAAGCTAGAGGCAGACTTGATCTAAGTTACACAATTTTCTGTAAGCGGCATAGTTTAGATCAGTAACAAACAGAACAGAGATTCACCTTTTATTGCGGGGTGAGGCTAATCTGTGTGCCGAACTTCTGTTCTGTTATGGGTATAGACTGATTTCTGATCACTTATACCAGTAACAGTGTAATGTCTGTACCTGGAAAATATGTCTAACTCCAGATTCCAGCTGTTAGTTCTTATTAAACCTTTGTAAGCTGGACTGAAGTTCCCTCTACTTCAATTTCCTATTCTTAATGTAAATACAGTAAAAGTTCCATTAACTGGCACCTTACAAGCTAGCATACTATATTAACCGGCATGCTGGCTTGTAAGGCAAAGTGAAACCAGAAGTGCCCACCATGGCACTTCCAGTTTCACTGAATCCCCATGGCCTGGGGGCATGACAGGCTGTGTGGGGCCCGCCTCCCTGTCTCATGGGGCCTGCAGGGCCCTCAGGGGGGTCGGCAATGCTGCGGGAGGGTCAGCGACACCCTGGATGCAGCGGGAGAAGTGGCGGCCCAAACAGGCAAGTACACCTGTTCGGGCCGCTCAGTTAACCAGCATATTTTAATTTGGGCCGCTCAGTTAACCAGCCGCTCAATTAACCCAGGAATGGGGGATGCCAGATAATGGAGCTTTTACTGTACGTAAAGATTTTGGTCAAGTAGCTCGTTATTCTTCTATTTATTCTGAATTTTGCAAGCTCATAAAGTTTCTCACTATAAGGCATATGTTTCAACCTCATGGCTCTTTTCTTAACATTATCAACTTTCTTGTTGAATTTTGATCACAACAATTATACAGAGTTTCTGTACAGTAACAGGGGCACCAGTGCACAACTCTGACTACCATATTTACTCCCATACCAGATGCATCCTTTCCAAATAAATTAACTGTTCAGAATTGGGGAGTGTTTGACATGGGCTAGTTGATTTTATGCCCAGAATAGAAGTAATGGCATTTCTATTCAGGCGTCACTGAGGGAATCGGTGCTTATTATAATCCACTTGACTTGCAAATTTCTCTTCCCTCCACAAGTGTTAGCAATCTCTCTCCTTCTTGATGGTCTTGATGTTCCACTAATCAAGGTAGTCTGTCATTCACAACTTTGCGTTTTGTTACTGGCTCTTGGTCTCTCTCCTATTTCACAGCCCTGTAGACTTTTCTTTTTAGCTTTTTTCAAAATCCTAGATTTCCAATGAAGTCTAGTCTTTAGCAGCAGCTGCAGTTTCGGTTTTTGGCTCAATAGTCAAAAGCTGCTGACAATTCATCTGAAAAAGGGTTAAAATTATAGCTTTTGGCTGAGTAGGAAAGGGAAGGTGAGAGCAAGCTTAAAATTCCATATCTCTAGAAAAATCTTTTTTTCCCCTTCATAGGCTCTTGCACACTTCATGCTCCTTGTTTCTGGGAAGGCAGAATGGTGTGCATTGTCTGTTCTTCCACTTGATATTCCCCTGCTTATTTATCCAACATTTCATTATCTCCTTTACTACATTATATTAGGAATTTATGTGTAGGTGATTATCCACCAGATCTTCTTCAGAGTCACTGCTTTCCAGAATAGTGTCCCCCTCTTTGTTCTTAGATGCATTACTTTACAACTGGATGTATTAAAACACATATTGCTTGTGCCCTGCTACAGTCACCCCAAAATTCTCCGTAGTCCCCTCAACCCTCCCTCCCAGTGTGTCAGTCTGGTCCAGCCCCCACCAGGAAGAGCCCAGCCCAGCTCCAGTCCCAGCCCACAGCAGTAGCCCACCCTGCCCTACACAGATCCAGGGGGCACATGCCCCCCATGCCTTCTCGGGGTGCACGCAGCAGCAGGAGCCGCCCTTCCTCCCCCATTCCCCGTGCCCCCAGGATGAGCTGTGGCTTTGTCCTGTACTCCATTCTGCCCTGGCTGGGCAGTGCCTGCCCCAACCACAGCCCCACTCTCTCCCTCACCGCGGAGGCCTCGATCTGTTGTGTTCCACCACAGTAGACTTTACCAGCTGGATGCAGATCTCCACACTGTCGGGCTGTGCTCCTTACCGCCTGTGTCAAGGGTGGGCAATTATTTCAGGTGGAGGATCGCTTACGGAGTTTTGGCAAGCTGTCAAGGGCCACATTGGTAGCCCCACCCTTTGAGAGGTGCCCTGCGCCCTGGTCACCATCTTGCGCCCGGAAGTCTGCCCCCCCCCCCAAACCCCTGACTTTTGCCACCAGAAGTCCCTCCCCTTGCTGCCAGAAATACTCCTTTCAGCAAGGAGTTTTGCCACCTCAGAACCAGAAAAACACAAAATTATATTCTAAAAATCAAACATCTACAACATTCATTAATTTGATTTTTAAAAATATTTTTGTCTTGTGTTTGTGTAATATATACAAATACATATGTTTGTGTACTGTACACAGACAATATGCAATGGCTTAAAATGAAGTCTTACTCTTGTATACTGGGGGAGGGGGGCATGTGTATAGGCTTGTGGGCATAGGCAACTGGTAGGAGGGACATAAGGGTTGGGGGGCACACTCAGGATGGGGCAGTTTTTTTGCCATGCGGGCCGGCAGCATGGGGGGGTGGCACTAAGCCACAGCACAAAAGTATAGGAGTAGATATGGGGCTCTTGGCCCACCCCTGGGCCCACTTACAAATTGTGCACCCCCCCACACACACTCAGGAGGCACCAGTCACCCCTGCTTGTGTGGGGCTGTTAGTGTGTGCGTATGTGGGGGAGGATGTGGGTATATGAGTGTGGGGTGATGGAGTGTGTGTGTGTGTGGATATGTGGAGTGTGGGTAGGTATGGGGTTTGTGGGGGACTGTGTGGGGGGGAGGGTGGCTGGGCTGTGTGAGGGGGTGTGGGGGTCTGCAAGTATGGCAGTGCAAGGTGCATGTGGGGTGCATGTGTGGGAGTTGCCCTATGAATACATACACACACACACCCTCCCCCCCCACAGTCTCTCCCTCCTTGTTCTCTCTGTCTCTCTCCCCCTCCCTCACTGCAGAGACACATGCGCACCCTCACTCCCTCCTGCTTCCAGCCCTGGGGTACCTGCACGGGCCATGCTCCTGTGGCCTGGTGATGCAGCTGCGGCCACGTGGTGCTTGAGGCGGGCGGCCACATGCAGGGAAGTGGTGCGAGCCAGGGCAGGCAGACACTTCCCGGTGAGGGGACTGGGAATGGCGCAGAGCCGGGCTGGCTTTGTTGGTCAGTGCTGCCGGCTTCCCCTGGGTCCTACTGCCCCTGGCTCCTGTCATCTTTGACAGGAGTCAGGAGCAGATAAATAGACATTTTCTAAATTGTTTAGGTGCCCCGTGGACTGGATAGAAAGGCCTGGCAGTCTGGATGCAGCCCGCGGGTTATATTTTGCCTGTCCCTGGCCTATCTGCTGCACTGCAGCTGTATAGCTGCACAAGGCACTTAGCTGGCAAAAAAACCTGATTTCCGATGCAGTCAATTTTCTTTATATTGGTGCCAGTCTGATATTGGACTGACGTATTGGTGCACCTCTAGTTTTTTCTAATGTATTTGAGGCTGGTAATCAGGTAGTCATAGATATATTCACCCATATGTTATATATAAAAAGCACAAAGGCCCCAGATCCTCTGGTCTCCACAAGGAGGTACACTGATGATGGAGTTGGTGTACTTGCCTTTGAGTTCACCTCTCTGCAGTTCTTTTTCCCAGCCTCCAGTGGCAGCAGGCTGTATAAGCAGGGTCCTATCAGAGTCCTTTAAGTGTGAAATCAAGGATGTTGCTTTCCCTGACACGTTTTCTGTATGGGGTGTCTGTGAACACATCTATTTGAGGCAAAGCTTAAAGGGAAGTACCAAATCTTCTGTTCCAGCCTCAGTCCATTACTTCTATTGGGTGCTTTTTTGCTACTGTGGTGAAATACTCTGTTGTATGCTTTCCCTCCTGTACCCTTAATTCTGTAGGTCATAAGCAGGACTGGTCACAGATCCTTCTGCTAAACCCAGCCTAGTCCAGCTCACCCTGTTTCTAAGATTTCCTGCACTTACCCAGCTTGGACTGCATCCTTTTCCTCTTGTTTTTTTTTATCCTGTTGTTCCAAGACAAGGGCAGATTGCTCCATCCAGAGTTTCTCTCTCTTCACCTAACTGATTGGATGCTGAATGGTCCTCACAGCTGGAGCAGGACTGTCTGACAGTCTCACACATGCAGAAAAATTTCCACAAAATGTGTCTACATAGTAAAATAGTAAAGTTTTTCTGTAGTTTGTTAGGCATAAG
>NW_017729025.1:41982630-41985722 GCF_001723915.1 Gavialis gangeticus | reverse complement strand
CCTCACAGCTGGAGCAGGACTGTCTGACAGTCTCACACATGCAGAAAAATTTCCACAAAATGTGTCTACATAGTAAAATAGTAAAGTTTTTCTGTAGTGTGTTAGGCATAAGGTCTCTTTTCAGTCAGTCCTCCCTTCCATCTTGGATTATGTTCTGGTATTGAGGAGCACGGATCTAGCTCTCAGCTAAATCAGGGTACAGTTGGCAGCTATCTTGTCCCTTCACTCTCCACCCCCATAAAGGTCATTTTGGTAACCCTGAAATTTCTTAAGGGGCTAGTAAAGGCTTTGGTATGTATAAGGAGCACAGTCCACAAACTAGCTATTACATCTTCAAGATCTGGAATATCATATGTAACTGTTTAGGTCAAACAAGTTCCCTCTGCCTTCATATCTCTCCTCAAACTCTACCTTTTCCATATAATTTTGACAGTTACTGTCCTGGACCATAAACTGATTTAGCAAAATTAATGATTTTTTACTGTAAAACAAAAAACCTTATAATTATAGTATGTAGTCTTTCTTGTCTCCTATGACATCAACTCTTCCCACTTCCTTTCCCATTACAAATTGTAAGATCTCTGGCCCAGGTATCATATCTTCATTATCTATTTTTAAGTGCCATGATCCTTTTCACCTGTAAAACAATGCTAAGTAATAACACTCTTATTTTGTAGGTCCAGGAACTTCTTTGAAACTCCCTGGAACCAGTCAGGGGGGTGGTCCTAGTCCAGCTGTTAGGTATGTAGTTCCTTATCTTTGGCAGATTAAACTGGTAAATTTATTAAGTTTTGGAGCTGCTCCTTAATGTAAAATATTTAATAAATTACACAACTTCAGGTTTAAATATGTAATTTGTCTTTACTGATAGGGTGGTTTGAAAAATAAATCCATTTGCTTAATCTTCTTTGTTTTAACATTTTTCATTATCTTCAGGCCAGTGACTCAGACAGGAAGACCTATTACTGGGTTTGTGCGACCCAGCACACAAGGTGGACGGCCAGGCACTATGGAACAGGCTATAAAAACTCCTAGAACAGCCCACACTGCTCGCCCAATTACCAGTGCTTCTGGGAGATATGTCAGACTAGGAACGGTAAACATCTTAATTTTTCAACTGCAAAGGATAGCCTTCCCTTCTGTAGCATATATTATGTGATGTTTTGGTTGTGCTTAGAAGCTGCATCTAAAAATTGAGCTGGAAGAAGTTAGATTAGAGCATATGAAATGTGCAGCACATTAACAACTTCTATTTTGAAAACAGTTTAAATAATTTACTAGTTGATCAATGAATAAAGTGTATTCAAATTTAGAACATTGCACAATATAAATTCTGCAGACCTAGTTCTTCACTCAGTGCCATGAAAATAAAACTGTTTGTGACTTTAACAAAAGCAAAATTAAGCCTCTCCTTAGCAAATTTTTAAACTATTTTTCTATGGAGTAGTTATTACCCTCTCATGACCAGTTAATTAAATAAGTCCGATTAGCGTATTTTACTGCATCAGCTCCCTTGTCTTCTGCGCCCCCCCACCACCATATTCTTCCCCCTGTAGCCTTCCTCCTCCTCTCCTCCCCTCCCCTTCCCCCGCTCTGGCCACCTTGTCAGGCTCTGTTCCCTTCCTGAGTACAAACAGTGTGGAAGTGAGCTGCAAGTGACAGTAAGGTGGGGAGGGAGAGGAAAGCAACAGAGAGGAGACAGAAGCTTCAGAGGGCAATCTGGGGGGAACAGGAGACTGCTGTGGGCCTGTCTCTGACCTTGACTCAGACTTGGGGAAATAGTCAAATGATGCATTTTAACTTGTCACAGACTGCTGCAAATTTCAACACAAGTACTCCGTAAACATACTTTTGAGCAGGACTTTTGTGCCTACTTATACATAGTACAAACTCTGCATGTTGTTAATCCAGTGCCCAAAGGCCCATGACTTACCATATGGTTTCCTGGGCTGGGCCCCAGCAGAGTCAATAGCATATCAAGCCATGGTGACCCCACAGCCCAGCATTGCTCCATATGTATACCCCAGATACTCCCCGCAACGGATCCATGTGCTAATTAGGCCTTCCTCCTCCCCCCCGCCGACTTGCAACTGGAACTAGGTGTTTTTGTCACAAGGACCCTCCAAAAATGTGTATGCAGATGAGGCACAAGGCTCCTTACTCCATCTCCACTCCATTGAGGATGGGGCCATACTAATCCCATGTGACACACAAAGAGAGGGGAACAGACTCTCAGCTACATAGAAGTTTGGTGATGCTTGCCAGACATTTAAGGCTCATGAAGAAACAGGAATAATTGGAAATGGGAAAGGCAGGTGCTGCTGAGCTGTAGGAGTGAAGAGGAAATCAAAATATATTTGAGGGAATTTTTCACTATGACTTGACAAAGAGTTGGTGTTGAGGGACTGAGAACAATTGGCCCTATATTTTATTATGAAAGGCTGCACTAACCTAGTCTTGTGGTGGGTTCCCATCAGTGTGTTTGCCCTGTATGGGTCAGATGTTTTTTTCCAGCATTTCTCAACCCCTGGGTCACGACCTAAGAGTGGGTTGCAGAAATATATGAAAGGGTCACGAACAAACTTAAAAAATGGATTCTCCTTTAAAGGTGAAAAATGTGGGAAATGGTGGCTTTTCCCTTGCAGGCTGTCAGATTTCCAGCCTGCAAGGGGCTGCTTGAGACCCCTCTGCCCCCCACACTGAGGGGCTGGGGCCTGGGGGCAAGAGGCAGCAGGTTGGGAGTGAGGGGCACTGGGTGGGGATTGGCCATCGATGTTTACAAATGGGTCCTGGTACAAAAAGGTTGAGAACTACTGTATTATGCTTATGCTTAGCATGGCCTACATTTAATTAACTTCACAGTTAGTTTCCATGACTGAGAACATGCTTCTAGCAACCATTTAATGATAGACAATGTACAGTAAAAGCCCTGTTAGCTTGCACAAGTGGGGAATGAGGGTGCTGGGTATCTAAAAATGCCAGTTATCTGAGGCTGGTGGTTTTCAGTTGGACACGGAGTAGTGGCTGGGGGGTCGGGGCAGCCAGATGCAGAGTGGCAGCAGTGCAGGGTGGAGGTTTTGGCTGGATGTGGA
>NW_017729025.1:41970135-41977630 GCF_001723915.1 Gavialis gangeticus | reverse complement strand
CTGTTACTAAAGGAGTGGGGGGAGCTGGAAATAGTTACAATGTGGAGTGGTGGCAGCGCAGGGTAGGGGGTGGCAGTTGTGAATGAGCTTCCCCTCCTCTCCCCCCACCCTTGCGTACGGTTGGCTGTCCGGAAATTCCTGTTAGTAGAGCATTCCAGTTAGTAAAATGCCGGATAACAGGGCTTTTACTGTATTTAACATGGGGGGCAGGATTTGGTGGTATGCAGATATAAGACAAGGGGCTTTTTCCTCCACATTGATTGGGGGGGAGCTCATCTTGTATTGAAGTAAATACGGTAATTCGTTTTTGCTTTCATTGACTGTTTCAGGTAATACTTAAAATGTTTGTATAAAGCATAAGAGTTTGGCCTGTTCAATACATTACTTTTCTTCAGGCATCAATGCTCACAAACCCAGATGGCCCTTTCATAAACTTGTCCAGACTGAATTTAGCAAAATATGCTCAAAAACCAAAGTTGGCAAAGGTACGTGGCTACTGTAATTATTGTTCTGGTATCTAACATCACCTCAACTTCTATTTCTCTTTTCAGTTCTCACTCTTCTAATCTTTCAGGACCCTTTCCAGCCTGATATTTCCTCTACAACTGTTGAACTTTGGAAATGCTATGATCTTTGAAGGACCGAGCAGGTTAGGAAGTTGGACAGGATTTAGAGTAGAATGCATCTGGTTGATAGCATAGCAAAGTCATATGGCTTATATCTCCTGTATTGTAGTCAATTGGATCTTGTGCAATAGACAAATGAAAAAATAAATGTCCTGTAGAATTATTTGTAATCTCCAATACCCTAATACAGGAACAGCTATTCCTCACCTTATGTAGTTGAAGAATGTCTTTTAAAAAGGACTTTTCTGGGTTAAAACCAAAACAAACCCATACTCCTCCAGCTTTAGGGAAAAGCAGCAAGAAACCAAGGACTTATCAGTTCTCCCGCCAACTGAAAAGCCTGAAGTCATGATAATGGAAGGGAATGTGAACTACAAAAGGGGTGCATCTACACATGCCTTTAATGCACAGCACTTGTAGAGCCTATTGCTCCTCAGTTTACTGCTCCTGGGAATCTCCTGGATGCACCCGTTTACACAAGTGCCTTGACCCCAGCACACTGAGCTGGGTTGGAGCAGCTCCGGCTGGCAAGTGGTCTGGGAGTCAGCCTGCCAGCCTTGGGCTGCTCCAGCTGGGCTCAGAGTGTTGTGGAGAGGCTGGCTGGGGCACGAGGGTGCTTCAGCGCAGGGCTAGCTGGCATGCAGCCCCTGCACTGAAGTATTCTCATGCCCCAACTAGCCCTGGCAGCGTCTACATGTGCACTGCTGTGCATAAAAAAACTCCATGGTAGGGTAGTACTTGTGTTTACAAGTACTACCCTGCTGCAGCATTTATTAGCTTCCTGTGTACTACTAGGGGCACACTTGCAGACACTAAGATGTTTACTACACAATTAATTAGTTAACTGTGCAGTAAACGTCTCGTGTAGATGTGCCTGAGAACATCAGTCTATCATCTACTTTGCCTCCATGAAAAGAACTAGAAATAACTGTTACCAAGACAGATCTGTCCTCTACTGATTCTAATAGATTTTCTTTGAAAATAAATACATTTATAATTGGATTCCACATATACAGTCTATGCAGTTAAAAAGCAAAATGTTCATTTTTTCAGTTTCGAGAATTCATTTTATCTCAAGGTGTATTTTTTCTGTCTGTGAACAATAGCAGTTGGTCAGTAAATGAAAAATTCATTTGTGAAGAGGTTATGGACACTAATAATGCATTATAACTAGAACACTGAGTTATTTTAGAAGAAGCAATACTATATTAATACATTAATCTTGAACTACGCATACAAGATGACTAAACGCAATTTAAAAAACCCTGCCTTGTTTATTGTCCAGGAAAGGTAGCTTTTGGGTGTTTACAGTATGACTAGATATCTTCACTCATGATTTAATGTTTAAATGATTTGGATTTTCTGTTTAGATTTAAAGTTATTACTTATTGTGATTTTGCATTAGAAATATTTTCTACTTTAATTAGAGCTTGTGTTCATTTTTATTTGTCAGTGTAGTTCTTATGATTGACAACCATCGAAACTTAAATCTTGCATCAGCAGAACAAATATATTGGTGTGCCTTCCTCAGTAATGTCCCTCATCTCTGACCTGAAGTGTGTTTCATGGTTTATCACTGAGTGATCTTTCAGACAAGTCATTACATCAAGTACCATTCCTGTCAGCAATCTTTTTCTGGGAATATTTGCTTGTAAAGAATTAGACTGAGCCATATAATTCATTTTGTGGAAGTCACCAAAAGGTCATTATATTTATTCTTTTCAAACCTGAGTTATATTGGCTAGCGACCCAGAGGTGAAGGGTTTTTAGTTCTATTTCCAGTCCATTTTTGAGAGATAATGGTGAACACTGCACATCTGACAAATATCTGTCTTTAAATCTTCTAAACAAGTCAGTCATTACAGTTTACAACTGAATAATATATAAATACTCATATATTGTTGAAAAAAATCTATTTTGCAATTATTTAAGCAAATGGGAAGATCAGTGGACAGTTCCAGAGGCCATAGTATGTGAGGATTTCTCCAGAACTCTTTATTCCTTTGTCTTCTGATCTGTAAGACATTTAAAGAAAGGCTTGTTTAAAAGAAGGGATACAATTTTAGGAAATTGACTTTGTAAAAACACTTTTTTACTCATCCAAATAGTGTCCTTATGTATGTACAGTTTTTGCTCTTTTTTCTCACAAGAATACATTTTTATTTCTGCTAACACTATAAAATCATCCATGTAGCTGTGGAGATTGAGAGAGATTCTTTTCTGGCTTATGCATCTTTTTAGTCCATTGTCAGATGTGTTAGCCAGACTTCCATTTCAAACTCTTATTTCTGGAGATAATTTGCAAGCCAAAATCAGCTACACTTGACTTGATTCCAGATTTGTTGGATATTGAGCACTAATAGTTTTAAAAGCCATTTTTTTCTTTTCTAAACTGAGAAAATATGGACTTTGGTCCTTAACAGACTTGTGCCTTTGCTTAAATTCTATTGCCTCGTGACTACTTACAGCATGCAAAATTAAAGCACAAATAAAAATCTCTGCAGGATCAACCCCTTTAGCCAAATATTGAAAGACCATAACTATGGAATCACAAAATTTCATTTTTACATTCACTTTTAAAATTCCAACACTTTTTAAAAATGTCTGATGGAAAACAATCACATATTGATAACCCCACTCATTTTATAATGTAGTAGGAATCACAAACTCAAGATCTCCTCTGTAATGACTATCCAGCACATCCATAGGCTTTATCTAATTCATGAAGTTCATTTAATATTTCAAAAAGTGGTGATATGTAAATGTGTTTGCTATTTTAGAAAATTCTTTGGTAACTATTACAGTTGCAAAAACCAAGGTGTTGACTATATAAAGGTAATAACTTTTTTCTTCAGCTATGACAATGGCTTAAATGTTTTCCTGACAGGCATTGTTTGAATACATTTTTCACCATGAAAATGACGTTAAGAACGTAAGTAATCTATACAATTTTTTTTCTTGTTCCTAAATCTTACTGTCATGTCTGTTAGTGTTCAGCTGTGCCAAAGCATCTAATATTACCTTATTTCATAGGATGGCAAACCTGTAGTTTTAAGAAACTCCTTATTAAATGTATAATGTCAAATATACTAAAATATATTTATACTTCTGTTATCAGAAACTAAGCTAGTACAGTAACACTATAGGGCACTTTTACTAAGCTAGCACAGTAACACTATAGGGCACTTTTATATGTGCTCCAAACAACTGAGTTGCTTTTGTGTGCCATAGTGCTTGGATTAATAAGAAGCAGGGAGACAGGTTGAAAAAAATTCTCTAAGAGCAGCATCTTGGAACCTGTAGATTTTACAGTAAGGGTAAATATCAGAAAAAAATCTATGGTGCTTTATCCAGTTTTAAGTTCAATCCCTTATTTCTACTTACAATATTTCCCTTAGCCATCCAAACCAGTTCCTCTCTTGCTGTTAGTGGTGTCCTATTTTGAATAGTCTGGGTTAAGTTTTCATGCTTCAAAGGGTGTCAAACATCTGGCCCTTGGCCTTTCTCTTTTCAGTGTGTGGTTTGCAGTTCCTCTCAAAGGTCCCTCCCCTTATTCATTATTATAGCCACAGTGACCTACTGGTGGGCCATGAACAAATATTGGAGAACTCCACTGTTTGTGCTGAATAAAGACCTTAATTTTAAGCTTCTCAGGGCAGTCTGGTGATTTTTGATGAGTTCCACATGGACATAAGTTTCTGCCTGTGTGTTGCATGGCTGACATTTTTGTGACTGATAATTGTTCAGGAGTTGATTAATGTGATAATTTATTTGGCTTGAAGGTGTTTTATTAGGTAAAGCAAGTCATGCTTTTCCCAAGAACTGTTTCTGCCAGGCCAGAAATTTGTGAGGAATGTTCATAGCTGCATTGACTTTATTGAGCTATGTCAAATTTTCATCATCTGGAGAACTGACCTATTGCCATCATAAAAGTCTTGTTTTGGTAACTGAAGAACTGGGAAAATAATCAGAGACCTTTGACACTAGGTCAGCCTAGGTTTCAAATATCCAGGCTATATTATCGTAAAAATTACCTGGTTAACCTGATCTATGTATACATCGTTCAGTGCAAACAAACAAAACAAAACAAAAAATGCACGCACATATGTTGGAGAACTGCACTGACTGACCCTGTGGTGGTGGATTAGATAACCCATGACTTATTTTCCTTTTTTGATGTGTGTGGTTCTGGAGAAATATTTATGAAAAGATCAAATCAGCTCTGAGCCAGACAAATATGGACACATTTACAGATTAACCACTTAATATATCCATTTTATAACATTTTGCTTAAAAGCTTTTTAAGCTGCTTCTGATGCTATTGCAATAACAGTAGTAGCGTAAGGGGTAGTTGATACTCTCTGACATCTTGTGTTTGGTGTAAAACGGAATTTAAAATAAACCTGTACCTTACTTATCTCTTAGCTTGTCAGTGGAGTGCACACTGATTCTTTCAATACACTATATCATGTCTTGAAAGAAGAGATTAAAAATAGAAAAAAAAGATAAAACTCTAGCTTTTCAGTTATTTCATCCCTGGCAATAAGATCATTCTGTTGGCTCCTGTTTAAGCACAGTCTGTTGACTATCTGATAGTGGAGTTTCTGATTTTAGGCTTATTTGATGGTGGAGATTTGGGTGGAGAGAACTATTCCTGATAGTTCCTGATTTTAATCACAAGCAATAAAAAGTCCAAAGGAAGCATTATTTCTCACTGCAATACTTTAAACTACTCTAATGATCCAGGTGGAAAAGGCCCAATACATCACCAAAAAATAGGTCATTTGTGTATTATCCCAAAAAAGAAGCAGATTGGGATTTAAAGAAAAAAAATATATCGGTTCCAGTAAATTTTGCTCAAGGATGACAGAAAGCCTAAAAAATATACATAAACACATACTTGGGGAATTCTTCAGTCTAAAAAGCAGCAGTTCAGCAGTCTGATTAAATGTGTTCCCTCTCTTTTTTTCAACCTTATTTAAATGCTAAGAAGCATGTATGATTATATGCTGCCATATGGAGAGATAATCCTTTCAAATAGTTTATGCTTCAGACTACATGGCATAACAGAAATAATAACATTCCCTCCTCAGTTTGACGATGAGGTTGGGAAAAAAACACCTTATTTTGATTATTTAATGTTATTACTCTTTACTGATGACATTTGTCTTTTTAGTTTTCCTTGTTCAAAGCTGAAAATGTCTATTTTAAGGTGTGTGGCTTTCTTTAAAGGCTTTAGATTTGGCAGCACATGCAACAGAACATGCACAATATAAGGACTGGTGGTGGAAGGTTCAGATTGGGAAATGCTACTATAGGTAAGTCATTTTTTCAATTCTTATGTGATTATGGATTTTAAACAGTCTGGACCTGAACTGTTATTCCTTGCACTGAACAGTATTTAAAAGATTTCCTAATATTCAGGCCAATTTGTGAAGCAATGAGTGGTGGGGGGTATAGAATGGGCTGGCAAAATAACTCAGAATTTAGACCAATAAGACTGAAGTGATGTATCTATCCAGTAGGGAAACTAAGTAATAGAATATACATTTAATTAAGAAACACTATGATGACAACAAATAAAATGTATCATCTTTAAACAACAAGAAGGCCTTACCTAAATGTCTAATGACACAAAAACACCAACATTTTATGCATTGGAATTAGGGAATTAGCTTGCATAAAAATCCTCAAATGAAAAGCACTTAAATAAGTGCAAAGATTTATTGGTATAACGCTACACAAAGTCAGTAGATTGAAACTAGTATTGTAGTTTCAGGCTGAGAAATTAACTTCTAATGAAGACTTTAACCTGGTGAGACGATCCAGTGTGAAGTGTTTATTTTAAGCTCTTCCAAAAAGTCAAGCAGGTGTTGAAGCCTCCCCACTTCTTCTAGAACAGCTGTATAAATTTCACACATGTAAGAAATGTGGGTGTCTTGCTAAATGCTGCATAGTCAAACTATTATCTCATAAATCTTGTAGGGGGTAAAGTAGTAGTTTATAGGCACTAGTCAGAAAAACAAAGCCCTTTAAAATTCCACTTCATATGCCCAAGCCCGTTGCTTCATTTCAGCTGCCCAAACTAATAAAAATTTTCATTATCATTAAATGTTATTTGAAATTATGGGGGAGAGTAGGTTAGATGTGGTTTTAATTGGGCTTAGGGGGGATCATTTGTCACTTCCATTATATTTATCAAGTGGGCTGGGGAAGGTAAAGCATCTAAACAATTTATATGCTTTCAGCATAAAGAATAATAATGATAGCGATCTGCCATATTTCTTTGCTCCCTAAATGTACACACTGTTTGGCTGACAGAAGGAAAGAGGATAATTTGGAAGTGATAAAGTAACTTTAACAACAGTAGAAGTGATACAGTCCTTTTCATTTGTGATGCTTTATAGTTGCTATGCCACTTAAGGATCACTATGAAGTATCTTACTATATAGTAATAAAATATCATAGCTGTGAAAGCAGATAAATTAAAGCTCTTCAGGTGAAAGATGGTTCCAGGCGTATGTGTTATATGTACCCCAGAGGCTGAGAGATAAATAGGGCAAGCCAGCCTCAGTATGTATTCCCAAATTAGGAGCCATGTTTGAAAACTCAGCTTTAAAATTTTGTGTCTGGCACATCATTAGAAGTTTTGGGAATGTAAGAAGACATGAGATTATATTGCCAACCTTTAAGGACTTGGGAAAATCCTTACTATACTGCTTATATATGGTGGAAAAGTTAACTGTCAAATCTTATGTTTAAGTTTCCTCCTTTAATTTGTTATACTTGGTAGGGTCTGAAAGAGCAGGAGATAATCTTGCCTTGTCAAAAAATTAAGTTGGGTTTTATTATTTCATACTGGATATTCA
>NW_017729025.1:41960536-41965135 GCF_001723915.1 Gavialis gangeticus | reverse complement strand
TTAAAAAGCAAACAATTCTGTTATGTCCTTGTCTCACCACCCAATCTGAGCCCCCCCCCCCAAAAAAACAACAACAACAAAAAAACCCCCAACAACAAACAAAACAAACTATTCAGCAATTTCTGAGAACAAGATGAAAACAAGTTTACCCTTAAGGGGAAAACATTCTTGAATGCTTCTCTTTGAGAGGCTTCAGGATGCTTTGGGGCTGGGACTTGACTTGACATTTGATGGGAGTGTGATTTGTGTCCAGGATTCTAACAACATTGCAGGAGCCCAAGTAGGATTTTCCTTACAGTTCAGCTCCAGGATGCTTTGAGCTCTTTTAGGTAAGGGGACTGGAACCGAGAGCAGAGATACTGTCTCTGTAGTTCTTTTGATTGTTTCACTGCTGGCAGCAGGGAAGAAGAAACTGCTAGATTCAAATGCTGAAGGGATAAGAGCCAGACCTGGAGTAGAGGGGTAGTTTGGAGTAAGGCATGAGGGGATGAAGAGCAAGCTTGTAACTGAAGTATGGTAGGTGGAAATGTGGAACTGGCACTGGGTACATTGCACCTTAGCTAAGCAAGGAGAGAGGGAGCAGTGAAAACTGAGACCAAGCAGGGAGCCTAAGGGCAACAGCTGGAAGAGAATTGGAACTGGCAAGGCAAATAAATTGGAACAAGCAGCCAAGTTGGTCAGGGGAAAGACACTGATTGAATAAGAAGCTTGGAAGGGAAGACCAGGTGACATGGGCATGGGGGAAAGAGAAAAAGATCAGAGGAGGGGCTAGGAGTAGGGGAACTGGGACAGGTTAAGTGAGGACACCAGAGACTGAAATGAGAGAATAGGATTGGGATAAGGAGCCAACAAGGGGAAACAGAGATAGAGATATAACTTGGGACAGGTTGGAGGGAAAGGAGAAGATGGGGAACCTAGGGAAGTCAGTGATCACAAGTGTCCCCTGGAATGGAATAAGAAGTTCCCAAGCCTCGCTGTTCCTCTGCAGTCAGCTGGCATCTGTGAAACATACCAGCAGATTGCCCCATCTGTGTACACTGTAGGTCCACACAGAGGATAACAACCTACTACTGCTGTCTGTTATTCATGCAATTCAAGTGGCAGTGGTCTGAGCAATGGGCTTAAGGATCTAAATCAGGGGTGGGCAATTATTTTGGGGAGAGGGCCACTTACTGAGTGTTGGCAAGCCATCAAGGGCTGCATAACAGGCAGCCCAGGGCAGATTAATATTAATTTTCTAAATTTTTTAGGGGCCCCACAGGTCGGATAGAATGGCCTGGTGGGCTGCATCCAGCCCTTGGGCCGCATTTTGCCCACCCCTGATCTAAATGATGATGAGCCATCTGGTTGTCAACATGATGACATGACAATTCGTGTGTTTTTTCAGTTAGAGGCAAGGATTTTTTAGAGTGATATCTTTTGTTGGACCAACTGTATAGCTCAGATAAAGTTAGACAAGCTTTCAAATGCAAGACATCCTTCTTCGGTCTGCTTTTTAATAAAAACTAAAACTAAACAGATTCCTCCTCTTCTCCCTCCCTCTGAAACCCCCCCTACAACACCCATACCCACACACAAATTATGTTAAGATTGTAAAGTCTAACGCTTGACTGTATCTCTTGAATTTGGCGATTATATGTTATTATATGTATTCTATAACATGGTATTACATGGTTGCATACTGTTTTTTGCCTCAAGACTTGTCTCATTTAGCACAAAAGATAGACTTGCTCTGGGATGAGTTAGATCCATGTAGTGAAGAAGACTTGTGTCTAAGATCCCTGGTTTATTTGTTGAAATGACTGGAATGTGAAAAATAAATAAGCCAGAAGATTGCAGGAGATAAATAATGGTCTCCTTTTAGGTGAATTCTGCCCTGCACAACTGGATTCTAGCCTTCCCTGTACTACAGAACTCCCATGTGCTACAACAAACTTTTCAGAGCTGATTGCTAACCCTGTGTTCCTGGGTACCTAATCTGAGACTCTAGTATTTGGGAAAGTGCTGAAAACTCAGCTGCAACTAATGTTAAACAGGAAATGTACATTGAGCAAATTAAGTGCTATATAATTAAATGTCAAGTCCTGGGTTTTTCGAATTAGACAAACAAAATTTGTCAGTTCCTCCATCTGCAGAGAAGATAATGCCCCTATATTTTACCACGCTGGTGAGAAAAATAAATTAATGTTTGTAAAGAACTCTAGACTAGAATGATACACACCACAGAAAAAGCCCATAAGAAAATTAGTAATTCTGTATTAAGAGCAGGGTTTGAACAGTTTACAGTAAATAGAGCTTGGGACCATACTCTGAACAATGAACAGAAAACAAGATATTAAATAAACTGCTTGTTAAGTGAGTAACAGTCCGTTCTGCCCTGGATGAGGCAGGAGCCCTGTGGAAAAATACAGTATGAGGTCATATAATTTGCCTATAAAACAGGCGCACCCAGGCATGGGGATTGAATTAAGCTTTCACAGTTACCCTTAGTTACCCACCTCGTAACATTTGAACACTTGATTTGGCATCCTTTACATTTTTAAAGTGGATGTATGTGAGAATAATGTGAATTTTTAGAGAAAACCAAGTCAGAATGTGAGCTTTGGCATTTTAATTAAACCCCATGTATGATGTTAATCTATAGCACTTTATCACTTAATAATTTATTTTATTAATTTTGAACAAAAAATACTTTCTATGCATTTCTTAGGTTAGGATTATATCGCGAAGCTGAAAAACAATTTAAGTCAGCTCTCAAGCAACAAGACATGATAGATACAATACTATATTTGGCAAAAGTAAGTAGATTTTTCCAATTCAAACAGAATGTATTTGTTTTAAAATAAATTTAAATTCTAATATATCTCTGAAAATCCAAAGGCCAGCAGGCTGAGAAGATGTAACTTGACACACACACTGATTTAAAAGCTTTACAATTTCCTTTTAAAATAGTAAACCAGTCTTCTGTCAGAACAAGTTTAAGCTAAGCATCAGAACTAGCCCAAATTAGAGTGAGAGCTTTTATTTTAAGACATGCATTCCAGAAAATAGTTAAAATTATGTTAGCATGAAGCTTTATTTTTAAAGAATGTTGGTTTTATTATGCATTTCCTTTAGTTTGCCTTATTCTGATACTTTAAAATCAAAATACAATAAAATACCGATGTAGGAAAAATAAATCTCTGGTTTAGATTGTGACGTATACATGGATTTGGCAGTTTGTGTTAAGAGAGTGCTTGGGGGGAAAAAAGTACTGGTTTTGAGGGCTAAACAGGATTTCTTTGGGGAATGTACAAGTCTAAAGATACTATCTCTGCTATTTATTGTGTTCTCTTCAACAGCAAATAACAATCAGGATTCTATAGCTGCAGGATAATTGGAGCTGCTATACATAAAAACAGTGTAGCTGTCTGCAGTCTCCTAGGAAACCAATAAGTGTAACTAAAGGAAGCTAGAAACTGATTTCACTTATGAAATCAAAACACAGGTCTGGAAGGGGCCTCTTGGGCCACTGAGTCCAGTTCCCTGCATTCACAGGCAACCATTTACCCAAGGAGTCTCCAAAACTGCCACTTCAAACCTGTGATCACATTCAACCACAAGGCACAAAACCAGAAACACCAAGAACATGCTATGTGCCATAGCTAAAATCAGGGGAGGCAAGAACATGGCCAGTACCTTGCCACTGCAGTGACCAGGGAGGATCTGAGGATCATAATCCTTGCCAATCTGACCTAGGGGGTGAAATCCTTTGTGACACCAAATTTGTTAATTGGTATAACTAGCAGAAGAGCAAGAATTTCTGACCAGAAACCTCTGAGTTTTCAAAGTACCTGCAAGAGCTTCAGCATGTCCCCATCAAACCCCCACAGCCTTAGCTAAACCAGTGTCCCCGTGATTCAAAGGAAGACTGGAAATAAAAAAAAATGTACAACTGTGAAGAGGCTTCCTCCACCTCTTCACAGAAAAGGAAGGAAAACTGGGAAGACTTACCAGACCAGGAGGAAGCATTGCTTATGCGGGGAACGCCACAGCTGCTGGAATGCCATCGTCACTGGTCCTTCCAGATTGGCATTCCCTGTACCCGATGCCCTACTTCTGGTGGAGGAACTGCACTGCAAGGAGGAGAAGATACATGGGGAACTCCAGCGGTGCAAATCCCAGGGATGGGGAGAAGACCAGATTCCAGTCTTGGAACTCGAAGGAGCTCTAACTACGGGAGCTGCACTCTGCTATGTCCTTTAAACGGGGAGACCAGAGAACCAGGAAAAGTTGGAGCAGCTGCAAGCCTCTCAGACTGACAGAAGGTTGTTTTGGGGTTTTTTCCTTTTTTTCTCTTGCTTTTGAATTATGATTATATAATATAGCGGGTGGGAACTGATTGATTTTGGGCCTGATCATGAAAGGGGAAGATACCCTGAACCATGTAAGTGCTATTGAATCGCTGTAGGAGCAAAGAAACTGCCTATCTGCCATTAGTTTTCTTTTGTTTTTTTCTTCAATTTAATTTGTTCTTACCTGCGAGTTGTGTGTGGACAAGGAGTGTTCTCCAGCCTAGGGGAAACAGATCTGTGCCTTTAAAAAAAAAAAAAAAAAAAA
>NW_017729025.1:41955341-41960422 GCF_001723915.1 Gavialis gangeticus | reverse complement strand
TGCCTTTAAAAAAAAAAAAAAAAAAAAGAAAGAAAAAGAACAGACAGAAAGCACATAGCGTTCTGAATGCTGTGAATGTCTAATACTTACCTGGGCTGTCCTGCCCAGTGATGGTTGCAGTTCCCTTTTTGCTCCAGTGGTGATATTTTCCTGATATTCTCCTGGATCAACCCTGACCTCTCCATCCAGAAGGAACACAGAAAGAGATCCTGAGCCTAGGAAAAAAAGAAAGAACAGAAAAATTGTAGAACATCTGTTAACAACTGGTAGTCTCCCACAATATCATAACAGCTGGTTGGCATTTGACTGGGATATAAGGGGAGGTTGAAGCCCTAGGAGGGACAGACCTAATGTCCTTGTAGCAGACTTTCAGTAGGAGAACACCTTCTGATTATCTACAAATTACATCAAGATGTAGCAGGCAAGAACCGGGCAATTGCTGCTGGCTGATTCTGCAGGAATAATGAGGCTTTTCCCTCATGGCACAGGCCCGCCAGGCGCAAGGTTGACGGGGACCTTGACCCTATCCCGTGCCCCATGGACAACAACATAAAATCCAGTGACATTCATGAGGTGGAAAAAAATGGCTAACTGGAAACCAGCAAGAGCTCTAAAACATGGGATTCCCAGATCCTTTCCATAAGGGTGTGTCTACACAAGACATGTTAATGCACATTAGTCTAATTTAATGTGCATTACAGGTACATACATACACATAAGCACCCTTAATGTGCATTTAAAATGATGAAATTGGGCTAATGGTGCCTAAATTTGATACCTGCAAATACAGGTACCAAATTTAGGCATGATTAGTTAAAGCACATTAATGCACATGTAGACGCAACCCAGCACTAACTTTAGTGCTGGGTCTGCCCAGCCACTAGGCGCACATAGCAGGGCTGCAGGGACTTGGCAGTAACTTCAGTGCCAAGTTCCTGCACGTGTAGACACTTGCCAAAAATCATTTAATGAGCATTAGCTTGATGCGCATTAAATTTAGTCATGTTTAAATGCATATGTACCCAACGAAGAGAAAATTATTTCCAACGTGGGGATTGCAATTACTTGATTCCACGTTATACATATTGATTGTTGAACCAAGAATTCCCTGTACTGCCAAACTACTCCTTCCATAAATGTATTGAGATCAGTCTTAATGTACTTCATGGCCCCACACTACTTTGCTCAGAAGACCATTCCAAAACTTCACTTCTCTGACAGTTAGAAATACTTTAATTTCCAATCTAAAATGCATACATAGCCAATTTTTAGCTATTTGATCTTGAGTTGTTTGGTTTTTTTAACCCCTAAAAGCTCTTTTCCCTTCCTATTATTCACTCCATGAATGTAAAAAAATTAAATCATATTTCCTTCTCAATCTCCATTATTATTAAATTTCTTTCCATGTGTCCTTGTGACAAGGTATTTAGCAGAATTTGCAGAGTCATTGGAATCTGACAGGGCTGCACCATGAGCATTTCGGCTGTGGCCTGGAACTTGTGACCTCTAGGCTGTCAACCATGCACCTTAGCACCTGCACAACCCCAGCCCCGTTGTAAAGTTAAACATGCCAAGTTACTTTAGTGTTCATGAGAAAAAGTCTCTATTGTCTTAACTATATTAGTGGCCCTTCTTTAACCCTTCCAGTTAAAGTTAATCTTTTTAATCATTGCTGATCAGAGTGGCACACAGTACCCTGACTAGAGGGTCTTGCCAGTGCCTTGTACTAGTACTTCTTTGTCTCTCCTGAATATAGCTTGCTTCATACAGCCTACAATTGCATTTTCCTTTTTCACAGCCACATCGCACTGTTGGTTTATGGTCATCCTATAGTCAGTCAAGAACCCAGATATCTGCTTCCTCAGTTGTCTCTAAAGTCTTAAGGCTAGTGTGTTTAAAAAGGAACACATGCAACACGGCTGCCCATATATTTTTTGAAAGTTCGAATGCATAGGGAGTTTGGGATTGGGGAGCTCCCTGCCCATGACCACATTTAAAAGGCACATATGTAGCCAGGCTTTTGGGCTGCACACATACCTTTTAAAGGTCCCAGCATACGGCAACTTGGCAACTCACCCAAGTCCTGGCAGACGTGTGATGAGATCTGAGGAATTTATCCTACATCCCAAAAATCATGCTTCCTTGTGCATCTGGCATGGCAAGACATGCAATTTTGGGGATCCAGAATAAAATTCCTCAGATCCCGTCACATTATTAACATCTGCCAGGCCTAATGTTCTATTCCACAAGTTTCCAAAATCCTCCTATGTAATAATCTGGTCCTCTTCTATATTGGCAGTACCCCTCAATTTACTATTATCTACGCTTTTTATGAGAACATCAAGTTCCAGTACCACAGTCATTGATGACCATGTTAAAACCAGAGAGGCACTAAGACTGATCCCTGAGAAATGCCACTGGGAACCACTCTACTTTCACACAGATCATCTTTTTGTATAACTGATTGTAGACTGCTTTTGAGCCAACTCCTCCACCTTTAAGCTAACACTCTTTGTAGTGTTGACCCGTCCTCTCCAGTTTCGCTTTTTTTCCCCTGAAGCATGGCAGCAAAAGCTTTACTCAGACCTAGATAAATTAAGTCCACAACATTTGTCCTTATTGATTAAGTCAGTTATTTTATCATAGAAGATTATTAAGTTACTCAAACTCTTCCTTGGATAAACTCATATTGTGTTTTTTCCATTTTCTGTATACTTGATTATTCTTTCCTTCAATATCTGTCCTAAGCCCTTGCATATCATTCAGAGACTGGATATACTCACTTACTGGTAGCCGTCAAAACCCTTGAAACTGAAAGTTCTATCAAAGGAAAGGTAGTCAAAGTTTAGCAGAACAAGTGCCACAGTGTAAACACAAGAATTATTATCTGAAAGTTGATTTCCCCACTCAACTCCAGAAGAATGAAATTAGGTGTCTTGCTCCTATTCAAGCCATTAACAGTGTACCCAAAAGAAGCACTCTGAGAGGATGCTTTGTTCTTGATAAAGTGATGTTTACCATACTTTTTTATATTATTTGAGTAGCAAAATAGCTAGCAGTTTTGCAGTTACATCATTATCTTTAGTATCTGAGGCTTTGTCTTCACTGCAGCAATCAAATGTACTAACTCAGGTTTAACCCAACTACTTCTACAGCACGATCACTCAAGTTCAAGAGAGATCAGATGCATTACAAAATATGTGAGCTACTCTGGATGAGTAGATTGGGGGAGTGATTGGATTAGCAGTTGACAAGCTGTTGTAACTCAAGTTACTGCATCCCCAATGCGTTAGCTTATCAGCAGCACTTGACGCCCACCTTCCCCAACACAGCTGACCTATGCTAGTATCTGGATGCGTATTGGATTGAGGTAAAACTTAAATTACAATTCACCCTGCCAACGCAGAGAAAACAAGCCCTGAATATGTAGCTATTAGGGGTGTGCGAAACAGGCCGTATTTGCTTTGGATTAGGATTTGACCCGAATCAGGAGACAGTAGTTCAATTAGTTGATTCAGATCACTGTCCCAATTCAATTCAGCCAGATCCAAATCTGAAGATTCGAAGCTCATTTGGAGCATCTGCAATTTGGCCATAGACACAGCTTTAAATGTTTTCTACATACCTCGAGGTACCAGGCACAGCTCATGAACGCTGAGATGGTGGGGCAGATGGAGCATCCCACAGGAGTGCGGGGTGGCTGCCCATGTTCTTGGTGGTGGAACCCCTCAGCTCAGCGATCAACCAGGGGGAGACCCTGGGTGCCCCCCCATACTCAGAAGGTTCCAGTTGCCAGATTGTGTGGGGAGTCCCCCGCACACTCCACGGTGAACCCAGAAATGGGCCGGAAGTGTTCTGGGCCACTTCCGGGTCCACCGCTGAGTGTGCTGGGGACCCCCCGCACTCCTGTGGGGTGCTCCATCTGCCCCACCATCTCAGTGTTCATGAGCCACGTGGTACCTTGAGGTATGTAGAAAAAATATTAAAATCTGTGTCTATGACCGAATTGTCGAATCTCTGCAAATCTATTCGGAGGGTTCCAATTCAATTTGGAGAGCTTAAAGGGTCTCCTGATTCGAGTCAGATTCAGAGATTTGGCTGCTGAATCAGACTGAATCTCCACTGAATTGAATCGGAGACCGAAACTTCACACAGACCAAATAGCTATGGAAAAGGGTGAGGCAGTTTACCAGAGGTTTTGTATCAGATTTTCTCCAGACTCTGGCACATGCAACGTTATCAGTTACATTTCAACAGTTCTGTAAGTTGCAACAGCTATTAACTTAAAAAAAGGTGAAAGCAAAGACTCTTGAGAATTATTGTTTAAAGAACAGACAGAGTAGTTAGCAGAGGTTAAAGAAAATGCATCAAAACACAGGCATTCTCAGACCTCAGGAGGGAGAAAGGGGAGGACAGCTAAATGCTCCCTGTCAATCATAGAAGAACCCATTATGACTTTGAAGTCATTATGTAGAGAAAAGCTGAATATGTCAGGAAATATGGATCCCTCAGGTATACAGTTTTTTTCTTGCTATAGAAGAAAGCTGGACTTCACAGATAGCCTAGTACATAATTGATTCTTAAAAATCCAGTCTAAAAATCATCATAAAGTAAGTTAAGGGATATATGAAGGTAAGGTATGATATGTTGAACTTATTGGGGATGACTTGTATAAGTTACTCATTTCTCAGATGCTTGAGTAAAACAACCAACCCATACCCTATACCCTTGCTGTTTAAAGAGTTATACTTTGCTGCCATGTATTCTCTTTTCTGCAGCATTTTGCAGAGATTTGATTTGTAAGAAACAGTTGGTAAGAGAAGTAATAAAATAATCTTAAATGTTAATTAAAGAAAGCAAAATGAGTGTGACAAACAAAATGGAGCCTTTTTTTACAGTTTGAGACTTAATGCAGATGTTCATCAGAAACTGCTGAAACTGATGACTTTTATGACGAATGTTTTCAAGAGTATTTTAGATAAAACAATGACATCCACAGATGGAGGGTGCTAGCAGTAGACTGTTGGGGCATTTATACATGTACTCTGGGAGGGGGGATGAGGGGGACTATAATTAGAGTG
>NW_017729025.1:41935267-41950341 GCF_001723915.1 Gavialis gangeticus | reverse complement strand
TTGTAATAAATCACTCCTCCAGCCCAATTAGGATACAGAATTCTTCATGTGTTATCCTAAACTCCAGTGTAACATTGTGCACTGTTAAAAAAACTTATTAGTTGCAGTCGGATGATGGGTGAAGTGGCTCCGAGAGCTGGTGTATTTAAAAGCGCCTGGAGCGTCTTGTGTATCAGCATCCCCGCACTTCAAAACGGCAGTCGGGGTGCTTTATCTAAAGCTCATTCATCACTTTAAATTACTGTGGGGGCACAGTAAATTACCGTACTCCAGCAGCCTCCAGAATCTTGTGCATCGGTGTCCACACACTTCAAAATGATGGTGGTAGCACTTTATCTACAGCTCACTCAATGAGGTTTAGATAAAGCGACCCCACCAACATTTTGCGAAGTGTGGATGCTGATACATGAGACTCCAGAGGCTGCTGGAGCATAGTAATTACCATGCTCCTGCAGACTTGATTAATTGGTAATTACAACATGTTGGAGCAGCCTCCCTGCTCATGTATAGGCACCTTTGGTGTCCCACTGCTTAAAATGTGTACTTAGTTGATAGTGTCACTTGGTGCAGTCAGGGTCTAGACAAGCATTCAAAGAAAAAAAAGTCAGTGTCATTCTTTCCTATTCCTTTCCTCCCAGGCAGGTGTTACTTTTTCATTTTAATAGAAGAGATGCTGAGCCAGTGAGTCTCAGCCAGGGTGCCATGGCCTCCTGGGCATCATTCCCTCTAAGCTGTGTGGTGTGTGCGGCTGCACGGGTACGCTTATGCTGCGCTGCCAGGCATGCCTGTGCAGCTACGCACGCTGCGCAGCTTAGAGGGAACACTGATCCTGGGATGCCCTAAAATCCTTTCAGAGGTACCATACAAAGTGAGCACTGTTGGGTGCACAAACATGATTCACAAGATAAACCAAGAGGGCACATCCAGGCAAGCATGCATGTGCATTTCCCCAGGAACAAACAGCAGCAGCAGATAGTTGTGCCGCTGCTACTTGCCCCCAAGGAATGCTCATGTACGTGCGCTCTAGCGTGTGGCAAGTGCCCCAGGTGGGGTAGGGGAGGCTGGGGCCAGCTCTGGAGCTGGCTCCAGCAGCCTTACCTGGGGTCCTGGGGACTTGCCAGGGCTCCAGCAGCAGTGATCTAGCGCATGGAGCATGGCTCCAGCTGGCCATGCTGCCACCACATGCACTACCCTGCTTTTTTCAGACACAGGGTTTTTTTTGACACTGGGATGTCCCAGTGTTAAAAAAAAACCCCCTGCTGCGCTGCAAGTTAGCAGCATGATGAATGCCTGCATGTGCAGCATGTGCAGTTTGCAGTGCCACAGATGGGTCTGCACTGCTACATACCACACGTGCACTCATCTGGACATGCCCAGAGACTTCACATGGGAATTCATAATGTTAAAAAAATTCTCACTTGTTGTAATCTGAGTTCATAACAACAAAAGCATTGCTAAATTATTCTTCTTTAGTCAAAAAGAGTGAAAACAAAGACCTAGCATTTTTTCAGGGGTTCCTCAAATCTACCAGGGGGTTCTTCAAATCTATTGAGTGGTGCTTTGAGTGTAAAGAAGTTGAGAACCACTATGCTAGGCAAATACCGGCTTTACTGCTCTGATTCTGGTATTACAATTACCACTGCTTTTGTAGTGATCAGCTTAAAATCGCAGCCCCTTACTGAAGAAATGTATGCCATCCTTAAAATCGCCTCACTATCACTGTTCAAAGAAGACTGTTTTGTGTATGCGTTAAGTAGCATATCTTGTATACAGTTAATTAAAAATTGTGACAATAACGAATTCTACTCAAAATTTTGTATAGGATATCCAAAAGTATAGTTGTTGAAGTAGAGTTGTTGCTAGTTGTGGTGGTGCTTTAATTTATGATGCACTATCGGTGCTTTGCTCCACTGCTTTACCATTATGTTAAGTGAGAGCAGCAATGCCAGCTAATTTTCCGTGGCTGATGGATCAAGCATTATATTAAAATGTCATTCCACTAGAAGAAGCTTTCTCAAGAGATTTTGCTTCATTCTGAAATGTGTGTAGCCCAGTGGTTCTCAACTGTGTTAGATTGAAGGCACCCCTTAGAAAATGCCAGCACCTAGCTTCCAGTCATTTCTTGACTGCAGAAAAATACTAGAGCTGTTCTTCTGTTGCAAAGAACGCAGAAAGACCATAACAGGGCAGAACGTTTTTGACATTATGGATTCCTATTTGTAGTCTTACGGGTTGATTTTGTAAATCATGTGTAGGTGGTTTTTATACCCAACAGTGCTAATATGGTTTGCTTTGAATGGCACCCTTACAAGGAACTCATGGCACCCTGGTTCAGAATCATTGGTATAGCTATGGTTCTGCCACTGGTGATTTGGAAAGCTTGAGTGATTCACTTACAAAATGTTTTTATTTCCAACTTAAAAGTGGGTTCAAGGGCAGTAGTATCTGAAATTTGCACCATCTGACTGCTACTTAAATGGTGTGTGCAATGACAGTCAGTGCCCTCAGTCTGGTATTTACAGGACTCATCACAGTTAGCATGTGTCAGCATTGTCTTTGTTTTCTGTTGCTGCTGGCCAGGGAGACTGAACTACTAGAGAGTATCTTGTCTAAATCTGACCAAGGCTTGTAGGCACAAAATGAAGAAAGCTTGCAAATGTTGCTTTTCTGTGCTGTGCACTATTTCACTAAAGAAATGTAACTATTCATGTTGATCTCTCATTTTATGAACTTTAAATGCACTTAATTTAAAACTGAACCTCATGGGTTTTTCTACTCGTATCACTCCTAGAGACCAGTTTTTTTCAAAAGGCAAAAAATCCTATCACACAATGCTTTAGTTTTAAAGTAAATATTTACTATCTCTAAAGTGGCACCAGTGTATAATGTAGATAGTTTTCTAAATTATAGAAGAGAATGTCTCTTGTGCAGCTCAAATGTATTTTTTGTAGTAAAAGATGTAGTGAAAATTGCCAATATTTTTACCTTAATGTTTTTATGAACTTCATTTGAACATATGTTACCACACAAAATTGATACACACACGTATTCTGTCTATTCTTTTAGCACATGTACACACAAACAAAACTGCTTGTCTGCCTCCCAGCAGATAATTCTTATTTTTGTCAGAGAGCTGTAAAATCATACAAGTCATGGCATTTAGACAACATGTTTTTACACACCTTTATTTTCTTAGGTGTATTTGCGCTTGGATCAACCTTTGACAGCTTTAAATCTTTTCAAGCAAGGATTAGATCGATTTCCTGGAGAAGTGACCCTCCTCTGTGGGATTGCCAGAATCCACGAGGTATGTGCATATTATGTGGCCTCTAACACAGAGAAGGTTAGCTTCCTAAATAAAAGAAAGAAGTAGGACTTCAGTATATTTGCATGGTCGTCAGAAAGTCACTCTGCTTATTACTGATAAAATGCTGTGTTGCTAACAGCACAAGTTATGTTATACAACAAAAAGTGTCTATGAAAATCATGATTTCTTTGCAGGTTTTTTTGTTCAAGTAGTTAGATATACCAGATGCTTCATGTGTTTCCTTTTCTGATGTATAGAAACAAATCACCTGATTTAATGTGGGTTTATTTCCAGACAGGTTTGTGTATGGTTCATAAAGTTCATTGGTCTAAAACAGAAGAAACACATGTTTGAGTCACCAGTAGCCTGTTGGTAGGATTAAACTGCAGGATAGTCTGCAGATCTGTGCTACCTTTATTAGTACCATAAGTCGCTTTGAATTAATTAAGTTAGGAAAAATCACTAAAGTGTAAATGTTTTGTTGCTTAAATAGTATGGGGGTTTTAAATGGAACTAATTTTAAGAATTATTTCATTGTAGGCAGATGTAATAAGATCTTATTTTGCATAAATAGAAAGCAATCATTAAAAGAAGGAGTACTGATGTACCTTGAACACTGACAGATGGTAGTGATGTTATATCAAACACAAATGTGCAGAAGGAAATCATGCATTCTTTGTCCAAGAGCCGTATCTGGTATCTTCCAACTCACCTGTGTTCTCCAAGCACAAATCTAATTCCATTTTAAAGTGCTTTGAGTTTAGAGAGAGAGAAATTGAGATAACAGTTGTATCATTGTCTTTGTGGCCATGTTATCTGAATTTTTAAAAGTTCTGAGTCCAGCCTGACGCAGTGTGCAGCCCCAAATGCAGTGTGCTGGGTCAAGCTATGGACCGACCCTGTGCACCAGCCCAGTCTGGTGTGCAGGGTCATGTCATCTGACCTGAGGGGTTCCTCACAAGTCTAGAAATTTGACATTGCAAACCTCCTAGAGGTGCAGCAATTAACGTTGCCACTGCTTTCTTGCTGCCAAATTTCTGAACACATGGTGAGCAACGTTTTTCATATATAATGCACACCCCAATTTCTACCAGCTAGGTACAGGGGGTAGGGGGAAAGTGTGGATTATATGTAAGAAAATATGGTACTTTGAAGGTAACCATTCCACAAAACATTACATTTTTAGAGGGTATACCTGGGTAAACAATTCGGAGTATGAGTCCTGCAGCCTAGAACTATCATACAATGCTGGAGTTGCCATGGCATGTATAAACAGCATTTGCACATAGTAACTATTGTAAACAGACTTTGGAAAACACCAGATGTACCTTTAAGTGTACTTGTCACAACTGTGCACTATTAATCCATGACTTAGAATCAGTAAAATGTTTTCTGGCATTATACTCATTTAAGTCAGTGTATATTTTACTATGAAGCCAAAATGTTGGTTATACTTTATGTTCAGAGAACAGGACACAGAAATCAGCCTTAAAGGGTGCTAGTTCTTTGGTGTTTTTATCTATGAGCTCTAATGAACTCAGCAGATTAAACAATATAAAGATTATCATAAGTGGTACAAATAAGAATTACTAGTGGCTTCAAAATAAGTATCTTATAAATGCAATTTTTTATTTTCAGGAAATGAACAACATCTCCTCAGCTTCAGAGTACTACAAAGATGTCTTAAAACAAGACAACACTCATGTGGAAGCCATTGCATGCATTGGTAGTAACCACTTTTATTCAGACCAACCTGAGATAGCACTGCGGTTTTACAGGTGTGTCTATTAGATGAACATTAAGAATGATATTTTTAATACTGATATCACCAAGAAAAATACTTGAATGCATTAATAGAAAGGGGTGGAAGAGCTAGAGAAATAATCACCAGCAAGTCTACTCTAAAACATCTTGTATACTAATAATATGGTAGTTATATTTAAGCATTTTATACATACAAAATAAAAAACAAAACACAAAAGTATCACAATTGTTGATTACCTGACTGATTAAAAAAAAAAAAAAAAGTGAGAAGGGACTAAAAAAGTATGGTGTGATCTGGAAACATAGGCTGCTTACAGATTTCAACACCCCTCTCCCCTTCCCCCCCTTCCAAAAAAACCTTATGCTTTGCCAGAAGAGGCATTGCGTTAGTTGGACTTGGCTTGCCCAACGTCCGTATCAATCAGGTGCTTCAGTGGGGCTTTTTGACACTTTTATCTGAAGCTGATTCAATCATCTTTTAGATAAAAGTTCCAAAAAAGCTCTATAAAATTGCCTGATTTATACAAACGTTGGGTGAGCCAGGCCAACTGATGTGATGCCTCTTCTGGGTATGTGCTGGGCTTGGCATGGGAGCACACCAATTTTAAAGTGCTGGGGCTTAGGGGGTGGGGTGTTAACCTCTGTAAGCAGCCATAGGATCCAACTCTTACCTCCATTCATATTCAGGAGGCACATGACAGGTTGTATTAAGAGTTGCAAGGTCTTTTGAAAAGCACCATGGTCCAGCACCCTGGAGTGTAAAAAGAAGTGACTGTAGCCCATTAAAACTTCATAAAGCTCAGCTGGTAAAGCTGCCAAAAGAAAAGATGGATCAGGGCAAGGATATAGCCAAAACTCATGACTTAAAGTAAAATCAAATGAACCAACATATTTGAAATGCCAAAGTGTTCTACTTTATAATTTTCACAGAAAAATTTGCATAATCTGATTCTGTTCACAGAAAATAAGTCTACTGAAGGGACAAGACAGAAATGATACATCTTTACCAAGCAAAAGACTAACTACAGATTTTTTTTTTAATTCACACGTGCTTTAAATTATTATTTTTTTGGTTTAGTTCAAAGTATTGTTAGGTAATATGCCTAGTCTTTCCTAATCCTGTTGGGGTAGAGTGAGACATGGTGAGGGCAGGAGTGGGGAGGAGTCTTTCTATTTTGAATGGAATTCATTCTTGCAATTAATCTTAAAAAAATAAATAAAACAACAAATATGGTCTCTCAAACCAGGCGGCTCCTGCAGATGGGTGTTTATAACTGCCAACTTTTCAACAATTTGGGACTTTGTTGCTTCTATGCCCAGCAATATGACATGACTCTGACCTCATTTGAACGTGCACTTTCTTTAGCTGAAAATGAGGAGGAGGCAGCAGATGTTTGGTACAATTTGGGACACGTGGCTGTGGTATGAATATTTGAAATATCTTCTAAGTGTTTTTTTCATTCTATAAAACTATAATAATGCTATAGCAGGAATTGGTATGATAGACTGAATGTGTTAATATAAAGAAAGTACAGTTTAAAGTCTGATATAATACAGAATAAACTATATCATGTAGTAGTTATGGGTTTACCATCAATTCAAAACACAGAAAAACACCAAAGAGAGGATAATTTTTCATTCTTTCAGAGCCTGGCATACATCTTGCTGAAATAAACACCCTTATCCAAACAAAACTGCATTTGATGGAACTTGTTCCAGTGCCATCCCACTTGAGAAACAGAAAATTAAAATGCAGCTACTTCTTAACAGAGATGAGAGTTTTATAGTGCCATATGCTGTAGGATATATTTTTTTATGGAAATATAATGAGAACTGAGAGTAATGTATGAAAAGGCAGGAGAGAGAGTTAACTGTGTTAGTCTGCAGTCAGGCAGAAGGCAAGGGATGGTGGCACCTTAGAGACAAATGTTCAGAGAGGCACAAGCTTTCACAGGCACCAGCCTACTTCACCAAGTGCTATGAATGGACTTAAGAAAGCAGAACCCCAGAACACTTGCTTTCTGCAAGTCATAACATAAGAAGTGCCGTATTAGGTCAGACCAATGGTTCATGTAGTCCAGTACCCCATCTCTGACTGTGGCAGGTGTGGATGCTGCAGGGGGAGAGCATTGAGCCGGACATCTGTAAAGCAGTCTATCCCTTATTTGGTACCTTCCCTGGCATCCACCATTTATTGGGTTAGAGATGCCAAAGAAAACATCTTCAACCATTTTGTTCAATAGCCATTCATTCATGAATTTTTTCAGTCCCTTTTTGAACCTGGCAATGCTGTCTGCTTCTATCACTTCCTGTAGCAATGAATTCCACAAGTTTACACATTGTATAAAATAGTACTTTCTCGTTAGTTTTAAAAACATCACCTACTCATTTCAGTAGATGCCCCCTACTTCTAGTATGCTGAGACTTAGTGAACAACAGTTCCTTGTTCACTAGGTCTACAACCTTTCATGATTTTATAGACCTTTGTCATATCCCCTCAGCCTTCTCCTTTCCAAACTGAAAAGTCCGTTCGTAGCATCCGACAAAGTAGGTTGCTGCCTACAAAAGCTTGTGCCTCTCTGAACCACCCAACGCTGCCTTAATGAAAAGGCATGTGTACCTCTGATTTGTTACTGTTTACTTTCTTAACAGAAATTTACAGTTTAAATACAAATTTCTAAATATAAAACATAAAATTGTTTATGCTACTTATTGGTCTATGTTCATTAACTAGAGCTTTCGCAGCTTTCTTGGTAAAATTCTTTCATTTTGAAAGAGAACACCAAACTGGGTTACACAATGCCTTAAAATATGCTTCCAAGTAATGCTGCTGTTGTGTTATTATGTGTTCACTATTTAGGTCCTGACTGTGCTTTGACTAAGGTCAGTCGGATTAGGAGGAGACCCTTAAATAGAGTCTGACTTACCTAGAATTTAAAACATACCATGATGTAGGTATTTGCCAGTGCCAGTTTCAAGGTGACCTAACATTTTTATTACTTGCATTAATAATATAGAGAAACATTAGTGAACAGGAGGTATTGATGTTTGCACTAACCACAGTGCAAGCAGCACTCCTAGACCACTTTCTTCTATACAGGGAGGAAAGAACAGATACATGAGAACAACTAGTAAGAAAGTTCTTGTTTTTATTGAAGTTAATATTTTATTCTACAACAGCAAATCCGATTAAATGATCTTCTAAACAACCTAAAATATATATAACATTCAACTTTTTGATGAGTAAACAAACAAAACTTATTTTTTAGGGAATAGGGGACCTGAACTTGGCCTACCAGTGCTTCAAGCTTACCCTAGCCAGTAACAATGACCATGCAGAAGCTTACAACAACTTGGCTGTTCTGGAGATGCGAAAAGGTCACATTGAGCAGGTTGGTGTCAAACTTTAAATCTATACTTGTTTTGAACCTCATGCAATGCCTTGCTCTCAGGGAAATTTAGTTTGAGGTGAGTGAAAAATCAGTCAGATATACTTGCTTGGAGGTGAAGTCTAGCTCAGCCACACATTTTGAGAGAGCCTTTGGATCTTCATAGCAGGCCACACTGGCTTTCCCTGTTCTGATAGACCAGGTGCTAGTTAAAGACGAACAGTGCTAGTGGTGTCCTAGCAACTGTAACTCAGGGAATTTTTGTTATCTTTAATGTTCAGATTTAGCTTGCTACTCCACATGGGAGAACTTGCAGCAGGTTAGCCCTCAGGGGAGAAAAATGAGGCTTAGTGACAGGGACTTGATTGGTTCACAGAAGAACACACAAGTGAGGCTGACTGCCTAATAGTAAGTAGCACCAGCATTTAATCAGACAGCACACTCGGGGAAACGATGCCAGGTTCAGATCAGGATATCTGGGCAACCATCCTCCCAGTCTGGTGACTCGGGATGATCATGTTGCAAGTTACCTGGCCAGCATTCATGGCAGCCTTGCCAGCCTAAAATATGTAAGTGGGCTTTCCCCTCACACTGATTCTTGAAATTTTTCTTAAGTTTGACTGGTCAGAACTGCCCAAATGACCAAGCTGTCAAAGGAATTTGGCTCCTGATTTGGGGGAATAAACCTTGTTTCTAAGTTTGGTGTCCCATCTATTTGCATTAGCAAGATTTTTCACCAACAGGAACACACAGTTGACAATGATGGGGAAACTAGTGGGTTTTTTTGTAAAATAAGTAAAAATGGTAGCCCAGAAAGGAAAAAAAAAGATTAAAATTGTGTGGTCTGAATAATCAGAGCATCCAAATTATCCCATGGATAATTTAATGGAGTAGGCACCCCGATAGAATGCAGGTTGTTGGCTGAGATAGAAAGTGAGCATCTCTGTGAAATGTAAGTGACAAGGCTTTCAGTATGCGTTACTGAAGAGGAAAGTCACTAACAGCCAGAAATCTGAACTTTGGTATCAGTCTCTTAAATAAATTGTATTTTTTTTATATGGAGTACCATGGAAAACCCAACACTAATAACAGCCTGTGCTATTGCACTGGAAATTATATATATAGAAATTTATATACAGTGACAGCCACCATTTTACGGGTACCTTTGTACCATTGGGACCCTGAACATAACTAAATAATAACATGTTTTCACGTGAGAATGTGTGTAGTAATCCAAAAAAAATGACAGGTTTTACAGAAACTGTATGCTTTCAGGCAAGGCTCTTTCTAGCATCTCTGAAGTCAATGAGAGCTTGGTTTACTCAGCTTGCCCAATCTATATAGCATGTTGCATGTATCTGTATGTAGTGATACACATGCCATTGACTTTCCTGCAGTTTACATGCAGAAGTAATCAGGATAGTCCCCAATGGGCTTACACACCAGATAGTGTAATAAGCAGCAGACCAAAGAAGTAATATAAATAGCATTTCTGACTGAATTGGTTGCCCCAGCACCTCCAGGTGTGGGTTGATGAGTAGGGCAGTGAAGGGATGGGGCTCAGAGAAGTGGGGGGAAAACAGCCTTCAGTGAGCCCAAAACCAGGCTTAAATTTGCCTCCCGATTCTGGAGCAAAGTGCCTTAAGTACTCTGTGGCAGCACCCTAGTTAGGCCCTCAGTAGGGTCTATTAATCTTTTTGCATTAGCTGCAAAACTGCTCTGCTGGATTTATGATGCATACATGAACTACAGTATGATGTACAGTACTTATGTAAATTGCCTTCTAAGCAGCAAGTATTCTAGCAATCACCAAGGTAACATTTAAGTATATCCTCCAAGTGATATATACTGTGACAGATGAAGTGCAGTTTTAGTTTGTTTCATATTCAGACAACATACAAACATTAGACTCGCAAATGTAGTCACAGTGGGAGAGGTAGCAGGTGTCTACAACTTGAAAACAAGGGATGACAATCATAATGTTATTTTTTTGTTTTTCTACCCATATAAATGTATTTCATTACAGTGTGTATAGACCAAACTTTTTCTCGTTACTTAGTGTGTTGTGTAACAGCAATGGCAGTAATGGTGAAAAATTTGCTGGCCTATGTAATCCATAAAATTTTGCAGCTGTTAGTTTTGTAGTTAATTGTTTCCTTGAAGCATCAAGGAAATAGATCTGACAGAAAAGAAAATACACAATGAGTTTGCTGACAACATTATTAAATTGAATAGCAAAGGAATAACTGGCTAATGTTTAGGGCTATCTAATGATGATAAAATTCAATAATTAAACATTTGAAGCTATTACATTTTTCTAGGATGGTAGCCAAAGTTGGCTATATTTGACAAACAGTAAGTTACAGAATTGTTCAAAGTATGGAACAATTTGACTGTTGGGAGATGCTTGCAAAGGTGTAAAATTTGGTACCAAATCATACTGTTAAGGTTTAATAAATTCACGGCCTCTCCCTGTACCACCCCAAAAATAGCCATCTATTGCTTAGAAGCCTCTCTGATGAGAGTACCTTTTATTTCACATGCCAACAAAGTTCTTATAAGAAAACAGATGAATCACAAGTTGACGTTTCTGTTGCACTATGATTGTGGCATTACTTGCAGCACCCTGTATCCTTATTTAGGCATAGTTGTTGTACTGCTTTAATGTTTTCATTAGATTTAATACTAACTCACTTCTCAGTGGGGAGGATGATGCCTGATGGCTACTGAGCAGACTGTTCAATATTTAATAGTACCCTGTCAAGTCTGACAACTTCAAAAAAATCCTTTTAACAATTTGTTTTAAAAATCTGTTCCCCAAAGGCTTCCCCCACCATAAAATGGTTTTGCTGTCAGCTTGCCAGAAGTCTTAATATCCTAGCTATTTAAGCTGAACAAACCAGAATGCTGGGTCATTTGGCAGTGTGGATGCTTACATGCACATCTTGCCATCCTTCAGTTCTCCTGCTGAATCCATTCTTGTGAGCCCCCAGGAGACAAAGTGATGAGAAATCTGCTCTCCAAACATTGTAGAGTAGAATTCTTGTCAATTTAAATCTCCTACCAATATAGAGGAACAAAGCTGCTGGGAGAATGGAGGAGGAATGGCATAATATCAGATACGTGTTCATTTTTGTTTCATCCAGGTCAGGCCTCTGACCTACAACACTCTGTTTTGGAGGGAAGTAATAGCAAAATAAATGGAGAAAATCTCTTAAACCCAATGGGAATATATTTACTAAGACATCTGAAATCATCCTTTTCAAAGGATAAGAGTTTAGGTTTTAAGGAACTCTTATTACTTTATTATGCAGTGTTTAAGACAGGGTAACTTCCAGGTCCAGTAGGAATTAAAATCAATTTTCCTGGAGGAATGTGTAATTTATTTTATTTGATATTTAGTACTGCACTGCCTATATAATTAAGGATCCACTCCTGTCCTGCTAACTCAGCCAAGGCTTTCATTAATTTCAATCTTATTAAACTATATTATGCTGCATGTACTAGAGAGTGTTGCTCATGTATATTTGAAAACTGCATTATTAGTAAAGGCTTATGGGGAAAACACAGTACAGTGTGCTTACAGAACAGATTATTTTCATTTTATCCTTCTGCTGTTTCTTCACATCCCTCCTCCCCTCCCCCCTCAATCCATGTGTTTCACTATATTTTTGCTTTTATCCACATAGGCAAGAGCTTTGCTACAGACTGCTTCATCTTTAGCACCTCATATGTATGAGCCCCATTTTAATTTTGCAACACTCTCTGATAAGGTAACATGCTATTTTATTCTTCTGTTATCTAAAAGCTGAACAAATCTTGGTTTTCATGCAACAAGATTCTGAAGAGGTAGAGAAAGAAACACAAAATGTCTAACCTTTAGATAATACTGGTACATCTATACTGTAACAGAGAGGGACTTTGAACTGAGAGTGTCATTCAAAGCTTTCTTTTGATCATGTTTGTTTTACAGATACTTTAATAATTCTATTACTGTTGCATAAGCTTAGTGAAACACAAATATTTCATTTTTAAAAATAATTTAGTTAATAATTAAGTAATGTTAATTATTTAGGTTACTGGCTAGCAAGTCTGGCCACTCCACTCAGGGTCAGATCAATTACCATATTTGGGGTCAGGAAGGAATTTTACCCTCTGGACAGATTGTTATGGACTGTGGGGTTTTTGCCTTCCTCTGTAGTGGGGGGCACGGCCTCTACCTAGGATCTCTTGAGCTTATATTGACTACATTTCACAGAAGTAAAACATTAGCTGCTGTGGCTCCCCCACTTTACCTGTGGCAGGTTAGGGTGTTAGGCCTGTGTTGTGTCGAGGTTGATGGTAACCTTATGTAGAGTTTAGATTATGGTTTTTATGGGATGGTTTGATTAGGGATGATTGTGCCTCAGGCTGGGGGTTGGACTAGACCTCTGGAGGTCCCCTCCAGCCCACTTCTCTGATTCTATGATTTGTGCCACATTTTATTGACTAGAAGAGTGTTCTGTTTTTAAGCTTGCATGCCTTTGAATTTTGCTTTTTACCTTGTCATAGGAGGCATTTCAGTTACTGAATTAAAAGATAAGTTGGCAAAAGGTAGTTAGAAAAGAAATGCAAGACTATGGGCACAGACACTCATAATATTTGAAAGATTTCAGTGTGATGGGGCTTTAAAATTTTCAGAAATAGAAGGTTTCAGCTGTGGACAGATGTACAGCCCCTGCTGTAACCCTCCCAGCGCACTTGAAAAGCATTGTGCCAGCACATAGCAATGGTGCTCTCCAGACAGAGACTGCAATAGGTGGATGGCCGGGCCTATGGCTCTGTTTCCCTGCTCACCAATCAGTACTCCTGGCACTGTTACAGCCAGAGTGCTATGAAACTAGGGACAGTGGGGGACCACTGCATTGTGGGATGCCTAGAGGACCAACCTAAAGTACACGTTCCAAAATGAAATAGTACAAAGTAGTACCTGGAGGCAGCAGGTACATTTTTGCCATGCTTCAGAGCCTTTTATTGGGCACATGTGTCTGTATGATAGCCATTTAAAACATTTTAAATGTTATGTCTGTCCATAGCCAGAGAACTGTTCTCTGTTGAAAAGTTTCCAGATACAACATTTATGTTATGGGTTAAGATTAGGAGACAAACGACAGCATGAACTCAGCCCGAGAACTCAGACTTCTGTCAAACTCAAGTCCAAAATCTATGACATCCTCAGTAGCATTAAAAATAGCAGCTTGTGTAGGTTCTCAAGTTCTGTAAGGTATTTATTTGCCTTGGCTACCTCCTTGTAAATTTAGATACAAGGCTACACTCTTTAGTAAGTGCTGGGATGCCTGATGTTAGAGGCTTATGTATAAGTATCAAAGTAAAAATAACCCCCTAATTATTAAATATACCCTCTCCAGTGTGAAGCACAAGGTACAGTGTAAAAATGGGTGCCTATAGACATGCTCGTTAGCGTTTTAATTAGAACACTCCAGCATCACATGTGTTAAGCCTGCCATGTTTCAAAATGACCACAGGGGTGCTTTAACTAAAGCTTGTTGGTGAGCCTTTTTAATTAGAGTGGCGATTTGGGAACCTGTCTAATGAAAACACCCTCCTTACCCCCCCACCTCCGAGCATGTGTATAGACAGCCAATGACTCTCCGTACTTCATTGGCATATCTACATGATACACTTAATGTGCGGTAGACCAATTCTACTGTGCATTAGTGTGTCACAGCAAAATTAGTCTACTGCGCATTAAGCATCACAAAAAGACCATGTTCTGGTTACTGTGCATTTAGTTAATACCTCATATTAGAGGTACTAAACTTAATGTGCAGTAACAACAGCGCATTAATGCACATGTAGACATGCCCACAGAGGACCAAAACCTGCTCCATGCACATGGCCTATTTACATAGTTGGTACCTATAGAAGTTGCACCTGAATTAGGTAAAATTGGATTGCTAGTCCCAAATAACTAATTTAAAACAATGGTTTACAAATAGTCACAGGCTCTCTAGCCAGGACCCTGGTCATCTGATCTCAAATTCTCCCTCCAAAAACGTTTCTGAAGAAATAGTCATGGCACTGTGTTGTGTGGTATGGAAATGACATGGAAGGCTCCTGTTGTACCGTGTCCCTTTCCATCCAGTAACCCTCACTTGCATTAGTGTGTGGGCCTCTATCATTTATTTTTTTAGCCTTGGGATCAGATTCATAAACATTTGTGGGAGAAGCATCATGACCAAAATATATAGTGCTCAGAGGCTATGCAATAAATACTGCAATGATTGTGTCTAGACAGTTCATGTATCTGTTTCTTGCAGGTTGGGGATCTCCAGAGGAGTTACATAGCTGCTCAGAAGTCAAAAGAAGCATTTCCAGATCATGTAGATACACAACTGCTCATCAAACAGTTAGAACAGCATTTTGCCATGCTTTGACTCAGTGTTTTTATCAAGTTAAAAGCTCAAATGATTTCCACTAGAGCTAGCACCAAACATGTTTACAACATGATATCTGAGAATTATACATGGGCATCTTTTTAATCCAGGAGCCACAGAAACTAGTACAGGTAGCAGAAGAGGTTTAGGGAATCTTGAACTGACTTGTATGAATTT
>NW_017729025.1:41930239-41935256 GCF_001723915.1 Gavialis gangeticus | reverse complement strand
GGTTTAGGGAATCTTGAACTGACTTGTATGAATTTTAAATTACTTCATTTTTTTAATATGGCTCAGACACACTTCATAAAATGAGAGTAAAGAATAAGATCTTGCATTGAAAGAGCTATCACATAGTAATGAATTGACCCTTTACTATTAAGGAAGCATTTTAAAAGAATTTTTTCCTGACTCTTTTGCAAGTAAACCAGGTTTTTAATATTCCTGGCTGACAGTCCATCAACTAACATGAAGCAAAAAATGTTTCATAATTGCCTTGCAAGCTTGGTTTTTGATACCATATGTTCACATGTTAAGTTTTTAATATTAAAATATACAAATTAAATTATTAATGTAGTTTATATATAAAACGCACACTTGAAGCAAAAAAGCCCCCAAACATATATTTTCCTTGATGTACTTTTGGTGTAAAATAAATTAAAATCTCTACAATTATATTGTCTCTAGCATTATGAAGATGGCTTCAAATGTTCTAATCTTTATTTTCTGAGAAACAAAGAATATCAATACCAACTATACTGGGTGTGTTAAATATTAAATATTAAAATGTGTATACTCTTGCTATAGTGTTAACTTTAATGAGAGTGAGAATGCTTAGAACATATTGAATAGGGTCCACAGTAATATTGTAATATACCATGAAGAAAACAGAAGCTTGAGTGTTTAGCAGTGTCCCCATAAGCAAGATGGGTAGAATGTTTTACTGGCATTAGAGCATCTTTTAATGAGAAGTATACTCAGTACCCATATGATATGCTACCTCTTCTTGCTGTGTCTTTAAATAATCTTGCTGATCTCCAGCAGGCTGCCAGCAATTTTATTTTTGTCACATCTAAAGCTGAAGGGTCTCCCTTTCCATTTAGGTTTTTGAAAGGGGCCAATTATTGAAAACTGCAGGAAACAATTTGATAGCTTCCAATTTTTTCCTCCTCTGTTTTCTCTTTTATCCAAGTCTACTTCTGACAGTAATGACTGATTCCTCTGGTATTTCACTTCTATAATTTCTTATGAATTAATTTTCCCATATAGCCCAATTGGGAGTTTTGATTTGAGAGGCAGAGTCTGTCCTATATTAAATTTCTTGGGAAAATGTGGAAAACTAAATTAGTTAACAAAGCCTTAGTTTTTTGTGTTAAAGAAACCACACCAATTACAGAAGGGAATTTGTAATTGTACATGCACAGAGCAAGCCTGTTGGGTATGTATAAAATGTGCACTTTAGCCACTTTAAAAGGCAATGCAGGGCTGCTGTTTGGGAGTATACAGCAGCTGTAACAATCTAACTGTCACACCTGCATGAGCCGGTATTGATACAAGTTCGCTAAATTGGAATTCTGAAAGTAATAACTGTTAGTACATAACTTAAGTAATTCTAACTGTTATTGCTGAAGCTTACATTGTCTCTTCTCAGGGCCATGTCATGACTTCACTTGAAGCTCAGTTCTACGCCCAACACTAACATGGAATTCTGCTTAAGAACTGATGGCGTAGTAGAGCCCTCAGGTAGTCTCAGAAGAGTTAGTGTGGCTTATGAATTGCATGACAACAGCTCGGTAGGTCACACTATCCCTTTGTTCTCATGAGTGGTAAGAACTTCTTTTACCTGGCATTGAGGAATTTGTACTATTCCTCAAAATTTTCAATTGATATTCAGTTTAAAGACGGTTCTCTGATGAAGCACTTTCTAAAGCAGCTCGTCTTGAAATATGTTTTTAAACACGATTTAAATATTTTTCTCCTCCTTTTAGGTGTTTAAAACACTCCTTTGGCAACAAAACAATTGGGCAAATTGCACAAACACAACTAGCAAAATAAGAATGAATCACAAATGAAGGAGAGGCTATCTGCAAGAATAGAAATAGAAGGCACAGCATTTACAGAGGAAAAGTTTTTTCCAAGTTGCTTTTTACATTGTCAGATAATTTGTGGAAAAGTTAAGAGATAAACTAGGATGCCAAAAGATTCCACTTCCTGCTGGAAAGAGAAAGAGAGAGGCCAGTAGCAGTACATTTTTGGTCTGCAGTGCTGAATTAAGGGAATTATCAGACGACTTGTCAATTTTTTGACAGGCATGTTTATTTCAAGCTTAGTACTCCAGGGACATTTTAGACCTCATTTCCATAATTTCAAATGCTTGTAAGAAGCTTAAATGACTTACCTGAAATTGGATGGAAACGGGTAACAGTACTTCATCCACAAGTTTTATATTTAACTATCGTATTATCAACTTAATAGACTACTTGGGATAGTGAAATAATCCCAAATATTTAGACCCCTTCTACATGTTGCATCTATTATGTAATTACCTTGTTAATTGCACAGTAACTTTAGACTGGCTATAAGTGCAAATTAACTATGGTGTCTTAAAAAGGTCCAAGCAGCTATAAAGATTTTATTAAAAAATGTGTATTAATTTTGTAGCTGGTTTCTATCCCGCTTTGATTTGCATGTGTAGGAAATCTGCAGCCAGGAGACTGAAGTTGCTGCAGTCTCCCAGGCACTGGGGAGCACAATGCCCCTCCAAAGCTGGCAGATCTCAGTTGCTGTGATCTCCCACCCATGGGTGTACTGCAGGCAGTGGCTGGGAGATGGTAGCGAATACAATCTCACAACCATTGCAGTCTCCCAGCCACAGGGTACTACATGCAGCCTCGGGGCTGAAAGATTGCAGCAGCACCCCATGAGCCCCCACAGTTGATGCGACTCTTAATCCCAGCTGTGCCACACAGGTCAGCAGCAGGACTCTGCTGGTCGCTGTGGCTGGGAGCATCCTCAGAAGAAGGGTTCTCAGCAGTGGGAGCCTGCTTCTTGCCAATACAGTGGGAGCCCAGGCTCCTCCTACATCCCACCATCATGCCTCCTGCTTTGTGTGTGGCATGGCAGGAGGCACAATTGTGTATATTGCACATTAGATCCCATCATGTGTGCACTGCACATGATCCCATACCTGCATGTGTAGATGGGGGCCTTATAGTCACAGTTTGACTTGAGTATGTATATGTGTGTGTGTTACACACACACACTTCAGTTATTTTAGGAGGTATTTAATTAAAACGTGACTATATAGTTCTGACTTAGGCACTTCAAAGGTTTTAATCCTTAATGTGCAGCATCTAGAAGCCACTCCATATTTTTCTTGCAGGCTGCATTCAGATTTTGCTTGCTCAGAAGGCAATAGCTATTTGCCTTGATGACCTTTCATGCTCCCCAAAAAGTATATTCTAATAGTTGCTCATGACTAGCATGCACTCTAATTAAATCTAACATGGTAATGAGAGCAAAGCCATAATTAAAACAGCAGCTGATTTAGCATTCTGTTAGTTGTGGAAGAATGTTCAGATTTTGCTTAATGTTAATTCAGTGTGAGCTCCAATGAGCAGGCAAATCAGCAGGCTCCAGGGCAAACTGCCTTCAGTTAATTTAGTATGACATAGCATAACTTAATGCATCAGAAACTATCCATCTCTGTGGGATAATCATGTCAGGATGGTGTGACCTTAGTACTGTAAGCAGCAGTTCCATAACATCGCAGTTGTTTATCCTCTCACCTGTAGCATGGCTCCAGCCAGTACAGTATCTACAAGCTTTCTGAGAGGGAATAAAGTACAGTTATTTTTTGTCCAGTGGGAAGATGGTATCCCAGAAGGTGCTGCTTTTCAAGATTATGCTTCCTAGAAGGATGCCCAAGGCATCATTACTAATGCTATGCAAACTGAAACATCAGATCACCAGGAGGTCTCAAATGCTTTTACAAGCAAGGAATACACAATCAATCATATTTCATCAAGTTAACAGGGGGCAGGGACTAACCAACACAATAAACATTCTGTTTCTCTGCTTGGTAAGTGAAGGTTAAACCACAGCATCTTAATCCAGCCCCCAAACAAAAGGAGGTTAAATTGCTCAACTTTAGCTTCTGCTTACCATGGGGTAAGAGATGTCACCTGGATAGTTATTTTACATCTGCTGCTCCACAGTAAGTCCCCACTCATGTCAGCTCTGCCATTTGATTATTTCTCTAAGGCTTTAGACATGTGCCCAGGTCAGAGCTGCTCAGCCCATGATTATACCCCAAATTCCAGTCAACCTCTAAAATAACCTTATACTCAATTATTGAAGAATTCAAAGGGGAGATGCTATTTAAAAGCTGACTGTGTTTGGGATAATGGAAGTGTTGACATTTTAACAATGGTGCAAACCACAATGGTAGCTAAAGCCATCAAAGTCTACAGCTGTTCTTTTGACTACACAAGAGGTTTCAGCAGTCACAAGGCACTGCAGGAGTGATTTACTATTTAGGTATAGAGCAAGAGCCCAGATACTGACCCCATTTCCTTTATCCATAGATAGCTTTAACCCAGAAACAGAACTCTTACACTGCCTGCATAGCACAGGCCTCAGTGTCATTCAGTCCCACCTTTAATAACACCAATCCATTTGACTACAGCAGATCTTCCAGAGAGGCATCCATTCTCACTGTCAAGCAAGAAGAACCTATTACTTTCCCTTGGTCATTTGTTAGTCATCCTCACTGTTGAAGATTTGTGCCTTACTTCTAATTTGAGTTCACCTGGCTTCAGCATTCAGCCACTGGCTCTTGCTTTTGTTTTTCCTCTGGTACTGCTTATGTATCTTGTCAATACCCTCCTCCACATGCCCACAAGATCCATGTGTTTCTTACTCATGCCAAGAATTATATTATGTTACCCATACAGTGGAGTCTTCTTGGAGTCATATAAACTTAGATCTTGTTATGAGATCAAGCAGATGCTTGGTCTTCTCTTCCATCCATTTTTCTTTTAGACATATCCCATCTTTATATCCTAGTGGTTTCACTTCCCCTGCACATTCTAACAACACGTTCTCATTTTAGTTTTGTTTTGTTTTTTTTATCTCAAGGTAAGACTGAGGGGCTCTCAAAAGTACCTTCTGGCTGAGAAGTGTCCCATTCAGGAGTATATGTCAGGTCCTACATCCTAGTAAAGTTTTAAATGAAGTCATGTTCCAT
>NW_017729025.1:41930010-41930228 GCF_001723915.1 Gavialis gangeticus | reverse complement strand
CTACATCCTAGTAAAGTTTTAAATGAAGTCATGTTCCATCTCTAATGCCAGCATACCTATAGTATGGTACCTATAACATAGCATCTATAACACAGCAGCTATGACATTTGTCACTGCTGAGCCAGATGTCCAGTCACAGGAATTGTGTACTCTAAAGAGCCTAGAAGTTCATTCACTCACACAAGTTCAGGTGCCTGAATGAGGGAGGCATTGCTCAC
>NW_017729025.1:41919485-41925010 GCF_001723915.1 Gavialis gangeticus | reverse complement strand
CATGTTCCATCTCTAATGCCAGCATACCTATAGTATGGTACCTATAACATAGCATCTATAACACAGCAGCTATGACATTTGTCACTGCTGAGCCAGATGTCCAGTCACAGGAATTGTGTACTCTAAAGAGCCTAGAAGTTCATTCACTCACACAAGTTCAGGTGCCTGAATGAGGGAGGCATTGCTCACTGGCTCCTAGGAGCAAGAAGAAACTCTCTAGGCTGCAAATGAACTTACTAACAACAAAAGCACAGGTACCAAAGATATCGCTTGAGCAAGGGCAGAATCAGGAGGTCCAAGATGCAAGTTGGAAACCATTTAAAAACAAGTAGACAAGGAGGGAAATAGCAGCCAGATATCAGGAAAAGTATGCTGAGCATTAGGCTGTGGAAGTGCCCAAATTCCCATGCCACAGTCTTTTAAAAATGGGACTACACAGAACACCACATCAAACTTGAACTACATCAGGAGAACCACTGAGTGAAAGAATGGGTTCAAAGAAAGTCTAAGCTTCCAGCACAGAGTCCGGTCAATGGGAAATCAACACTGTTTGCTAAACTACTTGACATTTATTAAACTGTTGGGCTAGGGACAGACATTCAAAACGCCAGAGCCTGAATTGGTTTAATCTGCAGGTTACTCTAACCTGCAAAGAAGCCCTCAGCCATAGGGAAGCTGTGCTGGGGAGGGGGGAAAGCAGGAACAGGGCCAGCCAGCCCTGACAGTAGCCTCAAGTGCGCTGACCAGGGAGGGGGTTTAATAATATCTCCTACCTATTGCACCAGTATGGACCAGAGCCAGGGTCCACCTGGTGCTCCCCCATCGCTGCAGGAGTGGGGGCATGGCCAGACTACCACTGCCACTGATTGCTCCCTGCACAGGGCAAGTGGTGGGATACCTCCTCCTCCTTCCCCCCCTCACCCTCGGCCCCCTCCAGCAGATGCCAGAGAGAATGGAGAAATAACTCCCCGCCCCACCCTGCCCCCTCACCTATGGGGGCCATGCTGGCCAGCCTCTGCTCATGTCTCTGACCCTGGAGCAGTGAGGGGACAGGGACCATGAAGGGGGAAGCAGCTCCTCTCATGATTTCCCAGGACCATGAGCCTTTCCCTGGCAGGGGGGCTGCACTGCAGGCAGGAGCGGGGCAAGGTGGGGCATTCAGAGCTGCCACAGACTGCACGGGGTGAGTGGCAGCAGTGCCAGGGGGGTTTGGGGAGCCATGGCCACCTCTCTAAGCCTCAGTGCTGCCACTCACCCCACGCAGAGTATACCAGGATGCTGGGGGACTGGTTTAGCTTAAACCTCAAAGGTGTCTGGGACAGAAGTTCCATAAACTGTTTTGAGCTCAATCAGTTAAGTCTGATACTACATTCAACCAGATTAATCTCAAACTGGTTTGGGCCATTTTGAAACTGGTTTTATGTGCACTGAACTTATGTTCTGTTACAGGTCTAAACTAGTTTCTGATCACTTAAACCAGTTTATGTGTAACTTCTGTCCTTGAGTCCTGTATCCTTAGGATTCCCTAAAGAAAACTTGGGTGTGAAATCCACAGGACAAAGTCCTTTGGCCCTTGAATACTTTTTTTCTTGGTAAGTCTCGTCATTAGTGAAGAAAGCCGAGTAGGTGGCTGATGCAGCATGGGAAATGCTAATGTACCACATCACAAAGGGCTTGGAATGAACACTGAGAAGCTTTGAACTTCATTCATGGCCACACACACCATCCAGTAGCTTTTTGCTTTCCAAAGATAGTAACTGGTTGTGTTGGTAGCTGCCCTATTCCCTCCCCTGTCTGGTGCACACAGCTTGTGTGGAATCAGGCCTGAGGACCATGTAAAAATGGGTTAAAATTAAGGGAATATGGAAACATGACAACAGCTCAGTTTTCATAGCAAAAAATAATCAGGCAAATGCACTATGATCAGTGCTGAATCATTAACTGCATCTAGCATGTCATGCTGTTAGCTAATGATGGAAGTGTTCAGAAGAAAGGAAAGGGGTACATCAAAATAGGAAAGACTTTGAGTTTGCAAAGGCTTCTTAAACATGTGCCAACCATATGAATAATAAAAGATAGCTTAGAATCGTTGAATTAATTAATTATGAATGAGTGTTTTTACCAGCTCGTTCAGAGGTCCTCGTATTCTATTTGGGGGGTTTTGACAGGTGTGTCAATAAAACCAATTATAATGCTACAAGGATACATCTCCAAGCTACCGTTGTAATCAACAGCAGGATGCAAACGTTGTAAAGACTACAAAGGGCAAGCTCATTAAAAGATCCAGAAACTCGGCTGGGGTGCTTTACTACCTGGAAACAGTTTCCTCATATTCAGCATCTTCAACTAAAGATATCCATACCATGAAGTAATTACTAAGGTTCTAATTTTAACCTCTCCAGAGATTTATTTATTACCAAGCTCATGGTGTTTCAGGCCAAACACCTTTATAACATATTACAAATGTTAACTGATTAATCCTTGCTCACTATGGATTTTGGTCATTCCTAACAAGTACTAACAAAACCTTTATTCCCTGCACATTACCATGCTACATGTTACCATTAATCTATTTTAGGAACATATCACAACATTTTGTTTTTAGTGACTATGCCTTTGTTGCCTTAATTATCATGAGCCAAATGTGCTGAGCTCAAAGGGAGCCATGATATTCTAAAAATAACTTAGTGATTATTTTTATAAAATTTTTAAAAAGTCAGAACCAGCTTACAGGTCTATTATAGTGGGTCATTCCAGGGACTGGCTTAAAGCTTCCTAATAATACAAGGCTCATTTCTAGTCCTACAGGCTCACAAGACATGACTATTGTATATCTTTTAGCATAAAGAGAATAGTGGTGGAAAACTAAATCCAGTCCCTCTTTGGATTTGAGGGCAAATTCACCTCTGGAGGATAATTTCTCTAAGTAAATATTTTAAAAGGCAGCTAACTGAACAATTTATCTAGCTTGATATTTAAAATAAATTCCAGGAAGATAGGCCAGTAGGCAGAGGGTAAAGTGGACAAAATAATATCAATCAGTGTTCTATGTGGCTCTGCAGCTTGTCACAAGGATATCACTTCTACTAACGTTGAGCGTACATTTATGGCTTGGCTTTCACACTTGTGAAGTACCCACAAATACCCAGAATTGTTGAGTCAGACTGCTTATGGATTTAGCAATGAGGGACTGACTTTTTAGCCACAATTCTGCACTGAATTCAGTGTAGAGGCCTGGCATGTGGAACTCATTGCCAGACCAGACCTCTGACTATAAGCTCCTTACACTAGGAACTGTATAGTGGTTAATATATGAGGGTTACATCTTGAGTAGAATCTGTGCATGTTACAATAATGTAGATAACAAAGGATGTATCATGTGAGTTCAAGGAAGTGCTTACAGAAGACAGCCACAATTTCTACACATATTAACAGCTAGCTATTCTGTTGCAGTCCCTAGGAAGACATTTATTAGCACCATAGTACTGAGTTTTCAGCTAGGTCTATACATATAAAATAAGTAAAAGCAATCATGACATTCTAATCTGTGTACATGACTTTATCATTTTAAAAGGTAAATAGACTTACTCAGCAATCCTAGCTCATGTAGAGATTGAAAAATACAGGTAGATTTTTAACAGCTCAGTGAACCGCCACTCATAACTGGATACTTTTCCCACTAGACCCTGACTTAAACTTGGACTAAATCCTGGCAAATACAAATATTTGACTTTTTTGTGGTAAATGTTCAATGTCTCAAATCACATTCACATGCGTAACTCCAAATCACATTGCATCATCTTACCACTCGCTACCATGCTGCAGCATAACCCCAAATGACACAATGTAAAGTGACAAGACACTGTAAGCAAATTCATCAGTACCTGTTTTGTCAGCAAGTGTTGTTAGTCAACCAGCTAGTAGTAACAGATAAAAAAAATTCCAGTGTCTTACAGATTTAAAGTACACTCTCTCATCAGCTAGAGACAGGCACTGGTTTCTGCTGAAGATGTTTTTACCCAGAAGAATTTAAACCTTTCCTAGGATCAACTTTTACTGCAATGCAATCCTGTATACTTTACTACATGCAGACAATTTTTTTTCATTTCAGTGTATTAAAGCATCCCCAAGGAATGCAAATACCCTTGGTACAAATAACATCAACAAAGTGCAGGTGCTATAACTCTCCTGTCCTTTCAGGCCCTTTATTATTTGTGATCTGACCTAGTCAAGACATTGTGGTAGCAGATTACATTTCAATTACAAGATAATATACAAATCGCAGTGTCGGCAAAGCAAGGTTTTTTTTAAAACTAAGCATCACAGATATTAATAAGATCCTAACACTGCAATTCAGCTCAGTATTAGCACCAAGTAGTAGTAGCATTTTATCATTCACCCCATACCTAAATCTATGAGGCCCACAGATACAATCCCATTCAGACCTTCAGGGAGCACTTCCAGAGAGAATGCATCCTGGTCTATTCTTGAGAACTACTGTAACACCTCCAATCTTTGTAGTTACACATGTCTGCACACCAATGCCAGGGCACAGCTCCATCTCTTTGCTGCCTTTTAAGGGATTTACATCTGGGGTACCCAACTTGCAGTGTATGTGCCACAAGTGGCTGTATAGCCTCTGTGGGTACAGACAGAAGTGACAGTTTTCACCCAATCTGGCCACAGAAGGCAGTCTATAGCTGTGACCAAAGAAGTGCATGGCAGCAGACCACTTCAAAAATGTCTGATCATTGCACGAGGGTTCAGATGAAGATGCTTCAAAACAGTATCTTCTTCAACTTCTGTCTGTGCTGCAACCCAGCCTTGAGCTGGGAGGGCGGAAAAGGAGTGAAGGGAGTTCAGTCTGGGGCTTTTTCAACCCCGCTGGAGGGTGGGAACGGTGTACTGGAGCTCTGTCTGAGGTGGGAAGACTCCAATTCACCCACCCCACCCTCCAGCGCCAGCTGGGAAACCCCTAGAATGAGCTCCCTCTGCTCTCTTTCGCCCTTCCCATTCTGAAACCAGAGATAGGCTAGGAGAGAGGAGGGGCCACCAGCAGCTAGATTCCCCTCTGCCCTGGAACCAAAAGTGAACTTCTGTTTGGTTGGGAGGATCATTGCAACTCAGAATGCAACCTGCAAAGCATTCCCAGTTACAGAGGGGAGCTGCACTTCTGTCTGCATCATGTACGTGGCATGTGGCAGATCAGAGACGGGGCAAGCAGCACAGTGGCAGGTGAGTCGGGAAGCTGGAAGCAGAACAGCAGATCAGACAGGTGGCACAGGACAGGGAGTAGGGAGCAGAGTACCAGATCAGCCAGGGGAAGGGAATCTGAGTGTTACTCAAGGAGGATGTGGGGCTAATTTGTGACACATTGGCCAAAAGTTTTAGCCCCTGAGACCTCATACAGACAAGCATGGATGTTTGGTTCCCGGGGGACAAGTAGCAGCGGCACATGCCTGTACCACATGTGCTTTGGTGCACACAAGTTACCCTGGGGGCAGCAGGGGAAGCTGAGGCCAGCC
>NW_017729025.1:41904357-41914485 GCF_001723915.1 Gavialis gangeticus | reverse complement strand
ATTGGCCAAAAGTTTTAGCCCCTGAGACCTCATACAGACAAGCATGGATGTTTGGTTCCCGGGGGACAAGTAGCAGCGGCACATGCCTGTACCACATGTGCTTTGGTGCACACAAGTTACCCTGGGGGCAGCAGGGGAAGCTGAGGCCAGCCCTGGGCTGGCCCCAGCAGCCTTACATGGGGTCCTGGGGGCCGCCTGGGGCTGCCGGGCAGAGCCTGGCTGGCAGGCACAGCACAGCTCTGGGTGGCCTGGCTCCACTTTTCAGTGGCATGTGCTGCCTGTGTGTGCACTGCTCTGTTGTTTTTTTTCTGCGGATATCCAGGAGTCAAAAAAACCCACAGAGAAAAATGCGGAGCAGTGCATCTATAGGCAGCACGCCCTGGCAGCACGGAGAACACCTGACTGTGTGGTATGTGGCACTGCAGATGTGTTTGCAGTGCCACATACTGCAGGGTCGCACTTGCCTGGGTGCGCCTTGATGGTCTACAATCATAAGCCAGAGCAGTACAGTGCTTAGGAAAGTAAGATGGACTGCAAAGCTGTTTGCTTCTTGCACAGCAGGTAGAAGAAGTAAGAAACCTTTGTGTATCCTTCTTCCTTGTGCGTTCATTTGTGAACCAGACATAGCTTATTCCCACATCTAGAACCAAGTTAGATCTCTTTTTTAAAAAACATACAGTAAAAAGGGAGTTTAAAAAAGGAGGAGAATTGACTAAGGCCAAGCAAGGTAGTATTGTTATCCCCCCCAGGTTTGAAGTTCCAGCCCGACAATAAATAGACCTTCAGGAAGAGAGCCCTAGACAGGTTCTACAGGATGCTTTCTCAACGTTTCTGAATCAATAAAGGAGCTCATCACAGTACCTTGGAAATTAAACATGCTGCCCATGCATTACTCCCAGTCCTACCTGGCTGGATAGTGCACAGCTTCAAACTCAGAGCTGTCACATGGCTGTACAACAAAACCAGTCACAAAGCAGATCGCATCATTCCAATAAAATTTCTTACCAGTGCCCTTAAGTTTGAGTATGCCATTTCCGATGTCTTTTCGTTCAGTTTAACGTGTATTTGATGGAATTGGCATAGTTCAGAAGAACCTAAAGAAGTCACTTGAAGAGTTTTTCCTTACCATGGTCTGCCTGACAAAATGTTGGCCATTCAGCTGAGATAAAACTGAAGGAGGCTACTCTCTCATTTATGACAAACACCTGGCAGGCCCAGATGCTCCAGTGCTGCAGGACAGATCACAAAACTTAGCCGTGGCCCCTTGTTCAAGAACTCGGGGCAATGTGCTGTAGTAGGAGCATGACAACTCTTGTCAATTAAACTGAAAACAATTCCTTCAGCCCTCAAAGTAATGCCTGTCCAAGTGAGAATAAGTTTTTTCTTAAATGCAGGCTCAAAGCAGGAATGAGTTTGACCCAATGTTTTACTTATGAAGTCTAGGAATATTGCTTCCCCAACACAGCTGTAAGCAAACCACCATTACAAGAATGTGAATAAACAGCACTTAAACAGTTTATTTCCCTTTTTACCTCAAATCTTTTCTTAGCCCTTAGGCTCCAGTTTTGCCATCCTTACTTAGATGGAGCCATATTTTACCCTGCTAGTCATCTCAGTCATTTGAGGTTCTTTTTCCAAGCTGTATTTAATGTACGAAACCTGAAATGTCCTGTGACAGTCTTTTACCTCTCCAAGCTATTTCTATGGAAATACATTCTTGAGAAAAGCTTAATTTCCATCAATTCCTAATAACTATGGTCACAGGCTGCCATCTGACCAGTCTGGCCCAAAACTGTTGAAGACATCCAGAAGAAAGCAGAACAATCCTTTTTTGATTGGTCTCATTAGATAGAAATGTTGGATCCTGTCCTGTGCATGGATTTGGATAAGAAAATAAACTTCTATTTCATCAATCGCACTGGCTATAATAGAAATAACAGGAATTTCACCCCAAGCACCCACGGTCTGTTAACATGACATCTAGCATGTTGTTCAGATTCCCCGATCTGGAGATCTGAAGAGGATTTTACAAAACTGGATGCAAGTCTGTGGTTCACTGCTCATTTTGCTATACTGACCCCTGGAATGTATCAATAGCTTCTAATATGCAAGTAAGGATTAGAAGTGCTTTTAGAATTACTCCCTCATCACCAGACCCTTGGTGAATCCCAATGCTGTGAAACCACAATAATCATAGGCAATAAGATACATAAAGATGCAAGAGAGTCAGAGGGCCTCTGATATATTTATATGAACTCATACTCCTGTATGAATCAGGCAGACAGAAGCACAAGGTAGCAAATGCGGTGTAGGGCTCTGTGACATGCAGATGCTGGAGAGTAAGACTAATAAACAGTATCAGAAAAGGCTGAGGAAGAAATTAAGGGAAGGAATTTAGCAGAAAACAGGGTTTAACTGGATCAGCCTCATGTAGGAACTGCAAGGTTCACAGATACTATGCATGATAACAACATTAGGTATCATTTCCATGAGCGGATAAACAGGGTTTGTGAGAGTATTAACAGGTAAAGCCATGGCTTTGTCTGTTTGTCAAGGTTATAGCTGCTGCAGGTGTGTGGGTGGGTGGGTGTGTAAGAGGACAGTAGAAATAACTCAAATTAGCCAATGTATCAAACTTTAGTCCGCAGTCCAGACTCATGCTGCTGTGTTAGGTGTCCGAGGCATTCATTTAATCTGCTCAAGCTACTCGCATCAAACTCCTGCTCCCTCTCTGTATACCATCTTTCTCTCCTTGTCACCCACCCACACACTTACTTTCCCATGGAGGGAATGAGTGATCTAAGATAGTGAGGTCAAGTGCTGGGGTAGCTAATCAAGCTGAGGCAGAGGGAAGGAGAAGAGGCAGAGGATTGGGCAGTTAGTGGGAAAGAGAAGTAAAAGGGGTCTGTGAGGAAGTAAGTGTGCGAAGGAGCTGGGAATGCAAGGACATGCTCTTGGGGTAGCTGATAGGAGAGGAAGAAGAGGAGGAACAGAGATTAAGACAGCCCTAGGGGATACTGGCATTACTATTAGGTAACTGATAGAGGTTCAACTGAATGCATGATGGGATCTGATGCACATGCATGCCAGGAGGTGATTGTGGCAATAGGGAATAGCCTCCCAATCATGTCCTACTTCTGATGCAGGGAGAGCCCAGGTTCCCCCTGCACTGATCTCAGGCTCCCCCTGAACTGGCGGCAAGTAGGAAGCTGGGTGCCTGGTGCATGTGGCTGGGAACACCAGTCAACTGACTGGCACTCCCAGCCATGGGTTTATGGCTACAGCTGTACAGGATAATCTGCAGCAGCCTGCAAACCTCACCAGGGATCCTGGGAAGCATTCAGGCAGCTAGCCCACATTGAGCTCCATGTTGCAAAGTCCACACCACTATCAGCAGCTGAGCCACCTGGCTTCAAGCTAGCTCAGGTATGTCTACTACAAGCTGCAATTACACCTGTGGAGTGGAGTGCAGAGGTACTGTTGGAAGCACAGGTCCCCTCTGAAGGTAGTGGCTGGAAAGGCACTAAAGGTACAGAAGGGCATCGTTCTATGCTGGATGCAAAAACAAGAGTGACTGCTGAAGTTACCAGGTGGCCTAAATAAGGCTTCTCAAGTAGTGTTATTGATTTCTGCAGGACACTTATAGAATAAGGAATTCTTTAACATGAATAGAAGTAAGTAGTTAATAGTAGCAGTAAACATGGAAAGAAAGTACAGCATCTTCATTATTAATCCTGAGTTTCAGGTAGCAATCTTTAATTTTTCCTAAAATTCTATGGTATAAAGTTTATTATGCTCAGTGCAAATTCTGTGGTATAAAAATCAGAGCAGAAATAAAGCTGGGTTCAGTCCCTGGCTATTCCACTGACTTTTTTTTCCCGTTTCATAGGAAAGTCATTTAACTTTTCAATGCCTCAGTTTCCCTATGTGTAAAGTAAAAATAATAATGTGTAAACTGAGGGTAACAATTATCTGTCTAATGGCAATATTCGGCAGTGCCTAATACCACAGAGTAGTGCTTCCTCCTGTAAATACTCCTGTTTAACTAGTGGCATGAATAAATATATGTCTAAAGCTTACCTTACTAATGCCTATAAACTAAGTACTTGAATAAAAGCTGTACAGAAGTACAAAGCACTACTGGCCTCCTCTCCTCACTGGGCTTCACTCTTTTCTCAGGAAAAGCCCGGTTGCCTTTTACATCTGATATTACCTCTAAGTTAATATTTAGTTACTGTAATTACTATTTGGATGAAGAAAAAGGTATGATGTCTGTGCACATGTTTTTAAGAAAATGCAAATCAACACATGTCTGGATTTAGATTAAACACTCCTTTTTTCCTTGTAGAAAGTTGCTCTTAGTTCTAATGACTTACAGGGCCTAAATAAAATGTTTCAGGTTTGCTTTATTAAAGTATATTTTCAGATAGCGAGCTAGAAGGGAAATGCTTTGTTATACACCAGACACAAATAGAGCAGGCATAAGATAAATGTCAAGGTTGCATAAATTCTGAATGGCCCCCCAGTGAGAACAGAGCCATGCATTTCTTTTCAATATAGTAACTAAAGGAACATTGAAGTAAACTTTTCCTTTTCCTAAAATTATTTCCCAAGCCATACTTAATTTACAATATAAAAGGTATAAAATGTATATTAAAATAGAAAATAAAAGTAGAAGTCTCAGACCAGCCTATTATTCTAGTTTTAAAGGTTAGGTTCATTTTATTTATTGACTAAGTTCATTCTTGGAGATGTTTATTTTTCAAAAGAACATTTTATTATATTCTATGCAAATGTGTAATGCACAATGGAAAAATAATTACTGGTGGAGCCAGAGGTATAAAAGTCATCATTAGATATTAATAATGACTTAGTGTCATCTTGAAATAAATATGACTAATTCTACTATAAAAAGGGGAAATTAAAATAAAGGAAAAATATACAAAATACTTGCTGAGAGGCCATTACTGCTTCTTTAGGAATTGGTGTCTTTGTAATGATACAAGATTTTTGCTAAGATACAAAACAGTTATTATGAATTATTCATAGGAACATTAGTCATCAACTTAGATGGTCTTTTACATGCTCACAAACTGTCTATTGTTCACTGCCTTATTAAGAATACTTCAGTTTCCTCGAAATTTTCAGATTGTCCATTTTATTAAACAGCTCTTGTCACACATCTTGTCCTGCAAAATGGTAAGTTGCTGCAGAACAAGAGCTGACAAGAGCTTTCCTGCAGGAAGGATTGTGCATTGCTGTGGGATAGGGATGTTGTCTACACAATGCTGCAAAAGCAGACCAACAGGAACTCAATAGCTAATTCCCCCTCCAGCCTCATTACAGTGACTTGGTTGTGAACTACCAAAATTCTAGAGTGAGCCCCAAGGATCTATAAGAGCAGGAGGGTCATAGATAATATGATCACCCTTTGCTTTGGATAAGGCCAAATTCACATGTTCTTTACAACAAGGGCAGGTCTTGTAAGTCCTTTCCCTGGTGGCAACCTTAATGCCTCCCTTGCTAAACAGACCCATAATGAATCAACAGAAGAACTTACATAAAAGCCATCAAAACTTTAATGATGAAATGAAAAGCAAAAGAGAACAAATTACCAGAGACTTGCCTTTTTACCTAAAATTGGGCAGACTGTCCTCACCCTTCACTGGATATCATGTTTTAAAAAACGATTAAAGTGAAAACAAGTGCAATTGTGTTAGAGATGGGGAAAGAGAGGCAAGTTATTTAGGGAACCTTAGACAATAACTCAACGGTAAGGCAAGAGATAGAAACCATTTCTCCTGCCTCCAGGACCTATGCCCTACTTGCAGCCTACTTCTTCATAGCATAGTAAGGACCATGTATGGGCTGCTTGTACATGTGACGCTATTCCCATGTACACATGATGAAAAAGTCACTTTGTGTGGCTTAATGGCACCATGCTATGCACATGCAGGAGTTTTGGGGGTTTAAGTGAGTTTGCATTGCTGCAAATTGCAACAATGCAGCTGTCAGCTCACCCCCTGGCAATGTGAGAGGCAGTAAGGCTGTGCAGAAAAAAAGGATCAGGTCCCTTGCCACTTCTGCCTTCAGCAGGTGGCTGCTGAAGGTAGAAGTGGCGAGTAGCCTATCCTTTTTTCTTTTTTTTTCCAGCGGAGCCTGCCCGCCTCTTCCGCAGCCAGTGGGGCCAGCTGCCAGCAGCCCATGAGCTTCAGGGGGCCCGTGTCCTTCCCTCCTCAGTGGCAGCGTCCCCTTGGGCTGCTAGTGGGCTGGGTGCTGCCCCAACTTAGGGTCAAGGAAGAGTTGGATCAGGTGGGGTGCTGCCTCCTAGCTAAGGCAGCACCTGGTCCACTAGCAGCCTGGCCAGGCGGCCTCAGGGGGCATCACTGCCAGAGGGAAGGTCCGGGATGCCCCACAACTCAGGGACCACTTGGTCCACTGACAGCTTGCCCCCCAACTATGGGCAGGCTTTACTGGTGGGGGAAAAAAAAAGAATCAGGCCCCTCACTATCATAGAATCATAGAATCAATGAGTGGGAAGGGACCTAGACAGACCATCGAGTCCGACCCCCTGCCATGGGCAGGAATGAGCACTGGGGGTGGAAGGGGTCATAAGACCCAAGCCAGATGCCCATCCAGTCTCCTCTTGAAGATTTCCAGGGAAGGTGAGAGCACCACCTCTCTGGGAAGCCTATTGCAGGCTCTGGCCACCCTTACAGTGAAGTAGTTCTTCCTAATATCTAACCTAAACCTATCCTCCCTCAGCTTGTGGCCATTGTTCCTGGTGACTCCAAGGGGGGCCCTGGTGAACAGACTTTCCCCAAGTCCCTGCTGCTGGCCCCTGATAAGGTTGTAGGCAGCCACAAGATCCCCCCTCAGTGTCCTCTTGTGGAGACTGAAGAGATTCAGGTCCCTCAGCCTCTCCTCATAGGGCTGGTCACGGAGGCCCTCAACCATATGAGTGGCCTCCTCTGGACCCTCTCCAGGTTCTCCACATCCTTCTTGAAGTGTGGTGCCCAAAACTGGACAAAGTACTCCAGCTGTGGCCTGACCAGCACTGCACAGAGGGGGAGCAAGACCTGTCTGGACCTGTTAGTGATGCCCCTGTTGATGCATGACAGGGTGCGGTTGGCTCTGCCTATTGCTTCATCGCATTGGCGACTCATATTCATCCTGGAGTCAATCATGACTCCAAGATCCCTCTCTGCCTCTGTGCTGCCGAGAGGGTCAGCCCCTAACCTATAACCATAATGCTGGTTCCCTCTCCCCAGATGCAGCACCCTGCACTTGTCCTTGTTGAACCGCATCCTGTTCAGATCTGCCCACTTCTCCAACCTATCCAGGTCTGCCTGGATGCGGTCCCTGCCTGCCAGTGTATTTTAACTTTCATCACTATAACAGTGATGAAAGATAAAACCCCTAAACTGAAATTGTGGGTTTCAATTAAAAATCCACTGCACCCTGCCTGGTTTGGTATAGGTGCTCTCTAGTAGTCTTAGAGCACATGCCCGGTTCAGACCACAGGGTGTGTCCTTGTAACTTGTATATTGGGCTGTGCTTGCCCCCGATGGAGGCCCCGACACTCACAGGCCATGACTTGGTCTTCCTTTCAGTAGCAGGACTCTCCCTCATGGGATCTCACAGATCAGGTGCTGCCCCTTGTGGGCGTTTTTGGGGATCCACCTCCCCTACACCCCAGCCATATGCCAGCCCTCAGGATGACCAGGTGATGGCTTGCTGGTCTGCCTCTTTGATGTTCTCTCCTGCTCTGGTCCCCTCTTGCCCATCCCTTGGTGCCTCTCTTTGCCCTGGATGTCTACAGGGTGTAGGACTGGTCCTGCCTCAGCGTCCCTTCTGACCTAGCCTTCAGGACATCACATTCCACGGAGCTGCCTCTGCTCTTCTCCTTGACCCTGCGGGTCTACTGGGGATGCCTTCCCCCAATTCAGGCCCTGGGTGCCCCTCAAGGTGATAACAAAACAGAAGAAGAAAAAGAAGAGAAAAAGGAAGAGAACAGTAGGGGTTCGGGCCTCAGCCCACCCACCCCATGCATGGATCCGGTGCCTGTGGTCATCAGGATCCCTCGATGCCATCCTCCTTGGCCCTGCTGTCCCAATGAGCCAGGTGTATACCCCTTTAAGGGAGCCGGGCCCCTTCCTGTGGGTCCTCGTCCGGTCCCCCATGGAGCTGGTGATGCCGTTGTTGCAAGGCCCAGGGGGCAGCCTTGCCTCCCACCTCTGGCTTCGCTGCTCGCCACCCTGTTTCCACGCCGCCAGCTTTCAAATCAGCTGGGTGGCAGTTTCTGATGATGTCATCCACTGTTGTCACTCCCAGCTGCAAATAAAAGTGGCTGATGAACTGTGCTGGCAGCTCTTCTCGGTGTGGCGTGGCTTTTCCTAAGGGAGGTGAGTGACCCTCCTTCTTAGCCATTTTGGGTTCTTCTTTCTTGCAGCTCACCCCAGCCTCGGGTCCCACCATGGGAGAGTGTTTCGGAACCTCCATTTGTGTCACCCTGGGACACCCACCATTTCAATTTAGGGGGCACAGAATGCAACCCTAAGGATTAAACCCCCTTCACGTGTACAAACGCCCACAACAGAGACTACAGGACTTAGAACACAATATTCCTTCTTGATTTTTTTCAAATTTCTTAAGATAAATATTGACAATGCAGACTTGAAAATATTTTAAAAACTTTAAATTTTGTTTTCAGTTATTCTTGAAAAATTGCAAGTTCCCAACAACTCCACGCCAGTCACATACCAATAAAAGATTATATATGCAATTAAATTTTTCTAAATAGTAATAGAATGATGAAAGTTGGATGCAAAATAGCTGAAAACTGCAAAAACAGTTAGCCCTGTTGAAAGCAAGACAAGCCATGTTCACCTAGGTTATAACAGCTTAGACTATGTCTTGAAATATTTTATTATGAAGCAGTTTCTACAACTCAGCTCACATAAGCAGAAACAATTCAGAGCACATACTTGCTTTCAGGTCTGATAAGACACTCTTGGTTGTCATGTACAGCACTGATATTATTGTCAATGTGCCAGTAAATGTCATAGTGTTTTATGGAAAGTACCAAATTGGGCAATATATCAGGCTACTGCATATCTATTTGCTCAGCTCAGCATTAGTTGATTTGCTCTGCGTGATTCACTAGAACAAAGTGGACAAATACTTTGCCCAGTGTTCAATGGGAACTCAGTGAGTGGTGTGCACACAATAGCTAAGCGTTCTTCCACCAGTCTGAAATCAGCATCATTTTTTTTTGCTGGTGCCTAAAAACAAAAGATCACGAGGACATCAAAACTACAGTGTCAAACACCATCCAGAGAGAGAGATCATACCTCTTATGATGGATTCCAGATTTCATGTTTAAAAACCTAAGACATGCAGGCTTACTTAAGAAAAATATTATTATTTATGTAACCATAGTACCTAGGCATTCTTGTCATGGGTCAGGACCCCATTCTGCTAGGCTCTGTGTAAACACCAAAAAACAGACAGTCCCTGCTCCAAAGAGTTTATCATCAAGTAAGACAAGGAACAACAGATGTGTGTGTGTGGGGGGGGGAGGCGGGGGGTGTAGAGAGACAATGTGGCAACATCAATCAGGCAGTAGTCCAAGTATCAAATAAGCAAGTGATTTATATAGTGGTAATCTTTATGTTAGTGCTCCCCAATTTCTTTCTGTTTTTCCTGCCAAAGAGCTATTAAAAGTATCGATCATAGTAACATAAAACACTACATAAGAAGTAGTTAGCCATATTAGTCTGAAGTCAGGCAGAAGGCAGGGGAGGGTGGCACCTTAAAACACAACTCATTCAGAAAGGCATAAGCTTTTTTCAGCTACAGCCTATTTGGTAAGATACAGTGAAACAGTGAAATAGTGTGAATAAAAAAATTAACCTATTTCTGTATTGCTGAGATATTGGACCACACAATTGTATATAGTTTCATAGTTTCTAGGGTTGGAAGGGACCTAAGTAGATCATCTAGTCCGACCCCCTGCCATGCCAGGAAAGAGTACTGGGGTCAAACGACCCCAGCAAGGTGTTCATCTAACCTCCTCTTAAAAACCCCCAGGGTAGGAGCCTGCACCACTTCTCTTGGAAGTTGGTT
>NW_017729025.1:41902647-41904156 GCF_001723915.1 Gavialis gangeticus | reverse complement strand
TGATGAACCCGTGTTGGTTGCCCCTAAGCATGCAGTCCCCTGCTGGCCCCTCCTGGATGTGTGCCAGAATAATTTTCTCAAACAGCTTGCCTAGGATCAAGGTAAGACTAACTGGCCTATAGTTTCCCGGGTCCTCCTTCCTCCCTTTTTTGAAGATGGGAACCACGTTGGCACTCTTCCAGTCCTCTGGCACCACACCAGAGCACCACGAGTGCTCATAAAGCCATGCCGGGGTCCTGCAATGACCTTGGCCAATTCCTTTAGAACTCTAGGGTGGAGATCATCTGGACCGGCTGACTTGAATACGTCCAGTCTCTCCAGAAGTTCCCTAACTAGTTCCTCACTAACCCCTGGCCCAGGTGTGCCTCCCCTGGGGCCCGAGGGGGGCCCAGCAGGGAGGTGGCTGTTCTGGCTGTTCTGGTCCCTACTTAGGAAGATGGAGGCAAAGAATTAATTCATTAATTCAAACTGTTAGCATCCTCTTCTATGGCTCAGACTGTGGTTTGAAATGTACATTCATACACTATGATTCTTTTCTATTCCACTCCATAATACTAAAACGGATGGTGGTGAATTTTTCTTTGTGCCTACAGGGAACAAGATTAGAAGAAATCTCATCTGCAGCAAAATTTTGTATTAGGAAAAACTTTAAACTGAGGGCACTTAACCACTAGGACAGACTACCTGGGTAAATTTCAGAGAAGATTTTTTGAGAAAATGTGATATCTTTTATTAGACCAACTACAACTACATAGTTGGAAAAATTGTTCTTTGCAAGCTTTCAGACACAAACACCCTTCTTCAGGCATAGGGAGAATCTGCTAGTGTTATGTGTTCTCCATGGTGGGAAAGAAGTCTAATACAGGTGTCCCTTGCTTAATGCAGGTTCTGTATCTGTAAATTCGCTTTTATGCAATGATCCTTTTTATACCAAAAATTTGTTATAGGTAAATTCACTCTTATGCAACTGATGTGGTGGAAGCCCGCAGTCAGATTCTTTGTGCAGTGCATTGTGGGAATGATGCGCACAAAATATAATCTCCTGTGTAGATCTGTGCTCTTTGCTTGTTGTCTGTGACACGTTTTTGTAGTTGCCATTCGCATTATGATAGTGCCCTGTGCTTGTGTGTACTGTCTGCTGTTGAATACCGAAATTGTCTTGTAAAACTGGTAGAAGTGGGTCTGGGGGTCAGTACAGTCAAAGTCTTAGAACATATCCCTATTTGCTACACTGCATAAAGGGAACCCACTTTACAAATTCAAATTGTGTTTCAGGAAAATGGCACATATGTACAGCATAAAGTGAGGGAAACCTGTAAAAGATATCACATTTACCCAAAAAACCTTGTCCTTAGACCAACATGGCTACAACAATAAACCTAAAGCATAGGTAAATTGCACAATCCATATCATTGGAAGTTTCTGTATGGATGTTGGACAAAAATTTGTCTAGAAACATTTAGACAGTGTTGGTTCCCCCTTGAGCTAAGAGCTGGACTAGATGACTCC
>NW_017729025.1:41899138-41902527 GCF_001723915.1 Gavialis gangeticus | reverse complement strand
AAGAGAAGGCTGAGGGGGGATCTAGTGGCCTGTTACAAAATAGTCAGGGGGGATCAGCAGGCACTGGGGAAGTCCCTGTTCCCCCAAGCACTGCCAGGAGTGACCAGGAATAATGGTCACAAGCTGGTAGAGGGTATATTTAGGCTAGATATCAGGAGGCGCTGCTTCACAGTCAGGGCGGCTAAGGTCTGGAACCAACTTCCAAGAGAAGTGGTGCTGGCCCCTACCCTGGGGGTCTTTAAGAGGAGGTTAGATGAACACCTTGCTGGGGTCGTTTGACCCCAGTAATCTTTCCTGCCATGGCAGGGGGTCGGACTCGATGATCTGCTCAGGTCCCTTCCGACCCTAGAAACTATGAAACTATCCCCTGAGGCTCCTGATAGCCATATTTTTCTATGATTCTTTTTTACAGAGTTATTTTTGCCTTGACAAGGTTCAAAGGCAACTTTAGAATCACCCGTTCTGCAAATAATTATGCAGGTGCTTAATTTTGCATGCAAGTCCCACCATTGACACTGAATTCAATATGACCAGTATGTGCATAAAGTTAAGCATGAATACAGTCAATGTCAAAACATTGGTTCGAGCAGAGAAAGGGTTTCATCCCAAAGCCAAAAGTATTTTCAGGATCAGGGCCATAATCTATTCTTGTACAGATCAACTGAATACATTTAGAAAAAACTTTTGAAGTATGTGGCTGAGCAAGTCTGGTTCATGAAGGCTATAAATTTCAGTCCTGAGATCAGTGCCTTGCTCCCACATCTACAAGGGCAAGAAAAGTGTTTTCTTACTCTCAAGTGATCCTTATAACTTAGTGATTCTCTTACAGATACAGGGAAAATTGGTGGCATCTTAAAGAGGCCAATGCTAGCCACAGGGTAGACATATCACTCAGCTTTTTGGTGCTTTGATTTCCTCTTCTGTAACAATAATATAATTACCTACTTTACAAGAGGTTGGGAAAATAAGCAGCTTTGATCTCCTTACATGAAAGGAGCTAGGGAAGTACAAAGCATGACTAATAAAAATATAATCAATGATTTAATTAAAATCATCTTTGGTAATTCCTAGTTATGTTTCTAAACTTTATTACAGTTCCCTGCTCCATGTTCAACTTACCATTCATGGTCCTCTTTCAGCTCCACTGGCTATCAAGAGAAAAGAGAAAAGACTCCAATTTGCCAATTCATGGTATTCTGCCCTATTTTTAAACCTACAAAGACAAATTTAAATTAAGTAGGACAGGAGGTGATGTAGCAAATTTATTTCTATGTCATAATTCTCTCAACATACAAATGAAAAGTGAAAGTTCCTATAATTAAATATTTAACAACTGTGTACATTTAATTGTCTGAAGAATTAACAGCCAGAGAGACCAGGCTTGCCAAGCTTGTGTACTCAGTTTGAAAATATTGAAATATACTTTCTGTATCAGACACATATTCTGGAGTAAAAGGAGCCAAACTCTCAAAAGAAAGATGCATAAAGCAACGCGCGTGCACACACACAACTGGAACAGGAATTGCCAGTGCAAAACACCCAAAAAGTTATGAGTCAGCTTTTCCTCCCCTACCGATCAAGAACTGTTGTAAAAGATAAATTTGGAGAAAAATAAACAACCAGTTTATTCCGACTATTCCTGGAACCTTTTGTGCATTTCTGCAGATACGTTGTTTTCAAATGACAAGTGAAATTGTGTTGTAGTTGCCCAATTCCAACAGCCTTAAGAAATAAAATATAACTGGCAACACTGATATATTGCATCTAGCATGATAGTACCTGAATTCATTAACCTTTTTGGACCAAATTCTGGACACTGGTAAGAATGCAAATATCCTTCCTTCATGATAATCTTTTAATTTTGAGTGACTTTTTATTTTGAGTGACTCATTCAAACAGAAAGCAAAGTAGATTTGCACCTTATAGACTAGGTAAATCAGAGATGTATAGCATAAACTTTTGTGAGCCATCCTCACTTCAGCATCTGATGACTGGCTTCAAACTAACAGGGTTACCTACCTCTCTAGATTCATTCAAGTGTTGTTAACTGTAGTGATAAGAGGTAAGAAATAAAGCTTATACTGACAAACTATTTTATTATCTGTTGTTTGTTTGTTTTTCAGTAGTAGCTGTGGTCCCTGGATCTATGGCTCAAGGATTGGACTTTTAAGTCACCTCAAGACCCATCAATGAGCCATGGTAGAGATCACCCTCGAATGGAGGGATTGCCAGTGATGACAATGGTTCTGGTTAGGATTGCACTGTATTAAGTACTAAAAAAATGCACACAATAACACTCGGCCCATTTGTCTGTAGACAGTTGGTTGTCTATGGACAAGAATCATAGTTAACTAGTAAGAATGGGGCTGTAAAAGGAGCACAGTAAAAACACATGAGGTTATTCAAGCCAATCAGAGCTTAAAGATATAACAGGTACTGCAAGGCTGTGGGGTTTATTTTCTTTTAAAAATCAAACCTAGGAAAGACTCTCTCCTAATAAAGCTTCCCAGCAGGTCAAGTTATAAAAAAATACATCATCTTAATTGGCAAGTCTCACTCTAGGTTTCTTACCCACTAGATTTCTGCACAAAATCAGCCTTTGTGTGCTTCCAGTGCATCACACAATATGGTACAACACCCTTTTGTATACAATCTTTCCTGTTATCCAAATACTTCCAAACGTGTATCCTAAAATAATTTACAACTTAAACAACAGAAGGGAAAAGTAGTAGACAAAGGAGAGGGAAATCATGGACCACAGCTAAGGCTGAATATTTGTGTTTGTTGCTGAGATATGGAAAATAGATGAGGCATAGAGATACAGCCAGGTGGCTGGAACTGCAGAGCAGGTCTCTACACCACAAAGGACAAGATTGTGAGAAGTGTTAGAGCTTCAAAAATACTTTGATTTAAGGATAGAATAACCTTCCAGGGCTCCTCATCTTTCAAAGTGTTTGGGAGTAGGCTCCCTAAAGAAGAATAGTGTAAAAAAAAGATAAAACATATCAGAGAACTGAAGGAAGCACCTTCAGGAGTACCTTAAAGAGTCTACCATATGGTACTAAGAGAAAAAGAACTGGGGGGGGACTCTTTTTCACTGAATCAAAGTATGCTTTTTCATTGCCCCTTGACATTAGTGATGATCTGTTAGCAATCATGTCACCTGTTGCATTAGGTGTCAAACCTCAGACCAAAAAATTTCCACCTGCACTTTCCTTCCATCCCACAAAAGTGTTCCAGCAATACTTCTACTTTTTGGTTGCCTGGTTTTGCTTTATGCGAAGTGGATATTACCTAGTTGGTTCAGGCAAGATTACACTGTATCATTCCAGTGAGGTATATAGCCTCACTTACAACAGATTTCCTTGCAAACAAATAATGGGGGGGGG
>NW_017729025.1:41891364-41894138 GCF_001723915.1 Gavialis gangeticus | reverse complement strand
GGGAAGAGAGGTAATGCAGGTCAAATAATAAGAGGGAAACCAGCATGAAATACCAATATAAATGGCAACAAAAGAACAGCAGCCATTTCTTCAACTGTATTACTGAGCCAAACAAGTGCAAAAAGTACTGTTACATTGTTTCCTGACATCCTCTGGTTCTAGTAACTAAATACCTATAAGCAAGTCTGCTACTGTTTCTGTTCAAGCCCTGTAGGATGCTGTGTGGAGTGCTAAAGAAAGGTCAAATGTTTAGGGCAGGCCACAGATGAACAGACACATAGAAGAAAACATATCTGTGCTAGACACGTGGCAATGCATGAGCTAGAAAGGTCAGTCTAGTTACCAGGATCCTCCTTAGCCAATGACAGCCTGCAGGGGGATTAATTTAGTGAAGGTAGAATATAGATGGCAGGGGAAGGGGCCAGGGCCACGGACAGTCTTGCCAGATATTCAAAAGACCCCCTGCTGCTGCCACAATGCAGTGTCCCCTCACACTGGGGACTGCTGCCACCACCACCGCTGCTGCACAGGGTCCCCTCACACTGATGGATATTTTTGCTACTACCTCAGAGTAGGAACCCCTTTAAATTGGCACCTGGGGCTGGAGCCCCACTCTTCCACCCCTGGTTACACTACTGCAGCTCCCTATTCACTACTGAAGGCACCTCAGAAAGACAAGGGCTGTAGGTTTGCTGCAATACAAGGAGCTGGCGACTGAGGCTTGGATTCAGAGAGAAAAAAAAGAAGGAAAAAAAATAAGTTTACTCCAGCTCATCAGTGGAATGATCCAGAGACCAGGATTGGAGGCAATATTGCTGGGAATATCTTTAGATAGACTGAAGTTACTTTTGGAAGGGCTGGGACAGCTATGAAATAACCCGTTTGGTCCTAAGACTAAAAAAGTCATCAGAGTTGAGAGCACTGAACAGGGATATTACTGGGCAGTATCTTAGAGGGTTATTACTAGTAGTATAACTAACACAGGGCAAGTGGGGCACCCCCCAACTATGTGGGAGAGTCAGAATATCCCACTTCTCCCCCCGCTCACCCCCGCCATAGTCTTTACCATGGCAGGGTCAGCCCTGCCTGAGCACAGGAACTAAGCAGTGCAGCAAGGACTGGGGAGTAGGGGGCAAATGGGGTGAGTGGAATGATGCTCCCCCTGCCCCCTCCCTGGGGGAGTCTGTCAGAGCAGGCACAGCCCAGCATTCAGTAGGCTTGTATCAGTGGGGTGGGGAGGGAGAGAACGGGACACCAGGGTTGGCTCCCAGGGAACCCAGCCATGGGGCTGCTGCCGCGCGAGTGGAGGTCATGCTGCTACAGCAGCAGCAGCTGCTGACATGTGGAAAAGTAAGCTTTCCCTTCCACTTGCCCACATCATTTTGCATCACCCCCAATCTACTGTGGTCAGGCTACCTGCACCTCCCACCCCAGGTGCTGAATGAGCTCACTATATTTTGGTTACTGAACAATCTCTAAATGCTGAAGGACATTGTAGTTCAGCAATTAATGTAGAATTGAGGAAAGAAAGGGAACATGCAGAAGGGGAATAACTAGCAATTTGCTTGCTGGTATAGCATAAGGTTATAAGGAAAGAGGTGCTGTACGTTTTGTGTGTATACTGGCAATATGCTATAGCCAGATACTGTATTATGTTAAACATACAGTGACAGATTTTCAAAGCATACATGTAAGTTAGAAGCACAAGTCCCATCCGTAACCACTAGTGCTAAATGTCTATATCCAAAATTTCCCTGGGAATAGTGTGGCTTATGCAACTATGCCAGAAAAAAGACAATTAACATCACCGCACTGAAACCACTATCCTGCTGTTTTTTAATTCTAAAGCAGTAATAACTAGCAGCTTAACTCAGACAGTATTCCAGTAAGCCTGTAGCAATTAGGGCCAGGGAAGAATGGCTAAGGAGAGGGTGGGTAGAGAGCTCAATGATCTATTATGACTATGCCAAACAGGAATGGGGCCCTTCTGTGATAGGCACTGTATAAACATACGATGAGACAGCACCTGCTCCAAAAAACAGTCTAAATGGGCAAGACAGGCAAAAGATGGAGGAAAAAAAACAGAGAGTGTTCAAGGAGAGGAAACTATACTTTTTCTTAGTCTTATGTTCTTCCAGAACTTGATCCTGTACTGCTTCCTCCCTAAACTTCTCCATCCTATTATCAGGTTATTAAGCTGCCAAACATTCTGAAGCTAAGACACATAACTTAATATAATTCTTCATTTGAACAAATCCTGTAGGCTCACATCCCAGAGTATGAAAGTCCCAGAAGGTTAGAAGCATGAGCCTAGATACACCAAGCACTTCTGGGCTCAGGTAAACAAGTCAGAAGGGAATATTGAATGTGCTCCTTTTGACCTGCTAAAGAAATTACTACCAGCTAGTTCATCCAAGTTCGAAACAGTTTGTATTTTCCATAGAGCTTAGAGGTTCAGACTGCACAATCCATGACTAAGCCACAATCAAATTAAGAGAGAACCAGTCCTTAATTTCTCCTTGTCCTTCATTGTGCATATTTGGAGATAGAATGGGGTCAGGAGACAGAAAGCAGTGCTGTTTTATTGGTGCATTATGAAGGCTGATACAGGCATACTACTAAAAACTTTTTTCAAATTATATCTATATCCATCTGTCTGTGTGTCTGTAATGATCCTGTGGGGTACAGCTCCCAGTAGGGCATGGCTCCAGCCAGTGCTTCATGAAGAATGCCCATCAAGAATGAGGGGTGGGGTGTAGCTCCAGTGGAACAGG
>NW_017729025.1:41883748-41886364 GCF_001723915.1 Gavialis gangeticus | reverse complement strand
CTGATGTCTAGCCTAAATCTGCTCTCTGTCAGGTTGTGACCATTGTTCTTTGTTACCCCAAAAGGCACCCTGGTGAACAGAGCATCTCTCCAATCCCTTGCTGTGTCCCCCTAATGAATTTGTAGGCAGACACAAGATCACTTCTCAGCCTTCTCTTGTGGAGGCTGAAGAGGTCCAGGTCCCTCAGTCTCTCATAGGGCTTGTCCTGCAAGCCACTAACCATACAAGTGGCCCTCCTCTGGACCCTCTCAAGTCTATCAACATCCTTCTTGAAGTACGGTGCCCAAATCTGGACACGGTACTCCAACTGTGGTCTGACCAATGCCATTTTGAGCGGAAGTATCACTCTGGGGGGGCCTGGCATGGGACCAGACATGGAGTGGTGGGGGAGGGCAGTGGTGCGGGGCCAGATGCAGAGCGGTGACAGCGTAGGGCAGTGGGTGCCTTATGCAAGCTTCCTCCTACCCCCTGCTCCTGGGGGGTGGCAGCGGTGCAGGGTGGTGGGTGTTAGCGCTCCTTCCCCCCTTCCCTGGCCTTCCCCCCATTATTTTTGATAGACAATTTGCTAATATTAAATATCCCAAGTTGACTACTTAAGCACCACAAGGCCTAATGATTAGACCTAATGTGCATGTTACAGATTCTTATTGTAGGTTCAGAGATTGTTTTTGAAATGAAAATGTGCTCTATGAAAGGTGCATCAACACAACAATGGTGGGACTATATCAAAGGTCATTGTGATAGACATAAGTGTTAGTAGGAGGGAAGACTGGAAAGATCTGGCACATTTCCTCCCAGTTTCCATAATCTGTACTTTGTTCAGTGTTGTACTCCTCAGATTCCTAGCTGTCATCCCTAGGGAAGTGTTGTAGACATTAGGATGGACTATGATATGAACCAGCTTGCATACTTGGATTATGGTTATCTTTGCTGTATATTACCAAATGACTGAACACATACAACCACATCTGCCTTCTACTTATTAACAACAGTGGAAAACATCTTTCAGTTCTTTAACACCATTTCTACTTGTGCATGAGTTCTACACAATAGTTATCCAAGTCAAAGGACATCTTTTGTCAAAGAAATCCTTCCATGGACTTCAGAGGTGGAAGGATTAGGCCCAGTCTGCTTGCCTGAAATAAATACTTATTAAGAAATTACCTTGTTTGTTCCACCTCCCTGTCTTTCAACTGTGAAAATCATAACACTCACTATTCAGCAGGGACCATGACTTGTGCTTGCTTTAAAGGTGACAGCACTTAGGGCCCAGCAGTCATCTCTGTTAGGAGATTGATAGCACTTCAGGGATGACTTAGTATACAATGCTGCCCATCTCCACTGAATGCAAAACTCCAAGCAAACAAAATGTTCAGACGTAAATTAATCACACAATTGCATTAGTGCCCTCTGAACCAGCACACTGAGCTAGTCCTTTGCTGAACTCCCGTACTGAAAAGACCTTTGGATGGATTATCCTTAACCAAGAGCATTACCCCAGAATACAAAATAGTGAAAAAACTCCACACATGCCCCTGCTCTAGTTAATATTATATTAGCACAAAGCTTTTGATGTTAATATACTATCTTATATGTCTAGACACGATACAGTTCGAACTAAATATTGCTTCTTTCTGAAAAGAATACTTAAGGCAAAAAGATTAGCCCAGCCCCCTGAGCTGAGTAGCTGATTTAAGTGCTGGACAGTACAAATAGGTAGGACTCTCCTCTACTCAAGATCAGTATAGCTTGGCAACTACCCTGCTACTGTTGCTTGCTCTGAGTGGGAGAAACAATACTCAGTAGTCTATGTAGCACAGCAGTGAACCCTCCATCCCTATACAAGGATTGTTGCCTCTACCCAAAAGTGTAACTACCAATTTCAGCACCCTGGGCAGAGATGTTGTTGAGTGCTCAAGAATGGGGCTGGGTGAGATGCTGACTGTTGGACAGTTGAGGTGTGCAGTGCTGTGAGATGTTATTGGCAGCCCCTCTGAATGGATTCCCAGGACTTGTGCCCAGCTTACCCTGCCTAGGTTGCACTATTGCCTCTATCCATTGTGTGCTCCATTGAGCTACTCCCAGCCATCTCTTCCAGAGCAGAACTGTACTATTTTGTTGCTAGGAGATCCTTCATAGATGAGAGCTGAAAGTATTAAGAGTGATGGCTAACGAATATATAAGCATCAAATATTACATCAGCAAAACACCAAATGTGTGTCTAAGGAGATAAAATGGCTAGATGCATCAGCCAGTCTTCCAAATATATCAAGACTCAGGCTGTATTTGCAATATTCCCAGCAGAAAGATGTGGAAGAGCCTGGACCGAGATCCATAGAAATGGGCTTAGACAACAGGTTCCTGGAGTGGAATTTGCAACCCCAAGCTAGGCACCTCAGTTCCATCTACAGTTCATGGAGAGACTCAGGCATCTCAATGGGATTCACAACAGAGCAGCATACTGAGCAAGGAATCACCTAGACAAGCCAATAAGAAATTCATAGATTTCATAGACATTAGGGCTGGAAGGGACCTCAGAAGATCATCAAGTCCAGCCCCCACCCCCACCCCCACCCGAAGGGCAGGAAGTCAGCTGGGGTCATAGCATCCCAGCAA
>NW_017729025.1:41858294-41883053 GCF_001723915.1 Gavialis gangeticus | reverse complement strand
CATCAGGTTCTTGCCCGCCCATTTGCTGAGCCTGTCCAGGTCAGCCTGGATCGCCTTCCTGTTTTCTTGTGCAGATGTTTTGCCCCAGAGTTTGGTGTCATCGGCAAATTTGGCCAGTCCTCTTCCATCTCCAATGTCCACAGCATTAATGAAGATGTTGAGCAATATGGGTCCAAGGACATAGCCTTGGGGGACCCCATTGGTCACAGGGCAACATGACAATTGACTTCCATCAATTACTACCCTCTGGGTCCGACCACAGAGACAATTTCCCAGCCAGCAGATCATGGTGGACCCAAGGCCACAATTGGCCAGTTTCACCAAGAGGTGATCATGGGATACCAGATCGAAGGCTTTTTTGAAGTCAAGATATATGACATCAATCTCTTCTCCCTTGTCCAGGTGATAGGTCACCTGGTTATAGAAGGAAATGAGATTTGTCAAGCAAGATCTACCCGCAACAAACCCATGCTGACTATCCCTTAGGATGTTGGCGTCAGCCAGTCCATTAAGGATGGCCTCTTCAATAAACTTTTCTAAGATCTTCCCCAGGATAGAAGTCAGGCTGATAGGCCTATAGTCAGTCGGATCCACTTTCCTCCCTTTCTTGAAGACAGGTACCACATTGGCCTTCTTCCAGTCTTCGGGCACTACACCAGAGCACCAGGAGTTTTCAAAGATCCATGCCAGAGTCTGGGCTAGGATGTTCCTTGACTTTGGGTGGGAAGTCTGTAGTAGACTCCCACCGTTTTGTCCCCTGTGCCATGTTCCCCACGGATTTTAACCCAGAGGGTCTCCAGTCATCCACCCTGAGTCACCAACATCAGCTTGCAGGCAGGCGTAGCTTTCCTTAACATAGAGAGCTACACCCCTGTCCCTTTTATCTATTCGATCCCTCCTGTACAGGGTATAGCCAAATGCTGAAGGAGGATAAATACTGTTATCCTCAGGAGAAAGGTGGAATTTTAGGCACATCTACCTGCAGCCCTGAGTTCAGTGCGTGTGATTCACAGCCCAAAATCTCCCCAAATTTAAGCGTCTCTGGGTATGGCTGACTGGCTCAACTTCTCTCTTAAAACAAAGGTGAGAATGGTGGAAGTAGTTTAATGGTTGGAGCACTACATTAATGATGGACAGCACTGCCATCACCGCCAGTGTTGTTCGTGAGGGAAAGTGGTTTTGGGTTCTTTTTTATATATATACACTAAACAGTATTAAGGGAGAAAAAGAGAGATTCTGACATGCCTACTGGATCAGGCTCCACAGGGGACTGCAGCAGAGGAACTCTCAATTCACAAGTTCCAAAAGCACTTGGCCACAAAATACTGGTTTCTCACATAACACACACCCTAAAATAAAACATGCACCTTGTTTTTTGGAAGGCAGAATGTAGAAAATAGATTTTCCAGAGACACAGCCAACAGTGTGACAGGGTAAGTCGTCCTGGAAACTTGAGTCCCCAAGAAGTAAATGTGGCAACCCAAGAGACAGTCTGGGGGAGGCAGCAGGAACTTCCTAGAGGGGCAGGACACGAACAAGGCCCCAGACTAAGACTGATACTTTTTTGCTGTAAGTAGTTCTTTATAAGTTCCTGTAAATAATAAAGTATTATTTCTGCACCACAAGCCTCATCAAGATACTACATACTGCATGCAGCTGCTCACTCACCCTTAGCCAGCTCAGTGGCTCTTCAGCCAAAGATCTATTGTTTACGAGTAGCTGTGAGACTCAAAATTAACACTGGACTCTTCCCCTGTTCTTTGTAGCCCCAGGAAGAAGTACCAGCCATCTTAGCAGCTGTGACTCACAGCATTGCCTTGTTTTTGTACCCCCCTGCTTCTATTCCAGCAAAGAAAATTCAGCTTCCCTGCTTAAGATACACACCCCAATTTCAGAGGGCTTATTTTTAGGAGAAAGCTGCAAGTGGTATGCCAGTAAATATGCTAATAAGAGAACTGTTCATCTCTGCCAACATGGCAGCAGATCTGGGCATGTGCAGGTAGCAGGGTACTTAATTGGTGAAAATTGGTTCCACACTTTGCACCTCTGAATTCTGCCCAAAGTCTCATTTTAAGGTTTCAAGCGCTGTTGTAGATTAGATTTGAGCTCTGCTCTGCAGAACAAAGAACAGGTCAGATGTCAAATGCTTGGTTGCTTATCTAAACCAAACTTGGACCGCACTGCAGATTTAATGAAATTCAGTCTCTACCTGGTAGAGCATACGAGGAGATGCCCATGCCAAGAATTCTGTTTTACAAGAGACCTTTGTAACACCCTGATACATTCATTGCTAACAAGAAAAATAGCTGCTTCACTCCCACCAGTGTCTTATCATTTTAGGAATCACTGGGTTATGTGGCATGAGCCACAGAAGAGTATAAGACAATGAAATGCAAACACAGAAGCAGAAAGAAACTGGCACTGAGAACACAAAGCATAAAAGAACTACAAAGCAAGAAACTAACCCATCAGTCTAATTATTCCACTGCTTCCAGTTCCAATTTTAATGTAGTTCCAACTCTATTAAATGTTGATTTGCTATTGATCAGCAGCAAATTAATAGAAAAATTCACCATGGATATCAGCAGGCTTAATGCCCATGAAGCTAGTAAAGTTGGTCCCACTTATTCAGGTGGCAGTTCTGGTCCTTTAAAGATTTTCAAACCGTATTTGTGCTGCTTGGACCTTTGAAGCTTGCCAACTCTTGTTAACCTTGATAGGCAGAAAGGCAGGCAGGCAGAATTAAATAGGCCTCGTGATTTAGTGTTACAGAATATGACCGCTACACTTCCCTCCTGTGCAAAACCATGCAGAACAAATTAATGCCTACACACTGTAGCTCCAATAGAGACACGAGGATCCAAATATAACCAACTCTAGGCTATTTGCAAGGTTTGAAACCAAAATCCAAGACTTTCAGAACTAATATTACAGGTCTCACCTGAACCAAAGAACTAAAACTCATGTGCTAAAAGTTACTTGCAAACAATGAGTTAGGCATCAAAAGCCCCAAGTTCATTAGCTAGATGTAGAAGCAGCTTCTTATATAAACCCCCCAAAAAAGGAGGGCAAAAGCCCACCTCACCTAGAGTAGGTTATAGAGCATACTGCTGCCTCCTCCCAGCAGTTCTGCAAGACCAAGCAGTGTATGGAAGCTAGCACAGGGCAGCATTTGAATGGCAGTGAAGCATTATTCAATCAAGGTCATAGTTGCATGGGTACTGAGGGCATTTATAGACACACTCCGGGAGATGGGGGCACTTTAATTAGCGCAGCTCCAAGAGCTAAGCTAATTAAAAGCACCTGGAGTGTCGTATGTATCAGCATCTCCACACTGAAAAATAGCAGCAGGGTGCTTTAAACTAAAGCTCATCGAACAAGCTTTAAAGTGCTCTGCCACCATTTTTCAGTATGGGCACACTGACACATGCGACACTGGAGTCTGCGGGAGCATGGGAATTACCATGCTGTAGCAGACTAAATTAACTGGGTCTGCTCTGATGCACTGTAAATACAGCTCATCGCATCAGCCTCCCAGCATGTGTATAGGAGCCCAGAAAACTAAGATGGAGGGACAGTCCTTCATGCACTCCTTTTTTCCAAAGGCCCAGTGGCCTTGTTGCCCTAAGCTGTGGAGGTGCAACCTGTGCTCTGCAGAGGTGATTCAGTGTCCAGAAAAAGCTTATGCTGCCTCAGGCAGCATTGCACTCATAGGCAGGGCCAGATGAGCACACATGTCCACAGGCCCACGTTTGCTATGACACAAATAGAAATGACATATATTTGTGCCACTGCTTTATGCCCCATGGCACACCCCTGCACACATGCTCTGGCGCATGCCAAACTGTGTCTGGTGGGGTAGGGGAAGCTGGGGCCAGCACCTGCGCTGGCTCCACCAGCCTTACCTGGGCCCCTGGAGCCTCCCAGGGCAGCAGTGGTGCCAATCCAGTCACACAGAATCAGACTGGCAGCCAGAGCATGGCTCTGTTTCTGGCAACATGCTGCTGCCGCATACACCATGCTGCTTTTCTTTGTTTGTTTTTGACACTGGTATCTTCCAGTGTCAAATTTTGGCACTGTGCTGCAAATTAGCAGTGCAGCAAATGGGTGCACATGTGCCACGTGCAGTGCCTCAAATGGCTTTGAGGCACCACAAACCTCACATGCAGCACTTGTCTGAATACACTCTGAGTCCTTTCCTGCAAACCAGGAAGGGCCTTTTGGAGCATTTTCTGGTACTCCTTTTACCTTCCTTTATCCAACCTATGTCCGTGCCCCAAGACAGGGGTGGGCAATTATTTCGAGCGGAGGGCCGCTTACTGAGTTTTGGCAAGCCATTGAGGGGTGCATGACAGGCAGCCAAGGGCATATATATAAATTTTCTAAATTTTTAGGGGCCCCATGGGCTGCATAGAATGGCCTGTCAGGCCACATCTGGCTCGCGGGCCACATTTTGCCCATCCCTGCCCCAAGAACACAAAAGAGGTTTTTCTAAAGGCAAAAGGTTGCTATGCAGAGCAAGAGGTGGAGGCACAGAAAGAACTTTTCACATCATTCCTTTTCTCTTCCACATGGCCTTTTAATTTTATGGTTTTTCCAGTGGATACATGCCTCTCCTCTCAGTGTACTGAGGGAGCATGCAATCCTAAGGTACATTCTTAGAACAGATGATAGACAGTGTTGCAGAGGCAGTATACAATACATGCAGCACAAAAAAAAGGAGCCATTCTAAATGGTGTGAGCCCAGAAATAAATATTCAAGGCATTTAAGCAGCATGAATTATTGAGGAGGTACAATTAACCATGCCTCCCTCCCCTGGCTGTAATGATGTTCAACTCATTCTTTGGGAATGGGATGCAATTATGCAACAAGGGAAAATAATCAGTTAGCAGAACAGGCTTGCAAGAACTACAGTCCTGCAGCTCTTGGCACCCATCCAAGAAAAAAAACAATTTTGTGTTTAAGTGGCTGCTCATGCTACTATCCTTGACTTGTCCTAAAATAAGCAGCTCTTCAGGGAATTTCATCACACATCTGAAAATACAAAATAACCCCCAAGCACCATTTTGTCTCCCTTGAATTCTTCTGAGTAACTTTAACAGCTAAATGCTTGACTATAGTTTTCATAGCTTTCATTTTTGCAAACAGCAAATCCTTCTCTTCAGACTCTCATAAGCATTTCCTAATAGGAGATTTGGACATGCTTTATGTATTTTGCATCGTATTTCATGTTATTGCTGTACCAAGTTCAGTGCAGTAGGAAACCATGACATTTTGTATTTCACTTGAGGGCATGGTGCCTGTTTATTTTAGATCACTATACTGTATTCTTGTTTAACACAAAGCTGGGAGCTAAGGTTGTCTTTTACAAGAGGGCTTTGAGTGTTAATTGAATATAGAAATGATGCAACTATTGATCGGCTTGAAGGCTCTGGAAGTTACCTTAGTGTAATTATTTCCCTAACTATATAGGATGGTCTACATTTCAGCAGTACAAAGTATCGTATGTAATTATGCATTTTTATGTATATATTGTGATAGTGAAGCAGAGAGAGAAAAATCCCATCTCTGCTCAATTATTTGTACCATGGTAATACTCAGGATTCCAAAGTTAGACTCTAGTGCTGGAGGGTCTGCAAAAAGTATGATCAGTCCCGGTAAAGAGCGCAGGCTGAAAGAACACAGAAAAGTCTGAAAGGTGGAGAAGAAAGAGGTGCTGCATGAAATTGTACTTTAATCACTCTTCAGCAGCATATCACTATTATGATTAACCCTGCACCTTCCTACTTACTCAATTTATCTAGAGTAAAAAACCTTGCTTGAAAATCTCTGCCAAGTTAGAAGTTATGTACCAAATAGAGGGGGGTGGGGTGTGCGTGTGCATGTGAGAGAGAGTATATCCCCTCCCCTTCTATAAGATTAGCCTTGCATTGCTGGTGGTGTAAACACCACATATGTTGTAAACAGAGATGGCGGGAGGACACACACATCATTTTTCTGCTGACAAATTATCAAGCATTTGGCTTGCATCTAAATGTAACAACATGACATTTCTTCCTCCTCCTCCTCCTCACGTGGGTATCAGCTGATACCTGCTGGTTATCATCTTTATTGCCCATATGTCAACCAAAGACATGCAAGATCTTTACTTCTCTTCATTAACTGTTTTTTTACCTCCTACATTCTCGCCTGTCAATCAAAGGAGGTGGTACTGTCTGTTTCCAAAGTCCAGCAGAAATCCTTGACTCATGCCAGCCACACTACAGCCTGAATCACTTACATACAGAAAAACTCATTTCAGCTTTAAATTTTATTCAAGAGAATGGGAATAGTGAAAGTGTGTTAAGTGTTGCTGCAGGTGGGCAGAGAAATCATTCTCAGTGGAAACTTTTCTAGAGAAGTAGAGCTTTGAAGTGTGCATTGTACTTAAAATATAGGTCACAACTCTTCAGGACAATCATATTTGCATAGGGTATACTGGTATGTCTAAACAAACAGCTCTGAGCATGCAGATGATTTGTTTAGTCTATCCCATTGCTTACAAAATTCTTGTCATATCTCATTCTTACATGCAACTTGGGATAGGATTTTGTTTTTCCTGTGACATCCCAAAATGTGCTTGGAATCTCAGTCCCTAGCAATAATGCCTGGAGGCATGGGCAGATCTAGAATTTTGAAAGGGTGGGGGGCAGGTGGTGAGGTACGTCAGCACATAACACAATACATATTTCACTCCAGTTAAAAAGATCCTAGAATCTTTACTAATACGCTAGAGGCCTAGGGCTGTATTGTTCAGTTTAAGATTGAAGCAACAAATATATATATATAACTTTATTAGAATGAGTTAAAAACAGCCTGCAGGGCTGTGGAATAGGAGCTTCATTGCCAGGAGCAGCAAAGAGACAGCAGAATTGCAGAAGAAAGGGTAGCCTGATTGGTAGAATATCTACACCATTAAAGAGAAGAGAGAGTTGTTAATACCTGTGGAATAACAAGTTTAGAAGGGATCAGGTAGATTCAAATGAGCCATGAAGTCAATGGACTTCTTCCACACTGACTGACTTGAAATTCTGCTGCCACTGCCAGGCAGTTGGTTTTAAACTTCGGGTGGAGCAGCAATCAAAGGGAGGTGCAAATGTACCTGGACATGATCCAGGCCTCTGGTTCGACCTTAATTGTGTCATTAATACCTTAAATACTGGGAAAAGATTTTTTTTTAAAGAAGGCATGGCTGAAAGGAAGTACTATGATGGGGCCTGGATGAAAGGTATGACTACCCATGCCTAAGGCTGCTTGTGTTCAGCTTTGCTAGACATAGGGGCTAGGGAGAGACATTACACGTAAACTGGTTTAAGCGATCAGAAACTGATTTAAACCTGTAACATAACAGACATTCAGTGTACATAAACCTGGTTGAATGTAGTATTAGACTTAACTGATCTGGGTCAAACCGGTTTATGCAATGTCTGTCCCAGACCCCTTGCTGGTTTAAGATAAACCAGACACCACCAGCATCCCAGCATGTTCTCTGGGCTGGGCAGGGCTCTCTGCTCCATAGGAGGGCTGGCCCCTCCCCTCTGCTCCCTGGCTGCAGCTCCAGAGACTGCGGGCTGCTTCCCCCTGCCCGTCACCACTCCCTGCTAAGCAGGAATTCCCCCTTCCCCTCTGCCTTCCTGAGGAGGTGTCTGTGTATTAGCTAGCAGACCACATGCTGGCTACTGTCCGTGCTGAATCAATAGGCAGAATCAACAAGTAGCCCTGTTCTGGAAGATCACTGAGTCCAGCCTCCTGCCCCAGAGGCAGGAAGTCAGCAGGATCCCAGCAAGATAAATATCCAAATGTCTCTTGAAGGTGTTCAAAGTAGGTGCTTGAACCACCTCCGGTGGCAGTCTATTCCAAACCTTGGGGGCCCAGACAGTAAAGAAGTTCTTCCTTATGTCCAGCCTGAAACGGTCACAGAGGAGTTTGTAACTGTTCGACCTTTTCATCCCTTGGGGTGCTCTGGTGAACAGACGTTCCCCCAGATCCTGGTGAGCACCCCTGATAAACTTACAGGTGGCCATCAGATCACCCCGGAGCCTGCGCTTTTCCAGGCTGAAGTGTCCCATGGCTCTCAGCCTTTCTTCATAAGCCCTGTTTTCCTGGCTTCTGATCATGTGCACGGCTCTCCTCTGCACTCTCTCAAGTTTCTCCACATCCCTTTTGAATTGTGGAGCCCAAAACTGGATGCAGTACTCCAGCTGCATCCTCACCAAAGCCGAGTACAGTGGGAAAATGACGTCCTAGGATTTGCTTGAGAAGCATCTATGGATGCAAGCCAGCATTCTGCTTGCTTTTCTAGCAGCCACATCACATTAAAGGCTCATGTTCATCTTGTGGTCAATCATGACCCCCAAGTCCCTTTCAACTGTAGTGTTAGCCAGCATAGCACTACTGAGCCTGTAAGGATGCTGCAGGTTTTTCCTCCCAAGGTGGAGAACTTTTCATTTTTCAGTGTTAAACACCATCAGGTTCTCACCCGCCCATTTTCTCACCCTGAAGGTGTATCCCCACTGGGATCTGGTGCCTCTCCCCCATGTGCAGCTGCTGGACCTGCAGAGCCAGGAGAAAGAAGCTGTTTGTAAGGGTTTGCAACATTTCTGAGATAACATGCACTGTACCAGGGGGCTGTGCACCAAGGGGTGCCCAACCCACTACACCCGGCTGCTGCCAATTGCAATGGTGCCCCAGGTGCACCTGAGAACCTGGCCTGGGACCCTTAGCTTTGACAGTGAGGTGGGCAAGCCCACACTTCCCCACAACATTCACCAGTGCCTGGTAGGGTACCTGTGCCTCCACTACATGTCCCTGCTCCCCAAAGCTAAGGACAACATCGTCACAGGCATCAATGCATTTCTCTGCATGCAAAAGGCCTATGGAAGCCTAGCTGAGGGGGCAGTAGCTACTCAATAAAGTTTTTCCCCTGCCTCCCACTTTCCTGCATGCTGTGGGGGAAATTCCAAGGGCCAGGGGTGAGCTTAGCCAGGCTAGATGGGGACGAGAGGCAGAGGCAAGGGCAGGGAGGGGAGGGGATGGGGAAGAAATGGAAGACCTTCCTCCCAGTGTGCGGCTTACCAGATAGGCATGGCAGACTTCTCCAGGAGCCCAAGTCTGTCCCCATTGGTGGCAACAATGTGCAGCTCCCGCATCTTGGGGTGCAGAGGTGCAGTGCGTGGCTGCCTGGGCAGGAGCCCTCTCCAGGGAAGAGCTGGAGTTCATCAGGGCAGGTGGTGCCATCCCCGGGCTAGCCTCCTGGGTGGGGATGTGCATCCAAAGCTGGCATGGTAGGACGTGCCCCTAGTGGCAAGACATATCCCTGGTGCTCCAGGAACTCATTACCAATTCCTAGACATGGCAGAGGCTCTAACAGGCCATCCATGTTGGAGAACACATCGCAGCTCCACCCAGAGTTCCCAGGAGCGAAGATGTGGTCTGGCTGCTACCTAAAGGGCAAGGTCCATAAGCAGGCAGCCCCGGACTGGCAATTGTGATCAATGATGTGAACCCACTGTGCCCAATGGGCCTTGACCTTTATGTGGCACTGCCTTGCTGACTGGTCATGCTTGCATTTCCACATGTGGCCTGCCAGAGCCTCATAGATGTGAGTGTTGGTGTGCTGCCCCAGGAAAACTGGCTCTGGAACTCGGTGATGCCTCACAGTGCCATGAGGTCCATGGCAGTGGTGATGCGTAGGGGGTGCACGGGAGTGCACATGCACCCCCTGACAGCGCTGATACACCCCCTGTCAGGCAACACTCCCTATTTAGGTGACTGGCAGGGGGGAGGCAGGAGCACCGGTGCCCCCTGCTGTGAGGACCAGCTGTGGAGCAGGGCCACCAGTGGCTGGGGACTTCCAGAAGTGGCACAGCCATTTTTTTGTGAGCGAGATCAGCCCTCAGGGACCACCCCCTGGTCACTTAGATCAGCTGTGGGGGGACCCCTCCCTGGTCACTGACTGGTGTCGGGGAAGGCATGTGCTCCCCAACTCAAGAGGCACCAGTCACCCATGGTCCATGGTCTTCTCCTGGGACCACTTCAGCCCCTGGGACATGGTGTGTGGCATTGGGAAGGATGCCAGCATGGCTTTCTCAATGGCCCTCAGGGGCTGTGGGCAAATGCCCGGGTGCTGCCGGGCCTGGGCAGATGCCTGCAGTTCACGGGCACATCATGCAGCAGGCAGGCAGGTGGTGGGGCTGGGCCAGGGGCCAGCACCAGAGTTCATGCAAGCTGCTGCTGCTGGTGGCACAGACCCCAGAGTCACCACAAATTTTTAAAGGCAAGACTGGAGCAGGCAAAGAGCTGCCCCAGCCCCAGGGTGGGAGAAGCTCTGAACCCCATGCCTCTGGGGCCCTTTGGTGATGGGGCTGACCAGGAGCAAATTTGTTCCTGGTTGGAATCTACATGGGTGCTACTGTGCAATAACTACTGCACAGTTAATTGCTAATTACATTTGCAGGTAGTAAACTAACTGCACAGTAGACTAATTTTCTGTGCCTGCCCACGTAGACAGCTCTCCCTCTAAGCTGTGCAGTGTGCACGGCTGCACAAGCACGCCTGACAGCACAGCACGAGTGCGCCTGCGCTGCTGCACACACTGCACAGCTTAGAGGGAACGCTGCATGTAGACAGTTGCGCTTTACTGTGCAGTAAATTAGTCTACTGTACAGTAAAGCATCTCATGTAGATACACCCACTGAGACCAAAACCCACTATAAAATCCAACTGCTTAGATAATCAAACTTGTTTTCAAACTAACCCACTCCATTACAAGGTTGGTAATAAATTCCCCTTTTTCACTTTGTTGCTTATTTCAATTTTTCCTCCAACTGTTAGGAAGGCAGGTTTCTTGGTGGTGTTGGATGTAGAGTTTGTAAAAGTTTGCCAACTGTTCTACTATTTGTCTTTGTGCTGTCATGCCAAAAATACAGAACAAAACAGCATTTAACATATTACTCCTAAAGATTACCCTTAATTCACAGAGGCACTGATCACTGCTCCCAGTGGAAAGGAGGCAGTTGCTCAGCAGGCCTTCGGATCACACCCAGAATCTGAATCACTTACTTTGCAGCTTGATGTAATCAAAATCACAATCTTCGCACCATGGAAACATTTGTTAGAATTATTTGTTTACCTGGTACCCTCTTATTTATTTGACATCCTCAGCACTTCATAATTATCTCATGCTGCAGCAAATTATTTCCATCATTTCACTTAGGTTGTAAGTATAATTAGCAGCTAAGCAGCAAAGCTGCTAAAAGGTACCTGAACATTTCTGCAGATGGTGATAGAAAGATATACTCGTGTTCCTTAAAAACATGCTGTTGAAGAACTTGCTACTACAGATGACAGTACCAAACCCATCAAAATATATAAATACCTGTCATAATAATTCCTAGGACAGCTTATAATGGGTATGGTTGACAGATCTCAGTGGATCAATGAATATCATAGGAAGAGATAAAATGGAGGCCCCATTAAGACCAGGCTTTTAATTTTTACCCAGAGTTTTGCTCATGTACACCCAAGTATCCAATTAATAGATGATGTTGCAGTTTTCAGGTATCCAGGTGATCTGAACTGGAAAGGAGGGTTTAAAAACCTGATCACCTGTCATTAACCTGTGGATTTATCCCCCAGATTCAAACTGTCTTGATACTTCTAATTACAGGGGGGTAGAGTTGGTAAAGATACAATGTGGTTATCTGTAAGGAGCCTTGACTATTAAGAGGTTGAGTAAGACTACAAATGGGAAGCTTTATAGACTGCTTCAGTATTACCAAGTATCACATTCAAAAAAGAAAGAAAGAATCATAATCCATGACTTGCTGTGTATTATGGGGTGGTTGGACAAGGGGGTTAGATTTTCTTCATAGCAGTAAAACAAAACAACAAAATGCAGGAGAGACTTTCCAACAGAGTAACTCAGCAGGTGGAAAAACATGACAAAATATGTGAAGGCCAACAGGTACCCTTACAGGCCACCAGTGACCCGTGGACCTTGGCATAGTCACACAAAAGTAGTTACATTGTGGGGGTGGGGAGGGCGGGGTTGTGGGGGGGAGGTGAGGAGTGGGATTATTTTCTCCAAATTTGCTCTCACAAATGTACTTACATGCACTAACCACCTCCCTCTTGGTAAAAAAGATCAGCAAGACAATTTATCACTGGAAAATATGCCACAATTAATTGCCAGTGTTTTATACACCCTTCCCTTTCCTAGGTGCCAGGGTGCACTAGCAATCATGACATTCCCTGGTTTTTGCTTGCTTAACTGTGAAGCCTTGATATTCTCCAAAAGCAGGGGGGTAGGGAGGTTCATATGGAACATTAATTAAATTTATAAGCTTTTGGTTGGACAGTTTAAAAAAATAACTGTCAGGCTTACTGCTTTGAAAGAGTGGATATGTTACTATTTATAGTAGAACTGATTTGATGGGTTAATATTATAAAATTCAGAATTTATATTACACTTCAAAATATTACTGTGCAATTTTTGAGATGCTGTCATGGAGACTGCAATATTAGCATACTTTAAATTCACAGTCAGTCAGCACGACTCCCTATGCTTTCCTTACATGCACTGTTAAATGAATTCCAGCAATTTGAATATTTTCTCCTTCTTATCTAACCTTCAGGAAGCCAAATGATTCAACCATTTGTAAAAGCCCAACAGAAGAGCCTGCCTGAAATCATAGCTTCCATGAAAAATCACACAATTCCAATTCTGATAGGTCCCTAGCAATTAGAGACAGGATGGAGATGAACTTTTCTCCATGGCTACAGGGGACAGGACAAGGAACATTGGCCTCAAGTTGCAAAAGAGGAAATTTAGGTTGGAGATTAGGAGAAACTTTTTTACTATGAAAAGTAGCCAAGCATTGGAACAGGCTACCTAGAGAGGTTGTAAACTCTTCATCTCTGGAAATTTTCAAGAGCAGATTGGACAGCCACTTGGCTCCTATGGTTAGGGATGGTTCTGCCTTGAGAAGGCGGCTGGGGTAAATGCCCCCATGTGGCCCCTTCCAGCCCTACTTTCCTATTATCCTAAGATCATGCAGGTCCTAGCAGGGAGCAGACATATAGTTTTCTCTCAGATATACTTCCATATAGCACAGACAGAAAAACACAGTTGAAGCTGTCAGGCAGCTACACATTGAGCAGGGACCATTTCAGTTCATATTCCGTCATTAAATTTTCTGAAAATAAAGTGTCTTAAGAAAAACAATGAGTGGCTGGTTTGGGGAGGTTGCAAGCTCCAAGTCCTAATGAGATAAGACTCATAATACTTAGTGCTCATTACTCTTGCCACGTTTTTGGTTTAGGTCTTTTAAATGAGGTGCTATATGCTGGGCTCTTAAAATGGAGTTCTGACTCAAAGTCCAATTAAATATTTAGGTACTGTTCCAAAAACCCCTCTTTAAAAAAATGTCCCTATAAAACATCAGTCTGACACTGAGATCAAAGTATTCTGTTCATTTTACAAATAGTTTCATAATGGGTGCATTTACACAAGTGCTATACTGTGGAGTAGATTAATTTACTCCACAGTGGGTGCATCTACACAAGATGCTAACTGCACAGTAGACAAATAATACTGTGCAGTAGCATGTCACAGCATATACAGTGCTAATATGCTACTGTGCAGTATTATTAGGCTACTGTGCCATAGTGTCACTAAAAAGGTATTTGCCAGCACTATAGTGCAGTAATTCCAGTTAACTATACAAGTACTAAATAAATGCACAGTAACCACTGCACAGCAGTGTCTTGTGTAGACATGCGCAGTAAAGCATCACAGTCTATGCATGGTCTGCTATTAGGCCGGGATAAACTAATTTACTCCACCATAGGTTAGTACTTTTGCCTGATGGAACTATCTAACAGCAAAGTAAATTAGTGCAATTAAACACGTGTAGACAGTGACGCAGCTGCAAATTGTACCTGGTCAGCTGAGTCAGCAGGGGGCAAACACAGGCTAAGAGTGCCCCTGGTCTAAACTGCTCCACCCAGGCTCAATTTGCTTCTGTCACTGGGCACACATGTAGATGCTGCACCTGGATTAGTTTAATCTGGTGCAAATTGTGCCGGAGTTAATTCAGTCACATAAATTGCGCACATATAGATGCACTCAATGAGAACTTCATGGGGCAGGAACTGCTGTCTTTGCTACTTCTTTGTACAATGACTGCCACAACGGGTTCTGAACTTGGTGGTGCCTGGCCACTACCAAATAGGAATAATACATAATGATAAATCATGCAAGTCATTGTGCATTCCAAAACTCTGGGTTTGAAATACTCGGGGCTCAACACTGCACCACTTAAGTCAATGGGAAAGTTGGCACTGACTTCAAAGAGTACAGCATTAGGTCTTAAGTCTGCTACCATTCATTATTTATCATCATCATGAACTTTGCAATGGTTTTACATCTGCTGAGTTCTGCAGTAAGTACTCAGGAATAATCACAGAAGTAAATGTCCGCTTTGAGCTTCACAATATTATATCACAATGGTGGAAGGTAACTAATTCAGTGAGGGGAGGGTTTGGCTCACACTATAAATTTGCTCATACTTCTCACATTGCATGAGGCAGCTCTTCTTAATCAGTGAACCATGCCCTTTTTGCATTAGCCACAAACAGATAAAATAACAAGGCCTTTCAATTAAATGATTGTAAAGATACCCTGGAACAAAAAAACTCTGTTCTTCTCCTGTTTTCCCCCTGGCAGGGGCAAATGGAATAATTTTGTTACACATGCATGTTTAGAAAGAATGTGAAATACTTGCCCAAACTCAGGTAACATGGATACTTAGTAACTAGTAATTTTGACCTAGCTAACACACCTCTCCAGAGCAGAGAAGTGACATCATGTCAGTTTCTCTTAAATTACATCACATTAGGTCATAACACACATACGATCGGTGATGCATAGGAGGGTACGGGGGGGGGCACATGACCCCCGAGACTGGTTGCTGCCAGCTTCTGCAGGTGGTCACTGCTCACTAACCCTCACCGCTGCTGGCTTCTGCAGGCAGTCACTGCTTGCCACTGCCACTACTGGCTTCTGCGGGCGGTTGCCACACATCGCTTCCTGCCGCTGACACCACCACTGGCTTCTGCTGGTGGTCACTGGTCACAACCCCTCTCTCCCCCCCACTGCTGCTGGCTTCAGCAGGCAGTCACCACTCGCCGCCCCACTGCCGACGCTGCCACCCACAAATTGTGCCCCTTTCCCCCCCCCCAATACTGGGTGGCACCAGTCGTTTATGACACGTACTAATGTAACCAGGGCCAGATTAACACATATGCAAACTAGGCATATGCCTAGGGCCCTGAGCTGCTGGGGGCCTCAGTCCTTCCCTCTGCAGTGGTGGCGCAAATGGCCCCATCTGCCTCCCTCCCCTTCCTCTCACTTACTGGCCTCACTACTGCAGTGGCTGCTTCCTTGCGGCAGCTCTGAGCCCTACTCCCTCAGGCAGCAGCACTGGGGGGCAGGGAGGGGGGGGTCTCGACTGGCCTAGGGTCCACTAAAGGGTTAACCCAGCCCTGGATGTAACCTAATGCTGCTGGATGTGAAATCTATGCTAAGTCACTAAATAAATAGATAATGGTTTTTTTCTTTAAAACAGAAGGGAACAGGTGGACAGTTTCAACCCCTGTAGATACTTTCTTAATTGCAATTCTATTATTACATTGACACTAGGAAGGCCTTTATGACCAAATAAAACCCATACATTTTATATGGTCCCACACGCTTAATTTAGAACACAGAAAAACAGGTAAATATTGACATGACATTCATACATGAAAATTGCCTAAACTTAATCTTCTCCCATCTGGACCAGAGCCTTGTACTGTGTTTGTAATGGCAGTGGGCTTCACTACATGACCACAAGAAAGCCATCAGCCAGAAAACAGAAAGTAGGGTGGAAGGGACAGAGTCAACCCCACAACCTAATTGTAGCACTCCCAAATTCCCTCAGCCCCAACCCTGTCTCTCTAATACTTGATATATGATAAATCCCCTAGCATATACAATTACTGCATCTGTTACTTTTTCATCCTATTCCCCCACTAGTACTGTAACTGATACATTTTGCTGTTAAAGTACCTGTTAGGACCACACTTCTGAAACTGAAACCTCTATGCATTTATCAAGGCCAGGTTGCAGAATGGAATGAGTCTGTCCTTGGAAAAAAAGGCAGGCATGAGAGGGTCAAGTAGTGTTCACACATGAATAGTGCAAACACTCTACAAGAAGCTTAGCTTCACGGGAGATGTGACACCAGTGCTTCTCTCAGTTTTGTAAGTTACCATCCCAGCTATAGTGTCAGCTCCATGTGCACAGAACTTCTCAAAAATGAATCATTTTACCCGCTTTGCTCCACAGTACTGTAGTAACTCAGCAACGTATACAGCAATGATTAAATGCATACTCCTCCAATTCATTAACAGCAACCCTACCACCACACTGTAATTACTACCACAGGTGGTTCTAAGCAAGACATTAACCACTTAGGAACCATATTCAAAACTTGAATGTTATCAAAATAAATATTGCAGATAAGACCAAAACCAAATGTCTTTGCCTTTAGAGGTGCTAAAAAATGTGGATCCAGGTCCAAACCTTCTGGCCCAATCCTACAGAATCATAGAAAAGTAGGGTTGCAAGGGACTTCTGGAGGTCATCTAGCCCAACCCCCTATCTGAAGCAGGATCATCCCTATCCAAAACATCCCCTACAAAGACTTCCCTAATATATTAGTAAAACTGCACAGTCATTCCTGTCATACAACCACAAGGAACAGCAACCTAACCTGAGAGACAACGATAGCTAGTGTCCTGCTGTGGCAAGGATTGTTAAAAGTTGTTTGAAAGATCCAAGAGGGCCATGCACTCCACTAGATGAGCTTGGCTGGACAGCACTGGTTTTAAAACCTGCTACTAAAACCTTGTGAAATTGACAAAACTGCAATGAAAGCTTAAGGATAGCAGCACATGTATGGGTCAAGGTTGACAGGCATCAGCAATGCTGGGTGGGAGGTCAAGGCTTGGATAACAGAGGAGCTGCTGGTCAAAATTGAAGAGGATCAGCAGAGAAAAAAAAAAAGAGGTAGTGGATTCATGATCATGTACCAAAGTGGCCAGCTACTGTAGTGGGGCAGAGTGCGGATGAGGAGTGATGGGGTATGTGACACCTGAGGTCACCCAGGTCATGTAATACTTGGTGTCCACATGTAATATTGACCTGGTTTACAGTAAACCCATTCAAAAAGAGTACTTGATTTTCTAGGTACATATTTGAACTATTTCAGGCAGCTTTAAACCAGTTTAACAGACTTGTTTGTCTCTCCACTTCAGGTTTAAACTGCATTTAAACTGGTTTACGTGTTTTTTTGTCCATACCCTTATGGGAAAGTGCACTGAACTATAAACTAAGAGACCATGAATTGTGATCCCTGCCTTCTACCACTTCTAACATTTTTGTGTATTTTATAACTAGGGTCTGGTTGAAACCACAGGCCCACCTTGCAAATATTGTGGCCCAATCATGGTGCAGGCTGCTGTTTTCACAGTGCTCCCTCTCATGCCTCCTGATTGGCTGAAGGGGCAAATTTAGGGCTATCTGACTGGCTGAGCATGGTCCCCAGGGCCAGGCTTGGGGCAGGGATCAGGAGTGTCCAGGGAGGCAGGGAATAAAGGGTTGCAAGGTGGGTGGGGGCAGGCTGGAGCACGGGTGGCATTGCTCATGTGTGGAAGGCTGCTGCCCCTCAGCCTCACCCGTCACTGCCCCTGCCCCTACCCCCAGCTCTGCTCTGCGTGTAGGAGCTTTGCTGGGGCAGCACTGAGCACTTCCCTCCCACTGCCCACCTGGCCCTGGCTGGCAATGTACTGTCACTGCTTCTGCTGTTTACACAAAATAATATTGGATCTGGCCGCTTGCTGGGGAACTCACATTACAACACATTACAACAAATCACTTAATTTCATGATTTTTCATGAAAAATGCAAAATGGTGATTAAAACCAGGCCCTGTTTATATCCTGAGTTAACAGAGGCTGTATCTGCCAACCTTAGGCATTCATCTATTTGAGTTAAAGTGGCTGAGCAGCAGCACAAGGTCTCTGTACATAGGGCAGCAAAAATAATCCATGTATTGCATACAACCAGCCCTAGTGTCATCCACTTTGCCACGCTGCCTTTCTTATCTTTGTCTTACGTCTAGGCCAGAAGTGCCCAACATGTGACCAATGACCAAGTGCAGCCTACCAGGAGATCCCAGTGGTCTGCCACTGTTTTTATTATTATTATTATTATCATCATCCAAAAAAGTATTTGTAAGGCAGAACAACAAATCCTAGGCCTCCACTGCATGGAACAATATTAATCTGCCTAATGAAATCCATTGAAGTGACAAAGCCATTGCATGCAACACAATAACTCAAGGAGTTATCCTCAACTAACAAGACATGCTTAGTGGTTCACAGACTCAGCAGATCCCACATAAAGTCAGCACCAACATAGCTGCATTATCTTCCAGTAGAAAGCAGGCCAGTATCTCACATGGATGCACCTGGTCAGCAATAACTCAAGAGGTCTTTGAATATTCTGCAGAAAAGGAACTTGAAAGAACTATCAGAAATAGAATAGTGCCTAAAGCCATTGCTCTGAAATCGTGGGTGCTAGCAATACATGTGCGGCCTTTTCCAGTCCCAAGTTCCTTTTGTGCTAGTCAAGCAACATGTAATACTTATTAGTAGGAGCAATATGCATAGAAGTTTCTCTCCGCATTTAACCAACAAGACTTAAGATCTCTGCTGGTATCATGAACAGGATGTCTATTTCTCTGAAGTGCCTTAATTATTTTGGTGGCATTATTAATACATGTTGTTACTTTAACTGTGCTAGAAGGACATCAGGAACCTCTGCAACAGCATCTTAAGATTCACAGATCATAGATAAAAAAATCAGTTACTGGGGTGCCTCTAGTTAAGGTATAGGTCATTCCAGTGGTATGGCTATTTACATCCACCCAGGTCCCACTGACATCCAAACTGCCATAAGAAGCAGAGCTTCAGTTTTGTCACAAGACAATAAAAGGGCAAGTGAAGTTATTTAATTATATCTTTCACATCAACTATCCAGTTCTTCCACTGCAGACAGACAGGCAGAGGTATTAAGTACAGAACTGCACAAAGAGGACCAACGGTTTTAGGAATGGAGTATTCCAATTCCCTTTTGCTATGAACAAATGCATGTTTTAACTTCTTTAAAAGAGGTGGGGGACAGCCATCATGATGTAATTGTTGTATCTACACCATCCTGTGGCAATAAAAAGCATATCTAAATCACTGTAACTTTAACCCCATTTCATTCAGTGTTGAAGTTGCAATGATTTTGCTGAACTTATGTTTCTGAAGGGGTCCATGCATCAACTACAACTTTTATCAGTATCAAAGGATACCAATACAATGCTTACATCTGTTTATACTCTTACTTACACTAAGCAGTATCACACGCCATCATTGGTCCCAGAAAAGACCACTGGACAGGGAATGAGATAGCAGCAATGTTACTTTCTTTCCTTGATGAACCCTTCATACCCCTGACCTCCCTGTAAAAAAAAGGAAGGGAGAGAAGCAGTTACTCTTGGCCTAACTGTTAAGCAACAACAGGGCAGAAAGATAGGCAAGGCCAAATGTATCTAAGTCAGTCTTCTTTCCTCGCTTCAATGGCAGCAGACTGGACCTGGACATGTTCTCTAAAACTAGCACTGAGGAATTTTTGGTCCACCATCCCTACATAAATTTTTCTATGGGGCATCATGACAAAAAAAAAAGGTCTGGAAGGAAAGTGGTGGTCAGCAACTTTTTTCCTCTGATTGTTGGAGCTCTCCACAATAATGGCATAGCTCATCTGCAGAGAAGACAGTTTTGTTCCAGTAGCCACTTTCAGTTCTGTAGCAAGGGAGAAGCGCCCCAGGTGCCTAAGTGAAGGGGCACCAACAGGGGAGTTGCAGTTGATATTTTGAAAAACTTTGGCTGATATGGCCAATAATGTCGCTGATAAATGCTGTGTGCATGTGCACAGCCACAGCATACATGCAGCCAGTCAACTCCTCTGCACAGACGTCTCCCCTTGGGAAGTAGCGGGGAGAACATCCATGTTGGTCACTTTGCTAAACTCAATATGGGCACTCAGCTCAGATAATATGGTGGGCAGAGTAGTCTAAGGATGTAAAAGACATACTGTAGAGTGTGTGCAATCTTCAAAATTTAGGAGCAAGACACTGGATTCTTGTTTTGGTTGGTTAAAAGATTCCATTCCATCCTGGTGCATGTGATGACCTGACCTCATTTATCCATGCCTTCATCATCTCTCAGCTGGATTACAGCAAACAACATAATGGGCTGCAAAGTCTTCAGTGCTTCAAAGATTCCAGCTTCTAGAGAATGCTGTTGCGTGTGTCCTCAGGCAGCACAAGCTGCAGTCCTTTGGACTGTATGTTACTGAATCAAATTAAAGGTTTCTATTCTTGTCTTGAAGGTACCCCATGGGTCCACATGGACTTTTACATGGGCTTACAGTGGTGTTCCTAGGCATTCTACAACATATTTTTAGCATAATCATCTATGATTACTCCCGCTTGCCTTGGAAAGTCAAGTTTCTTGCCAGAGGAACTGACTTAAGTTTGTTGTATTATGAATCTATGTCAGTTGACACTGGTTTCAGAAAGGAAAACAGAATACGAGAGCTAACTAGAAAATGAGGACAATGTATTCTTATGGCAGGCAATAAATGAGACTGAAACATTTCCAAGCAAAATGGGCTGTGATGGGATGAGTTGATGAGTGGGACAATGTGGAGTATCTCATAGATGTGATGGCCCAGATACTGAAGTCTTAAATCAGAGCCATTTCTGCTGAAGAAAGGATTAACCTAAAAAGACCAACTTGCCATAATTTCACCCCTACTGTTCAGCATCCATCTGTGTTTAAACACAGCTTCTTTCCAAGGCATCTCTGCATGACAAGCAGCAGGAAACTTGATTCTCAAAGTTCATCAGTTCTGATTGTGAGGACAAGCTCTGAACAAGCATTTGCAAATAATGCTCTAGAATCTAGACTACACAGCTGAGAGCTCACTCCTGTTTATGAAACAAAATTATCCCTTTTTTTTTTTAACCCAAAGTCTGTTACAAATAAAAAATGGAAACGCCCGTTTCCTTTTTTACTGCTTATAATGTGGAAGAATAAATGTTGTGCAGTGAAGTACCCAAATTATCTTCTCTTTATGTGTATTCATTTCCCCAAGAAGGATGAAACACAGCAACACTACACCTGCTACCAGTGGAATCCAGTCCTCAGTTCTCCATGTGAGCTGTACTGCAACTCAGGTAGGGCAAACAGGGCACCTGCCCTGGGTGCCTTGCTATAAGACGGTGCCAGAATCCCACCCCCACCCCCATAGTTACTCAATGAGCTCATTACACCTCTGCAAGCAAGTGTCCTAACCACCAGCCAAAATAGTATCCTTGGTGGTTCTTAGGGCTCTCCCCTGTTGAAGTGGCTGCATGCTACACAAGCACCTATTGGGCCAGAGACCATGAGATTGACTGTATAGTCATTCAATTAGGTTAGGCACCTGGCTTCATGTGCCAATGCATGGTTAGGTGTTTTGCCACGTGGAACAATTTAAACTCGAGACACTGAAGGACCCAACTCAGCAACTCTATATTCTAGGGGTCAGCAATCTATGGGCTGCAGATGCTCTTCCCTGGCCACCACAGGGACAAACTCCAGAAGCAGCAGGGTCCTATGCCAACCTGGGGTGGATCTGCCTATCCCAACCTGGGGTGGGTCATTCTGGCCAGCAGCTGGTAAAGGTTTGCTATCTCTGCTGTATCCCATTGGTTAGGACATTCTTTAGGAGACCCACATTTAGATTCCTGATCCAAATCATGCTGAAGCAGCATTTAAACCTGGGCCTCTTGTGCTCCAGGTGAAAGTACTCTAACCACTGGGCTACTGGATATATGGGAGAACCATTATTATCCCCAGGGCATGATCACAAATGTTCTTAAAACATTGTACTAGATCAGGAGCTACAGGCAAGGTGCAGGCAAGAAATGTTTGGGAAGCCTGCATGGATTTTGAGGTGCTTGACAGTATCAGACCTGGAGAACTGTGCAAAGTTAGATGCCCAGTGAATTTTACTGGTGACATTTTCAGCATTTAAAGAAATCAGGAACCTCCCAGATCAGGTGGCAGCTGAGCAGTGTTTGGGATGTTCAATTAGGGATTTAGATCCTGAAAACACCAAATTGATACCCAAATTCCCTTATGGGTATACCTACTGACTAAAACAGTGGGGATGTCACAAAATTACTCAGTGCCCTCCAGAGACCACTCCAATCCCTTTCCCTATATGCAGCTTAGCTTTCTGCTTCTTGCCCTATTCCCCTTGGCCAAAATGCTACTACTCCTTTTTTTGTGCTCCCTGCCTGAGCTGATGCTCTGCTTCCTGCCCGCCACTGTGCTGCCTGTTCCCATGCCACATGTCACACAGAGGATGATTGTGTCACCTGTGGCATAGGTTGGCCACCCCTGGACTGAAAAATATAACACTGGTCCAAAGTTTAATACCAGTTATCTGGCTCCTGCACACAGCAGGTAGCATCCCCTAGAACAGGGGATCGGCAACCTACGGCACGTGTGCCAAAGGTGGTACGCAGCATGCTTTTGATTGGCATGCAGATTGCTTCCTGCCCCTTGGAGCACGAAGAGCCATGCCCAGGTGAAGCAGCACATGGCTGCCCAGGAACAGCCTTGCACTGCTGCTGACCCCAGCCAGGTAAGAGCCCCTCGGGCCCCAGACCCAACCTGGCACCACCTCCAGCGCCAGCCCTGTCCCAGTTCTGCCCCCGGGCTGGGGGCAGTCGGCACCCCAATGGCCCCAGCCCCAACCCCATGGCCCTACCTGAGCCCAGCCCCAGCTGGCGTCACCACTGTGGCTGGCCCCAGCCCAGCGCTGCTGCAGGGCCGGAGCCATCCCAGCACTGCCGACAGCCCCAGGCCGAGCCCAATGCTGCTGCTGCTGGGCCGGGGCTGGGGCCATGGACCTGTGAAAACCCTGGCCCCATCCTGGTGCTGCCAACCACCCTGGCCCAGCCCCAGCCCCAGCCACGTGCTGCCAGCGGCCTTCAGCAGCAGGGCCTTCAGCAGTGCCAGGATGGGGCTGGGTTCCACATGGGCCCCGGCCCCATCCCAACACTGCCAACAGCCCTGGCCTGGCAGCAGCACAGCGCTGGGGCTGGGCCCACCAACAGCTGGTGCCACCGCCATGGCTGGGGCCTAGGCCCGGGCCAGCATGGCCCTAGCTGGCTGCCAGGGTGGTCAGCAGCACTAGGATGGGGCCAGGGCCTGAGCAGGTCCACAGCCCTGGCCCCATCTCAGTGCTGCTGACAGTCCTGGCCCGTGCTGCCAGTGAGCCCTCCCCAGCCTAGTGCTGCTGCTGGGCCAGGTGGTGGCAATGATGCCAGCTGGGGCTGTCGGCAGCGCTGGGATGGGGCAGGGCCCCATGCAGGCCCCGGCCCCACCCTATTGCTGCCAACGGCTCTGGCCCAGCAGCGGCACTGGGCTGGGGCCAGTGGTGGCAGTTGTGAAGGCTGAGGCCAGGCCCGCTGGCAGCACTGGAATGGGGCTGGGGCCATGGACCTGCACGGCCCCTGGTCATGTGCTGCCGGTGAACCCAGCCCTGGCTGGCACCACCACTGCTGCCCACCCTAGCCCAGTGCCACTGCCGGGCAGGGGCCGTCAGCAGTGCTAGGATGGGGCTGGGGTCATGGACCTGGTCAGGCCCGGCCCCATCCCAGTGCTGCCGACTATCCCAGCAGCCAGCTAGGGCCGGGCCAGGCCCAGGCCTCAGCTGCAGCAATGGTGCCAGCTGTTGGCAGTCCCAGCCCCAGCCCTCACCACCACTGCTGCCGGCCCCAGCACTGTGCTACTGCCAGGCTGGGCCCACAGACAGTGTTGGGATGGGGCCAGGGCTGGGGCCCACATGGGACCTGGCCCCATCCCAGTGCTGCTGAAGGCTCTGGCCATGTGCTGCTGGTGGGACCCAGCCCTGCGCAGGACGAGCCCCAGCCGGCACAACCACTGCCACTCGCCCCAGCCCTGCACAGCCCCAGCCTCAGCCCAGTGCTGCCACCAGCCCCGTCCCGAAACTGGTGACAGCTCTGCTGCAGCCCCAGCCCTGTGCTGCTATGGAGCCCAGCCCCATACTGCTGGTGGGCCCTGGCCCCAGCTCCAGCCCCACGCTGCCCACAGCTGGGCTCCAGCCCCAGCTGCCCTGGCCCCAGGCCCACACGGCCCACAGCCCCAGCGGATGCAGTGGCAACACCTGCTGTCTTCCTGGAGCTGGGGCAGCGAGGCAGCATCTGTTTGCAGCCTCCTGGATGCAGCTGGCCCAGGTTCAAAGTAGCTGCTGATAGCCACAGAGCCTGGGCTGCTCCCAACAGTGAGCTGGGAGGATGGAAGCCCTGCTGCAAGCAGCCCAGGCTCCATGGCTATCAGCAGCTACCCAGAACCTGGGTTGGCTGCAGCTGGGAGGCTACAGACAGCTGCTGCCTCCCAGCCCTGGGCTCTGGGGAGGCAGCAGATAAGGATGATCTTATCTTGGGGAGCAGGAGCGAAGGGAGCAGGGTGCACGTGTGCCAC
>NW_017729025.1:41858018-41858283 GCF_001723915.1 Gavialis gangeticus | reverse complement strand
GATGCCTTGGCAGCGGTGACGGAAGAGGGCAGAGAAATTAGCCCTGCAGGGGACGATGCCACTCCACGCAAGACAGAAACTGGGAGGAGAGGGAACACCAGGAGGAGGAAACGCCGGGTCCTAGTCATCGGGGACTCCCTCCTGCGAGGGCTGAAAGGTCCCATCTGCCGGCCCAACCCCATGTCATGACAGGTCTGTGTCATGCCTGGGGCTCGGATCAGGGACATCACGGAGAGGATCCCGGCCTGCATCCGGCCTGCAGACC
>NW_017729025.1:41845102-41857423 GCF_001723915.1 Gavialis gangeticus | reverse complement strand
TGGCCCCTACTCTGGGGGTCTTTAAGAAGAGGCTGGATGCCTACCTGGCTGGACTCATTTGAGTCCCGTTTTTGTTTTGAGGTTTTGTTGTTCTCCCGCCCTGGCGAGGGGTCGGGCTAGAAGATCTGCTAGGTCCCTTCCGACCCTAAATCTATGAAACTATGATGATGATCCTCACTGTGCAACCCTTACCGCCACTTTTGCAGAGCAGTGTGTGAAATCTGGCATGGTAGGCACAGTGTGGGGCACAGAAATGTGCCTGCTGCTCTGAACTCCCCACTGCCCTGGCCACACTTACCCCGCAGGCGGGGGGAGCAGCGAGGGGCTCAACCCTGCGTGCTGCCCATGCTGCTCCCGTGCAGCGCAGAGGTTGAAACAGGAGGCAGCTTCCCTGTGCTTGGGAGGGCCCAGGGGAGGGCAGCAGGGCTGGCAGCACAGCATGTGCAAGGACAGCACAATGGGGAGCATAACTGGTATCTGCTGCCTCCCTGGAGCCTGGGGCCAGGGTTGGGAGGCAGCTAGGGCTGGGCCCTCCCGACTGCAGCTGGTCCAGGTTCTGGGTAGTTGCTGATAGCCATGGTGCCTGGGCTGGGGGGCAAGGGACAGCAGGGCTTTGGGTGGGGGGTGAGGGGCAAAAGCTGGGCATCCTGCCATGTACCCCCTGCCCTTGTTTTGTTTTTCTGGCATGCTGACACTCCAGAACCTTCCAAAGTAGGCACTGTGGGGTTTTTTGGCACTCCGGCCAAAAAACGTTGCCTATGCTCGATCTAGTCCAACCCCCTGCTCAAACCTGACCATCCCCAACTAAATCATCCTAGCCAAGGCTTTGTCTATCCAGGTCTTAATCTCCAAGGATGGAGACTCCACAACCTCTCCGGGTAGCCTGTTCCACTGCTTTACTACCTACCTCATGAGAGTTTTTCCTAATATGTAACTTAAACTTCCCTTGCTGCAACTTGCTCCTTGTTCTATCATCTGCCACCATTGAGAACAGTCTAGCTCCATCCTCTTTGGAACCACCCTTCAAGTATGTGAAGGCTGCTATTTAACACCCCCCTCCCCTTTCTCTTCTCTAGACTAAATAAGACCGGTTCCCTCAGCCTCTCCTCATAAGTCATGTACCCTAGTCCCCTCACCATTTTTGTTGCCCTCCACTGGACTCTCTCCACCTTATCTATATCTTTTCTGAAGTGGGGGCCCAAAAAAGGACACAGTACTCCAAATGTACTCCTCAGTACTCCAGTGCTGAGCAGAGGAAAAAAATCATTTCCCTTGATCCTCTGGCAATGCTCCTACAAATGCAGCCCAGTATGACATTACCTTTCACAACGAGGGGAAAAGGTTAGCTCCTATTCATCTTTTTGTCCACTGTAATCCCCAGCCTTTTCTGCAGAGCTCCTGCTTAGCCTGTTGGTCCCCAGTCTATACAGTGCATAGGATTATTCTGTCGTAAATGCAGGACTTTGCATTTGTCCTTATTGAACCTCACGAGATTTCTTTTAGTCCAATCCTCCAATTTGTTGAGGTCTCTCTGAATCCTAGTTCTACCCTCCAGCATATTTACTACACTCCCCAAGCTTGCTGTCAGCTGCATATTGCTGAGGGTGTACTCCACCCCATCTTCTAGATCATTAAGGAAGATACTGAATACAACTGGCCCCAAGACCGAATCCCGGGGCACTTCACTTGATACTGGCTGCCAGCTTGGCATTGAGCCACTGATTACTACCCTCTGAGCACAGCGATCCAGCCTATTTTCTGTTCACCTTACAGTCCATTCATCCAACCCATACTTCCTTAGCTAGCTTGTGAGAATGTTGTGGGAGACCATATCAAAAGCCTTGCTAAAGTCAAGGTATATCACACCCACCCGAGGTTGTATCCATTTCTAAGTTAAATTCAAAAAGGATATAGTCAGTCTTGAAGGAGTCCAAGATTTAGGTTTTACATTGTGAAAGCAATGGTTCATTATCTTGGGTGTTATCCATGACTCTTTCCTCAAATGAATTGGCCAACTGCAAACTATTTTTCTGTAATACCAACAGTTGTGACTAGTCATTCGAACAAGCCCCAGTATTTTTCTTGCTTCCTCATGTTGGGCTTCATATTGAAAAGGGTTAACTATGAGTGTGAATAAATGATAAAAAACATAGCGACTTAAAAGGGGCCAAGGACTTATCACCTCTCCACTATTCCCTGGTAACTGCCCATGTGCAGTGTACTACCCTGCAGTAAGTGAAAATTAATTGTAGCCATCAGTAAAACAGGATGAAGCTATTGCAATTTAGCTTGTGCTTACTGCAGGGAAAGAACAAGCATATGGACAGTTACAATGGAGCATCTGACATGTGGCAAGTGCCTGCTCCCTTGCTATAATTTGATCACTTATCCATACCTATCTGAACAGCCACACTTTGAAGGGGAATGGTAAGAGAAAAGGATGAGGATACAACCCAGCTCCATGCTGAGCCCTTCTACTGTGCATATTGTAAAAACTCCTCCCCCTGCCACCTCCAGGGTAAACTATATTGACTTCGTAATATTGTTTTTAGGATTCACCAGTAAACCATGAAGACTGGGCTAGATCAAGCTTTCTGCTTCCTTCTATCGAGGCACAAGCAGTCCTTCAGTTCAAAATTGACTTTAAATGAAAATTCAGTTGAAATATCACCTGGATAGAACAGACAGCTTCCTGAACGCAATTCTTCTTGAACATGACTTGCTAAGGATAGCATATGTTACGTGGCCTGAAATTCCAGATAAGAGGTGGGCTGTGGTAGAGCAGTCGTTCTAGATGAACTTCCGAGGTACCTTCCAAACCTAACTTTCTATAATTCTATGAATATATTCACTAAGCCTATATTGTTATTCAGATTCAGTTCATAAGACTGTGCCTCAAAACTAGAACTTGTGTCCCCCTATTTGATCTTCTTTAGAAAAAAAATACACCTCATTTCCATCTTCAGGGTTCTGCAATATTTTGAGGTTGTCCCAAATGGTTATGTGCTGACCTGCTTAGACGTTAGCAATGAATTCAGTGTAAATGTTCATCTGAAATGCTCTTTTTTCTTAATCCGTGACAGTTAAAAATTCACTCAGCAATTAATTGGTAAAGCAGGAATACAAAGGAAGAAAGAAAGTTCTTGGATGGAACAGAAATTTATGAATGGGAAGAAGGATGTCATGAAAAGTTCTCCCTAAATACTTCCCATTTATATGTATATTAAATAAACAAGAGTACAACAGTTATCAGAATGAGACTGTTTTCTACACCTTATAATGAAAATATGTTTTAAAATCAGGGTGGAAGGTAAGGCTTTTACAAGTTTAGCAAGCAGTTGAAGCCATGCAGACATTTCACAGATTTATTTATTTTTATTGTTTTTGTATTTTCAGTGTTTGTTGCCAGTGGCTCCAGAATTTGATTTCTTCTGCTTTTGAGTTTCACCATAATTTTTTCTGAGCAGAACCAAACAATCTGTTACAAGTTACAGGCCTACATTGTGTGCTGGTACTCACACCATCCACCCAAATTTGTTTCCTGCCCCAGTCTTCATTTGCTTCTGTTTCCTTTCTTCAGCTTTGTTGGTTTAGTTGCTTTCAAACAGGATTATTTTATATATAGGAATAAGGAACAAGTCCTATTTACACTGGTGCAAGTGAGGTAAGTATTTGACCCACTGATTGTAGGTCCAAATGTTATAATATAAGGAAATATATTCAAGTTCTAAAATTCTCTAATTTCCAATTATCTGAAAGAAAACCATGTTCCATAGATATTTGGCAGTGCTACATTTGGCAATACCAACCTTACAGTAATGTACACATCTACTAAGTGGGGAAATTATTCATCTGTACTACTGATTTTTACAGAGGGACTCTAAATTTCAGACATGCTGGATCAGCACGTACCCTGACAATTATAAACATAATTTATCAACCTCCACAGGCAGCAAATATATCTAAATGCATCTCTGAAAAGCATTCCAGAATAGTTAAACAAACTGATAAGGTTTTCCAAATGTACCCTTCACACATATGGGCTGAAATGCACAAATGATGAACAACCAACTGAATACATATCCATCAGGTTTAGAACCTGATTCAGGAGGGGTTAAATCACTCAACTATCCAATTGACTTTGTTGGGAAATATGGAGGATCTGGATTGAGCCATTAGTGCCTTACCCCTAGCTTTGCTTAATGCCCATTCAGGGAAATTCCTGTTTAAAATAGCATTTGGATCATACATTACTAAAGCAAAGATTTGGACCCAACACGATTGGAATGTTCATCTCCCTGCCATACATAATCTAGAGAGTCTTCTGGACAAATCTAACCATAAACATGGATTAGGAGGATCACCCCATTTAAAGGGATAGTCTTCTCTAGCTAGAAAGCTGCTTACTTTCTTCACAACTGCCAGTACCTTAGGGAAGAAGACATTATGATTTAAGCAGAAGAGTATGCTTAGAATTCCCCCTGGCAGGGTGATACCTGGCTGTGCTTACAGCGCTGTGGGGCTGTAGGTATTCAGCATAAGCCAAAGCAGATCCTTATCTGCTCTAACATGGAACATACGACCAGGCCCTACAGAGGCTGCATCGTACACTGTGACTTGCCCAGATCATCTGTATCTTGGGATCTGACCCAGACATCTGAACCTTGCCAGCTGCATTTCAGGTTTCCATCCATCAGTAGGATGAGTGGATGAATTTCCAGGCTCTGTCTGGGAATTTCCTGAATTTGGTAGTCAGGTCAAGACTTTAACATTAGTGGGACATATTTAATACTAATTCTTTAAAAAAGTAGGTCAGTACTGTGGTCAAGAAACAGGACTGTCAGACAAAGGACTGGGGTTCCTTTTCTGGCTTTACTTTGTTAGCCTGACAGTTGAGAAAGTTGTGCAGTCTCCTTGGGTGCAGACAGAAGTGCAGCTCCCTGCTGTAACTGAGAACACTTTGCAGGAAGTGTTCCAAGTTGTAACAATCCCCAGGACTAAACAGAAGTTCACTGTTGGTGCTGGTGGGGAGAGGAATCTAGCTGCTGGCTGCCAGCATGCAGCCGGTTTCCGAAAGCAATGGCCCCTCCTCCCTGGGAGCTTGTGTTGTTTTCAGAATGGGAGGGGGAAAGGGAGCAGAGGAAGCTCCTTTCAGGGGTTCTCCAGCCAGCGCTGGAGGGTGGGTGAATTGGAAGCCCCTGTGGTGGGAGGGTGGGCCCCCGCTGCACCCTCTGGAGGGAGCTGAAAAACCCCAGACTGAACTCCCTCCATTCCTTTTCCTCCCTCCCATTCTGAAAATGGCAACAGGCTGGCAGGCAGAAGTTACAGAAGATGCTATGCTTTAAAAATGTCCTGATCTGACCCATCATGCAAGGAGGGTTCAGATTGGCCATTTTTGAAGCAGTCTGCAGCTGTGCTCTGGCATTTCATCATGTCTGTAGACCACTTTGTCTGTGGGCAGATCAAGTTAAGATTGTCACTTCTGTCTGTGCCCCTTATTCCTCAATTTCCACATCTGTAAAATGGGACTATTTGCCCACTCTGATAACATGTTGTGAAGATTAAATTTTCTTTTGAAATGTTTACAAAGACCAGAGATCCTTCTTGATATTTTGACAGTATATTTCTTTTGATATGATTACTTACAGCTTCTTCTAGGATCCTCATAGAATATGATTAATTAAAAATATATATTTGTTTACCAAATATCCTTTTATGAGTTTTAACAGGATGCTCATCACTAAGGTATTTTTTCATCTTGTACTTCACATAAAAGGCATTACAATCTCAAACTCTCAGACAAGTTGTAATTACAACTGTACAGGGGGCAAAAATTCATTTTATGAATGATTATGATTCAAAACAAAGCCAACATTTGAAATTGGAACACAAATGAAAAATTGTAAACATTCTCTACAGAAGTATTTTAAAAAGTTGTTTTGGAGCAGTAAAAAAATGTTATTTTAACAAAAGCATTCCATTTTTACCTCATTTTTTTGTAATTCCATAATTTGAGTACAATGTAAAAAATACAAAATTAGAAAAATCAATGCAAAAAGAAAAATCAGAATGCTTCATTCCAAATATATTGCAATTGATTTGATTGTCTTTTGTTGGACTCTCCCCAGGGAAATCTCAGCAACTTCCCCTTCCCCCCAAAACACACAAAAACCCCAAGATTTTGTAGAGCATTCCAACTTTAATAAAACTGAATTTTCTAATAGAAAATGGTTAAAAGAGTATTTTTTTGTTTTCTTTTGTTTTGCCCAACTCTAGCTTCAATGGCGTTTCTGCTTCTATTGCTTAAGAGTGGAAGTTTTAAGCTTAATTAATAGGATTTGCTTGATGGACTACTGTAACAATCAAGATAATTATACCTTTTTTCTGAAGTGCAGGAAATTCAAGAGCTAGTAATGCACAGAGAACAAACTTAGGCCTTAGTTGCACTAGGCTGCCTCCCCCTATTCAGTATATCATACATATGCAACAGCATAAATGTTTTCAAATGTAATCCATTCAGAGACAGTCTTGCCCTCCCTGTGTCCTCTTATTACCTGCCAACTTGAAACAGAGAAGCTAAAAATACACCCAGTGGTACTGGAGAGTCCATGCCCCTTTGTTCTTCCTATGTAGTAGGCAGGTTTTCAACCTGGAGAAGCACAGGCAACCTGAAACTTTAGCCTTTGCAGTTGATCACGAGAGACTGAGAAGATACTCAGGCAGTTTTTCATTCACTCAAGGGGATTCCAGAAGTTTGGGGGTTTTTTCCCCTCACTTATTTTCCTACTGCAGAGGGGACAGTATTAAGAAGCTGGAGATTTGTACAAGACAGGAGGAGTGCTTAGCTCAGATATGGAAATGACTGGTACTGTATAACACTGCTGCAGATAATAGCCAGGGCTTAAAAGGCATTGCTGCTGAGAGAAGCATGTGACAAAATCCTTATCTAAAAAAAGCTTCACCACCACAATCTTACCTACAAGATATCCATAAGGGCCAACACCTTGGAGATGAGTATATTCCTTCTCATTCTTGGTGAAAGACCTCTGGTATTTAAATCTTCCTAAAGAGAGCGCATTCAGCTGTCTCACATTCTAAATACTGTAATGTACTGCCTTGTGAAATGTGCAGCTGGAGGGACCTGAAGTGCTCTCAGTAGCACTTAACGAAAACTAGTAATAAAATTGGGAGGCTTCCAACGTGCAATCTCCCCTTCATTCTCTCATGTCTTCAGTCAGGGCCATCCAACTTCTAGGTAGTCAGGGGCCAAATAATTATAGCCATTTGCTAGGACCTGGATTGTTCCTGGTCAGGATGCTCTTAACATGTAGGGACACACTGGACCAAAGAAGCAACCACAGAAAAGATATTTCCTTTCCTGTTTTGCATGAGTGATCTGATTCAAGGTTATGGCTAACACATTACCTCCCCCCACCCCAAGGGCCCTGCTCATTTTCCTGAGAATCAGCATCCACACTGTGCCTTCCCACTCACTCCACCATGCAGGAGCTGCCTGCTTGTACCATTCAGGCTATGCATGCCATCAGGAGTAGGGCATAGTCGGAGATGGGCTGTGAACCCCTGCTTCTGCCTAAAGCTTTCCTATGGCTATGCTTATATACAGCTCCCCATACCAAAATCAATATGTAGTCCCCACAGACCTCAAACCATCTCCTGCATGACTCTAGACAGCTGCACAACTTCCTTCCCCCACAGATGGTCCTCTACATGGTGATTCTCAGCTGGTAGGCTGCAGACATGGAAGCTAGCTCTGGAAGTAGAAACAGCAGAGCTGCATTTGTGCAGACCTAAACACCCTAAAGGTGCAGCACTGAAACACAGTTGCATGATTCCTGGTTCCAAAGTTAATGTGTGCCAAGGTAAGCTGGGGTATCTACAGAGTAGTATGTGGACCTGATCCAACTATATCATGGACCAGATCCTACCCATTGGCTGCCAGTTGCCCGGTTACTGTAGATAATCTTGGGGTTGATACAGCTCCTGCAAATATGTTACAACAGATTTGAGCCACATAAACTTACCCAGGATTCTGTGGCTGCCAGGGGAAAAGGCTTTAGGGGATTCCCAACAGATTTAGCACCAGGAAACAGGAGCACACACTGTATTGCAGAATGCTGTCAGAGACAACCAACTGGCCATCCAGCTGGCTAGGAATGAAAATGAATTGGAAGATAGAGGCCAAGAGCCATAGAGAAGAAATGAAGCATTTTTTCTTTTCTTTTATTATTTAACTCTGACTGCAAGCTCTTTGGACCAACATTTGTTCCATGTTCATGCAGTGTCTTGCACAATAGGGTCCCGGTTTGGGACTGGAAATCTCCAAAGCCTTTGCAATAAAAATAAATAGAGAAACCAATGGAGGCTGCAGTCAACATAATTACATAGCCCAGCAGAAGACAGCTGCTGCTGCTTCTGAAAAGAAGTAGCTTTCATTCAGCATCCAGCTTGCTATATTTGAAGTTACTAATCAAATCCCTATTGGCTTTCATATCTACCATATGAAGAGGAAGTCCTTTCAAATTGTAGATCATTTATGATTGATCTGTTGATGTACATGAGTGATGTTCAATGTATGGCCCACAGGCCAGATCCAGTGCCCTCCTCCCTGCCCCCAGTGACTGGATCCAGTTCATGGTATACGGGGAAAATCGACAGCAAGCAGCTCCACGTACCATTCCTTCCCTGCCCTATACCATACCACTGATCTCCTCTGTAGCCCTATCCGCTCTCTCCCCCTCCCTTTCCCCCTCCCCTAGGGAGGCAGGCGCTGTTTACCAGGACATAAGCTCTTCCTCTCTCCGTCCAACATTGGCAGGCACCTCCCTCCCCTATTGGAGAAAAGTAGTACCCCATGGTGCAGCAGGGTTACAAGCCCACTGCTCTAGAAGGTTGATTTCCACTGGTGTAGACCAGAGGTGAAAACTCATGGCTTGCAGGCCAGATCCAGCCCATGGAGCCATGTGATCTGGCTTGTAGGGCTCCCCACATGTCCAGAAATTTGGTGGAAGGGGACTGGTGGCAATTAACACTGCCACCATTCTGCCATCAAATTTCCAAGGCCTGTGCAGTTGGATCAGGTCCCAGCATATTGCACTGGATTGGGCCCACGGACTGAATCTGGTCCACAGACCAACCTGCTTATCCAGTCCACAAGGTGAAAATGTTGGGCCCCCAGCCTGGCACTGCTTATCCAGTGCACGAGATGAAAAGGTTGGCCACCACTGGTGTAGAAAGTTGTGGGAGAAAGAAGGGTGAAGGCACTGAAAGAGAGCTCAGGCAGATTGAGGTTTTCAAAGCTGCCTACAGGATATGGGAGCCAAAAACCCATAAATCTTGGCTGGGAATTAACTCTCCAAATTTCTGAATAAAATCTCCAAGCTGTTTGTTGTACTATTCTTTTGGCATCTTGGATAAGACTCTAAAAACTCATAATATTCTTTGAAGAAAAGGTTAGTCTTGGATCCCTGGCCCAATTTCAATGGGAGCAATTACATTGTCTAATTAAATCCACCTCCAGTTCTCCTCAAGTGGAAATGGTATTTCTCTCCACTTCCTGTCTTAATATCAGAGCTGGCTGCATTACAACAGAGACTCAAAACATGCTCTATGCGCCCACAGTTTTGTTGATGTACGTAAGTGTCCACAAAGCCCGTAGTAGCGTGAGGACCAGGCCTCAGGGCTACCCCAGGACACAGACCCATTTTACCATCTTAACTCAGACAAAATTCCCTTCAAAAGACAATAGCTGTTCCCCTTGAGTAATAAATGCAAGATTTAACTTGTGGTTTGTAAAATGTTAAATATGCTAACACCATATAAATCATCAAGGGACAAGCTGTTGCAATAAACTCCTTCCCGTTGCAGCGCGGCTGCAGTCCTGGGGCAGGGGGCCTCACCAGGCTCAGCGCAGCATCCCCCTGCCCCAGGAGGAGGCAGCTGGCTGATGGGTGGGATCCGAGCTGGGACCTCAGGAGGCCGCATTGCAGCCCAGGGGCTGGATCCCTGGGGAAGCACAAGGGCTGCAGCGGGCCCAAGGCATTGTCAGGTTGGTCTTTGTTCTGAGGCCCAAAAGCCCAGCCACATGCATGTGTGCACGCGCACGTGTCTGGTTCTGTGTGCATCTGTGTGCACATATGCACGTGTGTCTAATCCTGTGTGCATATGCATGTGCACGCACCTGGTTGTATGCGTGTGCATGCGCCTGGTTCTCTCTCCTTTCCTTTTTTCCCCCCTCTTTTTTCTTCTCTTTCCCTCTCTCTTTTTCTCTCTCTCCTTTCCCCCCCCATCACAACATGCTTAACAAAAAAAGAATACACAACAAACAACAAAAGGTAGTACAGTATAACATCATAAATCTGGCATTCTTGGGACTGAGCACCTGCTGGAAATTTGAAAACCCTGGGTTTTTGAAACTGGAGCAGCGGCCAGTCGCAGAGTTGGGGCAGGGCAGTGGCAGCCAGTCCTAGAGCCACAGCCACATGTGGAGTGGCAACATGGGGTAGTGGATGGTTGCAGCATAGGGTGGTGGATGGTGGTGGCAGCCACTACATGCAAAATGTCCCTCTCTGCTGCTCTGGGACTGGCTGCCACTTCCCTGTCCACTGCTCTGGGACTGGTCACTGCTACTCCCCAGTGTGCCAGATTTTCAAGAATTCTGGATTTTTGATATCTGGATTTATGAGGTTGTACTATATATGAAGTTTTATTTATTGTCACCAGGTTTAGACTTTTTAGAAAACCTGGGATTTACTGTAATAAAAAAAGCAACATTTATGATTATTAACTATATTATTATGCAGTGCATCCTGCCATGTACCCCCTGCCCTGTTTTTTTTTCCTGACATGCCAGCACTTGTGCACCTTACAAGGCAGACACTGCGGTTTTTTTGGCACTCCAGCCAAAACCAATGCCTACCCCCACCTATACTTTAGATACTGTGCTTTTCTGCTTAAGCACAATGGTCCCAAGGGGTGGGAGTCATGGTTCAAATGTTCCATAGCGTTCTAAGGCCAACATTCAGCCCAGCTCATCTTCATTTTAAGTCTTTAAAACATTAACTGTGACCTTGTGGAGACAGTAGATGCATTTTAGTCAAAAATATCTTTTCTCTTTTGAACCAGAATTAGTTACTAGCTCATTCCAAGCCATCTGGCAATCAGAATATCTGTACTTGTAACAGGAAGCGGCAATTACAAGTTACTCCAAAAATCTGCAGTTTGAAGGAACTGAGCTCACAGATAAATGCAGACTTCCTCTACTTGACAGGGCTCTGGAGAGGTTTAAAAGGTACAGCCACTGCTTTATAGGTATACTTCCTCTGTGTACTTATCACACAGATTTCTTCCACTTACGGAAGTGTGCCATAAATGTCAGATCAGCAGCAACTTCAAGTCCTGGAATAAGAACAGGGGTGGCAACTCAATTTCCACAGTTAAATTCACACATGGTAGAAGCTTATTTTCTCCAGAGAGGGGCCAGTGGATAGTTCTTGCTGCTAACCTTTCTTGGCCTACTGACCTCTCTCCTATCTAGCTAGCCCCCTGAGCTACAGTGTAGTCTTGAAACAAATGACCAGGAGAATGAATGCTGCCTCTGAAAGTTGGTTGGGGGCTATGGGGAAGGGCAGTAATTACTGCTTAGAGCTAGAGAAAATGCAGCTTAAGATGCATGGTTTCAAATGAATTTCCATTACTTTAAGGGGGAACTAGAATATTGCACGTAAGAGTAGAGTTTAAAGACCATTTTAATGCACAAGCTAGTGGGTGATGTCAGTGAGGCTAGGGGCAGACATTACGCATAAACTGGTTTAAGTGATCTGAAACTAGTTTAAACCTGTAACAGAACAGATGTTCAGTGCACATAAAATCAGTTTGAAAATGGCTGAAATGGTTTGAGATAAACTTGGTTGAATGTAGTATCAAACTTCACTGATTTGGGTCAAATCAGTTTATGCAATGTCTGTCCCAGACCCCTTGCTGGTTTAAGATAAACCACATACCCCCAGCATCCTGGCATGCTCACTGGGCTGGGCAGGGCTCTGCTCCACAGCAAGGCTGGCCCTGCGCCTCTGCTCCCTGGCCAGAGCTCCTGCATAGACTGCAGGGATCTGCCTGCTCCTCCCCTCCCCATCACCTCTGCCTTACAAACACCTCAGCATTAGCTAGCAAACCACATCCTGGCTATGGTCCCTGCTGTGGCAGGACAAAAGCAGAAACAACAGGTAGCTAGTAATGTCCCTTTGTTTTCTTAATGGGGTGATAAATACCCTTATAATCCCCTGCTGGGCTGCTGGGGGGGGG